>NC_139982.1:6816051-7517513 GCF_963993115.1 Abramis brama
CAATAATTTAATAATGTTCAATTGTATTGTATTGATTATTTGCTAGGCACAATTATTTCATGCTCACCCTTTGAACATTTGAACATTATTTCAATAACATGTTCAACACAATTATTTTTAATTGATTGACAGCCCTAATTTATATGCAATTAAAATGCGATTAATTAATTACAAAGCCTCTAATTAATTAGATTAATTTTTTTAATCGAGTCCTGGCCCTAATATATATATATATATATATATATATATATATATATATATATATATATATATATATATATATATATATATATATATGCATACACACACACACACACACATATATATATATGTGTATATATTTATACACAAATATAAATTTTATTTATTTTTTTTTAAATACATTTTTTTTTTTTTTTAATTGTGCTTGCAAATTGTATAATATCCAAGGTAAACATGTCTAGTAATTGTGCAGTTAATTCTCATACTGTATTTTCAGTTTTGGAATATTTATCCTCTCCCCAAATTTGTTACTAATAAAACACAATACAAATTATTAAAAGAAAAAAAAATTATATTTACCTTTTAATAGTTTGTTTACATCTACCTTGTAAATATATTTTTTTATTAAAAAGGTTACAATTACAACAACAATTCAAGTGTAATCTTACAGTATATTCTACAGTAAAAACTGTACCCAAATCTAGTCAACAAAATGTTGTCTTTCATATTTCGGAAAAAAACTTACTTACTACTGTATTCCTCAGCTCGCTCCTCGAAATACCCGCACTTCTGAGGTACATTTTCCATTATTATTATTCCTCACAGCGCTGCGAGACGGTGTAAACAAGTAATGATCTGAATAAACTTGTGTTTTCTCGAGCTGATATGAGGGCGTTCACAGGTTTGCGTGGATTGCCTCAATCATTTGCGTTTGAATAGCGCGCGCTCTCCGTGGGCGGAGTCACATTACATTTGAATCAGCTGTAATGAGCTCGACTGGAATCGCTCTCTTTTAATACAGATTTCACAAGATGAGAATATTTGTTTTTTATATAAATTACTTTATTTAAAAGAAGAGAATTCAAGCTTCATGCCTGTGTGTCTGTATGTCTGTTTGACTGAGTATTCGCTGAGTTATTGTTTATTTTCGGACGCGTTTCACAATGGACTTCACTGGCAGAGAGAAGGCAGAACTCGCTTCGTGTTTATTTTTCTTTATTTGGCAAAAAGCACAACACTTTGTTTTTATTGTGAGCAGAGGTGTCAAGTAACGAAGTACAAATACTTAGTTACCTTACTTAAGTAGAAATTTGGGGTATCTATACTTTACTGGAGTAATTATTTTTCAGACGACTTTTTACTTCTACTCCTTACATTTTCACGCAATTATCTGTACTTTCTACTCCTTACTTTTTCAAAATAGCCTCGTTACTCCTATTTAATTTCGGCTTGTTTTCATTCCGGCTTGTCGTCGTTAAAAAAATTGGCCAATTACACAAACTGTTTAGATCTGAGTCCCGCCTCCTGAATACACAGCGCTAAACTGATTGGCGTTGTGGTGTCTTTCTAACTTGTGAGAGGCTGTAGTCACATTTGGTTGTGCAAAGCGCCAAAACTCCTCCGAATGAAACCTAGATGCGGTAAGCGAGGGAGAAATCGGGGGAAATCGCGTCAAATGATTCAGAGAGAGAGAGAGAGAGAGATTGCATTTTTTTTCCTTACATTACTTTTACTTTTATACTTTAAGTACTTTTGAAACAAGTACTTTTATACTTTAACTTGAGTAAAAAGCTTGAGTTGATACTTCAGCTTCTACAGAAGTCTTTTTAAACCCTAGTATCTATACTTCTACCTGAGTAATGAATGTGAATACTTTTGACACCTCTGATTGTGAGTATACACAAAAATAATACACATTTAACAGAATCGATTGATGTATGAAACTTGTTTGTAAAATCAAAGTCAAAAGAGTATTTCGGGTCTCAATTCAACTGATAAGGAAAAAAGCGAGCAGATCACGCCGGCGTGATTGCCGACCTCAGAGGGTTAACCCTCTGGGTTCTAAGGGGTTTTGGGGGTCATTGAGATGTTCTGACATGCCCTGACATTTGTGCTTTTTTCAGTTGCTTATAAACATATTAATGGCAAAGGTGTAATTAGACTCTATTTAGCACAAACAGGGCTATCATAATATGTGAGCCACGTGCATGTACATATTTGTATTTTTGAGAGAATAAGCCACCTATAGCCACAAGAAAGAATGCAAGAGCATTGGTTCACAGTTGGATGCATCTCAATTTTATTTTATTTTTCCACAAATTGTGCTTGCAAATTGTATAATATCCAAGGAAAACATGTCTAGTAATTGTGCAGTTAATTCTCATACTGTATTTTCAGTTTTGGAATATGTATCCTCTCCCCAAATTTGTCAATAATAAAACACAATAAAAATTATTTAAAGAAAAGGCTTATATTTACCTTTTAAAATTTGTTTACATCTACCTTGTAAATATATATTTTGTTATTAAAAAGTTTACAATTACAACAACAATTCAAGTGTAATCTTTCTTTGTAAAAAATAAACATTTTATCATACATATTTCAAAGTTAAGGATTCATTACTTTGAATATAGCCTACATTGACAAAACATACTATATTTAACATATTAGCAAAAATTGGCAAACAAAAGCTTATTTGAGGTGGCAGATATTTTACAGTAAAAATATATAATCTATCCAAAACTAGTAAATGAAATGTTGTCTTTCATATGTCTGTAACATAGGTCTTTCGTTTTTATTATAAGGAATATAAATGTTAATTTGCAGTTTAATACGTTGCTTATACAAATACATATTATTTTAACATATTTCAGTCGATTTTTACTCATCTCAGTACAGTTTGCTAAAAGCAGATCATTCATTCACACAGAAACGCAAGTGTGCGAGCTGTGGTAAACAGCGCATCTCTGCCGTTCATTCATTCACAAAGAAACGCGATTCACTTGAGAATGAAAAAAACTTACTACAGTATTCCTCAGTTCAGCTGCATCTGCTTCTCGAAATACCAGCACTTCTGTGGTACATTTTCCATTAAAGTATTATTCCTCACAGCGCTGCGACACGGTGTAAACAAGTACAATGATCTGAATAAACTTGATGTGTTTTCTCGAGCTGATATGGGAGCGTTCACAGTTTGCACGGATCGCCTCAGTCATTTGCGTTTGAATAGCGCGCGCTCTCCGTGGGCGGGGCAGATTAAAACATAATGAGCTGAGATGAGAACGACTGACATCTCTCTCTTTTCATAAAGACCTAGAGATTGGCATGGTTTTATTTCAGTTAGCCTAATAACTGGTTTGATTTGCATTGAGAGATGATCTTATGGAAAGTACCCCATGCCAATCTCTAGGTATGGTGAAGGCTATGTGATGATGTGGGGCTATTTTAATTCCAAAGGCCAAGGGAACTTTATCAGGATGCATAGTATCCTAAAAAAAAAAACTTAAAAATAAAAATCTGCCTGTCTCTATGGGAATTTAACATAGGGGTGCTCCAAACTTATGCACCCTGTATTTTAAGGAAGAACATTTATTTATTTACGATACATTATTCATTCACAAAGAAAATTGGTGTCCTTAAAGGTTGGAGTTTTCCTAATTTTTTTAATTAAGGCATTAAGTTCACTTTCCAAAAGATGATTTTTTATTCCTCTTTTTAGTCAACTTTAGCATGGGTGTCTAAACTTATGCATAGCACTGTAAATTCATTAATCTGGTGCACTTTGAGTCACCCGAATCCACTGTTAAAAATAAATAATCCACCCGCAAACCGCCTATATTCTCTGATTTAGATATCTGCATCTGATCATCACATTACAATTATTCAAATTCTCAGTGTTAAGCATGATAATATGGTAACATATCACACTGAAGTAGGCTGATTTAAAATGAACATTTATTTAAAATAAAAGTTCTTCTTTTGGCAAAATTACATTTCCTTAATAGCCTAAACAGAGCCTTTACTCCCTTCAAACTTAAATTGTCAATGTTTCATTACATCACTGTTTGAAAACACTCTGAATAATTTTTTGTACTTTTATAAAAGGATATTTTTTTTACTAAATGTTTGCTCTATCTTTCATTTCAAAGTCTTAAATTTGATCAATATATTCAATTAAAATAATAAGACACTAGGCTGTTACCAATCAAATTAAATAATTTACATTGAAAAATTATAACTGTATTAAATGAGATTATTTTAAATATTTTTGAATATACAAATAAGGAATGTTGAAAAGAATGATACTTTATGAAACTAAACCGCCAGGTGGAGGCGGCAGCCGACCGTCTTAATGAGCGAGTCAGTGAGTCATTCATTCAAACGATTGAATAAATCAGCTGATTTATTCAGAATGAAGCAGTTTATGAATAGTTAATTGAATCTTTGACTCAACCGATTCGTTCAAAATGCTGAATCATTCAGTAATGCTGCTGCAACAAGTGTTGCTGTGAGATGCGCAATGGTTCTGCGGTAATCTTTGTTTGGGACTATTTTCGCTGCTGAAACAGAACAAATACAGTCATTGAGTCTAAATGTAAGTGACTTAATTTTAACTATTTGTTTATTGAACTGTTATGAAATCAGTCTCTGTTTCAATCTTGATGGTATTCAGGCAAACAGCTCTCTGGTTGTGTGTAGCCTAGGCTATATTGTTTCTTAACTATAATATGTTATAAATAACTGCGCGAGCCTCAACACCGCAACTTTGTTACCGTCAGTACATTAGGTAGGACTATATTATTATCAACTATAGGCTATCAATCGCCACTTACATTAAATAAAACAGAATCATCCTCACGGTTTCGGTGATTCCCTAGTTATTTTTTATTTTATATTAAACTTGTTTTAATCAGGGCATTTGTCCGGATTGGCTACAATTCTCTCTCACTTTTCCCTTAAAAAAAAAAAAAAAAAACCAGTGTCCCGGACAAGCGTTATCGTCGAGCCCTGATGTGTTTTCCTTGATTTGTTTTCCCTGAAGAGAATTACGTTGTTGAGAACGAAAGTAAAAGAGTCACGCACGTTCATTGCGTTTTACCGTGATGAGAGGTCCGTGTCTTTATTAAACTCAACACATTATAATGATTTATCTGTCATCCACCCTCGATTAATTGGAATGGAACGGTTTAATTACTTGGCTCGCACGACTCGCGGATTATCCGCGTAGCACTACTATACGTTTTGAGAATGGACACAAGCGGTAACCACATCAGATCCGTCACGCTGGGAAAAGTGTATCTGACCATGTGACTGTCTCTCTGAGTTTTGTCGAGAGCCGGAGGCGGCACGAAATTGTGTCCATTAAACGTAGGTCACAACTTCAAAATGTGGTTGAAATAATTGCCATTTAGCCCCATCTGTCTGTAAAGAAGCAGAGCCTTATTAATTATTGTTGATCCAAGCCATATTCTTAATAAGGAGTATGAGCTGATGCCCTCAGGCAAGACAACCTGTAAGTTGAAAAGGTATAAATTCTCTCTAATTCCATTGTCAATTAAGCAATGATTGCTTTGTGTGAGTGAGGGTAGATTTGTAATGTGTTGGGTATTGGGTAATAATTTAGGTGTAGGTATTGTGTATTAAAATAGTACACAATAGCAATGATTGATGTATACCATTTGGAAATGTTATGTTTTGTGTTGTATGGATAAAGTGTAAATGTATGGTGGACTGTTGTACATTGACCTGCTCTCTCGACAAATTTCTCAAAAAAGTATTAAACTAAAGGTGACGATACACAGGGCAACTTTTTGAGCGATTGTTGCTTGGGCACTTTCCCATTGAAAATGGCCAATACATTTCTGTCGGGATAATTTAGATCGGTCGTGGGCCCTGTGACTCATCTGGTTGCCCGTTGACAGCAACATTGCTTAAAAAGTTGCCCTGTTTGTCATCACCTTTAGGAAACTACTGTATTTAGAAGGCCTGTGGTGTGTTTATACATGTATTTTCTTAAAAGGGAATTATACAATCAAGAAAATTATTTATACTCTTAATCATGTTGGAAAGAATATATCAGAACAAAAATAGTTTTGAGAGGTTTTGTAAACTCACAGTTGAGCAGTGATTTCCTCTCCGAAGGCAAAGGTGAACAGTACAGTGCAGGTAAACCTTAGATGAGTTTGCAGTGAAGACAAACATCCTGAAGGAGAAACGGCTGGATGTGGAGACTCCATTCTGCAGAAGCTCAACTGTTTCGTCACTTGGATTGGGACACCTGAGAATATCAGCAGTGACAATTAAGTCAATTTTTTATTGTTTAATAATAATATGTAAAGAATAAAAGAATCTGAAACAGTGTATAAAATAATATTGTCAACAAAAACACAATAAAAATGATTTGTTGTGTTACATTTTTCAAGTGTCCAACAAAAGCATGCAGACTAAAACTCAGTAACTGATTGGCATCAAATTTATGGTGGCATTAAAGTGGAGCTTTCAGAAAATTTGTACCCCAAAAGTGATAAAAATGTCCTGTAAATCTCTTCTGTCTTTTAAAGGAACACTCCACCGTTTTTTGAAATAGGGCTTATTCACCTTCTTTCCTACATTTAGATAGGTGGGCAAATGCATTTTTGTCTCAGTGCATGCATTGTTTTAGTTTGACAGGGTCGGCGCTAGCTTAGCTTAGCATAATGAATGAAATCCTGATATCTCTGATCCCAGTGCTTCGCCTGTGCTTCCCCCTAATATTGTCTCAAGTCAATATCTGCCTAGGAAATCGCCTAGTGTTAATCTGTATCGCTATTTGTACTCGTTGTGAATACGCAGGCCACAAGATGTAATTAGGTGTTTTTTTTTTTTTTTTTTATATTACTTTTACTCAGGACATGCTAGCTGCCAACAAAGGATTCCAGTCATTATGCTAAGCTAAGCTAGCGCCGACCCTGTCAAACTAAAACAATGCATGCACTGAGACAAAAATGCATTTGCCCACCTATCTAAATGTTGGAAAGAAGGTGAATAAGCCCTATTTCAAAAAACGGTGGAGTGTTCCTTTAAGACTTTGCGCTGATTAAAACACAAGAAAAGTCTTACTCTCCACTGATGAGGTCCCAGCGGACAGAGTGATGAGGATTGTTCTCAGGTGTTGCCCAACATGTGTCAATCACTGTGGCAAACTGACGGCGGTCAACCCCCTCAACACGAACTTCCACAAACATCTGCCAGTTTATCTCCACATTCACACTTCCATTAAAGGGCTGGGAAAACTCAACATCCTGATATGGAACCATCCTGACCTGATATCTCCCTTGACCTGCAGGAAGCTTCTTGTGGACAATGCTGTTGAAAAAACAGTGGGGTAGATGTGTGGGAAAAGGATGGATACTGACTGATACATTGATTCATACTGTATCAATTCAATGACTCTGTTTTAGGAGTATACAGTAGCATACATGCTCTCAGTATACTTATACATTAGCTGCGTTTACATGGACCCTAATAATCCGATTGTAATCGGACTACTAGCGCAGTCTAAATAAAATAGTCACATTAATTCACGTCAAAGGGGCGGTTTAAATCTTTTCCAACTTGATCTAGAGGACATGTATACACTTGTTCGGATTAAAACCAAAACTAGAAAGTACTGCGCGTGTGCAGTGACAAAGAAATTGCACATTGACATATGAAGTGAGGAACGAGTTGTTGTTATTGTTGAATGAAGTGCCATAAATTACTGTTGTGTCATTCTATTATGTTCTTTCCCCTCATCGTCTGTGAAGTGGAGAACGACAACATCCCATCAGTCCTTGTTTCAGACTCTCATCCACAGATTACTTTGTTTTTTAGTTTGGGAAGGGGCATTTTTACTGCCTGATAAATATAAGCAGCACGACACAACGGTTCATGTGGACTTTATTTGGCGTTCATGTAAACACTACGTTCAGATTCATCAATCGGATGATCTTATTCTGATTGAAACAAAAAGTGTCCATGTAAACGTTTGTGTATTAATTTAATGACTCTATTTTAGAGTTAAACAGTTCAGTTTACAGAAAATTACCATATATATAAAACCATATATAAATTACCATATATTTTTTTCCCCTGTAAATAAAGCAGCACAAACGGAGTCCGAACAATAAAGTCCTACCTCTCCAGTGGATTGATTTCCATATTCATAGAAAGTGTTTGATTTTGGGGGTATATACAGCAGAAGTTCAGCTTCAGACTTCTCTTCCTGCTGATGATAACATTGGTCAAGCCCAGAGCTCCGAAAATAAAGTTCTCATAAATGAAGTGGGTGCCATTGGCCTATGGACCAGAGACATAATATTTTAATATTTTAGTTTGAATGTAATTCAAGATATTATCTAAAAGAATTTTAAAGACATTTTTAATAGCAGCTTGCATTCAACTACAGTATTAAGAACAAAACTAAAAAAAAAAGAGTCTGATTTAAACAATTAGTTTGATTTAAAAAAGGCTTAGTTGTACTTTTTCCTTAGTTGTACTTCAATGCCTTTCAGTCCGTAACACATCGAGACGTGAGAGCTGTGTGTGTTTAAATAGCATATAGTATTTATAATGACTCCTACCACAAGATTTGTACCACAGATGTGGTCATTGTTGTCAAAATAGAACTCCACTCTGCCATTCTGGAGTGTTCCTTTGCAGCTGGGGTCATTGAGGTGTAAGCTGTCAGCAGGAAAACCAGCCTCAAAGAGCTGGCAGCGAGACAAAGACATGGAACCAGAGCTGCTTTCACAAACCTCAGAGAAATCTGACAGGGGGAAAAAAGAGTAAGAACAGCACAGTAGCATTAATAAAACAAATGTGATTAATTACTTAAAACTTAGATTTGAATTGTTGTTGAGGAATGAGTCCAACCAAAAGAGTCTGGGTCAGGTCTTTGACGGCTCTCGCTACAGAAACAGCCGTAAACACCATTTTTCTTTCCACACCATTCATCTTCAGTGCAGCTGAGCTCAGAACAGGGGTCATGCACAGCTAAGAGGAGAACCAAAGAATGAATGAGGCAGCTGGAGCATTTATTTGCTTACAGAAACGAATTCAATTATGTTTACCAGGGTCATACGTAAGACGTTTCAGCCCTCTAATCTTCTTTGTAATTTATAGAAAACTGATGATGAATTAATATTTCATTTTGCTTCTATCTATTTTTCACTCATTCATTTTGTAATCTCTCATTTAAGTAATGCAGAAAAGTATGTTTAAGATTACTTTGAGTTATAAATTATATAATGGCCTTCAAACCACTTCCTAGGTTTACCACGGGGGTGACCACACAAATGTCCTCAACAATACTATGTGCATGCCATTGGATAGCTTGATCCCGTGAGTTAAGCATAAATGGAATATAATTGGAAAAAGTTGTTGAGTTATTGCAAACATAAAATAATGAAATACTATAATGATACATTGGTTCTTTCAAGTAGATTATGTTATTTAGAATATGAAACATGGTTGCTTTGCTCATGAGAAAATATCACAACAAATAAAATGTATTTTTCACATACACAACAATATACTGTATAACATCCCAAGTATACATCAGTTGTATAAATGTGTTTATACTACAGGGCTGTTGAATGCTTGAATCTGATTGGTTGACGAACGTTCTAAGGTGTGCATTATTTTCAGGGAAACGCACGGCTAAAGTAGTTCCAGGCAGGTCTTGACCACATTACAGTTCCATATCACTTCGCCTAGTTAACGGTAATAACGGAAAATAGGATACAATTCATAACAAGAAAAAGCATTTAGCCCCATGCGCTTGATCTGGAATTTTCAATGTCTAGCTTCACAATCAATGGAAACATGCAGTTTAATTTTAATAAATAAAGTATATTCCTATCTATAATCAACAGAAAATTAAACTGAATATAGGCTAAATAAATGGATAGTCCTGCAGCACGGATTTTTATTGCAGATAATATAACAAATAAATAATTATTGATAGGCTTTACTTGTTAAAAGGCTTTTTGTTTCATTTATTTGGCTAGTCTGTCATCTGTAATAATAGAAGAAAAAAAGAATGAACGAATTAATTAAAACGAATTGAATTAATAAATAAATAATAATATTGACGCACATGCTTTTCTGTCTCATTATTGCAACATCTCTCTATAATAACTGCATTAATAACTGCATAAAGCCGAGGACACACTTTAAGACCGGTTATGAATGTAATTTGATGACTGATCATGCCCAAACGCGTGTTCAGCGCGTTCAGTCTGTGTTCAAAGTCGGTGTTTAAAATCTGCTGCAGTCGATGAAAACAGTCAGAGATTGTGTCAGCTAGTCGTGTGTCCCCAGCATTAGTCTGCTATCAGTGGCTCAAACCTCCGTTACTAACTCTAAACTGACGTTTTGGAATTAGCAACGGAGGCATTGGATTAGATGCGTAAGAAATTAGTCCTACATACTAGAGCGTTTTAATGACAAAAACTTTACAAACGTCTTGAAATACATAATCTGAACAATGTTTCGAGGTGTGGTAACTGAAGTATAAGCGGAATAATTGACTTCAGGCCGTTGAATTATTAGAAAAATAATGCACACCCGAGGTGAACGGCCACTCCGCTTCGCGTCGTGACCGCATTACCACCTCGGGTGTGCATTATTTTTCTAATAATTCAACGGCCTGTCGTCAATTATTCCTTACTTGACTCACCTTGGCAGATGACTCCAGCATCTTCACCGTGCCCACAGTTATGTGATCCCCATGCATTTGCTGAACAGTTTGTCAGTGTTGATTCATTCCCACGGCACTGGACATTATCCAACCATATTTGTCCAGAACCTTCTCCAAAATAAGCAGAACTCTTTAACCCTATAACACTCCCACAGCCCAGTTCTCTACACACCACTGCTGCGTCTGTAGAATCCCAATCATCATCACACACTGTTCCCCATATTCCATTGTGGAGAACCTCCACTCTTCCAGAACAGCGGTTGGTTCCATTCACCAACTTGACAGCTATTAATCACAAAACAACATAAAGAGAGAAAAAAAGGTTATTAGGTTTTAGGTTGTTCCTTTTTGTTTGTATTTTTGATTTAACAAACAAAGTGGTAATATTAGTGGAGTTTCATCCTCCTCAGCATCATTACCTTTGGATCCTGGCCATGAAGAAGTCGTGTCCAATGTCGCTGTTGAAGCAGAATAAACTAACACACAAAACAGGTCATTAGGTTTTTCGTTTGTTAGTTTTTGTTTGTTAGTTTTGTATTTTTGATGAGATAACAAACAAAGTGGTAATATTAGTGGAGTTTCATCCTCCTCAGCATCATTACCTTTGGATCCTGGCCATGAAGAAGTCGTGTCCAATGTCGCTGTTGAAGCAGAAGAAACTAACACACAAATAAACAACAATGTTATGTTTAGATGAAGATGTTGACATGTCAGATTGATTGCAGTGCTTTATGTTTTTCAGTTCAAACTCATTTTTTAGGCTGTTTTACAAGTTGTGTGAAAAGCAGATCTGGTTCTAATTCAAAGGTCTATAATTACCTGTCAGTGGTGCTGCACTAGTTTGTGCCTGGCCTGCTACAGAAAAAGAGAGATGAACAAAGTCTATTACAGTTCCAGAACGGATTTCTTCATTTGCATGGTCTTTCCCACACTGAGAGTGATATTCAAACGGATGGTAAACAAAAATGAGTTATTTTATTCTAAACCATTTGCCTTCAACATGCTAAGAAAGTCGACTGCATAGATTCCAAGCATGAAGTGAGTGGAACAAAACTCAGTGTCTGACATTGAGACCAGGCCAATTCATTTAGCCCATGCCACCAGCTGGGCAAAAGTTACAAAGTTCTAAATGAAGCTTAATGTACACATTAACTTCGTCCCAATTCAGAGGCTGCATCCTTCGAAGGCCGATTGCGTCACCATTGTGCCACAAAGGCTCCTTCAAATGTGGCCTCCAAATGCGTCCTTCGTTCCCCGTGAAGAGAAGGATACAACAGATGGATCCTGGTGGAGTACTGGTACTGGTGGAGCTGGATGATGAGTTGTGTGGTGAAGCCCTTCCTCCAGCATTTGAATTCAGTTTGGAGAGAACGATTTGCTGAACACTTCCTGTGCTCAGGCCCTTCCTCCTCCACTGGTTCCGTCCGGCATCCAAGTCCCTTCATTTCCATTGGGTCTGCCCAGATCCAGTCCGGTTCCGACTCATTTTCGTCACAGATGGTACTGTCCATCTTCAAGACTCCTTCATCGCCGCTGGTCCTAACTAGCTCAAAGCTTTTGTTGCCACTAATGATACGCCCACCTAGCCTCCCTCTCCCACCTCCTCTGCCCAAGCCATTCAGTCCTTCGGCCCCTCCTTTTCTGGCTCTCTTCAGTCCCTCAGCTCCACTATTTACTCTACCCTGCTTAGACCAGCCTTAGGCTTCAGATCTGCCAGCTCAGCCCAGGGGTGTCAATTCCAGTGCTCCACATCAGACCTCCAGGCCTGTCGCTCATTAATCATCAATCATTAATTTTTTTTAATACTTTTTTATTGTGACATTATTCATATTGCGATCATACACTTAACATTTCAGAGTAGGCACAATATATATATTTTTCCCCCTTTTTTTCTTTCCTTTCCCCTCCTTTCCACCCCAGTGAATTGATCAAATAAATAAAATAAAAAAAAAAACCTACGAAAAAATAAATAAAATAAGTAATTGACAGAAGGAAATGTATACGTATACATACACACATACATAACCACGCACATATATATATACCCCCATATTTTCATATATACATACGTATTTGCATACACATGCGTGCATACATGCATCTCCATATACATGTTTACATACAGACATACAAATTTCCATATAGCTGCATCATATATCACAGAGATTACATCCATGCCTCCTCTAATTACACAGGTCCAAATCCATGCTTGGTTTTTGTCTTTCAATGCATTTGGTTAGCATATGCAAACCATCTCATCTTAAATAACTTCATTTTGCCTCTCATCTTATGCGTTATCATTTCATTTTCATACAGGTTTTCTACAGCTTCAATCCATTTATCCAACCTGGGTGGATCAGTTTTTTTCCAACCTTGAGTTATTTGTTTAATAGCAGTAATTCTCAACACCCAGAAGATATAATAATTTTCTTTGTTTAACCCTTTCGGCTGTATGCCCAGCATGACATGTAGTTGTTCAAAATATTTTGACCACCGATTTGCTTCATTAATTCTAACACATTAACCCAATATGGCTGGATTTTTGAACATGTGTAGAGGACATGAGCCAGGTCAACATTACATTCACCACACTCTCTCCAACAGTATTGTGTTTGATTTGAATATTTACTAATTTTCAGTGGTGTTCTAAAAAATCTAACCAATAGTTTCCACGCATATTCCTGCCAATAGGGGGACTTAACATAGCAGAAAACATTTTTACATGCCTGACTCCACTCCTCTTCAGTATTTTTTTGTATTTATTTGTATTTATTAGATTAATTTCAGACATGTTAACAAGTTCATACACTTTGTTTCTATCATATATAGCCAGTCTTTAACTCACACAAGAAATTGAGCACATATACACATATGTGCATAGAAACCCACATCCATATCCATACGTACCTACATATATCCACACCTACCCCCACATACGTGCATACATACATACCCATATACATACACACATATACAGGTACATAAACATACCTACATATACAAACGCTTACATATATACATAAATGCATACATATAAACACAAACACATATACACTAACACTCTTTAACATGTCTGAAAAGGGGTTGGAAGAAGTAAAAACTTATTTAATCCTACCCCTTCTCCAGTATTCAAAACTTACATTTGCTATAATCATCCTGTTTCCAAAGTCTTCTAATCTACGGGAAAAATAATAATAATAAATAAATAAAGAAAAAAAGAAAAGAAAATGAATATAACCGTATATCAATAGAGAAGTAATCTAATATTATTCTTGTAGTAAATTCTAGAGCCTTGACTTCAAATCCTTATTCACATCCCCCTACCATACCCACATACATCGTACGAGACATCAATTCACCTCTGGCTTTCATCTCGGTACTTCACAAAAATCATCAGTCTAAACCTCTGCCATAGAATGGATTATTTTATTATTTTATAATGTTTCCTGGGGTGCCCTTATAATGTTAGTATGTTTTTTAGATCAAAATTTGTTATAATTTAGAAATAAAAGGCATATTTCCTAGCCTGATTTCATCCATTGATTTGAACACTCTGTTTGAAGGGGCGTGTCTGCTGTGAGACTGCAGTGTTGTTGCCCACTGCTGTGATTGGCTGACATGCTTGCATATGAAATATCTGGCATTACATGTAGAGCTATCTGGAAAACTTTTACTATTACAGCTTTTATATGTTTTTACTATTACAGCTATCGGGATTAACGAATCATGAGAAGTTTTTTTTAAAGTATTTAGATCTATTCCCATCACATAAAAGGTTTCAGTGATGAGCACTGAGCAGATGACAGCCTGTTGATCGCGTGAATGAAGATCTTATCACTGCAACGCGATATACTGATGCATAAACAGTGTTGAACGACTTTGAAAGAAAGATTATCTGTCTGAATTTGAACAATTACACATCAGAAATTCACATAACCCACTGGTTCTCCAGAGGCTCGGATGAAGGAGCAAAAAAATATTTTTGTGTTCATTTGTACAACCAAACACTGAGCAACTGCCATGCTTCGTTCGCTCGTTTGCAAGCCATGATGTCTCTCGAGGAAAAAACAATATCGCGCTGGATCTAGATAACACAATGTAAATTATCGTTAATAAAATCCCTACTTGCCGCTTGCGGGAATATAACGTTAGTTGAAATTGCCCCCTTCGTCCGTTTGAGACGCCGAGAGAAGCCTGGCTGCTTGATATTGTTGTAACAGTCCGTGGTGAAATGGGCAGAGCAACTAAACAACTTCGAATTAAACTGTAGCGGTATCCGATTATAGATAGATAGATTATAGATAGATCTGCCATTTTCCCGATTAACTTCCTCCTCCTGTTTCTTCACCTGCAGAACTTCTGATGATTCGGCTGTGCAGTTTCGCCTGGCACTGAGCATGGGCTGGCATATGCAAATTTTTAGAGGCGTACATATTAATGATCCCATCGGTTTCGTCACAGTTGGTGTTATGTGGAGATTCGCCCGTTTTTCAGGGGTGTTTTTCAAAAACGAGATTTAAATAAGAAAGAGAAAACTATGGTGTTTGAGACTCACTGTATGTCATGTCCATGTACTGAACTCTTGTTATTTAACTATGCCAAGATAAATTCAATTTCACATTCTATGGCACCTTTAAACAAACTCATGCTTGGACATTGCTTCAGTTCTTGGCTGAGTTTATTCCAAACCCTAACACCACAGACTGAAGTGCACATCCTCTTCATGGTTGTTCGAACACTCTTTATCCTGAAGTTGCACCTACCCCTGTAATCATAACCCCCTTTCCTATCCGTAAAAAGTTTCTGTATATTATCTGGTAGTTGTTTGTTACTGGCTTTAAACATTAACTGAGCTGTTTGAAATTCTACCAGATCTGAAAGTTTTAGTAGGCAGGAGTTTCTGAATAAATCATTAGTGTGATCCTGGAAACCTGCCTTATGTATTATCCGGATGGCTCTTTTCTGGAGTGTACACAACGGTCGAAGTGAGGATTTGTAGGTGTTGCCCCAGACTTCCACGCAGTAATTTAAATAAGGCAGAATTAGTGAAAAGTATAATATATGTAATGCTTTTATATTCAAGAACTGTTTGGCTTTACCAAGGATGGAGATACTTCTGGATAATTTAGACTGAACATGATGAATGTGTGGCTTCCAGCTGATCAGTCACTGTTATTCCAATGTCTTTCTCCAAAGATTTCAAAATATTATTAATTTGATTATCATTATCATTATTTAAAATGTTATGAATTTGTCCCGTTACATTTTTAAAGCTCGACTTTTCATAGTTCTCTTACGAGAGGTCTCTCGTACTGCGTAATATATTACGATAGGGGAAAACCTCTTTTCCACAAGATATTGAAACCAAAAAATTATCCTTAGAATTTTGTATTATTGCAAAACGCGTTGCGGCAGCATGCGGCCATGGGCGAGACAGCTCGCGCGCCCATTGGCTGCTCTGCGGCAACTGCATCAGCCTACCGAGCGAGGCCTGAGGTGACGTCAGGCCAATGAGGGTGCTTCGCGCCCTCTGCGTCACGTCCCGCCGAAACGGGCGTGGCTTAGTCCTATAAAAGGAAGGCTCGGGGCAGCTGATCCGTACTCGTTCTCATACTCGTGGCAGTACTCGTTCCCTCTTCTAGAGAGAACCGAGGTTACGTTAGTAACCGAGTACGACTTTCAAGATATGCTCCACGATAGGACTGAGGTCTTGGAAAGACTGTATATTTGTTATTATATAGCTCCTTACTTGGAGGTGTCTAAAAAAATGGTTACTTGAAAGGTTATAGTCCTTAGATAGATTTTCAAATGTTTCAACTGCATGATCTTTGAACATTTTATGGAATCTTGTAAGTCCCTTAGTTTCCCATATCCTGAAAGTCTCATCCATACGATTTGGAGTGAAGTCTGGGTCTTGACTAATTTCCCTCAGGCAAAGATGGCCGCCTGGGTGCAGCCACAATGTTTGACAGGTCCTGTGTGTCTGCCACAAAAGTATATCAAAAACCCTTGGATTTTGCCATGCTTGTCTGGTCTTCTCCTGTCCTTCTACCTCCTCTTGAGTTTAACGTGTCCAAGGAAAATGGATAACTTAACTCTCTACCCAGCAAAGAGGAGCCAACATCTTTTGTATGCAAGAATTCTGGATTGTGGACATGCTAGGCCACCCCCAGGTAAACTTGATCATACAGCATCTAGATCATTCCCTTGGGTTGAGAATCTTTTTATGATAATACTTCTGGCTGGTGATGTTGAGCAAAACCCTGGACCTGTTTTAAGTCCTGTTCCACCTCTTCTACCTGGGCTACAGCAGCTCCCTGGGCTAACACCACCACTGCAGGACCCTACTACAACTAAGCCCAGTATGTTACCACAACCCATCATACCCATGAGTACACAGAGGATGTATTTAAAAAACATCGATCATGTAAGTTATTTCAGACTCTTAATCAAGCCAGGACGATATGGGATCCACAGTGTAAAAACAAAGGGCTCTTAGGTGGCCATCTGAACATACGCAGTATGGCCCCTAAGAGGGAACAATTGGAGCATCTTCTCATTAACTCAAATGTAGATTTCTTGGGACTTTCAGAAACTTGGCTTAAACCCTCTTCCCCACAAGCAGTGGTATCATTACAAGGCTACAATGTCTTTAGATAGGATAGGTATCAAGAAAGGGGGAGGGGTGTTATTGTATATGAAGGACTCTTTAAAATGTACACAAATAATTTGGCCTAATAAAATCTCAATTGAATGTGTTGGAGTTAATACAGAAATGTAATATATGTCAATATATGTAAATTACATATATAATGTTAGTGCCCATGTATGTCTGCTGCATATATGAGAATATATGCAAAATTCATATATGTAAAACACATATACATATATGAAACATATATTTCAAAATATATCAAAAATGGCCGTTTTCATGTAAGTGCCATATATTTTCCCGTATATGCACATAAATGTATCGCATATATGTATACATGCATATATGTACTTATTTCTATAGTACATACTTTCACATATATTAGGGATACAAATCTTATATCTGAATGCCTTGAAATTAAATGCCTATAGTTGGAGATTTTGTCTATTGTGTGAATACCAAATATGGTATTTTAATACAATAATGCAGTGTTTTCTTTGTCATTTTTGACAAATACATCCACAAAGTACCATAACCATATGCCACAGCTTTAAAAATGCATCAGTATCACATGCATGTATACTGTAAAACTTTTCACTGTAAATTTACAGTTAAATACTGGCAGCTGGGTTGCCATCCACATACTGTATTTTTACAACACTACTACAGTAAACAGCATTTACAGTACTCCACTGTAATTACCAAATACAGTATATACCACATTTTACATTATTAAACTTGTCGACAGCAATAAATTGTATTTTTACAGGGAATACTGATTTTATTATTACATAATTAAAATATTATACTTTAAGGTTTCATAAGAGTAGTCACACTAGGAAAAAGAAAACAACATTTTCTGGGTTTTAAAACATTTATTTAGTTAAATTGCCTTCTGTGAACATGTTGGCTGAATTACTTTTTAAACATAAAATGCAATTTTAACACTTAACAACAAACAGGTAACAGTTAGCACTTAAAGGAATAGTTCACCCAAAAATTTAAATTAGCACATGATTTACTCACCCTCAAGTCATCCTAGGTGTATATGACATTATTCTTTCAGACGAATACAATCAGAGTTCTATTAAAAAATGTCCTGGCTCTTCCAAGCTTTATAACGACAGTGAAATGCTGTTTCTTTTTTGAAGTCCATAAAAGTGCAAACGAAATCCCATTCAAAGTCTGCAAGGTTTCGCAGAAGTGAGGACACCTGTAGGCTTACAGTGGTGTTCTTGTTTTGCACAACTTGGCCAGTTTTCTTTGAAGTTACTTGTCCTTTCTTTGTTTTTGATCCACGTTCAGGATTGATGTCAAGAAAGTGTCTAAAAGGCAGAAAAAAACAACAATTAAATATTATTAACTGAGTGTATATATTTTGACAAAAAACTGAACAACATTAAAAAAAAAAAAAAAAAAAATGCAATGTTGGATGTTGTGGAAAAAAAAGAAGCAATGTTGGAATGTTGTGATCAATAACTGATATTTTTTCTGCCCTGGTAAAATACATCAACTCAATGTGTCTGTTTACATGCACACTGTCAACTAACTAAATTTTTGGAAGTGGGGTTGCCAGATTTAAAGTTTTATTCTACAACTTTTGTCTACTCATCACCCAGCTCATTAACAATATCATGCCCTCATCCGGTGCCATCAGAGTATCAGTGGAAAGGCAGTCTTTAGACTCTCCGTTTATATAGAGCACACACTGCCAGAATCCAGCCCAAATCTTTGTGACAGAAATAATTTAACTTAATTGCAAGCCTTGCAATGTTTATTGCATATATGACAACATGATTTACCAGACTAAAATGCATGTTTGCACCGAAAAATTTAAATTCTGTCATTATTACTCACCCTCAAGACTTTTGTTCATCTTCGGGACACAAATTAAGATATTTTTGATGAAATCTGATAGTTTTGTCCTTCCATTGATATCAATATCATTGCAACTGTCAAAGCCCAGAAAAGTGGTAAAAACATTGGTAAATATATAGCTACAGTTGTTCAACCTAAATATTATGAAGCAGGGTTTCTGCACATTTTTTAAAGTCAAATTTAAGGCTTTTTAAGACCCGAAGAAATCAAAATTAATACCATGCATTAGGGTTGTGCAATATTGACAAAATATGTCTCGATCGATATTTTCAAAGTTTTCTTGATAATAATTAGATAACATTTTACTGATTGTGTTTCTGTGCTTGGTGCCATGGCTTGTTTAGGCCTGTTGACAGCTGACTGACAAAGATATTCATATTTTTCATATTCTATGCAGTGGTCAGTTTACAGCAGTGACAGAAATTAACATTTTTTATTAAGGGGTAATATTTGCCACCTTAAATTGATTTCAAGGGGCATTTTCACCTATATATGGACATTTGTAGATGTTTCAACAAGATATCTTTCACATCTACTGCAGTCAGATTCACCCGTGTTCACTCTGAAGGAATCACTCACATGGCTGGGCACTTGTATGACACATCAAGGATGTTAAGAGGCTAAAAGCAGGTTTAAAACTTGAAGTCAACAGGGTGCAAATTTTAAAAAGAGGATAACACGGTGTAGGCAACACCGATTTTTGTCGTTGTTCTCTGTATTGACAGCACTCCAAATTTACAAAAAAATGACCTCAATGTTAAAATTGACCGGAGTTCTCCTTTAAGGTTGCACTAGTTACATGGATTATTTAAACAATGTTTTTACTAGCTTTCTGGGCCTTAAAAGTTGCAAAGACGTTGCTGTCTATGGGTGGTTCAGAAACCTCTCAGATTTCATCAAAAATATCTTAATTTGTGTTCTTAAGATGAACGAAGGTCTTACAGGTTTGGAACGACATGAGGGTGAGTAATTAATGACAGAATTTTCACTAATCCTTCAATTGAAAACAACTTGCACTGACATATCTTAAAATATATGACTGCCACTGTTTTATCACAAGATCAGGGTTTATACAGAGATTCTTAAATTTAATTTACTACCTTTTTACCACCTATTTTACTACCATCACAATATTTTTACTACCAACACAGCTTCAAACTTCAACTGTAGCAGTGTTAAGTGTTAAGTAAAGTGACAAGTAAAGACATGAAATATCTTTCCATCCAGATTTTTTTTCAAAAGCTATAAATCCATATTTTTTCCCCAAAAATTGATGGTTTGTCTTTTTTAAAAGTATTTTGTCTTTTATTTCGTGTTTGCATTTGAGGAAAAAAACATGTTATGTAGCCTAACCGTTCGTTCTCCATTAAGGATGCTTTTAAAACTTTCACAGAGACATCAAACAGAAAACACAAAGCCTCTCTTTGAAACGAATTTCGTTTTGTATTAATTTTATCTTAATTTTAATCCATGTTTCATTATTTTGTATAATCACAACACGTTCAGACATGAACCGAAACTCAGCGTATAGGTAGCCTAGGCTACTCGCCTCACAGACCTATATCTATTATCTACAGAAAGCTTGAAATTTCTACTTTTAAACAGAACCATTCAAAACTAAATAAAAGTAGGCTATATGCTAATCCGTAAGAAATGCATTTTTCTCCGGCGCGTTCACTACTGCGAAGATCGCAAGTCAGTGTCAACTTCATCTTTGCAGCTGACACAGAAACACTTGTTTATTACAGTTTTTCTCGATTGCTTAAACACATTTCTTGAAACTATGCCTCGTATTCTCAAAACTATAAACACAAATCCATAACGTCTCACCCAATTCCCCAAACATCATATTTTCAGGTCAAAATGAAGCTCTACACTCAAAACCATTCACTCTTGCTGAAAAAACAAACTTTGACCTCAGACTGGACACACAAGCACTCAAAATCACACACACTACAACATAGTCTAAGACACTGGTGCAATAAATTCAAAACAACATTTCCAAAACTGGTAAGTTATGTTGCTTGTGGTTCCCCCCCTCACAAACCTTTTCACATGATGAACACAAAAGACACAACCAGTGGATACATTGGCACATACACAGAAAACACACACACACAAAAATATTATTTTTTCCTGTTTTACTCTTTTTTTTTTTACTCTCTCCTCTAATTATTTTTTTATATTTACTTACAGTAAGATTTGTGTGACCAACATATGACAGTAAAAGAGCACACACAAACCATATTCTAATATGGAATTCGAATTGGATTGGATTGGTAAAGAGTGTTGGGACATGACAGGAGGGCCTCCACTCAAGGATACAATATGATGGATACGTCTAAGAATGTTCTACATATGGTTGAAATACCATCATTTGCCTGAAAGATAACATTCTGGGAGTCAAGACTATAAAGGAGAAAGGATGCCCTCCCTTCACTGTCATACTCTGCAGCCACTCTGTGTGACTGTACGACTGCTGGCCTTTTCTTGCAAGAAAATACACCTCATCAAAGACTATTGGAAATGTTTGTCTCTTATTCAGTGATAGAATTGTGTTTGCCACCACACCTCCCTGAAGGTTCTCGAGGCGACGGTAAAGCGACTCAAATTTGGCCTTACTCATAGCCCAGCCTCCCTCATAGTCATACCATTGACTAACACATGGGCAACTAGAGTGGCTTGAATTTCATCTGAGACTGCTTGTCTTCTTGCCCTTGCCCTTCCTCCTCCTCATTCTTATCCCTCTTCCTTCATGTCTTTCTGGATCCATTGTTCCAAAACGCAATAAACTGATTTGGGCCCTTTTATATATCTATTGAAGGTTCTGATTGATGTGTGTTCAATTTTGACTCTTAGTGTTTCCACCTGGGTAATTGTGTGCTAACTGAGCTGAAGCTGTGCTGACTTGAGTGAACAATTTTGAATGCTAGTGCTTTCTAAATGACAACATGGTCTAAGCAATGAGAAATGAAGGGATTTGTGTGTAGAGTTTTGCAGTGACAGTTCAACAAATCTGACTCATGTGTCAAAACAGGGAATAGAGTTTAGAGTTTAGAGAAATGGGTGTGCTTTTTGATAAATGGCATTATGGTTTTGAAATTTTAGTTCAAAAACCTGGTTATAGTGTTTAAGCAATCGAGAAAAACTGTAATAAACAATTAAAATGTCATATTTTTTTTTACAGCGTTTAGGTGCCGTTTATATGAACGCGTCACCACTGCACGAGAGAGAGAGAGAGAGAGAGAGAGAGAGAGACACACGCAAGGTCTCTCCCTCTCTGCCGTGCGCTCGCTACACGGTTTGCATACACGCTTTTGCTCGCTCGCGCGCTCTAGATTCGCAGGAGATTTGAACTAATTTCCAGGCATCATAACATTACAAAAGGCAATTGTAATATTTTTTAATTACTATTTTGGTATGATGAACATCAGATAGCCTTTTGAGATTTACTCGCCAAACGGAAAATCTAACCGCACTTGGCGCTTGGCGGGTGTTAATTTCGGACCCTGGCTGCGGGCCAATAAAAACTGGACCGGGCCGTAGTTTGGACACCCATGATATAGACCCAGTTAGATGGGGCTTCGAAAATTTACTACCTCGTCAGATGACGTTTACTACTTTTTACTGGCCTTAATTTGGCATAATTTAATTTACTACCTTTTACTACCTTTTACAACCCCGCGGAAACCCTGAAGATGCACACCAGTAATGTTTTTTTTTTTTTTTTAATGATACATTATTATAAAAGCTGCTTAAATACCCTAATTTTATTAAGGCCTAGACCTGGCTTAAGCTAAGCCCAGTATGGAAACCAGGGCCATATTGTTCATACCAGTAGTCAACATAATAAATACTGTCAAGTCAAGGTTAGTGACACAATTCAGTCTAATATATATATATATATATGAATGGCAAATATGCCAATTACTAACCTCTGAACAAACTCAAGGTGCTGCCTCTTCCTGGTACTGCAAGCTGAAGTTATAGGAGGAGGCAAACAGCGCTGCCAGGCCAGTGATGAAGAGGCTGTGATCCTTCACACACACCTTGACCTTCCAAACTTAATATCCAGCACTGGTTGCTTAGAGATTGACCTGTAATGGAATAAAAAAAATATATATATAAAAAAAAATATATATATTAATAATTAAAATAACTACTGTGGGTTCCACTGTGGTTCAATGTAGTTGTCTATTCATAGTTCTAGGAATTAAATTTTTCAACTAAAAATTAAAATTGGTTAGAATGCTAAAATGCACTGGCATATAATTTTGTTTGTTTTAAGCATAAACTCACTTAATTTTGACTTATTCTTTCAGAAAACAAGACAATTTTTACGTGTCTATTAAATGCTTCTTCATGTAAGAATTGTAGATATCTGGACTGGAAACAAAATAAAAACACTAATTAAGAAAAACATATTTTGCAGTGGGGTGAGTAAATTATGGCTTTTCATTTTAGGTTTCATCTACCCCTTTAATGTTTACATACCAGGAAATAAGTCGTGGACTTTCTGGCAAATGTAGATTGCTGGACATCAGAGTTGCAAATTCCTGAAACAATTTTTAAAAAGGACAGCACAACCTTGATCAACAGAACCAAAACATAAAACATATTACAAATTAATGAGATTTGCTGAATAATCTCTACTTATCTTCTTGAAGGATAACACCGTCTAACTTCTTTGAATTAGGGAGTAGTTGTAGGACCATGGGATGGCAATCAGGAATAGGCCTACTACATTTGAAAACAGCATTAGGAACATGGATTTTCATGTGCTAGCAAAATTCTGACAACGATTCAAAAGCACGATCACAGAACTGACATAATTTGACAGCATTTTTTTTCTTTACCACATAGACTATAACTGTAACACTACTTAAAAGCACTTACATTAACAATGGCCATCAGATTACAAAGCCTAAAACGAAAAATATATATATCAAATGCACGTCATGCAAATAGCATGGTAAAGGTTGCCTATTATATGCAGAGCCGGACAGTAACGGAGTACATTTACTTGAGTACAGTACTTAAGTACAATTTTGAGGGATCTGTACTTTACGCGAGTATCATTTTTGGGGAGTACTCATGACTTTACTCAAGTACATTTGAGAGGCAAATATTGTACTCTTTACTCCACTACATTTCTATCCATAACTGTGAGTACCTGTTACTTCTAAAAAAAAAAAAAAAAAAAATAAAAAAAGGAAAAAAGAAACATCTCGGAAACCCTCAATTTGTTGGTTCCCTCTCAAACATGATTGGATTGTGCAGGCACCACTGATTGGGACAGCCTATTAGCAATCACTTTCAGCTTTCCACCAAAGTCAACTCCATGGTCAGATTTAGATAAGAGACGAAACCATGGATGAAACAATGGATGAAGACGCAGCAGGTCCATCCCGGGAGTATTTTTTTCCCCAGGATGGTAGGGGAAGGCTTATGAATATTCATTAGGGAAATCATCCCTGATTGGTCTTAACCCCAGTGACGGGTAGGTTTAGGGGCGGGGTTAGGGAGGTCATAAGACCACTCAGGGATGACTTCCCAAATGAATATTCATGAGTCTTCCCCTACCATCCTGGGAAAAAAAATATCACATCCCGAACCTGTGGCCCCACCTCGCCAGACTATTTCAATTTTCTGAACAAGTTAATGATAGTTTTCGCTTCAAGTGTTTGCTGTGTTTACCAATGTAAACACTGTGGCAGTAGTAATGCAATATTTAGAAAATGTACTCTTGTACTCTTGATACTCAAGTACTTTTAAAAACAAGTACTTTAGTACTTCTACTTAAGTAAACATCTGACTGTAGTACTTTTACTTGTACTTGAGTAAAATTTAGCAAGGGGTATCTGTACTTTTACTCAAGTAATGAAGCTGTGTACTCTGTCCGCCTCTGATTATATGAAATGTCGAATTTAACGTTACGTTACTTGGTAAACAGGTGGAACAGAGTCAGTGAATTGGTTGCGCGGCCACGGTAGTAAACCGCGTTCGCAAAATCAAACCAAATACGTGAAAACAATGTAGAAATGCGAACGCAAAAAAAAAAATATATATATATATATATATATTGGCTTACCGTATCACTCAGTTGAACAATTCTCCATCTTCTCAAACTCTAAATCCCACTTATCGTCACGCGCAGGTTAGATTATTCAATGACAAATTCTTCCATCCGTCTTCAGGTAGCTGCTACCGTTAACGTCGTCCATTTCTGCTGCGTCACAGGCAACTAATGTTTGAAACACGAACCGAACCGAACCTCAAAAAAGCTTTAAAATTGCTCACAGATTCGCAGACATTGTTTATCTTGATAACAGGAATGATTATTTGTTCAGTTGAATCCCGCTGACAAAACGAGTTTGCCTGTTGTAGCTGCCTAACGTTACTGTCTGCTCGCATGACGCGTCACATTTGAACTGAATTGAGCGCGAAAGAAATCAATCCCACAATGCAATGCCTTTTCAGTCAGTATGATGGTAACGAATTTATCAGGACGAAAACAGAAATGTGATGTATATTTACAGCTGTTCTGTAAAAGATTTACAGTACAATTCTGTAAGAAATTCGTTGTAAATTTACAGTAAAGGGTTACAGTGTATGTTTACATACATTTATTAAATATGTTGAAAACAAATATGTATGTCACATATTTATAATTAATGTTGTCCATATATGCGAGAAACCAATACTATACTGTAATATATGCAGATATATGGTATCATATATGGATAAACTCAAATATTTTCTTCACATGTTTGGACACATAAATGTTCATATATGTTGCAGGCATATATTGTGTTCTCAGATAAGTCAAATATATGTATAGATATATGTTGCAGTCATATATTGTGTTCTCAGATAAGTCAAATATATGTATAGATATATGTTGCAGTCATATATTGTGTTCTCAGATAAGTCAAATATATGTATATATGTTGCAGGCATATCTTGTGTTCTCAGATAAGTCAAATATATGTATAGATATATGTTGCAGTCATATATTGTGTTCTCAGATAAGTCAAATATATGTATAGATATATGTTGCAGGCATATATTGTGTTCTCAGATAAGTCAAATATATGTATAGATATATGTTGCAGGCATATATTGTGTTCTCAGATAAGTCAAATATATGTATAGATATATGTTGCAGGCATATATTGTGTTCTCAGATAAGTCAAATATATGTATAGATATATGTTGCAGGCATATATTGTGTTCTCATATAAGTCAAATATATGTATAGATATATGTCATGCTATTTAAAATATAAGTACATATATGGCCATATATTACATTTTTGTATGGGAAAGTGTCACTCTCAGCAGAAATGTCATTTACTGGTTTATGTCTTTATCGTCCGCCTTCAGCAAAAGTAGATTTTTATGATCAATTTAAGGCACTTCTGAGTTGTTGTGACTTTAATAATGAGGTTATTCTAATGGGAGACTTAAATGTAAATTGGGACAACAAAAGTGACAGAAAGAAACTGAAAGAAATTACAGATAATTTTGGGCTAACACAATTGATCAGTGATCCCACTAGAATAACAAATCGCTCTAAAACTCTAATAGACCTGGTGTTCTCTAACAAACTAGATAGAATGATAAAAACATACAATTTCTTGACTGGCTTGTCTGACCACAATGCCATATTTTTCTCTAGAAAGCTGACTAAAAAACGATTGAGAAGTGTCAGTAAAAGCACTAATATAAAACAAAAATTTATTCCAAAGAGCCAAGAACAATGTTTAACTGCAGCTCTAAATAATCTTGATTGGTCTAGCATACTATCTTGTGATGACACTAATAAATGTTGTGATCTACTATACTCCTCTATTAAAGGGGTTCTGTCTCAGTTTCAGAAAGTGGGTCACTTAAAGAAACGAGTTTATTCCTTGCCTTGGATCAATAGTGAGTGTAAACAGCTTATGACACTCAGAGACAAATTACTTAAAAAATCATTACAATTTGGATTACTGATCGATTAAATTTTGTATCCGCAAGGAATAAAGTCACCCAAACTTTGAGAATGGCAAAAGTTGGCAAACTTTTTTTCATGACTGTAATTAATGGTGCCAAAGGAAATTGTAAGCTAATTTGGGAAAATATTAACAAACTCCTTGGTAAAAGTAAGCACAATGCTGATAAAGACCTTGAACTCAAATTTGCCAATGAATTGGTATCAGAGCCTCTCAGCCTAGAAACTAAATTAAATGATTATTTCCAAAGTACCATTAATGAGATTGCACAACTGTTTTCTAATTCTTGTGACTCTCAACAAAATATTGGCAACACCAACCTCCATATGGATGCCTCAACTCAAAATTAAAAGTTTAATATTCAATTAATTACAGAAAATGAAGTAGAAAATATAATCTTTAAATTAAAAAGTTCTAAAGCAAGGGATGTGTTTGGATTTGATACCAATCTTCTTAAGCATTATAAATCTTGTATCTTGGTGCCTGTGACCCATCTTATTAATTTATCAATCATGCAGGCAGTCGTCCCTTTGAGTTGGAAGGTGGCAAATGTCATACCAATATATAAATCGGGTGATAAATTAGACCCTGCTAATTATCGACCTATTAGCATACTCCCTATCTTTTCAAAGATAGCAGAAAAGTGGGTCGCTAACTCTATTATTGCACATCTTAATGATTCCAATCCGGGTTTGCATCCTATGCAATTCGGATTTCGATCTCTTCACTCAACTGAAACGGCTGTCTGTGTTTTTGTTGAGAAGGTGAAGTCTTAAGGCCCTTTCACACTGGACGCGACTTTGACGGACGAATAATTCGCACGATGGTTTTATTTTTTGATAAGCTGTTTGTGTAATGAGTGCTTCCACACCGAACGCGAATGTGCTGCGGCGAAAAAACTACGTTTATTTTTTTCGTTTCGATGTCGATTTTTTTTTTTTACTTTTGCGGCGACAGAAAAGGCTTCAGCCGATCGCATACTACAAGGACAATGATTGTGTGCCGTAGCATTGCCAACCAACTCGGTTATCACGACTGTGAGTATGTTGTGTGATAGTTTTAGTTGTTGTATAGTCCTGTGCTGTGTAGGCTAGCAGGCTAAACTACATTTGGGATAGAAAGCTAATCGTCAAAGATAGAAATAGAGACCGTGTTTACGCGTCTCATGTGATGGGTTTTGACGCGAACTATTCGCTTTTTCGTTATGCATCCGGTGTGAAAGGGCCTTTATTTAGACAAAAACAGTTATGTTGCGGCTGTTTTTGTTGACTTTAAGCGTGCATTTGATACTGTGAATCACCTTAAGCTCTTGTCTAGACTGTTAACATTTGACTTTAGCAATCAAACCGTTAAATGGATACAGTCTTATCTATCAGATAGAAAACAATGCGTGCAATAGTAATAGTAATGCCTGGTTCAGATTACACGATTTTAGCCTGATTTTGGCACGATCTGTTTGACGTAGGGTGTCGTGGGGATTCGCAAAAGACAACGGGCGTCGGAACGCAAGATTCGATCGTTTCATCTCGTATAGTGTGTCACAGTGGGCGACAACCTACGTCGCGTCCGCGATGCTTCACGACATCACGACAGAAAGACTAGCATGTTTCATTTTTTAATGGTCCCCCACGACGACGGCGCGCGAGTGAGTGAGAGTGAGTGAGCGAGTGTGTGTGTGACTGTGTGTGTGCGCGAGAGTGAGTGTGTGTGTGTGTGTGTGTGTGTGAGAGAGAGTGAGTGTGTATATGTGCGAGTGAGTGAGAGTGTATGTGTGTGTGTGTGTGTGTGTGTGCGAGTGTGTGAGTGTGTATGTGCGAGTGAGTGAGCGTGTGTGAGTGAATATGTGTATGTGCGAGTGAATGAGTGTGTGAGACGGCTCGCGATGACTGGTCGGAAAACAACGTGTAGTCTGACATGTTTCTTGTCCACGACATGACAAGATTTTTAGGAGTCAAAATCGTGTAATCTGACACAGTGACTATAAAAATTGTGTAATCTGAACCAATCTTCACTATACGCAAGGTGTCCCTCAGGGATCAATTTTAGGTCCCTTGCTATTTTCACTTTATGTAAATAACTTGCCCAGTGTGTGCAAAAATGTGGACACGATTATGTATGCAGACAATACGGTAATTTTTACACAAGCCAAAAGTGCTGATGATGCAGCCCATCAGCTTTCATTAGCCTTAAATGACTTACAAAAATGGCTGAATGATTCATGCCTGTGCCTTAATGTTAAAAAGACCGTATCAATGTTTTTTAGTAAACCTAAAACAACCGTGGCCGCAGTAAAAGTTCGCTTGGGTGGACAAGAATTAATTAATGTTGAGGAATTTAAGTATTTGGGAGTGCTAATAGACTTATCCTAATAGAATTATCCTTTAAAAAACATCTTAAAAAAGTAGTGAAAACTGTAAATGTTAATATACAGAATTTTAGACATATTCGTACATCATTAACGGATGCAGCAGCGATTACATTTCTGCACTCTATGTTACTGGCTCATATTGAGTACTGTATCACAAGTTGGTCCTATACGAGTCATGCTGCTATTGGGCCAATCGAAGTATGCTACAAAAGAGCATTGAAAATATTAGACAAGAAACCTTCGTCATATCACCATTGTCAAATTTTAGATAGATATAAGTTTTTAAATTTTGCTAATTTCAAATGATTTAAATCAGCCTGTCTAATCTATAAGGTTATACATGGTCTTGCGCCTCCACCATTGAGTGATTTTATTAAACAAAAGTCTAGCAGTGTTGCCGGGTCTCGAGTGACTAGAGCCATTACGAGAGGTGATTGTGAATTGGCATTTAGGCGGACCGCCTTTTCAAAGAACATCCTGTCATATCAGGGAGTGAGCTTCTGGAATAGTATTCCACTGTCAATGAGGGAAAGTACAAGTCTTCCTACCTTTAGGAGTCATTTAAAAGTGTAGCTGAGGGACACACAAACATGTGTTCATGTTTAGTTAATCATTATATATCAGATGTAAAATAGAGTTAGTACATTACAAAAAGGGATACAATTATCAGTGTAATACGGGTTGTGCAATAAGAGTCAGTATAACATGGGTTGTGCAATAGGGGTTAGTGTAATGTGGGTCAGTGCAATATAGAATGGTGTAATTAGGGTCAGTGCAATATCAGGTCAGTCAGGGCATGTGCAAAATTGTGGTTTGTGCAATACAGTCGATGCATTCCTGTTTTCTATTTGTCATTTGTTGTTCACTCTTGTTGTTATTGTTTGTTTTAACATGATGTGATCACTGTTCTTATTCATGTTTCTCTGTATATAGTCTTTATATAGTGTATCTGTATGTGTTTATTATCTTGTGTGTAACATCAACCTGCCAGGGGGTCTGCAGATGGAAATTAGCCTAAGGCTATAATCTGACATATTTACATTTTTGTGAAAATGTTCATTAATATGTATTGTCCCTTTTGTTTTTGTTTTTCAAATAAATAAATAAAATAAATAAAATAAAATAAAAAACCTTATCAGTTGATTTTATTTTCATAATTTTACATAATCTTTTCCAGCTCTTCCATGTATGATAAATAGAGTAATTCAAATGTTTGACCCTTTCTGCAGTTTGCCCTGAGAAAATTAGAGAGGTGGGTGAGTCTACCAATTTGTTCTCAATAGATTTCCATTTAGGATTCATTTTATTATTCATCAAAACTAAAATGCTTTTGACTTGGGCTGCATGGTAATAAAGACTCAAATTTGGTAGACCCAACCCACCTTGTTCCCTATTTTGTTGTAAAAATTTAAGTTCTCTTACGAGAGGTCTCTCGTACTGCGTAAGTATCTTACGCTAGGGGAAAATCTCTTTTCCGCGAGATATTGAAGCTGTTACGGGAAAATTCAGTATTTCTTATATTCATTTGTTTCCAAAACTGTTAATTCCATTTGAATCATATGTTTCTGTGAGGTTTTCCAGCAGCTGAGGGGGGACAGGAAAGAGCAGGCCAATAAAACAGATGGGCAGGAAGATAGTGAAATACCTGAGCACGAGAAAGAGTTTGGTTAGAAGAATACAGGGTTATTTAACTAATAAAAGAAGCACCAGGCCCTCTCCTTAGGGAAGCAGGAGGCAATTAGGTCATAGATGAAGGCCTTTGGGTGTCTCAGGGACAGAGAACAGTGTGACCTGCACCAGGGGGGTAGAAACCAGTCCGAACCAGCAGAAGATAGGGGGTATCTTTCTGGAAATTTACAAGAAACCTGGAAGGAGGAGTTCTTTTGCCAAGAAACTGTATAAAATGTTTATGTTTTATTTGTGTCTAGTAGGTATTCTGTTTTCCAAACCGGGTAGCTGCGGTTTTTGTGAAAAGAATCCTCAAAGAATAAACTTTTCTCTTTATTACAGTTTTGCCTCTTGAATGTTTCTTACACCTGTCGATGCTGTGTTTTTCATTGAGATTTAAAAATTGCTATTACAGCTGGTGTCAGAAAGTGGGATCCTGTGCGGACTCTTCTTCTCCTGGTCCTGAGAGCGGGTTTGACGGAAATTGCGCAATCCCGGCAGCACCAGGCGGCCGTCTCATACCTCGACGGTTTGAGATAGAAACTCAACAGGTTACGAGAGAGAGAGACAACACCCGCATTCAGGGCCAGTGGAAGAACTCCCACCAGGGTCAAAAGAATCCGTGGCGATTGCGGGGAAAAACAGAAAAGCATCTCTGGGTAAGAAACGGCAAAGTTGTTTTATTGATGTTAAGTGCAATTTGATAATTGTGAGTGAACATGAACCATATTGGCTGAGTTTGCTTTGGGTACGAGCGAGAGGTGATTCGTTAATCACAATTTTTGAGGGAGAAATTGATCTGACGGAAATCAGACCGGTTTCTGCCACACTTAGCTCGTTAGTGGACAAGAGTACCACTGGTGATTCAGGTAATCACAGGTGCTGATTAATTAGTTTTGCTCAAAATCTCTGTAACCCGAAGAAATCTTGCAAAGGTGGACGGAAGAGCCACGCCAGATTAATTAGGTGAATCAGAATCAATCGAGCGCTGGAAGGTGCTCATGAGAAGATTTTGAGTAAAACATAATTACAAAAGCACGGCATATTTGCTGAAACCCGACCGGTTTTGGGTGAAATAAAATCGGGTCTGTTGAAGATGTTTGACAGATACTAAGACACGTGTCGAAAGAGTAAAATCCAGAAGGGAAATTCAGCCAAAAACGGGGTCATCTAACAGTAAATTAGATCATTTTTATACACCAATTTTCTGTCAAATGAGAAATAATTATGGTGGTAAATGTATGGTTGACATACAGAAACTGATCAAATATCACAATTTTCCCGAAGCGGGGACCTTGAGTAAAATAAGACTCAATGTAGTAAAAGAGTCAGTAGAAAAGAACGAGGGAAAACAGAGTGGCTGCTGTGTGTGTGTTAAACATGTGTGTAAGAACTGTGAACCGAATATAATGTGTTGGGTAGAAGAAGCTGACAGGCGAGAACGAAAGCAGATACAAAAAGAGTTACTGGGTGATAGTGAGAAAAATGTGTGACCAATGACCGAGACGGCAACGGCCCCGCCGCCTGCCTACAATACAGCTCACTACCCAGTAGCAGAGATACCGGCCCCCAGGCTGGACCTCGATCTGGACCGCTTTCCACCAGCCCCGAGAACAGCCCAAGAAGCACGACTTGCAGAAGCACGAGCACAAATTGAACTGGCAGAGGCAGCCCAAAGAGCAGCGCAGGCAGAGGCCGATGCAAGAGCAGCGCGGGGGGGGGGCAGAGGCCGCTGAGCGAGTGGCACAAAGACTAACAGCGCAGTTTCATGCACAGTTACACGGGCGTTTGAGTGCAACGCTGCGGCACGCTACTCACGCTGAAGAGGACAGAAAGGAGAAGGAAAAACCCCTCACAATGGTGGTTATGCAACAACGACAACCTAAACAACCCAACAAACCTGCATCTTCCCGTTCAAACCCTGCTGGTCGAAAAGGACAGAAAGGAAGAGCTGCTGGAGGAAAATGGAGCTGTTATGTTTTGTGCCACAAATGCCCACTCGCTCCGAGACTGTACAAAATGCAGAGTGTGCAAGAAGGACGACGGACACTGGAGCAGCGCGTGTCCCACCATGAAGTCGGATTGAACCGAGGGGGCGCTGGTGAGCGTGAAAACCAGACGGTAAAGAACAAATTGGCAAAATGCTGTGAAGAAACAGGACTCTCGTGGGTGAACGCACTCCCCACTGTGTTAATGTACATGAGAATGAGAAAGAGAGTCAAAACAAATTTGAGCCCATTTGAAATTCTCTTTGGTAGACCACCATTCATGGGTATAACAGGGGAAAAAGGAGGCTTCCATCAACAAACGTGTGTGAGAATGAAATGTTGAATTACTGCAAAGAGATGTCGTGTTTGTGATCTAACAGTTCTGTGCAGGTGAAAGAAATGCCAGGGGCAAAGTAGCAGAGACGTTCCTGCACAAAACCAGACCGGGTGATTACGTGGTGATCCACGACTTCAGGAGGAAGAGCTGGAGGGCGAAACGGTGGCTAGGACCGTTCCAAGTCTTGCTGATCACGCATACGGCGGTGAAGGTCGGAGAACGAGCCACGTGGGTGAATGCCAGTCACTGCAGGAGAGTTCCACCCATATCAGGAGAGCAACAGGAGGAGGAACCCCAACGACAAACAACAACAACAACGGCGAAACCTCTCGTGCTGCCAGGGCCACCCGAGATCGAACGGGCCTCTGGAGAGGAGCTGGCCTGGATGAAGGACGGAGGGGGTCCGGCTTTGGGAAGCCAATCTATGGCTACAGCAAAGGGAAGTGAAAATATCTTTACTAACACACGCACACACGACGCACACACAAACACATACACTGATTTTCTTTCTGCTACCTGCAATGAAAAAACTGCTTGCAAATCTTTTTGTGTCTGATGAAACTTTGAGCAAAGCTATGACTGATGATTTGAGCAGTGTTGTGAATGATGAGCGTATGAGATTGTACAAAAGTACAGGGTTTTCTGAAATGCCAATTTACCCGTTACTAGTCAAAGGGGTAGTTCTTGAATTTTGGTCGATTCTGGTATCAGTCTGTCCACGTTACGACCATGTGATTTACCATGTGTTCGGAACTTAACCGGGAAAGTGTATCAGAGCACTTCGGCCTCGGGCCATTTGATCTGACCGGTTAACAGAGCCGTTAGAGTGCGAGACAGAGGGCGGACGCTCTTTCAGACATGAGTTAAATGTGTTTTATTTCTTCTTTTTTTTGCCTTTCGGGGACCATGAAAGGGTTTTCCTAAACTTTGATTGTTTAGGTTTTGATATCATCGATTGACTGTTCTATTTACTGTGTTTTTTTATTATTATTATTTCTTGTTTTTATTTTTATTTCTTTTTCCATTGTAAGAATGATGGTATGTTCAGAAGGTTAAAAGCAGCGGTCATCCGTGTTACGAGGTGACGTACAAGTGGAAGGGTTTGAATGAGGGATTTTTTATGTATACTATTTCTTTGCATCTTTTTAAGAATGTCAAATCAACCATTTTATACTGAGATGACTGAGGGTCCGATCTATAGTGTTGGGGATGCAATAACAGTGCTTATTCATCTAGCCCGGTTTCAGAATAAACCTTTACTTGCTTGCTATAACATAGAGGGCCTATCCTTACAAAACAGCCTAAGCCTTTTTCATTCTAAATTTTAATGAAGGTTCAAGTAAAATGATCAGGTATATGAAAGTCAGACATGAAGAGGATAACTGTGATGTGAAGACTTGAATCAATTCTGTTCTTGAAATGTAATGATGTGATGATTTTGATTAAGAAATTAGGGGACAAGGGTGAATTTTCCTTTAATACGTTTATCAGAGAAGGATAAAGAGGAGGAATTGTTACGGGAAAATTCAGTATTTCTTATATTCATTTGTTTCCAAAACTGTTAATTCCATTTGAATCATATGTTTCTGTGAGGTTTTCCAGCAGCTGAGGGGGGACAGGAAAGAGCAGGCCAATAAAACAGATGGGCAGGAAGATAGTGAAATACCTGAGCACGAGAAAGTGTTTGGTTAGAAGAATACAGGGTTATTTAACTAATAAAAGAAGCACCAGGCCCTCTCCTTAGGGAAGCAGGAGGCAATTAGGTCATAGATGAAGGCCTTTGGGTGTCTCAGGGACAGAGAACAGTGTGACCTGCACCAGGGGGGTAGAAACCAGTCCGAACCAGCAGAAGATAGGGGGTATCTTTCTGGAAATTTACAAGAAACCTGGAAGGAGGAGTTCTTTTGCCAAGAAACTGTATAAAATGTCTATGTTTTATTGTGTCTAGTAGGTATTCTGTTTTCCAAACCGGGTAGCTGCGGTTTTTGTGAAAAGAATCCTCCAAGAATAAACTTTTCTCTTTATTACAGTTTTGCCTCTTGAATGTTTCTTACACCTGTCGATGCTGTGTTTTTCATTGAGATTTAAAAATTGCTATTACAAAGCCAAAAAATGATCCTTTAATTTTGTATTAATGTAAAACGCGTTGCAGGAGTATGCAGGCATAGGCGAGACAGCTCGCGCGTCTATTGGCTGCTCTGCGGCAACTGCATCAGCCTATCGAGCGAGGCCTATCGTGACGTCAGATCCAATGAGTCACATCCCGCCGAAACGGGCGTAAATAAGGCTCGGAGGCAGCTGATATCTGATTTTTCATCTCTTCAGCGAAGCTCACGCATTGCTGGATCCGGAGAGAGAAGCCGCGCCGTCTGAAGAAGCCTTTCAGCGGGACGAGCCATCACCTGAAGCCGCTGGCCACTCCGCCTTCTACTGCCGCTCCCGCTGCGCTATCCGGCACCTATATCCTTTTTACTCTCTGTTCTGTGTGTTCGCCGGTGCGACACACACTCTAAAAGAGCTAGCGTCTTTTTTAAGATGCCTTCATGCGGCTCGTGCAGAGCCCCACTCAGCGAGGGAGACCGCCATGTCATCTGCGTTTCCTGCCTGGGTGAAGATCACGCAGCGCTCGCGCTCGCCGACGGCGGCTGCCCTCACTGCGAGCTACTGCCTATGGCGACTCTGAGGACTCGCCTGGCAGCTTTCTCCGAGCCTGCACTTCCGCCCGCTGCGTTGCCGCACCGTACAAAGCGCCGCGCTCAGCGGGTCCCGGAACCTTCTCCAGCCCGCCAAAGCTCGCCGGTTCGCCCGCTTGCTTCACCGGCTTCGGTTGAGTCGCTTCCCGATGGACAGCGGCCGCGGTCCGCCGCTGCTTCTATTGATGATGCTGACTTGAAAGCCGCGTCTGGGGAGGATGACACCTGCTCTCTGCTGGCGTCGGGCTGTGAGGATTGGGCAAGCTCTGTGGATCTCGCGCCTTCTGCCCGCCCTCTACTGGACGGTGTGCAAAAACGGCTCTACCCTCCAAAGCAGGCTGCGTCAGCGCTGCACACGATGGCCACTCTGCAGATTTTCCAGGCCGATCTCCTCCGAAAGCTGGACGAGATGGGACCAGATGCAGTTTGCATGGCAGACTTAAGGAGTGCGTCAGACCTCGCTCTCCGCGCTACTAAGTCTGCTGCACAGGCCATAGGACGGAGCATGGCTTCTCTCACTGTTGCTGAGAGACACTTTTGGCTGACGCTCTCGAAGATGTCTGAGTCTGAGCGCACCGCGTTCCTCGACGCCCCGCTTTCTTCTGCTGGCCTCTTCGGATCCTCTGTCAACGACTTCGTGGAGAGATTCGCCGAGGTGCAGAAAGCGTCACAGGCCATGAAGCACTTCCTACCGAAGCGCTCCAGTTCTCCAGCGGGCCGTGCAAAACCACCTGCTCGGAGCTCACAGCCTCCGCCCCCTGCCGCCTCGTCGCAGTGCCGACAGGCCCGAAGCTTGAGGCCGCGCTCTCGCTCGACTAGCCGCCGCCCCGCTCCGCGTGGGCCACGGCCTAGGATTGCGGTGAAGCCCGAGGCCCCGAAGTCGTCCTAGCATGCCTAGGAAAGCGTCGGTGTTCGAGTCCCGCCGCGGCCGGACTTCCACTGAAGCTCATCGCTCGTTCAGTTCCAAGAAATGTGACTGTTCCAGTGTATTCTGCAGTGTACAAGCCGGAACAGCTGCCCGCTTGCTTGCACACAAATGCCGTTTTTATGGCTACCCAGATAAATCCCATAAAGAGCGTATTTTCTGGTGTCCCGGCCACGGCCGATGGTGCTATGAGTGTAGAAAACATGCCCACTGCCCAGTGCTCATTCCTACAGACAAGCACAGCCCTTCTCATAAGGGCCCGCGCTCATAAAATCGACTCAGGTCGATTGCGCATCCAACATAGTAAACGTGCCCACTGCCCAGTGCCCACAAACACTATGTTCTGCATGTCTCACGGTTTCTGTAAAAACGAAACCAGTGCGCATTCACTCTGCTCTTCTCTCTGCGGGCTCTCCCGCACCCGCATTCACTCACAGACATGACAAGTCCCACGGGACTCACCCAGCCCTCCCTCACTCGGTTAAACACCGCAGCGGGGTCGAGCGCGGGCAATCTGCCCGCTGTGATCAGCGCGCTCCCCGCCTCAAATGTCACGGGCATAACGCCTATGTTACAGCGCACCGAAGCGCCTCTGTCCCCAAGCGACCAGAGCGCTCTTCGCATTCAACCCCTAGCCACTCATGCAGATGCGTGGGCAGCCCTTCATGGGGTTTCGGAATGGGTGCTAGACATTATAAAAAGAGGCTATTCGCTACAGTTCTGGCGACGCCCTCGCCGTGCGGCGGCGCGCGTCGAAACCACGGTGAATACAGAAGTAGCACACCTACTTTGAGCAGAAATATCGAAACTGTTGAGCAAAGGGGCAATAGAGCCTTTATCTCAAGCTCAAAGCGAAGTGGGGCTGTACAGCAGATACTTCCTGGTACCGAAGAAAGACGGGGGTCTCAGACCCATACTAGATCTAAGACAACTGAACAAAGCATTGGCGAGGCGCCGGTTCAAAATGCTCACGACCAGAAAAATCCTCGCGCAGGTTCGCCAAGGAGACTGGTTTATGTCAATAGATCTGAAGGACACGTATTTTCAAATACAGATAGCGTCACGTCACAGGCGATACTTGAGATTCGCCTTCGAGGGCCAGGCATATCAGAACACAGTCCTACCGTTTGGCTTGTCCCTAGCACCCCGTACATTTACGATGTGCATGGATGCAGCGCTCGCGCCCCTCAGACTCCGGGGCATGCGAGTATTGAACTACTTGGACGATTGGCTGATTCTAGCTCAATCACACTCAGAGCTCATAGAGCACAGGACCGTTTTACTCGAACACCGAGAATCTAGGTCTAAGAGTCAATTGGGATGTTCAGCGCGCAGCGAGCTCTTTCCGCTGCGACGCGACCGTCCCGCTCAAGATATTTCAGAAGATGCTGGTCTCATGGCCTCAGCATCATCAGTTCTCCAGCTGGGCTTGCTCCGCATGCGCCCTCTGCAGTTCTGGTTAAAAGCGCGAGTACCGCGCCGAGCATGGGCGTCCGGTCTGCTTCATCTCAAGGTCGATCAGACATGCATCTTAGCTCTGAAACCTTGGAAAGCGAACGACTGGTACCAATCAGGTGTAAGCCTGGGGACTTCCTCGAGGATGAAAGTGTTGTCAACAGATGCCTCAACCTCAGGATGGGGAGCGCTGCTCGAGGGCAGACCGTTCTTCGGCCGATGGTCAAAACGGGAAAAGCTTCAACATATAAACTGCCTGGAAATGTTGGCAGTGGACAACGAGCTGACGCGTTTTTGTCCCCAGATAAAGGGTCACCACGTCTTGGTCTGCTCGGACAACATGTCGGTGGTGTCCTACATAAATCGCCAGGGCGGTCTCAGATCCCGAAACTTAAACAGGTTGGCAGAACGCCTTCTGGTATGGGCTCAGCGCAACCTGCGGTCACTGAGAGCGGTGCACGTGCCTGGGCTACAGAATTTGGGGCCAGACAGGCTGTCCAGGAACAACGTTCCGGCGGGCGAATGGTCTCTACACCCACATACAGTCGAACTGTTGTAGAGATTCGGCAGAGCGAAAGTGGACCTGTTCGCGTCTCACGAAAACGCTCACTGTCCGGAATTTTTCTCCAAGAGCAGGAACGCGCTGGCCCAAGCGTGGCCGCGCTGCCCGCTCTATGCTTTTCCCCCCGTCTCTCTCCTGCCTCAGGTGATAGAACGGATCAGGGAAGAGGGATGCTCAGTGCTGCTTGTAGCGCTGCTCTGGAAGAACCAACCGTGGTTCCCAGTTCTGATGCAGCTAGCGGACACTGCCCCGTGGCCAGTGTCAGTGCCAGTGAGGAGGGACCTCCTCTCTCAGGCCAGGGGTTCGATTTGGCATCCTCACCCGGAGCTGTGGTCCCTTCATGTATGGACTATCAACGGGTACCCGCTGACCTCCCGCTGACCTCCCTCTGTCTACTCGACGGCTCTATTCCTCAAAGTGGTCGGTGTTTTCCGGCTGGTGCACAGCTCGGGGCATTTCACCCCTAGACTGTGGGGTGACGGAGGTTCTCTCCTTCCTGCAAGAGCTGCTGGATAAGGGCAGGACCCCTTCCACGCTCAAAGTCTATGTGGCGGCTATAGCAGCGTTTTCTAAAACAACGCTTGGTCAGTCAATAGGAAGGAACAATTTAGTCATCTGCTTCCTCAGGGGAGCTAGGAGGCTGAATCCTCCCAGACCACCTTCAGTCTCTGTGTGGGACCTTTCTACGGTGTTGGAGGCCATGAAAGGTGACCCATTCGAGCCTATCCAAACGATTGATTTTAAACACTTGTCTTTCAAAACAGTGTTTTTACTGGCTCTCGCTTCAGTGAAGCGCATAGGTGACTTACACGCGCTCTCCGTAAGCGCGGCGTGCATGGAGTTTGGGCCAAATGACTCGAGAGTCATACTCAAACCTAGGCATGGTTATGTTCCAAAATCCCTCAACACGCCGTTTCGGGCTCAGGTCATTTCCCTGTCTGCCCTACCGGTCTCTGACGAGGAAGGGGACGCAAGCTTTCTTTGTCCAGTTAGGGCATTAAGAGCTTATGTGTCTCGCTCGTCTGCCTTTAGACAGACAGAGCAGTTATTTGTTTCGTTCAGCGGACGTTCCAAGGGACTAGCTGCATCGAAACAGAGCCTATCCAGATGGATAGTTGATGCTATAGCGCTGGTATACACTACCAAGGGCTTGAAGTGCCCGTTGGGTGTCAGATCGCACTCCACGAGGGGCATGGCCTCTTCGTGGGCTTGGTCTAACGGGATTGCCTTGCAAGACATATGTATGGTGGCAGGCTGGGCCTCCCCATCTACATTTATAAGGTTTTAGAACCTAGAGGTTCCCGCCTTACAGGCCAAGCTGTTGTCAGTATAGACGAATAAGTGCTGTCTGTTTCGGATTCTCGATTCAGGACACTGAGGCCGCTGAGCGCTGCTCACTGTTGACCATATATGGTGTGGGCAAATTGCGTAAGACCCGCATCTTTCCTCATCAGTTCAGGCCGAATCCCGCCCTGTCTGTATGATGTCATGTTAAGCACTTGCGTCTATGAACGCTGCTGTATGTGGGATGGAGTGCCCCCCCCCCCCCCTCCCCCCCTCTTTTCCAGAACTCTCTGTGAGTTCCCTTGGTGATTATGCACTGTGAACCCTGGGCGTTCCGCCTTCAGGTTTATTGGTGTGAGATCCCAGCACGCACGGCGTTTTGCATTGGGTCCCCTAGCGTAAGATACTTACGCAGTACGAGAGACCTCTCGTAAGAGAACGTACTCGGTTACTAACGTAACCTCGGTTCTCTCTAGAAGAGGGAATGAGTACTGCATATCTTGCCGTGCATGCAACACACTCTGGTTCGCTTCGGCGATGAAAAACCAGATATCAGCTGCCTTCGAGCCTTATTTATAGGCCTAAGCCACGCCCGTTTTGGCAGGATGTGACGCAGTGGGAGCGAAGCGCCCTCATTGGATCTGACGTCACGATAGGCCTCGCTCGATAGGCTGATGCAGTTGCCGCAGAGCAGCCAATAGGCGCGCGAGCTGTCTCGCCTATGTCTGCATACTGCTGCAACGCGTTTTACATTAATACAAAATTAAAGGATAATTTTTTGGCTTCAATATCTCGCAGAAAAGAGATTTTTCCCTAGCGTAAGATACTTACGCAGTACTCGTTCCCTCTTCTAGAGAGAACCGAGGTTACGTTGGTAACCGAGTACGTTTTACGCTTGGTTTCTTTTCATCCCATATAAACTTTTTTTTGGGATTCTTTCCCACTCCTTAAAACATGAGCTTGTTAAATACAAAGGAAGGTTCTGGAAAAGAAAAAGAAAGCGTGGCAATACATTCATTTGTATGAAATACAAGTGTTCTCCAGAATTGTATAGTTACATGTGTACAACTTATCAATTTCTCTGGGAATTGTAATACCTAAATATTTTATTTTGTTCTGATCCCATTTCAACTTAAACTTTTTTAAATTCTTTTTTTTAAATTCTGTTTGGAGATTGCATCCTATTTCCATGGCTTCAGTTTTAGCTGAGTTTAATTTATAACCTGAAATAGCCCCGTATTTCCTAATTTCCTCCAGAAGTGCCGGTAATGATTTATATATATATCAGTTAAGAATATTATGACATCGTCCGCATATAACGCCAGTTTATGTTCTTCATCTTGTATCTTAATGCCCTTTATACACATACTTGTCCTTATGCATTCCGCCAATGGCTCAATGCACAAAAATCTGTGGAGAGAGCGGATCGCCCTGTTTTACCCCTCTTTTTATTTGAAAGGGTTTCGATAGCGAGCCAATGGCTTTCACTCTGGCTGCTGAATCATTATACATTCCCATCATTAAATTAATTAATTTCTTGTGAAAGCCAAATTTATTCAAAACTGCAAACAGAAAAGGCAAAGATACTCAGTCGAATGCTTTTTCCGCATCATTCAATGATTTTGTCATATCATTTGTTGTTTTGTTTTTCTAGCAAAATCAATAACATTAAGGGTTTGACGTACATTGTCACTAAGAAATCTATTTTTGACAAATCCTGTTTGGTCCAGATTTATAATAGATGGTAAGATTTCTGAGAGCCTATTTGCCATAATGGATGTAAATATTTTCTGATCAACATTCAGGAGTGAAATTGGCCTATACGATCAACATTATTTTGGGTCCTTCCCTTCTTTAGCTATGACTGTTATAATTACATTTTTCCAAGTATCTGGCCATTTTCCTGTTTGTAAAACCTCATTAAACACTCTATGTAGAACTGGTACAATTAAGTATTTGTAATCTTTGTAAAATTCATAGGTATAACCATCTTCTCCAGGGCATTTCCCCAATTTTCCCTTTTCAATAGTTTTTATTATTTCCGTTTGGGTTATGTTTTTTACTAAGCTTTCATTCTGGGTTTCAGTCACAGATGCTAGACTTAATTCATCTAAATAACCTGCAATTGTCTGCTTGTCAAGATTATTTACTTCTGAATAATAAAGGTTTTCATAGTAGTTCCTGAAACAAGATAAAATTTCTTGTCCACCTCTCCTTGATGTTGCATTATCCATAATTGTGTTGATTGCCGCTTTTTCTTTGTTCTTTTTTATTTTGGAGGCTAAAATTCGTTGTGCTTTGGGACTATTGTCATAAAATAATTGTTTAGCAAAAGTGAAATCTTTTACAAAGTCCTCCGAATTAATACTCTCTAATTCTTTTTTTGCATCATTCAGTCCTTTTTCTATTATTTTATCCCTCACTTTTAATTCTTGCAACTTTTGTATTTTGTTCTCTATTAACGTTTGTTAATTCTCTCTCAATTTTTTCCTCCAAGATGAGTATGCTATTATCTCTAAGGGGGTTGCTTTAGCTGTTTCCCATAATAATACAGGTTTTATTTCACTGTTATCATTTATATCAAGGAATGTTTTAATAACCTCTGTCATTTTTTCTTTAAACATTTGATCCATAAGTAATGAGTTATTAAATCTCTAAACACTAGTTTTTAATGCCCTATACAAATTTAATTCAATGATGACTGAGGAATGGTCTGCCAATAGAAAGGGAACAATCTCACAAGTAATCACCTTAGAGAGGTCATGCTTTAACATAAAAAAATAATCCAGTCTTGAGGATACTTTATGTCATCAATCATTAATTAGAGTATGAATACCTTTGAGTCCTGGCTGTGAGGCAGTCAGGTCCAATGTCACTGTTGAAGCAGAATAAACTAACACACAAATAAACAACAATGTTATGTTTAGATGAAGATGTTGACATGTCAGATTGATTGCAGTGCTTTATGTTTTTCAGTTCAAACTCATTTTTTAGGCTGTTTTACAAGTTGTGTGGAAAGCAGATCTGGTTCTAATTCAAAGGTCTATAATTACCTGTCGATGGTGCTGCACTAGTTTGTGCCTGGCCTATTACAGAAAAAGAGAGATGAACAAAGTCTATTACAGTTCCAGAACGGATTTCATCATTTGCATGGTCTTTCCCACACTGAGAGTGATATTCAAACGGATGGTAAACAAAAATGAGTTATTTTATTCTAAACCATTTGCCTTCAACATGCTAAGAAAGTCGACTGCATAGATTCCAAGCATGAAGTGAGTGGAACAAAACTCAGTGTCTGACATTGAGACCAGGCCAATTAATTTAGCCCATGCCACCAGCTGGGCAAAAGTTACAAAGTTCTAAATGAAGCTTAATGTACACATTAACTTCGTCCCAATTCAGAGGATGCATCCTTTGAAGGCCGATTGCATCACCGTTGCGCCACAAAGGCTCCTTCAAATGTGGCCTCCAAATGCGTCCTTCGATTCCCGTGAAGAGAAGGATTCAACAGATGGATCCTGGTGGAGTACTGGTACTGGTGGAGCTGGCTGATGAGTTGTGTGGTCAAGCCCTTCCTCCAGCATTTGAATTCAGTTTGGAAAGAAGGATTTGCTGATCACTTCCTGTGCTCAGGCCCTTCCTCCTCCACTGGTTCCGTCCAGCATCCAAGTCCCTTCATTTTCATTGGGTCTGCCCAGACCCAAGTCTTCCTCTTCTTCTCCGTCTCTGCCGGTCCAGTCCGGTTCCGACTCATTTTCGTCACAGATAGTACTGTCCATCTTCAAGACTCCTTCATCGCCGTTGGTCCTAACTAGCTCAAAGCTTTTGTTGCCAGTAATGATATGCCCACCTAACCTCCCTCTCCCACCTCCTCTGCCCAAGCCATTCAGTCCTTCGGCCCGATCTTTTCTGGCTCTCTTCAGTCCCTCAGCTCCACTATTTACTCTACCCTGCTTAGACCAGCCTTGGGCTTCAGATCTGCCAGCTCAGCCCAGGGGTGTCAATTCCAGCACTCCACATCAGACCTCCAGGCCTGTAGCTCATTAATCATCAATCATTAATTAGAGTATGAATAAATGTGTCTGACTCACCTTGGCAGATGACTCCAGCATCTTCACCGTGCCCACAGTTATGTGATCCCCATACATTTGATGGACAGTTTGTCAGTGTAAATTCAATCCCACGGCACTGGACATCATCCAACCATATTTTTCCGGAACCTTCTCCAAAATAAGCAGAACTCTTTGACCCTATAACACTCCCACAGCCCAGTTCTCTACACACCACTGCTGCGTCTGTAGAATCCCAATCATCATCACACACTGTTCCCCATATTCCATTGTGGAGAACCTCCACTCTTCCAGAACAGCGGTTGGGTCCATTCACCAACTTGATAGCTATTAATCACAAAACAACATAAAGAGAGAAAAACAGGTCATTGGGTTTTAGGTTGTTCATTTTTGTATGTTTGTTTGTATTTTTGATGAGATAACAAACAAAGTGGTAATAATAGTGGAGTTTAATCCTCCTCAGCATCATTACCTTTGGGTCCTGGCCATGAGGCAGTCGTGTTCAATGTCGCTGTTGAAGCAGAAAAAATGAACACACAAATACACAACAATGTTATGTTTAGATGAAGATGTTGACATGTCAGATTGATTGCAGTGCTTTATGTTTTTCAGTTCAAACTCATTTTTTTAGTTTGTGCCTGACCTATTACAAAAAAAAGAGAGATGAACAAAGTCTATTACAGTTCCAGAACGGATTTCTTCATTTGCATGGTCTTTCCCACACTGAGAGTGATATTCAAACGGATGGTAATCAAAAATGAGTTATTTTATTCTCTAAACCATTCGCCTTCAACATGCTAAGAAAGTCGACTGCATAGATTCCAAGCATGAAGTGAGTGGAACAAAATTCAGTGTCTGACATTGAGACCAGGCCAATTCATTTAGCCCATGCCACCAGCTGGGCAAAAGTTACAAAGTTCTAAATGAAGCTTAATGTACACATTAACTGTGTCCCAATTCAGAGGATGCATCCTTCGAAGGCCGATTGCGTCACCGCTGCACCACAAAGGCTCCTTCAAATGTGGCCTCCAAATGCGTCCTTCGTTTCCCGTGAAGAGAAGGATACAACAGATGGATCCTGGTGGAGTACTGGTACTGGTGGAGCTGGCTTATGAGTTGTGTGGTCAAGCCCTTCCTCCAGCATTTGAATTCAGTTTGGAGAGAAGGATTTGCTGATCACTTCCTGTGCTCAGGCCCTTCCTCCTCTGCCCAAGCCAGTCAGTCCTTCGGCCCGATCTTTTCTGGCTCTCTTCAGTCCCTCAGCTCCACTAGTGTATGTACTCTACCCTGCTTAGACCAGCCTTGGGCTTTAGATTCTCCCAGCTCAGCCCAGGGGTGTCAATTCCAGCACTCCACATCAGACCTCTAGGCCTGTAGCTCCACCTCGGCCTGTCGAGCAGTCGACTCCACCTTGGATCCTCCCTCCCTCTGCTCCACCCAGGACCATCCACCTTGGTCTGACATCGCTCTGTCTCCCAGAGGTGGACAGTAACAAAGTACATTGACTTGAGTGCTGTACTTAAGTACACTTTTTGAGTATCTGTACTTTACTTGAGTATTATTTTTTTCTGGAAACTTTTTACTTTAACTTCACTACATTTGAAAGACAAATATCGTTCTTTTTACTCCACTACAATTCTGTCAAGGTCCTTGAGTAGAAAGTAACATCAGTCAGTGGATGATTTTGGTTGCAGGGGTTGCATTTTGGTTGGAAATGAAAGTCGGGTTGACATCAGAACCCTGCATCCGATTGACATCAGAAGCCGACGTCAGACTGACGTTGGATATTGATTGAAAATAAAAGTCGGGTTGATGTCAGAACCCGACTGATGTTGGTTTCTGACGTCAACCCGATTTTCATTTTCAACCACAATACAACGTCTGTGTCACGGTTCATAAATCCTATGTCTCTTTCTTGTCTCATGTTCTGTTGTTGTGTGTGTGTGTACTGATTGTGTGGGCGTGCCGGCTCATTAGCGCTCATCAGCGATCCAGCTCATCACTCCCATCACCAGCTGCAGCTCATCTCATCACCTATATGCTCACCACTTTCTCATGTCAGATCGTAGTTTGTGGTGTCCCGGTATTGTTCCAGTCAGCGTCTCGAGTCTTGTGCCTTCCTTGTTCCTGTTCGTGTTCCTGTGGATTTATTCTGGATTCATCTCACCTCTGGACACATCTCACCGCACTGCTGCACTCCCTTTCACCGGGTTCATCTGGCCATCGGGGTCCCTGCGCCGCTAGCCTGTCTGTTCTGGACTTTTACCAACAATTCATCAATATATACAATAAAGAGCTTTTTACTTGCATTTTGCTTCCTTTTCTCATTTGTGACAGAACGATCTGACCTGAGCATGGAAGCAGCGAGTGGCTCTGCAAGTCCACTGGAGGCATTTATGAATAACTGCATACAAAGAATGGACACTCAGGAGAAAAACCTCAACGAGACAGCTCGCGCAGTTCAGGCTCTAGTGGCGCAGGTGTCCGGGCTCACCCAGCAGATTCAACAGCTTCGAGCTCCCACTGCGCCACCCGCACCGCCGATTCCCCCACCACCACCAGCAGACCCCTCCCAGTCGGAGCCCCGCCTGCCGGTTCCCGAGGCTTATTCAGGTGAATCAAATTACTGTCGATCTTTCCTAACCAGGTGTTCGATGCATTTCTCTCTCCAACCCAAGACATTCCACGACAAGCGAACCAAGGTCGCGTTTGTGTTGGCACTTCTGACTGGGAGAGCGGCGCTATGGGGAACGGCGGTGTGGGAGAATCAGGAAGAATGCTGCTCCTCGTTCCAGAGGCTCTCTGACGAGATGAGGCGGGTGTTCGATCGCGCCGTTGCGGGGAGAGAGGCTGCTAGAGCAGTGGTTCTCAACTCCAGTCCTCGGGACCCACTGCTCTGCATATTGTGTATGTCTCCCTTATTTAACACACCTGATTCAGATCATCAGCTCGTTAGGATAGACTCCATGAACTGAACTGAGTGTGTCAGATAAGAGAGACATCCAAAATGTGCAGAGCAGTGGGTCCCGAGGACTGGAGTTGAGAACCACTGTGCTAGAGTGTTGGCGGATTTACGACAAGGAGAGAGATCCGTATCTGACTTTTCGATTGAATTTCGAACTCTAGCAGCAGAGAGCCAATGGAACGAGGAGGCGCAGTGGGACATGTTTCTGCATGGGCTGGCTGACCGCGTCCAAAAGGAGATCTACGCCATGGACCTTCCCACCAAGCTAAATTATCTCATTGCTCTGGCCCTGAGAGTGGACGCACGTCTTTCCCAAGTAGATCGACGTCTTCAGCCTAATCGTTCTCCTGGAGGGATCGAGGGACAACGCTTCGGAGGCGGGGACGCGGTCAGCCCCGTCAACGATCACGAGCCCATGCAGGTGGGTCGAGCCCGGCTTTCCCGTGAGGAGAAGAAGAGGCGGAGATCCCTGTCCGTTAAAAGGCCCAGCCCGACAGTAAGTATGAGGCTACTGTCGGGTGGGATCTCTGCAGAGAAGACCTCATCCCCATCTACTCTCCTTCCTGTAAGACTCCGATGGTCATCTCACCTCCACAACTGTCGACCACTTCTGGATTCAGGGGCTGAAGGTAATTTCATGGACCACACCTTTGCACGCACATTTCAAGTTCCCCTCAAACCCCTTATGCACCAGATTGCAGTACACGCCCTCAATGGTCAAGAACTCCCCACCATTTCACTGGCCACCGAAGACATCACCCTCATCAGATCAGGCAATCATACCGAGACCATCTCCTTTTATATTCTGGACACTCCTCTTGCACCCATCGTCCTTGGTCACCCCTGGCTCACCCGTCACAACCCCAAAGTGGACTGGCAGTTAAAGTCTGTGTCGGCGTGGAGCAGTCATTGTCATAAGTCTTGTGTCTGCCTGTCCGTCTGTTTCTGTCCCTGTGTATCAGGAGGAGGCAGTGGATTTATCTAACATGCCCGCGGAGTACCTGGACCTGAAGGAGGTGTTCAGTAAGTCTTGTGCTGCTTCTCTTCCTCCGCATCGTCCCTATGACTGTGCTATAGAGTTATTGCCAGGTACGTCTCCGCCTAAGGGCAAATTATATTCACTCTCTGTCCCAGAGAGAGAGGCCATGGAGAAATACATTTCTGATTCTCTTGCAACAGGGTTCATCCGCCCTTCCTCTTCTCCAGCGGGGGCGGGGTTCTTTTTTGTGGGGAAGAAGGATGGATCGTTGCGCCCTCAGATCACTTGGACGTGGCTGTGTTACAAGAGGTAAAAACGATATAAATACTGTTCGTTTTCTCACACAAACCGCTCGTTTCATGTCTTAGGCCATCAATGTGTACTTACGATGGGGAATTGTTTAATTTGGACGATGGGGAATTGTTTTAATTTGGACTCTGTGCATGCTCTTTGAGACAGTGACCACAGACCTGCATTATATGACTGACAGACAAGAACGGTTTGACCTAAAAATATCAAAATTGAAACTACTGCGGAAAAAAAGACACCTACATCTTGGATGCCCTTGAGGTAAGCTAAAACATACCAAAATTTAATTTCAAAGTGAACTATCCCTTTAACCTGACATATTCCTGTGCGTAAACAACAAGGTTCATCAGACTCAGTGAAATCTTGGTTGAAGATGGTTGGAAATTGAAATCCATGGCTTAGTGTGGATGTCAAAACCAAAATGGCATATTACTCAACAATTAGTAAATAGTCATGTGCCTCAACAAGTCATAACATAATGATAGCCTACATTTGCAAATCATTAATTAACCCTTGTGCATCAATTTAAAAAAGTTACACATAGGTCCAAAGAGGACAAAAATGTCCATGTCAAAAAACTGTCATAAAAAGTTGAAGCTTGGGAGCACAGACTTTGGTATCATTTTAAAGAATACCCTTGGCAGATTATTGCTGAAGTTAAATGTTTTTTTATAAGTAAATCCCCAAAAAAGTTAGCCTATATAGGTTTAAGTTTATGAAAATTATTTATGAATATTATTTTATATAAAATATATATTTTATGAAACAAGTTGAACTCTAAAACGACTAGAAAATCAAAGCCATAAATCTAAATAAGTTGTGTTCCAAATTTGAGGTTGATATCTCAAAAAATGAGCTTTCAGTAAGATTTTGTTTGGGCGCAGTACCAAACTTCCCCATTGGATGCCAGCAAAACTGGCTTTGTTATTTGCAGTTGAGTTTTTCTCTCTCAATACTACAAACACACACATGCACACAAACACTTTTTTTTTTTTTATAACACACATACCAACCACACTCTGACATCCATACCAACAAACGCACACAATTATCATTGCATAATTTATCCAATTGGCTCTATAATAGCTCAAAATTCATGCAGTTAACATTAACAACAACAAAAAAAAAAAACTTACACATAGGTCCAAGTGGACAAAAATGTCCAAGTCAAAAAACTCTCATAAAAATGTTATGCTTGGGAGCAAATACTTAAGTTTGGTCTCATTTTAAAGAAGACCCTTGGCAGATTGTTGTTGAAGTGAAAAAAGTGCCACCAAAAAAATGTTATAGAAGTTTAAGTTTATGAAAAATATTTATGAACATTATAATCAATATTTTATATAAAATATAAATAAGTATTTTGTGTAACTAGTGCAAACATTTTTTTCAAATGAAATGGGGGTGAAAAAGTAAAATTACAATAAAAATACACACCTGTGCCAAAATTCATGCAGTTAACATAAAAAAAAAATAAAAAAAAAACCTTACACATAGGTCCAAAGTGGACAAAAATGTCCAAGTCAAAAAACTCTCATAAAATGTTATGTTTGGGAGCAAATACTTAAGTTTGGTCTCATTTTAAAGAAGACCCTTGGCAGATTGTTGTTTAAGTGAATTTTTTTAAAAAAGTGCAACCAAAGAAATGTTATACAAGTTTAAGTTTATGAAAAATATTTATGAACATTATAATCAATATTTTATATAAAATATATATATTTATGAAACATTTGGAACTCTAAAACTGATATAAATTCAAAGCCGTAAATCTAAACAGGTTGTGTTCCGAATTTGAGGATGATATCTCAAAAAATAAGCTTTCAGTAAGATTTTGTTAGGGCGCAGTACCAAACTTTCCCCATTGGATCCCAGCAAAACTCCACTGGTGAACACAGTGATTGGATTTTCGATTTGCAGTTGAGTTTTTCTCTCTCAAATATTACAAGCACACAAACACACTTTTTATTTTATTACACACATACAAACCACACTTAGACATCCATACCAACAAACCCACACAATTATCGCTGCATAATTTATCCAATTGGCTCTATAATATGCCAAAGCAGAAAACAGGAATAAAGCGAGTATTTGCTTTATAGGCCTAACCTGAAAAGATGGCAGCATCTGATAATTTGTTTTTTAAATGTCCATTTTGAAGCCTTGCCAACATAATGAAAGCCTATTAAAAAAGATGCCATCATTTTATAGTTAAACGGCACAGGGATTAAAAAATGCAGTTTTAATGGGTTTCAATGGGGCAATTTTTGTCCAAAAGGTCCTGAGAGGAAGTATTTTGTATAACTAATGCAAAATAGATTTTTTAAAGGAAATGGTGATTAAATAGTAAAATTCCAATAAAAATACACACCCGTGCCAAATTTTATGCAGTTAGCATTAACACAGGCAAAGTGATATAAAAATGTCCTTAAGGATGCACAAGGGTTAATAGTTAATTAAAGCAGACAACTGGAAGTTGAAGTATATTGCAACACAAACAAAAATGATTAATATATATTGCACATTTTAGGAGAATTAATAATCATTATAAAAACTGTATTACACAAACCTTGAATAAACAGTGCAATGGTCCAGATGAAGATGTTGATCCTCATTGCTGTAGTTTAGTCTTGTGTGATGATGAAGAGTGTGTTCTGTTCTGCTCTCAGTCATGAAGTGTTAAACTCACAGCACTATAAACACTCTCAGAGCACTGAAGCATGTGCTGACAATGCAAAGAAGTGGGCAGGATTTACAACAGCTTGTGCTGATAACAAACTCATAAACTCTACATAGAAGATTTTACTTTCAGAATAATGTTATTGAACCATTTAGTGATTAATTGCACATATTTACTAATTGTGAAATATTTGTGTTTATGTTTGTCAGGCTGATAAGACACTAGGTTTTGTCTGGAGAATCATGAATGTAGATCATTTTAAACATATGTCATACGCAGCAGTTTCTCTGAGTTCAGTTCTGTGCTACACCTTTACAAGCATGTTAACAATGAGAAATCAAGAACTAAATAAATCAGTTTTACTATATTTAGAGTCATAATAAAGAAAAGTCCATTATGGTGTTTGGAATCAATGTTGACATGTTGCTCTCTGGGAAATATTTTCACGATGTCTTTTTTTCCCACATTTTCCACATGCATGAAGTTCATCAGGACTCATAATCAGGTCATTATATATTAAACAATGTGCATCTGAAATGTTCAGAATTATTGATTCATTTATTTGAAGCTGCAGGTTTTTCTGTGAATCATGATGATTGATCTGCATATGAAGAACAGAAGCATCATTATGAGAAACTCCACAACATCATCCATGATCAAAGAGGTCAAAGGTCACCTCAGAGGTCACAGCTCATCAAATATATTTCTTTAAACAGTGTTATATCAGAAAGCATTTAGTCAAATCTGAATGAGTGAGTGTTGAGAAGAGCTGAGGATCTTCTAATATCAGTGTGTTGAAGTGTTGTTTCTCTCTCTCTGCTGGAGTGTGTGTTCACTCGAGTGGAATAGAGGTTTTTGTACAAGCGTTTCATTAGATTGTATCACTGTGGAGGACTTTCGGTGGAGGAACTAAACTGGTGATCGGTAAGTCTGTCTATTTAATAACCTAATAAAAAAATACAATTTAGATTTCAGAAAGTGTTTGACAGTTGAAACAAGAACAACATTTATTAATAATAATGATTATTAGATCATAAGACTTTTATAATGCAATATGTATGAAGGCTTTTAATAAAGTGTTACTGATATTGTTGTATAATTATTTAATCTAAAACAATGATATTAATATAAGAATAACATTATTCCTTTCAACAAAAAAGGAATTCTAAACATATTTCCACACTGTGTCTCACTATGAGTTTAATCAGTTTATTACAGGTTTGTCTTTCCTTCATTTATTTCTACACTGAGTTCATATTTAGTTCATCTTTTATTGTAGAAATCATACATGGAAAAAAGAGATTTGACATCAGAATGTAAATGTTGCTACTTTCTGTAGTTCAGTCAATGATACTGAATCTCTTTTGCTCATGTTGTGCTTATAATTCAGTGTTTTGTTCATTCTGTATGATTCAATTGTGTTTTAACTCTGTTTGAAATTGAGTTACATTTTCAGTTCAGGTGAATATCTCAAAATTTAAGATATTTATGTTCAGAGTGAATAATTGCTGGAATCAAAGCAGTCAGATCGGCCTGATAATAGATAATATAGAGCTGAACGATTAATCGCAACAAAACCGCACGCGATTTGCGATTATCTTATGCGCAGCTTGTCAGTGGAGTGCGGCTGATCGGTAGTAAATACTGCTCTATCTATCCCCGCCGCAGAAGTACAATTCGCCTTTGGCTAAGCCACACCCTAAAATGTAGATTGACCAATCACAGCGCAGCCAAGGACGAGCTCCCACAGAGGTCCGACACTTTTTCACAGCGCTCCATTGACTTTAATGCAGGCGTCTCATATTTTTGGTCTTGGCAGGCTATTACCGTCGTAGTTTTATCAAAAATATGGTTAAACGTTGTGCCTGGGGCATTTGTAACACAGATACGCGTTTCCCAGAGAGGTTGGAGGGGGGTGTCCGTTTTTTTCCCTTCCCAAAACCGAAGTCAAATCCTGACAAGTGTCGTCTTTGGATTAAACTGTGTGGACATCCTCACAGTCAGTTAAACCCCTCAAGGATCAACAAGCACACTTTTGTGTGCTCTAAGGTAAATTTAGCTTTTAACCTTACTGTGAAGTTATACTAGTTAGACAGTTTTATGCTGTTTTAGGTTATGATTTCGGTTCTCTACCCTAATTAATGAAGAATCAAGGTGCTAGCAAGCAAGCTTAGCGATAGTTTAGTTATCACGAAAGTCAGGATTTTATGTTTTGACTAGCGGCTGGATGTTAGCTAACTTTGTTATTCAAGATACAAACACCTAACGTTAACGTTAGGTGTTTGTATCTTGAATAACAAAGTATCTTGAATAACAAAGTTAGCTAAAACAAACAACATAAAACTGTCTAACTAGTATAACTTCACAGTAAGGTTAAAAGCAAAATTTACCTTAGAGCACACAAAAGTGTGCTTGTTGATCCTTGAGGAGTTAAGCTGACTGTGAGGATGTCCACACAGTTTAATCCAAAGATGACACTTGTCAGGATTTGACTTCGGTTTTGGGAAGGGAAAAAAAAACGGACACCCCCCTCCAACCTCTCTGGGAAACGCATATCTGTGTTACAAATGCCCCAGGCACAACGTTTAACCATATTTTTGATAAAACTACGACGATAGCCTGCCGAGACCAAAAATATGAGACGCCTGCGTTAAAGTCAATGGAGCGCTGTGAAAAAGTGTCGGACCTCTGTGGGAGCTCGTCCTTGGCTGCACTGTGATTGGTCAATCTACATTCTAGGGTGTGGCTTAGCCAAAGGCGAATAAGGGCGCATCATTCCAGGAAATCCCTATCGCTGTAGCTGAATAAACAGAAGATTGAAACGCTTTGATTAAACATGACTTATAAATACATAACTGCCTTATTCTGTGTAAGAAGCTCATCATCTCACAGGAGGAGCTCAGCTGTCGTTATGAAGTGAGTTTGGAGTGAATGCATGTTATTAAATGTTGTCTGTTGTTGGACAAGAGGTTCATAAATGATTCTCGTGTTTGGAAAGATGTTTGACGCGTGTTGCTTTTTCAAATGCACGTTATAAGTGATTCAAACTCACAGTGCTTTCAGATGGAGCCGCGTTTACTGAGCCGTACATAACTGACAAACTGCGCATTAAAAATAATCGCAGCATTTGCGATTTAAAAATCGCGATAAGCCATCTCGATTTAAGTGCGATTACATGGAAAGTGCGATTAATCGTTCAGCCCTAAGATAATATGTGTTATAACTGCTATTATTTGCTATTATAACCAGTGCATAATTAATGCATTAAAATACTTTTATAATGCAATATGCATGAAAGCTTTAAATAAAGTGTTACTGATATTGTTTTATAATGATTGAATCTAAAACTAGAGCAGCATTATTCCTATGCTGTGAATGTGCAGTGCAGTGTGTTGTGTGTGTGTGTGTGTGAATGTGTTGTGTTTGTCTCCTGCAGCTGGTCCCACAGTGAAGCCCTCAGTGTCTCTGCTGCCGCCCTCTTCTCTGCAGATCTCTGGAGACTCAGCCGCACTGCTCTGCCTGCTCAGCTCTTACTCTCCACAGGGGGCGCTGGTGAGCTGGACACTGGACGGGTCAGAGGTCACCGAGGGGGTTCTGACCAGCGCAGAGAGCCAGCAGGACGGCCGCTACAGCCGCAGTAGCGTCCTGACCCTCAGCAAAGCACGCTGGGAAGAGGGAGAGCTGTACGTCTGCAGAGTAACACATGATGGAGCTCCTCATGAGGTCTCGTTCCACAAGAGCTCTGAGTGCTGATGTTTCTCTCCTGAAGATGAGCCGTATCTGAGTGTCCTGTGTCAGGCAGGATTCACATGAGTCTAGTGCTGCAGCTGTAGTGATTTACAACTCAATACTGAAAGAGTGTGTGTGTGTGTGTGTGTGTGTGTGTGTGTGTGTGTGTGTCTGTGCTTGTGAGTGTGTGTCTGTGTTTGTGTGGGTGTATGTGTGTGAGAGTTAGTGAGTGTGTCTGTCTGTGTGTGTGTGTGTGAGAGTTAGTGAGCGTGTCTGCGTGTGTTTGTGTGTGAAAGAAAGTGTGTGTGTGATTGAGTGTGTGATTGTGTCAGTGTATGTGTGTGAGTGTGTGTGTGTGTGTGTGTTAGTGAGCGTGTCTGTGTCAGGCGGGCAGGGTTTTCTATTATTTTGAAGGTACCCCCGGGCGCCGCCATTGGCTAGCGGACCCCCACCTGCTGTTAGCATCCCATTGACTCCCATTCATTTCTGCGTCACTTTGACAGCGAATAACTTCACATCTGAGGCGTTTAAAGACTCCATTTGTCCATTATTTATTTCTAAAGAAACACGAAAATGTATAAAAGGCTCCTTTACCTTGTATCTTACGTTATGGCCCCGTAGAAGCAATTTTTGTAAAAATAGGCTAACGATTGCGTCATAGCCACGCGACTCTCTGTCGCACAGTAGAGAGATTACCGTATGGACAGGAGGAGAAGCTAGCGGGCAATCGGGGGGACGTGGAGGCAAAATGACAAAATAATTAATCAGAATACATAGCAAACGTTTCTCCTGCTCCTAGCTCATAGACAGCTCCTACTCACACTCTCCGTCTCTGCAAGTTTCGGAAGGGAATGATTCAGATTTCTCTTGGCACAGCTACTAGAAGACAGACGGGTTGCTCACGTCACATCTACGTCATCAAGCTCAGTTTGAGTCTGCGCAGTACGCTCGACCCCCAGGAAGTAAGAGTTTCTAATTGACTTCACTTTGTCTCCGTTGAATCCAATGGGGTCGCTGTGTCCATTTCTTTTACTGTCTATGGTCTGTAGCTGTGTCCCAATGTGAAGGCTGCATCCTCCGAAGGCCGTATTTGAAGGCCGCTTGGTCGCATTTGAAGGCCGATTGCGTCACAGCGGCGCGACGAAGGACATCCCAATTCAAAGGCTGCATCCTTGGAAGGCCGTATTCGAAAGACGGTTGCGTCATCGCGCCGCGACGAAGGCTTCCCTGATTCAAAAGCGACGCCAAATGCACCCTTCGTTTCCCCGTGAAAAGAAGGATACATAAATGGACACTTAGCGGCCTATCCTACCCTATTCTACCCCATAAGTCATTGCGTGCCGGTGACGACAGCATTTATTTATTTATTTTTAAAGGCGGCCGAGACTAGAGATCGGTGGTGGACAGCAAATTCACATTTAAATGTAAGTATTATGTTTTCATTTCCTCAAATAGCTTTAACCAGAGTTAAAGTTTCTTATAAACTTAATCTTAACTCCTTCCTCACCATTGCATGGCTTCATTTGTCAGGTAGTTTTAGGCAAAACTTGTGGTAATAACGTTATTAGTTTAACGACCTATTTGTAATATTTGCACTAGTCTATCTCACTTGTGTATTATAAGAAACATCACTCACCCTATAAAGCCTAAAACAATAAGAAAAGCAGTACATAAGGCAATGCGGTTTCACTTTTATGTGTTTTTGTAGTGCTGAAAGGCACGTGCACACATAGACATCAAAGGGGGCTTGAGCACCTGCCCTTTTTATTCCTGGAGAGAAAGTGCCCTTTTTTCTGGGGTGCTTTTTTTTTTTTTTTTGAAAAATAATATATATTCCTGTTTGCGCACAGCTTCCCTGTCAAACAAATATATTTATTGAAGAATAGTATATCTAAATATCAGGTCAGGAGTTCTGAAGCGCTCCCTCTCTCTCTCTCTCTCTCTCCCCCCCCTGCGTCTCTGCGCAGCGGCGCACATCGGCACACATCATACACACACACACACACACACACACACACCTGCAGGCAGCAGCAGCCCCTCCCAGCAGTGTTTTTCTTGGCTTGTGCTGAGGTGAGTAGCGCTGGCGATGAACATAAAATTAAACTACTGCTTGAGGCTCGAATTTACTGCTGATTAGCCAAAGACAAATAACCTGTGTTTTGCTAGCATGCATGCCTCATGAGCTACTAGACTAGTTCACGAGTTCACACTTACAAATAAATCAGATAGAATAAATGCGTATTTGGCGTGCTGTCCGAGGAGAGGGCTCCGGGCTCGGTATTTGGCCCGAACCCAGAGTACTCCCCCCGTATTCCTGGCTGTGAAAGAACAAGCCAAGAGTGAGGAGTCGGGGTGGTGGAGGGATGCTGAAAACTGTCAAGGAATGTTAGGTGAGTTGACAGAGTGAATATATATGCTTCCTCTCATGCTGATAGGGTAATTGTTTGATGAGTTGATTGATTGATTGATTGATTGATTGATTGATTGATTGATTGGATTATTTGAACGTGCTCCTCCCGAACTTTGTTAATGAAACATCATCTAATGTGTAAGGGATAATCGCTATACATTATCCCGCTTATTACAAGGCTACCTACCAAATAAATAATTAATTTAACACAAAATATTGATTGAAAAGGGAGTTTATTGATTTAAACCCAATTGTATTGCTTCCGCTAAAGAAAATAGTACGCTCCGTCTCTACGGTAATCCTGTGAGTCCATAGCAACGCTCTGTTTTTCATGGCAACGGTCTGTTATACTCCGCACAGCGGTCTGTTATCAAGAAATAACAGACCGCATTCTACATTGGAATTCAACCAAGCCATGTAATAAAATAAGTTAGTAATAAAATAAGCATATATCACCACCAGGTGATATGCTTTAGTTATTTTGTTTATCCTATTTACCTGCATTGCCCTGTCAGTTAGATGCAAATGTGCGCATTTTAACTAGTTGACGCCTAATTTGCATACAGAACGTCCCCAGTTAATGACTTACATCAAGAGTCTTTCCCCCTGAAATTTAGAAATCTAAATTGGTGAATTTAGAAGAAATCTACAGATGCAAACAGATGGAGGATACACTCTAAAAAATGTAGTAAATCTGAGTAACTGCATCTGGTACATTAATAAATAAAACTGAGTAGAAATAAGTTAACATTAAACATTAAAAATAACAATATTTATAAATTAACTTTTTATTTATGAGTAATTTAACTTTTTTTTATTTCCTCTAAACCTTTATAAAATAGTATTCCATACAACCACAAATACATACATGACATTGGCTTTTATTGAATTTTTACTTAATTATTTTGGTAAGTTTAATTCAAACAATCAAGTAAGATTTTCAGAGATTTTATTAAGTTAATAAAGTTAAATATTTCTGTAATATTTACTAAGCCACAGAATATTTTTAAGAGTGTAGTAGGTTTAAAACAAACTCCATCTAAATGTGGATTTTGAAGGTTTTATTTGATGATGATGATACAGTCCTCCCTCAAATGTGAAACTAAGTCCATGTCAGTCACCATCAGTTATTGTGTGTGTGTACATGCATAGCAATAATAATATTAATGTATTTGATTAAAACATTAAGGCAATTCAGTATTCTGATGCTTGGTTGTGTGAAGATAAAAAGTTATTTTGCTTGTGAAACAAAAAGTATTTAAACAATTAATAAATATATACTTGAAACTAGTAGCATAGAAAATGTTTTCAAAACATGCACATTGTGGAATGGTTTGCTTTGCTGCTCTATAAACCTATGAATACTAAGGAGACCATGGTTTCTGTGTGAACTGATTATTTTGTAGACATCTTTTGAAAATGAAACAATTGCGTGAGTTTGAGGAAGATAAAATTAATTAACTTTTTAAATTAATTTTTTAAAAAGGAAGTCAGAGTTGCGTTAATATATATACTTTTTTGTTTAAAAAAAAAAAAAAAAATACGTAATTATGAGAAGTGCCCTTTATTTCACTTGAACCCCTGCCCCTCAAAATGTCTGTGCACGTCCCTGAGTGCTGTCATGCAAGCTATGTGGTTTTATCCAAATTTGAGTATACAGAAATATTAAGTATATTTTGCATGTCTTGATGTGTCATATTTTGCAGTGTTAACAATGCACTTAAGATTGCACCCCTGTGTTAAGTGCCCTTTTCTGCTTTTTTAGAGCAATTCAGGAAAAAATGGGTCTGGGGAACGTAACTCCCATACAGGCACAAAATTATATATATATATATATATATATATATATATATATATATATGAAAATTAATACACACATCTTTGCTGAAATGTATTGTGCTGTTGTTGTTAACAAGCCATGGTTAATTTGCTCTGCTTTAGGATTGCACGTGTCCTGGGACAGGTGAGGGTGTGAGTGGGAAACCCACTGCTGAAACTTGGCCCTGGTTTGTCCTCATGGATGAGGTGCTGGGACAGAGGCATTGCACCAACCCCCCTGTCCTCTTCGCCTCAATCCCTGAGGATGGACCAGGGCCGAGCAGTGTGTGACAAGAAGAGGAGGAGCCAGAGGCAGCACCATCACGAGCATCAGCACCAGCATCAGCACCACGAAGAAGGCGAGACAGAGAGGATGAGTTTTTGGACTTGATTAGAGAAGACATGGGGCTGCAGAGGCGAGGAGAGCACAGGAGAGGATGGACAGGCTGTTTTCTCTTCTTGAAAGAATGATTGAAAAAAAAAAAAAAAAAAAAAAAAATATATATATATATATATATATATATATACTGTATATATGCTTGTTTAACTTTTTTTCACTTATATTTTTAGGAAAAAAAATTCTGTACATTTATTTATTTTTATGCAACTTTAAATGTGTAAATAAAAGAGAATTCATTGCTCATTCATTGTTTATTTTTGTAATGACAGTCATAATTTCTACATGAAACAAATTCTTCTATACCTTTTTCCCCCAACTATTTACAACATACGTTAAACATCTCAAAATCAACATAAACATTTAAATTTACAGTACATAAAATAAGAACAAATGATGTAGACTTTTATTCAGCTGAGTGGGAGACCCTGGTGTGCTGCTAGAAAAAATTCTGCAGGAAAAAAAAACCTTGTCAGGGTTTTTATGATGTTTTGCATTTATATTACTGCATATGTTGCATTTTACTTCTGAATATTTTCAAGGTTGATACATTTAAACTATATACTTTTGTGTAGTTATGTAAAACAATGCATCATATTGTAAAATAAGATAATTTTGTAGTGTTGCTGTCCTGTGTGGGAAAATTACTTCGAGTATTAATGAAGTATGTAGTTCCTTAAATACCACCACTGGTTATTTTAAAAATTAAAGTAACAAAATGTAGGCCTATTGTCACAATATTAACAAATTGTTGCTAACTACAGCTCCGTCCCATATCAAAGGGCGCATCTGAAGCACTCGGACCGGTCTAGCCTACGGAGGACTGTTCTTGTCGCCTAGCAACAGTGACTGACAGCTGCCGATGAAGAGCGGGAGTAACATTCGCACTGGACTTTTTATATTCAACTGGGTTTTATATTCAAATAGGGTTGAAAACTTGTGTAAATATATTTACCATGGTCAATGTATGTGCATAATAAAAAGAATAAACTAGCCAACAAAATCGCATCAAGGTATATGAATGAACATTTGAATCTTCGGCTAAGCCGAAAGTATGACCTGAAACATCCTTACATATAAAACATAAAAATGACAATAGCCAATTCTGGCTCCATAGCTGTTTACTCAATTATATCAAATGAATTGTCAGGATGGCAGCAGTCCTCTCGCACCGTTGCTTGGCGCCTGGAGCGGTGATCGGGAACACCTGGCTGCGCAATTAGGAAATCCCACGAAGGCTACATGGTGCGTCCTGCGGAGGACGCATAGGCTGCATCATTTGAAGTCCACGGCCTTCGAAGGATGCAGTCTTCACATTGGGACACAGCTAATGTGTGTGTGTGAGTTAGTGAGTGTGTCGCGTTCACTAGTGATGGCAAAATGAGGCTTCCCGAACCACTAAGACCTCGCAGCCCATTGCTTCAGCTAAAGGTTCATTACTCGAAGCTTCATTCAGCATTGCTCACTAGTGACACCTAGCTACTGTGCAAAGAAATAGCAGACAAATTCATTCATTCTGAACCAGTGTCGCGGGCTTTTATAAATAAAAATATTTATTTTTAATGTAAATATACAAATAAATATGTATATTTATTTGTATATTTATATTTAAATGTATATTTTCTAAAAATATTTTTTATAAATAAAAATATTTATTTATTTTGTACTCACTGTTGATGTCTGTAACCTTTCATTTGCAATAAAAGACATGATCAGACATTTGTCCATTACTGTGTATAATATAAAATATGTATCTTTCTCTGTCTGAATTTACTTGTCCAGAGTCACACACACAGTTAATTCATTATTCATAAATTGTTTGGATAGTGACAGTATGAACAACAACAGTAACACTGTGTTGAGTGCAGTGCTTATGTTTGAGGGAGTGTAATAAAGTACATTTATTCATTTAGCAGATTATAGATAACAGATTAAAGTAAACTGCAACAGAATAGTCCGGAAGGAAGGAAAATAAAAAATAGATTTTTTATTGAGAAACAGGATTTTTTCAAGTGTGTTGGGGTTTAGATGATTCCTCTTCTTGGACAAAATCTCTCTAGCCTTGAAAAAAAATCATTTCACAAGGACCAGAGGATGCAGGGGAACATATAAATGCCAGTGCCAGCTGTATAAATGAGGACACTGATGCTTCTGTTGAGCCCAGACAGGGGAGGATTCCCTCTTTCTTGCTGGCTCCATTACCAGGAAAAAGGAAGAGTCACAAAAAGCAAACAAATCCAAAAGGGCAATCCAAATCAAAAAGTAGTCCAGTCCAGATGCAAAAATCCAGAGCAATCCAAATAATCTTATCTAATTAATATAACAAGACTATAATATAGCTAGGCCTACTATAATAATAATATAGGGTACTATAACTATTCTAACCTAATAATGTAATAATATACAGCTCTCACATATGACACAATAACGACAATGACACTAGGCTTGTTTGAGATGAGCAAAATCTGCGCAGAATCGATCACCGGTGATCAGCGCGAGATGCATGCCGGTTAGAAATGTGTCCGAGTGCGGTCCGCCTTGCTCTGATGTCATGCTGACGTATGTCAAAAATCTCTCGCGATCGCAAGGCGCACGTTCTGCAGGCGAGCGCAGTTGCTCTCCACTGACTGCGCTGATCAAAAGCATGATGGGAAACGACTTGCTGACGACACAGCTTAATGCTCATTGGTTTAAACAACTGTGATGTATTGTTCTCTTTTAAAATGTTTAATTTTAAAACTCTAATATCATGTTTTATGTGTATACGTTATGTGGTAATATTCCCAAACTATCTCAGTGCGATCTCTATGGGTTATGCAATGTAATTTTAATTTAAAAAAAGAAAGAAAAAAAAAACACAAAATTAAAAAAATATTTAAAAATATTTCTGTATTAAAAAAAAAAAACTGATAAACATGTATTTGGAATGGAATTAAATAAGTAGGCTACTTTGGGTGTCTTGTTCATTATATTTATTTTCATATAAAAGCAACAGAATTAAATTCCATCCAATTTATTAGCAACACTGTGCACGAGCGTGAATTCCGCGATATCCGTCTTTGATCTCGCAGGTGTCAGATCCACTGCGAGAAGAGAGAACTGTCCGGCTTGCCTGCACATTTTTCACTCCTCCTCTCACTGCAGTATGGGATGATTATAGTATCAATATGATTGACACGTGCAAGCACACTTATCAATGAACTTGATACATGTTGCAGAAATGTTTTATCCATGCCTTTCAACTTTTGTGCAAAATTCAAAATTGAATGAATGTGAAGCAATTTGTTCAAATAGAGACATTTTGAGAATACAAATGTTTTCCTTTGTATTAGTGTATCATAATTTGCGTGCATGTGTGGATCAGGTGACACGCGTGCATTCATTGACGTCTTTTCTGAGTCGATCTCATTTGATTCATTTGGATTTTGAGACTTTCTTTTCGCGGTTTTTAAGCATTTCACAACCCACACACAAACAACTACAAATGAATAGGCCTGGTGCTAATTATTAATGTGTGCACAACTACCCATCTTTGACAAATTCACAAATTCACTACATTTAAACTAATACAATACAACTTGTGTGTGCAAAATCCAAAATCACATGAATGTGCAGCATTTTGTACAAATAGAGACATAGTTGTTAATACAAAACCTCGATTTTGTATTAATGTAGGCCAGAATTTGCGCATGCAACAAGTAAGATGTGCATTTGTGGATGAGGTGACACGCGTGCATTCATTGACTCGTTTCTGAGTCGATCCTATTTGATTCATTTGGATTTTGAGACTTTCATTTCGCGGTTTCGCCTTGCACGATCCACACACAGATGTCTGAGAAAACCTGCTACCACTAGATGGCAGTATTCTGCTAAAACAGACAATGGCAGCGTAATCAAGCGTTCTTCCTCATTTAAGACGCTTAATGTGAGTGATATTGAAGCACCACATTTAGTACACAATATAGGCCTACCTTATTAATAAAGCATACTTTATAGAGGCAAACAGATTAAATCAGATTATGAACAACACCCATAGAAAACCATTATAAAACGCTTAACGTGTAATAGCGCGTTGCATGTTCAATAAGGTGTATTGGCTACTGAGTTTAAATATCACCGTCATACTGCATTGACGTTAAGCTTTTTCTTTATAATATGCGCTATGGGAGGAAAAGCCTACAGACAAGAGCCTATATGAACGCGACGCGCGGCGTTTCACGTTAATGGCATTTCCCTTCCTGAGCCTGTTAAAAAGACAAGGCTTAACATGAAATTCTGCAGTTGCGTTTAACTTTGCGTGTGTATGGGAGAGCAACCGGTCCGAGAGCGCAGTGAAGCAAGTTTTAGGTTTGATATTCGCCGCATTTTCTAAAGGGACCATCTGCAAATTCCACTCACAGTCAAAAAAATATAAACGTCCAGTCATTCATTCAAATGAATGTACATTTCCTGAAGAAAATGTGAAGTGGTGCTTGCAGTGGCAAAACTCGCCACTCGGTTGCTAGGGTGTTGTACATGATTGAATACGAGCCAACAACCATGTCTGTACGATGTTGTGGAGCTGAAATATGGCTTCTATATGTTGCAATATGGTTGCTAGGTGGCTCTAAACGGTTGCTAGGGTGTGAATTCAGTTACCATGGTGATAGTTACAGACTGTTTCCCAACCAAAACAAAAGAGCCAACCCCCATCTCTATACGATGTTCTGATGCAGAGACATGGGTCTTGATAAACGGTTGTTAGGGTCCTCTGTTTGGTTGCTAAGGAGTGGCTTGGCAGCTGCCAATCATGAAACTCCAAAGGCTGCTTGTCAGTATGAATGATATAAACCAACTCCCATGCCTCTGTGACTTTCAGAATGGAAGATATCCCTCTTTGTATTTTGGTTGCTAGGGTTCTCTGTTTGGTTGCTATGGATTTGCTTGACAGCTGCCAATGATGAAACTGCAAAGTCTGCTTGTCAGTATGAATGATATAAACCAACTCCCATGCCTCTGTGACATTCAGAATGGAAGATATCCCTCTATGGTTTTAGTTGCTAAGGTGATCGACAATGGTTGCTAGGGAGTGGCTTGGCAGCTGCCAATGATGAAACTGCAAAGGCTTCTTGTCACTATGAATGATATAATCCAACTCCCATGCCTCTGTGACATTCAGAATGGAAGATATCCCTATTTGGATTTTGGTTGCTAGGGTACTCTGTTTGGTTGCTATGGAGTTGATTGGCAGCTGCTAATGATGAAACTGCAAAGGCTTCTTGTCAGTATTAATTATATAAACCAACCCCCATCTCTATACGATGTTCTGATGCAGAGATATAGGTCTTGCAAAACGGTTGCTAGGGAACTCTGTTTGGTTGCTAGGGAGTGGCTTGGCAGCTGCCAATCATGAAACCCCAAAGGCTTCATGTCACTATGAATGATATAAACCAACCCCCATCTCTATACAATGTTCTGATACAGAGATAGAGGTATTGCTAAATAGTTGCTAGGGTACTCTGTTTGGTTGCTATGGAGTGGTTTGGCAGCTGCCAATGATGAAACTCCAAAGGCTGCTTGTCAGCATGTATGGTATAAACCAGCTCCCATGCCTCTGTGACATTCAGAATAGAAGATATCCCTCTTTGGAATTCGGTTGCTAGGGTACTCTATTTGGTTGCTATGGAGTTACTTGACAGCTGCCAATGATGAAACTGCAAAGGCTTCTTGTCACTATGAATGATATAAACCAACTCCCATGCCTCTGTGACATTCAGAATGGAAGATATCCCTCTAGGATTTTGGTTGCTAAGGTGCTCGACAATGGTTGCTAGGGAGGGGCTAGGAATAGTTGAGGTGATTCATGATTGGCTGTTTGCTGCCCCAAGTCAACACACATTGATTTAAAATTTAAATCAATTTATCGTTTTATGTGAATGATTAGGCAGGATGATTTTCACATCATTTTGAAGAAAAAAGGCGACGACATCCTCTAGGCGACGACATCCATTAGTCAAAAGTCTTATTGCCACATATTTAGTATGTGTTTTGTGGCCTTATTTCAGAAACTTTCATTTTTATTTTTTTCAATAACCATGCATAAACATTATTCTCTCAAAAATGAAAACGTACATACATGTGGCTCAAATATTATGGTAGTCCTGTTTGTGCTAAATAGAGTGTAATTTTTTTTGCCATTGATATGTTTATAAGCAACTGAAAAAAGCACAAATGTCAGGACATGTCAGAACATCTCAAGGACCCCAAAAACACCCCAGACTCCAGAGGGTTAATTCACCACGTACAACAGGCCGTGGTGGAGGACTGATCTCTATTTTTAAAGACAGATTTTCTTGCATCCTAACTATGTTTCATGCTTATCAGAGTTTTGAACTGCAGTTGTTTACATTTGATCTGAATGGTCCACTACTGGTTGCTTTGATAAACCGTCCTCCTAAGCACAATATACATTTTTTAAACGAGTTTGCAGACTTCTTGGGGGAATTTTTACCCAAATTTGATAAACTGTTAATCCTTGGTGATTTCAACATTCATGTGTGTTGCACAACGGACTCATTATCTAAAGAATTTTCTAATCTGATAAATGCCTTTGATTTCATTCAGTATGTGAATGTCCCGATTCATCAGTCGGGACATACTCTTGACCTTGTGCTTTCTTAGGCATTTCACTTTATGAGCTTGAAGTAACTGAAAAAGGGTTTTCTGACCATAAAACTGTTATGTTTTCTGTTCCCTGGGTACCAACTTGTACTAAAGTTACTAAATGTGTCCGTAAATCTAGAATAATTACTCCATCTACTAGCATATCCTTTTCATTAGCTTTCTGTGATGCTGTTCAAACAGTTGACATAAGTCAGTGTGATCTGAGTCCAGATGAGCTCCTACTTAAATTTAACTAGACTTCTTTGATTATCTTGGATTCAATTGCTCCTGTAAAGACTTTAAAACTCAAACCTAGATCTGAACCCTGGATTGACGATAACGTTCGTGCCTCGAGGCAGATCTGTAGATGGGCAGAGCGAAAGTGGAAAAAGGACTGGTTCCAGATTTCACTGGAATTATTAAGAGATTCATTATCTAATTATCAGAAGGCAATGAAAGAATCAAAATCAAGGTATTTTGCAGACATTATCAATAATAATTTTGTGTGAGGATTTTCTGAGATTCTTTGTTGACAAGATTAATTCTATCAGACGGGGGATATCTCACCCTGATTCTGATCCGTCCATCTACTCTGTTTGTTTTGCAGATTTTAGTCAATTCAAACCTATTTCTTTTGAATATCTCCAAGAAAAAGTATGCCGGCTTAAACCGTCAGGCTCTACCGTTGACATCTTGCCTCCTTATTTCCTGAAACAAGTTTTTGATGCAGTGGGTCCATATCTTGTGACTTTGATTAACCAATGCTTTGAAACTAGTTCTGTACCTGATGTGTTAAAACATGCTACAGTATATCCTTTGCTCAAGAGACATAATCTAGATCCTACTGTTTTAGAAAACTATAGACCAATTTCAAATGTGTCTTTTATTACAAAGATCCTCGAGAAAATAGTGCTTTTACAATTGCAGAGTTTTTTAGATGAAAATAAGATATTTGAGGTCTTTCAATCAGGTTTTCGAAAATTCCACTCTACAGAGACTGCACTCCTGAAGGTTTTAAATGATATTCTACTTACTGGCGACTCTGGAAACCATTCTGTGCTTGTGCTCCTAGATTTGAGTGCTGCGTTTGACACTGTTGACCATGCAGTCCTTCTTACTCGCCTGGAGCACTGCGCAGGCATAACAGGAAGCGCTCTTGAATGGTTCAATTCATATCTTTTAAATAGACGTTTTAATGTTAATATGGGTGAACACTCATCTGAGTCAGCTCCTTTAGCATGTGGTGCACCTCAGGGTTCCATCTTAGCTCCGATTCTTTTTTCTTTGTATATGCTACCATTGGGTTCTATTTTTAGGAAGCATGGTCTGTCATTTCACTGCTATGCAGATGACACTCAAATATATTTGCCCTTAAAAAAGAGTTCCAATGGCTTAGAAGCACTCATGACTTGTTTGGCTGATGTGAAAGCCTGGCTGTCTTTAAATTTTCTAAATTTTAATAAGAGTAAAACTGAGATAATAGTATTCGGTCCTTCAGACTCTGTTAGTACACCAAAAATAAATTTTGGTGAGTTATCTTCCTCTGTAAAACCTTGGGTTAAAAATTTAGGGGTTATTTTTGATGATAAGCTGAAATTTGACAAACACATCAATACTGTGATCAGATCATGTTTCTTTCAGCTTAGACTACTAGCTAAAGTTAAACCCATTTTGACGAGTAAAAATTTTGAACAATTGATCCATGCTTTCATTACGACGAGACTGGATTACTGTAACCCACTATATTTTGGGATTAGCCAGTCAGCTTTATCCCGGTTACAAATAGTTCAAAATGCAGCTGCTAGACTCTTAACCAGGACTAAAAAACGGGAGCACATTACACCAGTTTTACGTTCTTTGCACTGGTTGCCCGTGCGGCTGCCTCGACGACCTTCGTGAAGACCGAGGAGACAGGGCTAGCCCGAAAGGGAGAACCGCATACTGGTATGCCTGCCCCTCGAATGCAAACCGAAGAAACGGTCTGTGTCGAGGAAGAATGGAGACATGGAAGTAGGCGTCCTTCAGGTCGATCGCTGCAAACCAATCCTGCGGCCACACGCATTCGAAAAGACGTTTGGCTGTGAGCATCTTGAATGGCATCCTGTGAAGGTCGTAACCCACTAGTTTTCTTCGGTACAATGAAGTAGGGGCTGTAGAAGCCGGACTTCATTTCGGCTGGAGGGACAATCTCGATTGCACCCTTCGCCAGTAGGGTGGCAACCTCCGCTCTCATGACAGGGGCATTGCCTCCGACCATAGTAAAGCGGACTCCCGCAAAGCGGGGAGGAGATCGCGCGAACTGAATCGTGTAGCCGAGCCTGATGGTCCTCGCGACCCAGCGAGACAGTCCAGGAAGCTATAACCAGGCTTCCAAGAACTGTACCAGCGGGGTCATGCGGACCACAGACGTACCCTCAGTGGTGCAGCGAGTCGGAATGACCGGCCCAGGTGTGGGTGGCATAGCGGCCCAGTGCGGGGGCACGGTCATTAGCCGCGCCCTGCCAGAGGAGGCCCGGGGAAGACCAGCGTCCCACGGGGGCGTGCTCTGGCAGGGGACTGGCGAGAGAGGGGGACGAGAGTGGCGAGGCTCGTGAGCGGCGCGCACTGTCATCCACGACCTCTGTGGGCTCAGAGATGGGTGTGTCAGTTCTGTCTTTAACCACATTAGGGTGCTGCTCGTCGAGGGATGAGCAGCGGGAGTGGGAAAACCAAGGATTCTTCCCCGGCCCTCCAGCGGGGGAAGGAGCGGCCCTGCTACCGTCTCCTGCACAAAACTGAGAGCCATCTCTGAGCAGCCCGTCTCAGGAGCGCCGCTTGGCCTGGCGTTTAGCGGGGCGTGGGGCTGGAGGGGGCTGTGATGCCTTCCTGCGGCTAAACCCACGACGCGGACTGGGTGGAGGCTGCTGCTGGGACCGTGCGGGAGGGGGTGGACCGCAGGAGGGCATCCTCGGCGGCGAGGAGACTGAGGCGCCTGTGCCGACGGCTGGGTGGAGGCAGCAGCGGGCCGTCGGGGCAGGACATGTTTTAGAGCCTCGTCTGCTTCTGGGCAGCCGAGAACTGCTGGGCAAAGTCCTCGACTGCCCCGCCGAAGAGGCCAGCCTGCGATATGGGGGTGTCGAGGAAACTGGTTCGCTCAACCTCCCGCATATGAGCCAGGTTAAGCCACAGGTGTCTCTCCTGGACCACACAAGTGGACATCACCTGACCCAGGGAGCGTGCGGTCACCTTCGTCGCTCGGAGAGAAAGGTCGGTGGCGGCACGCAGCTCATCGAAGAGCCCTGGGTCAGTCCTCCCCTCGTGCATGTCAAGCAACATCTGGGCCTGGTAGACCTGGAGTGTCGCCATGGCATGCAGTGAGGAGGCCGCCAGCCCCGCAGCTCTATAGGCCTTCGCCACGAGGGTGGAGGAGAACCTACAGGCCTTGGAGGGGTGCTTAGGGTCGCCGCGGGAAGAAGTACTCTGAGGACATAGTTGCATGGCAACAGAGCGTTCAACCTGGGGAACCCCAGTGTACCCTTTGGCAGCTGCCTGGTCGAGAGGAGGAAAGGCGGAGGAGGCCGTCGAGCGATCGCGGGAAGACAAGGGTGCCTTCCAGGACCCCGTGACCTCCTCATGCACGTTCGGGCCATCAGCGGCTGCCCGCAAAAAACAATCGTCCAACCACGAGCGCACTGGACCAGGTGGCGGGGACCACTCAAGACCAATGGCCGGGAAAGCATGGCCGTCAGCTCGGGATCCGACTCGGGCAATGCTGGAGCACCCGAAGGTGGCAGCACTGCCGAATCGTCACTTCCCAAGGACACCTGCCCACCTTGTGATGCAGCGATCAACATCAAATCTTCCTCTGGAGCGCCGAATGAGACCCGCGGCAAGTCAGAGGACTGTACTGCGGGCTCATTCAGAACACTCACGGGTTGCACAGTGCTAGAGGGCGGTGTGGAGCGTGGAATAGTCGGCGCTTTATGCCACACCTTAACCCTCAGATCACCCTGGCCGCCAGCCGAAGTACCAGCTCTTGTGGAGCTCTTAGATCAGGGTGCGGATGAGGGGACTCTACCATGAAGGTCATTGAGTCTCGATCGCAACCGTGCGATGGGCATGTTGCCGCAATGGGAACATGACTCATCCACAAACGCTGCCTTAGCGTGATCAATGCCCAAACACACAAGACAGCGATTGTGCCCATCAGAGTCAGAAATGTATAGACCGCAACCAGAAGTGCACGGGCGAGGCATCTTTAAAAAGACGTGCCGCGTGCAAGCTCTTTTAGAAAGGAGATTTCTCCACAAGTGTTGAAGCGACCAGGGAGATGAACACACAAACTCTGGCAAATCACTGCACAGGTAAGCAGGGAATGTGCACTCGCTGGAACTCGCTGTCACACCAACACCTGGAGAGAGGCTCGTCTCGAAGAGAATAGAGATGATACTCAGGAATTTGGCTGTGGAGTGAAGTGCTAAACTTGGCTCCGAAGCGAAAACATATCTGCATGTTGCCAGCGCACTTCCTTATATACCCCCAGGGTGGGGCGGAGTTACGCTATGCATTTCTTTGCCATTGGCTCGTTTTATATACTCGAAGATGATAGGCTTTCTAAGCGAGACCCCATTCGTCGTCATCCGACGTAACTCTGAGTGACAACGAAAGGGAACTTAACATATTTGCTTATATATATATTATTTAATATAATATATAATTATATTTAATATAATATTAAAGCAACCCCATTAATATGAGCCACTGTGCATTTGTAAGCCACTGTATATTATTTTAGCATGATGTATTTCCCATTGATAAATATAGTGCAAATAGTTCCATCTCTTTGGATGAAAGGGAAGTGGAGATAAAAATCAATAATTGGCTGAATGGTACCATGATAATATGTCCGTAACATTTACCACTCTTTTTTTTACATCAAAAGGCAGGTAGGTGTGTGTGACATATAAATATTTTAGAAAATTGAATAGAAATAAAGATTATATTTGTGAATGTAAGCATGTGTAGCCTACTCAGTTCACATGAAAAGAAAGAGACAGAAAAGAGAGAAACTAGAAGTGAACGTACCCAGGAGAGTTCATTTAACACGGGAGTTTTTGCTGTGTTATTTCTCGCAATCATGTCATATCCTTATCGCAGGAAATTCCATCACTGGGTGTTATGCTCTACTGTTCAGTTTTTTCCTGTTTTGCTCAGAGTTTTTGACTAACAGCTGCACCACACCCTCTCCGGTCAGCGAGATTTCCATGGAGGGCTTGCAAAGAGTCACGTTAGGAACTGAGACACAAGAGAACAGGATCCACAGTAATTAAATATTCAATGATGAGTCTAAGGAAAACATAACTGCCTTCACTGAAGAAACAACCACCTAACAAGGAACATAGAAAACACACGTGGGTTGATGATAGAAATGAATACTACAGAAAAAAACATATGTCATTTCTACATTAAAAAGTTAGATCAGGCAAGAATAAAAAAAAACAAAAAGTAAATTCTATATTATTACACAATTCAAGCGTGTAGATATTAAAGCGTTAATGTCAAATCATAAATTTAAGTATAACTACTACTTTTCTGATACTGTTGTTCCCATCAGGCACTGGGACTTGAATAATTAATAAGGTTGATTTTTTTTCCGCTGTTTTCCTGCTGTATTTACATTGCTTTATTATTGATTTTGTTATTAGGTTTAGTAATTTGCTACTTTGGACTATATCTGGACTTCCTTTTCTACTCAAAATGACACATTCATACTCAAAAACGGTCCATCGAATGTTACCGTCACTGGGTCTCATTCATGAAACCTGAGCAGAACGAATTTTTGTGTAAATCGTGTGTAAAGTGGTTCTGGCATAAATTTTCTGATTCATTAAAATGTTTGTATTTTCCAAATGTTAGTTGGTACGAAATAAATCTACACCTGCTCCCAGCCACGCGTAAATAGTGCGTTTAACATCCGAACATTTTGCTCATTAATAAGCTGCATTTTAATTCACCTTAATCGGGTACAAATTTTCACAGCATTTTGAAAAAAATATTATATATAGTAATTACATACGTTTTTTCTTTTTACTTTTATTATGAGAGCCAGTAATAGCATCTGCAAACGGAACACTTTAATCAAATAATTGCTTTCAATAGGGCTGGGCAAACTAATAGCCCCTTAATTGTTACGGAAATTGTTTCCTATAAAATGGCCAAAATCAGGCATAACAAGAAACATTTACAATGGCTGATATAGCGCTTTTTCTAGATTTCAGCGTATTTTCAGAGACCGCGCAGACTTACTTGCCAAGAATGATGAAAAACCTGCCAAACATAATAGGAGCAATTGATTGCACACACATTCACATCAAGGCACCATCACATGATGCATTTCCATTTCTGAATAGGAAAAACTATCATTATATCAATGCACAACTAATTTGTGACGCTAAATGTGCACTACTTAAAGGGATACCTCACCTCTGGAAAGATGAATGTGTATTTAAAATAGGTCATTTATGTAGAAGAAATGTGAAGAAATTTTTTAATTCGGAGCTTTCTAGCCTGAGAAAAGCCAGAAAATGTATTTTTGGCTTATGTGGATGAAAGAAAACAACTCCCAGAATACACTTGCTTCGCTGCCCTAGGAGGCCACTCCCAAGACACGCCTACCGGTTAGAGAGCGCAGTTGAAAACAACAAGGTTAGGCTACTAGTGCTACTAGTAAGTCTCCGTGACGAGTTTGCCCGTGATTTCGAGATCGCCCAAAATGTCCGGGATTCGGCTTTTGCGTTCTACAGTCGCCATTCATCATGTTTACTGTGGCGAGCAGGACGAGGCTGACGGCCGCGGGAAAACGGCGCGAGGCCGGTGGCGTCATTACTGAGACGCGCCGGGTCTCCCATCTCTCACGGAGGAGCGGGAATTTTCTTAGCAATGTTAAAACGCACATCAACCGATCACTTGTTTAGCGTTCATGTAAACACTACATTCAGACTGACCAATCGGAATGAATTCAGCTAGATTGAAACAAAAGGTGTGCATGTAAACAATGAATGGCGACCGCAGAGGAAAGGAGGATGGTAACCGCTACTATTCAGCTTTCTCCTACTACTCAGTTTTCTCCACAGAACAAGAGCCTGCTAGCTTAGCTTCCAAAGCTGACACTGTGTGTACATTCTGTGAGTGAGATCCCACCCTCTATGGGCGGGTTGAAAACATGCGGAACAACGCCGTCTACTGGCTGTAGTCTTTAGCCTCTGGCCAGAAAATCCTCCAATGACACAAAATTACGATTTTTGCGTCATCTGAGGATTTTTTCTAGACAAAAAATACATAAATCTCTCGTCTCAGGGGGATATGAGGGTGGAAAGCATGGTAACTCGAAAATACTACAGGTTTTCTACTAATACAAAGCTTAATGCTAAATCCTGAAGTATCCCTTTAATGTAGTGGCCCGCTGGCCGGGTGGTACTCATGATAGTTTCATTCTTCGGAGCAGCTCAGTTGCTAGACATTTGGACAGTGGTGCAGTTACAGATGGATGGCTAATTGGTATGTACAATTTTATTTATTCACAACATTTGACAAATATTTGACACTTTCCCTCCCCTCCCCTACACTCAGGTGAGTGGTAACTATCTACACAATGGTTATCCCCTGACACCATGGCTTATGACCCCATTGATAAATCCCCAAAGCCGGCAGGAGATGGCATACAATGAAGCACACGCAAAATCTTGGTCAGTTATTGAACGCACAAACAGTATCTTAAAGGGGCGTTGGTGGTGTTTGGACACATCAGGTGGTACACTGTTAAACAGACCAGAAAAGGTTTGCAAAATAATATTGGCCTGCTCCGTTCTACACAACATTGCCATGGAACATGGTCTGCCAGACCCAGAGGATATAATTAGACCTGATCATGGTATGGTGCCTCCAAGGTTGGCTATCCGACACATAGACATACCTCTTGCTGCAATTGCAAAGCGACAGGAACTAATTCTACATTTTTAAGAGTATGTATGCATTAAAAAGCAAGCGCACAAAATAGTTTCAGTAAACTTTATTTCTTATGTTTAATAGCATCACATATTTCTTGTAGGCTTACCTTTATTTCTTTTAATGTGTCATTTATTGGCAGCACAGCTTGACAAATTTTGTCTTGCTTAACTAGCACTTCCTGACTTAAAGCCGTCTTCTGTGCAGAGGCAACACTGCGGGATGCTGCTGGATATACCGGTTCAGAGGCCGTAAGATGAATGGATCCAGTTGCCGCTTGAGTGGTCTCATGGGCGGACACAGTTGGTATTTTTGTCTTTACAAAAAAGTAAAATATGCTCAAATGTAAACTGCTTTGTGTATTTCCTCTAAAATTATATATATTTATTTTTTTACCATGTCAGCTGGCCCCCCCAAAAAATTAAATGTAGCCTTACCATCAGATTGTGCTGAAGTGCTTTCCTGCAAAGGGGTTTCATCACTGTCACCATCGGGAATTATTCCCGACAAAGAGGTTTCGCCAATTATGCTAATGATGTGTTCATCGCATGTAGATATGCTCGATGATGATGGGTCAAGCTTCATGTCGAACCATTTTCTTTTCACTTCTGGGACTGTTCGATTAACAGAAGGATGCTCTCAGTGAGTTTAGGCCAACTTATGATTATGTTAAAACATAACCAACACCATCAGATCATCTGACTGTTATAACTGAATTACAGCAGCCAAACAAAATCTAAAGTTAGAAAAGTAAGGGTCAAGAGGCCAACTAAACTAAACACCAATCACCATAATGGTGACCACGTCCAGACCAGATGTCTTCAATGGTCAATCATCACACAATTAATCACTTAATTATCTCATTAACTTTAACACTGCTTTAGTGTTACTTATAACACTCTGTGTGGACTCATATAAACACTGAGTAGTGTTAATTTAACTCTGGGGATTTTGCTGTGTATGCTTATGCTGAAATTTCCGATCTGAAATGGGCTGCTTCTCATTTCTTATTTGTGCACATTTACATTTACATTTAGTCATTTAGCAGACGCTTTTGTCCAAAGCGACGTACAAATTAGGAATAAATTAGAGGCAAAAAACAAAGCAAGAAGTGCTCAAAATCAGGCTTTGTTCAGAGTAGCATAACCCGGATAAGTGAGGATATAATGAAAATTATTTTTTATTTTTTTTATGAGGTTAAGTGTTCGTGGAAGAGAAGGGGTTTTTAGCTGTCTTTTGAATGTTGTCAGGGATTCTGCATTCCGGATGAGGGTGGGGAGAGCGTTCCACCAGCATGGAACTGTGAATGAGAATGTTCTGGAAAGTGATTTTGTGGCTCTCTGTGTTGGAACCACGAGACGTCGCTTGTTGACCGATCGTAGGCTTCTGGTAGGGATGTAGACTCGTAGGAGTGAGTAAAAGTAGGAGGGAGCTGAGCCTGTGAAAGATCTGTAAGCAAGCGTCAATGCCTTGAACCTGATGCGAGCAGCGAGAGGTAGCCAGTGCAGAGAGATGAACAGAGGAGTGACGTGGGCCCTCTTGGGCTCCTTGAAGACAAGACGAGCTGCAGCGTTCTGAATCATTTGTAGAGGTTTAGTTGCACATGATGGAAGTCCAGCCAGAAGAGCATTGCAGTAGTCAAGCCTAGAGATGACCAGGGCCTAGACGAGAAGTTGTGTTGCATGCTCAGTTAGGAAAGGCCTGATCTTCCTGATGTTGTGCACTGCAAACCTGCATGATCGAGCTTGTCTTTGAAATGTGATCTGTGCATCCTCGTTTCCTTTCCTCGCCTCTGCTTAAGCCTCCTCACTCCTCGTTCCTCGCCTCCTCGCGATGCATTTAGAGAATTGAGATCGGTCAGTTTCCAGGTCATAGGATGGAGGAGCGAGGAAACATCAGTTTGAATATCAAGAAGCACCCTTGAGCTTTGGATGCATTGACATTTTTGATCTTCTGCGGCTAGATCGTATGTGACCGGCCGTGATGTATTCTAATCAAAACTGAGTGCTAGTTAGCATTACCAATATTTGAACACTTTAACGTTATCCTGTAAACACTATTTCTGTAAAATGGCGGTTATTAATTATTATGGCAGAATACTTACTGATTATAATCAATAATACTGATTAGCTCTATAAAATCGACTATGTTTTTATTTAAGATGTAATGAGGGTAGGGTGACCACCCGTCCCGCTTTGCGTTGTACCGCACAGCATTTTCACCCCTTGTCCCGCACTTTGCATATTGACTGATGATATATTTTCATCAGTCTATTGGTTTTTAATGATCATATTAAGAAAACATGCATGCAATCTTTTGCTTTTTTAAGAAAGCTACCAACCAAAATTCAACAACTGCCCAATGTTGGAGCTTGACGTCAAACAAACAGTGGATTTAGATGTCAGCCCGACTTTCATTTTCAACCAAAATCCAACGTCTGACCGACGTTGTAGTCTATATCTTGTGCCTGCTGGGCTTGGAAGAGATGGCGGTATCAGGATGAACCTGCTTCAGGACTTTGTAGACATAAATAGCGTAGCTCTCCTCTCTGCGTTTCTTTCCTCCCTTACCGCGGTTTTGGTGACAGCCTTCTTTGAGCCCTTCTTAGGCACGGACTTTGCTGGTTCATGCATAATGATGCGAGATCACAACAGTGACGAAATAACGTAAATTTGTAAATTTCAGTGCGATACAGAGGTATTTATTCACTGCCCTATGCTAATTTTCAAAGGGATAGGGGGATCTTCTGATTGCCTGTTTTTATAGGCCAAACCAAGCAGCAACCTCCCCGTCTCTCTCTTGAAACCAACACGGAAGTGAGTTAAACTGCAATTCGTTGACTGGCCGCTTGAGGCTGATGTCAAAAGTGAGTCAAATCTGTATCTCCCCCATGTTAAAATGCCAAATTTTACAGCAGAAAAAAACGTGTTTACAGCCTGGTGTCTGTATGTGGCTTTGGTCTATACAGCTATTTTTGCCCTTCATGACAACTGTGAGGGGGGTGATTTTTTTTATAACTCATCCGTTTAGTTGATTAATATTTAAAGTTCTGCATAATTAAGGGTGTGGCCACTTGAGTGACAGGTGGGTTGTCGCTGATGTCAATGCTAGCCGCTTGTCTGTTGTTACTAGCCGTCACTTCACCTCAGCAAGTGTTAGCTGTTGAACTTGCTTTCTCTGCAGTGTTTGTGCTTTTTTTTCGGGATTATTTCATACAATTGAATACACCCATTAAGTAACGTTAACTTCGCCCACGGCTTAGGATTGTTGTCGTCGAGTATCGTTCGAGAGAACAACCAGCGCTGTATTTCAGTTGTTTCCTCTGTGAACATGCACTAATGGATGTCTGACAATTTCGTTGCTTTTTGGAGTTTTCAGATTTAAAAACGTCAATAAAGGCTCGTTCGTTCTGCTCTCACGGAACAGATATAGATTATAATATGCTTATGTACCGTCAGATGAAATCATGCAGGCGTCGGCGCTTTCTCCGTCCATGCTATAAATCCACATCCATGAATGAGCGCGGATTTTCTAGCGCATTTACTTGAACTTCATAGGCAATATATCTATAACCCATTTGAGAGGCGGCCAAAATCAGAATTTAAAATGGACTGAATAAGCTCTCTACGAACTTGACGAGCGATGCCGCGCTGACGGACCATAAGAAAGAGTGACTGACATGTGCACATAAATCACTGTCACACACACACTCTCAGAGTAATATTAAGTTACTGCATAATACATTTTCAACTAACGTTAGCAGAATAGTACAGAATCACAATACACAGTCTCACTTGTAGCCGTGTCTTTTAAATATTATATATATATTATATATTATAATATAATATTTCGAAGGGCAAAACCAGGAACTTTTAATTGGCTTTACATCATCAGCTAACTCGATCACGTCGAGCCATAGATATAAACAGTGTTTATAGATATATCATAGATATAAAACAGTGTTTATATCTATGACGTCGAGCTAGGTGATTTCGGCTCCTCAGCTCCACTCACGCCCCGCCTGTTTGCCTATTTTCTGTTATCCGGGAGTGACGCGAGGCCAAGATGGCGACGGCCGGCTCCGCCTACTTTAGGCTTCAAAAATGCTCTTCAGAAACCTACGGGTGACGTCACGGACACTACGTCCATATTTTTTTACAGTCTATGGGCCAAACCCATAAACTCGTACTTCACTGGACAACTCAAAGCATCACAAGGGCCAATCACAGGCGGGTAAATAAAAGTATGTTGATACAGTCTCGGTTTATTTTTGTGAACGTATACTTAATTCTATGATTGACATGCTCAAAACATTGACTCTTTATGTGGCAGAGTTGGGTTGATGTAGTTTCTCCTGGTTTCAGACGTTTATCCCCCGAAGCCGTACAGTGCAGAGAACAACAACACTGTTAATCCTGGAACACACCAAGCCGACGGTCGGCCGTCGGGCAGTTTCCGTGCGTCGGCCGACTAAATCTTCTCGGTGTGTTCCGCTCCGTCGGCTGAAATTGGTCTTTCGTCGGCTTTGTAACGGCCGATTCGACATGTTGAATCGGCGTCGGGCCGTCGGTGAAAGAGGGAACTGTGATTGGCTGTAACGAGTCAGTGCACGAGAATAATAGCAAAACAGCGAGCAAAGTCAAAACGGTACAGATAGTTCGGCTGTTCTAATGTTACGTCATCTTACCCGAGTGTTCCTTGGTGAATATTTCAATATTAACACGAGAGAAGTGGAATAAAGAAAGTGTTTGGCAGGTTTGATATTCAAAACGGTAAGTGCGCACTGCTTTGTTTACGTTTGTGTATTTGCTGCCGGCAGCGTCTGTTTCCTTATTTGAATGATGAATATAGACGAATATATCTGCAAAAATAGACAGTTGTCTCATTTACACGCAGGCGCAGAACACACTTTCTAGCTGACAGTCGGCAGTAGTTCTCTCGGTATGTTCAAGTTTTTACCCCAACGTGAGGCAACAACACAGTCGGCTTTCATCAGCGCTAGTTCGTCGGCTTCGGCTTGGTGTGTTCCAGGCTTTACAGAGCTGGGTGCAGCTTTGTAGCAAACACTTGCAGAGTTAAAATTCTACACTGTTCTGGTGTTGACCTAACACTTTAAAAAAATGGAAATCACGTCAAATATTTACCTTTTTTACAAACTTTTTTACAAATAAAAACAACACTAAGGGAGTTACCAGTTTTTCTTATTAGGGTTCTGCATACCTACTTTAAAGAACTGTAAAATAAACTGACAAATAATTTAATCTGAAAAGAATAAATTCACTTTGAAATAAACACATCACTCTATATTACTCTTTTAAAACTTTATTTCAAAACAATCCAGAGAGTTAAATTGTAACCTTAGTCTGGGATCATAGGGGAATTCTGTTCATTGTTAAGTTAAAAATAAAGGCAAAATGCAAACAGTTGTTTTAACAAACTTATTTTTTTTATTAACGAACAAGCCCCTTTACAACATAGGTTAACTTTTAAAATAAATGATGAAGGCACAATAGGCATTTCTGTCATCAGAATTATATGAAAGCTGCTTATCTAATGGTCTGTAATACTAAGTCCTGTACATGTCAGTGAATGTAAGTCCTGTGTCAGTGAAGTTGATTCAGTACCTTCCACTTTGCAACAGTACAGCAGTGCTTGGGTCAACAACATTCAGCAGAAGAAAAACAGTTGCAGGATATGAGTGGATCAGTTGTGTCCAGTTGCTAACAGTAAAGTTCAGTGCATAGTTGTTTCACAGAGCAGGAAAGGCTGTGCAGATCCAACTTTCTCAAAAATCCTGGAGTGCTGGTTCCCTAGACAATACAAAACCAGACCAATTACAATTAATACAATTTGTGTGTTATAAATACAGCAAGTTTATGGTGGAAAAAGTTCAACCATCTTAGACTTTCGTGACTCAAACAATAAACTATTTTGGTTAGATTAAGACTTGAATTTACTGATTTCCAAGTAAATTAAAGACTTAATTTATCCAAAAATTGTAATTCTGTCATTAATTATTCACCCTTATGCACTGTAAAAACGAACTTTTTGGTATAGTAATATATATTAAATTAACCATCATAATTTTTACTTCATAAAATTAAAATTCAATGGGAACTAGAATTTCCTAAGTAAAATTTTAAATATCTACGCATTTAATTCATGTAATAAATTAACTGGTTGTAAAGAGTAAATCTTATTATATATTTGCTTGTAATATTTAAACGTTTCATAGTCACTTCACATAAACATAGTAATTTTAAGTAAATTTTAATCGAAAAGTATAGCGCGTTTGAATCCGCACATGCGTGTTTGGACAAGACAATCTAACTGCGCACTTTGGATCAGAGACGAATTGGCGGGCTGCTGCGTGGCTGCTTTTTGACGTCTTTGAGGCTTTTACAGTCTATGGTTTGAGGTAAGTTTGTCTTTCTGTTTTACATTTAATAAAACATGGGTCTGTGTGGATTTGATTGATTATTCTTGTTTATTTGACTCAATAAACATTAATGCTCATCTTATAACATGACCTCATATTAGTGTTAAGGCCCTTTCACACCGGATGCGAAACGAAAAAGCGAATAGTTCGTGTGCGAATAGTTCGCATCAAAACCATTCACATCAGCCGCGACGCGAATTTGCGACGTCTGTGACGTTCAGAGAGCTTCAACATTCCAAAACTTTCGCGCGAATCGCGCCGACAGCTGAGAAAACATGGACACTTCATCATCATCATCATCATCATCATCCAGTCATAGTCATAGCATCCAGTGAAGACGAGCTTTTCATTTTATTTAAAAGACAGAAAAGAAGGTTTTGGGTGCACCCAATCTTACAGAACAGAGAGTCTGAAGGGGAGTATGCTAATGTGCACAGGTTTTTTTGCGTCTTCAACTAAACACAGTGCGTTTTGTAATGTCACTACACATTACATGTAACACACGAAGTAAGTTAAAAATCATTCGACTAGAAACTGTAGATATCACAGAAAGAATGTATAGTATACTAAAAGCAGCCCTAAATAGTCTCACTACATTTTGTTACGTGTTCAAAGTAAACACGGTCTCTGTCTCTATCTTTGACGATAATAGTGTTCGCTTTCTATCCCAAATGTAGTTTGGCCTGCTAGCCTACACAGCACAGGACTATACAACGACTAAAACTATCACACAACATACTCACAGTCAAGATAACCGAGTTGGTTGGCAATGCTACGCCACACATTGTCTTTCAAATTGTTGTCCTTGTAGTATATGATTGGCTGAAGCCTATTCTGTCGCCGCAAAAGTAAAAAAAAAATCGACATCGAAGCGAAAAAAATAAAAGTCGTTTTTTCGCCGCAGCACATTCGCGTTCGGTGTGGAAGCACTCATTACACAAACAGCTGATCAAAAAATAAACCCATCGCGCGAATTATTCGTGCGTCAAAATCGCGTCCAATGTGAAAGGGCCTTTAGGCGCGTAGGTTAGGCCTATCCATAGAACATTAGCTGCTATAACCCTATTCACAATCACTTCCTACATTAATTTAGTTATATTTAATCGGAACCGTTTTCAATAGTTTTATAGATTCACAAAGCACTGTTTTTCGTGTAAAAATTTCAAACTGATTGGAAATTATTAGAAAATCTTTACCGTTGTAACTGCTAGCTAGCTAAAATTAGGCCTTAATATTAATTAACGTCAACCGCTTTCCTGCTGAAGTAACATTATACTGTTGACTAAGTTATGGAAAAGTTTGAATGTTCTTACTGAATATTGCTCAGGAACGTCTAACTTACACATAACGTTAAAGCTACATTTTTTTCAATCGCACTAAATCGTGCATAAATGAGGTCTCAAAATAAGCAGGGCTGCGTTTCTAAAACTGCGCTAAGTTGATCATAGAGATCGTTAGTGGCAATAACGATTATGAAAATATATGGTTTGTGTATTTTTCAAGCAATCTCGTGGTATTTTTAAAACACTAAAGTAGGCCTAACGTGATGAGTAATGACCATTCGCAGGCAGCTTGATTGACAGGTGATCTGACCAATCATACTTCGCCATCCGCCATTTTGTCCGACAAAGCAGCCAGGAGAGTTAGTAGATTACATGGGAGGATTTGAACTTGAAAAACGGAGTGTACAGACGTCTTTCCGTGGTTAAAACAACATTCCTTCTTATGTTCGTTTATGTTTATTTGAGGCTATAAATTAACTAGAAGGAAGAGATGATCGGTTCACGAGCAACTTTAACTGATGCTCTACGGCGATCTGTCACGACACATTAAAGAGCCACAAAACGGTATTTATTGTTTAAATTTCTTTTAAAAAATGACCAAATTTGAAAGGTGAGACTTTGTTTAATATGTTTATTTAATATCAAACGTAACCGAAAAGTTACCTGGTCTGTCCTGTCTGTCAGCGTGTTGTCAGTCTCCTCTCTGCTCCGCAATGTATTTTTCACTGCGTGAGAACGGCGTAGCTTGTCGGACATAGCGACAGTAACTAAAGTCTTTGCGAAATATATGTTATGCCTTATTCTGTTTTTTTTTTTTTTTTACATTGTATAAAATCAGTGATGATTCAATGTACAAATGTTTGCAGTACATAAAACAATCAACCAATTTTCATAAGGAAAAAAATATAGAATAAAAATTAGAGGTTGTTGTTTAGCAGTGCATCTGATTTCTTAGCCTTATAAAAAAAGATGACTATGCCCCTGGTAGCAATGGTTCTATGATCTACTTGGGTATTCAATGAATGAATTCAATTTACCACAATAGCACTGGTGCAACATAGTTTGCGTGTGTGGTGACAGCTGATTATGGAGCTCCAAACTATTTCATGAAAAAAATATAAAAAATAACGTAATGTATGTTTCATTCATACTGTAGAATGTGAGAAGATGTAACTTTTATATCATTGATCAATGTTTTAATATCACAAATTGTGTCTGTTTATTTACAGGGGGACCTTACCTAACACTAGGACGAGCCAAGACAGTGGACAGATTTATGTTTTTCAACACTGGTGTCATCAAGGAAAAAAGAGTAGGCTTTCAATGATATGAGTTGGCCATGCAAAAAATGCAGATTTAGAACTTCAAACCGTTTACAGCTCTTAAAGCATTATAGATTGATACATCTACAGACCGGACAAGGCCGGTCAGTACCCTGCTTGTACTCAGATTGTCCTTGCTCATTTACAGGTTGGGGTGCACTTCGCACACATTTGTCTAGAGAGCATACTCAAACTGAACAGTTAGGGCAAGTTGTTTCATTTACATGTCTTGTATGTAATTCATGTCATTTTCACTCAGAGAGGCAATATTTTGAACACCTTGGAGTTCATCTGAAAAAGCATGAAACTGTTCAATGTGTTTTTAATGACTGTGATTACAGTAGTAATATATATTCAACTTTTGCTTCACATAGAAGTAGGAAGCACAATCCCCACTGCCTTGAAGATTTTAAACGTAGTGTTTTACAGACGTATACAAGTCAGGCAACAGAAGATAGTAGTCCGTTGATTGATGACAGTGAAGTTACTTCTGATGAAACACTTGTCACAGAGAGTCAGGATTTAGTTCAAGTCATTGTTGATCATCTTTGTTCTTTATTACTCAAATTGGACTGCATCTTTAATGTGCCTAGTAGATGTATCGATGACATTGTGGATGAGCTTCAATTTATCACTTGTTCAGCATCTGCACCTGTTATCAGAAACATTGTTCATAACACATTAAAAACCCATAACTGCTCTGTTGAAGAATTGGTAATCACAGATTTGGTAAATAGCATTTGCCAGTTAAATCCTCTTAGTGCAGCCTTGAGTGAAGAGGGTCCTCTTGGAACAGCACACAAGAGAAATAAGTACACAAAAGAGCATTTCTCTGTTGTTGAACCGTTGGAGTATATTCTTTGTGCAAAAGAGGGATGTACATTCCAATATGTACCAATTTTGCAATCCTTGTCAGAAATTCTTAACAATAGTGTTATTCAGGAGAAGGTTTTGAAGAGTGCAAGGCACTGTGGTTCTTCATGTCAGTATAGTAGTTTTCGTGATGGTTCCCACTTCAAGAATAACACATTTCTATCTGGAGAGGAGTTAAGACTTTCACTTCTACTCTACTGTGATGACTTTGAAATATGTAATCCTTTAGGAACCTCCCGCAAGAAGCACAAAGTAACAGGCGTCTACTGGGTGTTGGCTGATATTCCATCTGAATTAAGGTCTACGCTATCATCAATTTACTTGGCTGTTTTGTGCAAGACAGTTGATGTTCAGAAATTTGGCTACCCCAGAGTGCTTGAACCCTTATTAAAGGATTTGAAAACCTTTGAAGAGGATGGCATTTTTGTGCCCTGTTTGGGAAAAATCATAAAAGGCACAGTATTTTCTGTGATTGCGGATAACCTGGGGGCTCACTCAGTCGGTGGGTTTGTTGAAAGTTTCAATGGTTCCTACGTTTTGAAAATTGAAGTGAGGTCAGGAGCATTCCCTGGTAGAACAAAAGAGCAACACCAGTTGGATGTTGAAGCAGCATTGGCTAGTGAAACCCATAGCCATGGAGTTAAAAGGCATTGTGCAATTACTCAAAGATTGAATCATTTTCATGTGACAACAGGTTACCCACCTGATGTACTGCACGATTTACTTGAGGGTATTGTACCTGTAGAATTGGCATTGTGTTTAGATATCTTGATAAAGAAGAGGCATTTCTCTCTTGAAGAGCTAAACAGAATCATCAAGCATTTCCCATATAAGTGGAAAGATAGGACAAATTGTCCCCAAAGGATACCACCAACCTTTGTCTCTCGTAGAACCATTGGTGGTAATGCACATGAAAATTGGTGCTTACTGAGACTACTTCCACTTATGATTGGTACCAAAGTACCGGAAGAGGAGCAAGCATGGAAGTTGTTGATGTCCCTCAAAGCTATTGTTGAGTTGGTTATGTCACCTAACCATACAGATGAAAGCATTGGTTACCTTGATAGCCTAATTGCTGAGCACAGACATAGATTTCGTGGTCTTTTTCCAGACCGGAAGTTTATTCCAAAACACCATTTTGTAGAGCATTACCCACAGCTCATTAAACAATTTGGCCCACTAGTGTCCTTATGGACAATGAGGTTTGAAGCTAAGCACAGCTTCTTTAAGAAGGTAGTGAGACAAACTGGCTGTTTCCGTAACATTTTGAAGTCTATGGCCAAGAAACACCAGTCCATGATTGCATACCATCTCCGTGGTTCAGAGATAAAAAAACCTGCTGTCTCTGTGTCAAAGTTGTCAAGAGTTCCTTTAGAGGTTGTAAATGAGAACATACGTGATTTTTTTTCACAGGAATTTCATGCAGAGACCGTTGTTCATTTGACTAACAAGGTGGAATTTCAAGGCACCAGTTATGCTGTTGGTATGATGTTGGTGTATGGCTCCACTGGTGGGTTGCCTGACTTGGCTGAAATACTTCAAATCATCGTTGTTCATGACAGCTTAGTTTTTGTAGTGAAACTGCAAAGTGCCTGGTACTGTGAGCATTTTAGATGTTTCAAATTGGAGTCGACTGGCACAGTCAAAGTCATTGCGCAGTCACAACTCCCTGACATATACCCATTGGCTTCCTATGCATTGGAAGGCAATCGAATGGTTTCTCTGAAACACTACATCTGTTTGTCAAACTAGGTAAAGTACAACTTCAAATAATTCGAAACCAACTTGTGTTGCGTGACTTCAGGAATCATTATCGCTTTTATTCCATATTTGAACTTGTCAAATGTTTATTAATGTATCCTTTATAGCATGCCTTAATTAATATACATGCACCTTGTATTGTAATACTATTTTCATTTTTTATTAATTCAAAATAGTATTTTATCTTGTCTTATTGAGACATTGTCTTTTGTTTCTCTTGAAGTTGTGCTTACCCAAGGCGGTGATGATGTCTTCCCCCACTCAACTACGCGTTATCATTGAAGAGACCAAAGTTCACAAGTTAACCCTTCCAGATGGCATCCCTAGCACTGTAGATGAACTTTTGGCAGCTGCACAGGATCATTTTCAACTCCAAGGGAGTTTTACTGTTATGTACATGGACAAAGATTTTGATAACGAATTCTTCACCTTGACATCAACAGATGTGGTTAAGGATAAAGACACAATCAAACTAGTTAAGATGGAACCTTCTATTGTTCTCACGTTTAGTCCCATCGTTGAGGCTGCTGCTTCCTCCTTTCCACTGCCAATGGATCAGTCTTTCCAGGATGAGAGTTCCCCACTTAGTTCATCTGACACCATCATTTTACCAAAGCCCCCAGAGCATCGATTACAATCTTGGCCAACTAATTTTGTGATACCCACCTTTTCATATAATGTTGAAATGGCCCTTCACGAAGGAAACATGGCTAATAAAACGGATGGCACACTCCTTCTGAATCCAAGCATAACGTCTGACATACTTGAGAAAGTTGCGGAAGCAATATTCCATTACACTGCCTATCCTACTGGTCTTCAAATTCAGGCAGTTATAGAAGCTCTGATAAAGATGCATCCATGCCTAAGAGAGCCTGAAACATCATTTTCAGGCATGTACGGGTGGCAGCAACGTCTTAAATACAAGATGGCAAATTACCGCTCTAAACTGAGAAAACGTAATGTACCTCTTCCTGAACTTGATATCAACTCCTTGAAAAACAAGTCCCCTGGTGAGAAAAATCCTGCCAAAAACTGTAAAAGACCAAAGAGAGCAGAGGTGAACATCCTAGTGGAGAAAGTATAGACAGTCTGGAAATGGAAAGACAGGTGCTTCTTAATGAAGTACTGAAGAAAAACAACACCAAGGTGATTCAAGAAAAAATGGCCAAAACATTCTCCTGTCGAAGGCTTGAGGTTGTGAGTGGCAGTCCAGCTGCTGAGCATTTCAAAGAAAGATGGCCTGCTCTATTTTGTGAAGCTGAGGTAGGTGAATCTATAAGCCCTTAAAAATGTTACCAACTCCTCCAGGAAGTAACAGTAATTTGATGTAATAATAATATTGACTACAGTAACTGATTTAGCACATGAACAAAAAATAAACTTGAAATGTACTTAACTCAAAGTTAAAATTGAAATGCCAAATTAGTGTTTCTCTTTTGGACTTGTACATTACAAAAGAAAGTGCTGGATTGTTCACTCCACTGTTGATATCTTCAGTCCTTGTACAGAATTAACCCTTGCTCCCTGCATCAGTCTATTTAACCAAATTTCTGCTGTTGTACTCTTGAATCATTTTGTCACATTAGATCAAGGAGGAATTCAGGAGAATTACTACAATTTCCCTGGAGCAGAGATTCATGTTCAGACTTGAACAATGCACACCAAAACTTATTGCCCTGATGAAGGCCAAGGGAGGTGTTGTGAGGACCAAACTGAGGCCATTTATGGACAAACTGAGTCAGGTGTGTTTGATCAAATGTGTGCGTGTTCACATTTTTGGAAATAAGATATACTTAATGTATTTCTCATATATGCATGCACATGTTGTTTATTTATATAGCTTTTTATACAATATAGATTGCTTTAAATCAGCTTTACTGTATTAAACAGTAAAAATAGTGCTAGTGTCAAAAGTTCTTTGATTTCAATGATTAGAATTTTAGTCTTAAATTACAACTTAAATTTCAAATATAAAGAATCTGTATTGAAGATAATAGTGTCAGCGACAGATCTGCTTTGGCCAAAACGCAAGGTAGACAGGAACAGGAAGTAGAGTCACCTTGCTCTAAGTACTCAAATCAGTGTTCCTTGCGCATGAATGCTTTTGTGTTCTCACTTGATTTCATTGAGTTCATTGTGTATGAATAAAAGGTTGTGTAATGATGCAATATAAATCTGTTCACAGACACAAAGCATTGAGATGAGACGTGAGTCAGTTATCCGCAGCCTCATTCTATACCTTGGCGAGAAAGATGATGATCTTTTTGAAGATTGCCTGGTAAAGCATATTTTTATTTTAAATGATAGTTTGTTTTACTGTTTAAAGTGCAAGTTAACCTTAAAGTGTGAGAGGGAAGGTAGATGAAGGGATGGACATGTTCTGCTCAGTGATGGCCTAAAGGGAAACTTGTAAAAGTAAAAAATTCGTTTCAACATCTTCTGAAAGAATAAATTAAATATATGTGACAATTATTCTAATTAAATCCCAAAAACGATTCTCCGTTACAAAGCCATAGAATTGTAAAGGTGAAGAGAACATTTTATGACTTAAAGTACATTAAAGCAATATTTAAAGGGATACTCCACTTTTTTTGGAAATGGGCTCATTTTACAACTCCCCCAGAGTTAAACAGTTGAGTTTTACCGTTTTAGAATCCATTCAGCCGAACTCCGGGTCTGACGGTACCACTTTTAGCATAGCTTAGCATAGATCATTGATTCTGATGAGTCCAGTAGCATTTCTTTCAAAATGATCAAAGAGTTTTAATATTTTTCCTATTTAAAACTTGACTCTTCTGTAGTTAAACCGTGTACTAAGATCGACGGAAAATTAAAAGTTGTGATTTTCTAAGCCTATATGGCTAGGAACTATACTCTCATTCCAGCGTAATAATCAAGGAACTGTGCGGCCGTACCATGAGTGCAGCAGGCGTAATGATATGACGCAGCGCCTGATAATAGTCCCCAGCTCGGTAGCCTGGTAGCTGGGGACTATTATCAGGCGCTGTGTCATATCATTACGCCTGCTGCACTCATGGTACGGCCGCACAGTTCCTTGATTATTACGCTGGAATACGCAACTTTTAATTTTCCGTCGATCTTAGTACACGGTTTAACTACAGAAGAGTCAAGTTTTAAATAGGAAAAATATTAAAACTCGTTGATCATTTTGAAAGAAATGCTACTGGACTCATCAGAATCAATGATCTATGCTAAGCTATGCTAAAAGTGGTACCGTCAGACCCGGAGTTCGGCTGAATGGATTCTAAAACGGTAAAACTCAACTGTTTAACTCTGGGGGAGTTGTAAAATGAGCCTATTTCTGAAAAAAGTGGAGTATCCCTTTAAAGGGATAGATCAACCAAAATTAAAAATGGTCATTTACTCACCCTCAAGTTATTCCAAACCTGTATGAGTTTCTTTGCTCTGTTCTTTGAACCTCCAAAAGAAAATATTTAGAAGAAAATGGGTTATCAAACAGTTGACTGTAGCCATTGGAAATCTACTATGGAAGTCAATGGCTACCTTCAACTATTTGATTACCAACATTCTTTTAAAATATCTTCGTTCAACAGACGACAGAAACTCATACCGTTTTGGAACAACTTGAGGGTGAGTAAACGATGACAATTTTTATTTTTGGGTGAACTATCCCTTTAAGGGGGCTATAAACTGGAGTGCTGTTAGCTCATGCCATGTTTGCGCTGGCTGAATTATTATCATTTTTATTCATATCTTTCACATCTACTGCAGTCAGATTCACCCGTGTTCACTCTGAAGGAATCACTCACATTGGCTGGACACTTGTAATGACACATCAAGGATGTTAAGAGGCTAAAAGCAGGTTTAAAACTTGTCCCATTGAAGTCAACAGGGTGCAAATTTTAAAAAGAGGATAACACGGTGTAGGCAACACCGATTTTTGTAGTTCTCTGTATTGACAGCACTCCAAATTTACAAAAAAATGACCTCAATGTTAAAATTGACCGGAGTTCTCCTTTAGCTGCTAAATTTAACCATCATAGTGTAAAAGTTCATAATTTGAACGTGTATTGACATGCCAATTTACACATTCAAACAATTTTAATCGTGGAAGAAGAGCCGAAAACTGGGACTTGCGCGTTATCTTTGCGCACAGCCACACATACTCAAAGCACAGCGAGAGTGAGAGGGAGAGGCGCGTTTCAGACAGCGCTCGAATGCAGAATTGATTCCTCTTTCGCGTTTCCTTGCCCTTGAACGGACACATTAACACAAAATTGTCGTCTCGACAAGTATTCTCTCGTTTATGTCATATGTGCACAGCTGAGAAAGAAACGGATATTTGTCAGGTTTTTTCGGTCCGTGCAGTCGGTCTTAAAGTGACAGCACACACTTAATATTATTTATATATATATATATATATATATATATATATATATATACATACTGTTTTCTGTGTCATTGATATAAATAAAACAATAAAATACAGCTTTAACAAAGCTTAAACTATATCTAATTTATACAGTGACACATAGTGTTAGTTTACATTTTGGCTTAATTATTAATTACTGTACCTGAATATACTGTTAGACTTTCAAATAACTTTATTTAGTATTCATCTCTGCTTGTAATTTGTGTATTTGTTCTTATTTTATTACTGAATGTTCACTTGTTTTAAATAATGTGTGAACTTTATCAGTTACGCTAGTAGTTTTTAATGTAGTAGCTATTGAAAAACTTCAACTGAGCTTTAAGAAATAAATGAAAAGCAATGTTATAAACTTATCTCAATTAAACACTTATCTTAAACTACAGTATGAGATGGTTAAAAACAAAACTGTTCAATCACAAAGTACCAGACGAAACAAACGTCTATAAAAGCAACGCTATTCAACGCAACACCATACCCAAAAATGTTGATAGTGTTTATTGCTAAGAATCTTTAATAGGTCTAGTCTGGCATAATACCTTTGAATGTTGTCAATGTTTAATTGTCATTTTTTTATTTATTTAAATATTACATTCTTTTTGTTTACTGCATTTATTTAAATTTGACTGAAGCAAGAGTATTATGTCTTATTTTGTTTCTATCTTGTTTGGTAATGTTCAGGATTTGTAGATCTTTAAAATAATAAAACTTTTCAGAATCGTGAGAGAATTGTGATCTTTATTCCAAGCAAAAAAAAATCGCGATTCTTATTTTAGCCAGAATTGTGCAGCTCTGGCTGGTGAAGTGGGAGAAAAAAAAAAAGAGTAAACTTTATAGTTACCTACACAATGTATTTAAATTACTGAAATGCACTATATAATCACACCGGTTTAATCGTACGCATCAAAGGGTTAACATAATCGAAACCATATGGTCTTATTTAGTATGTGTGTATGTGTTTGTTCATTCTGTTGTGATAATGAAGTCACTTTAAATAATTTCAGCAATTCTATTTTTGTTTCTCAAAAGACTTATATTTTTTCTTCTAAATTGTATGCAGGAGGACAGCTGCAGTGACATCACTCAGCACATCATAAAAATACTGGTCGTCCATGGTGCTGATGGAGAAGATCCGATCAATGTATCCATCCTTCTTGAAGGGAAGGAAATGCTGCCAGGATGCGGCAATACTGCAAAGGCATGCATCAGGGCTCTACACTTACTTTTTGAACAAGGAGCACTGGTGCACCTAAATAAAAAAATTTAGGAGCACAGACAAATATTTGGGGGCACAGCCATTTTTGTTGTATAAGTTTATCATTATAGTTTTATTATTAGAATTATTCAACAATTAAATGTACAATGCTCATTGTAAGGTTAAGAACATCAGACCAAAACTTTCAAACAAAAGATTTTCATTTAATTCTATTTTATCGTCATGTAGATTTCATTTATCATTGTATGTAGCCCCTATGTATGTTTCACATTTGATCTGAAATGAAGATCATGTCTGAGTCACTTGGCCAAGCTTTGTAGCCTGGTCGCCTTGACCTCTTTCCAGCAGACAGCCAATCTTCAGCACATTTTGTAGGATCAAACAGTTCCAGGGAGGGCCCCTCTGTGCTGATCCGAATTAGGTCCTCAGTGGTAGATACATGCAAACTACTTCTTAAGGAGCTCTTGATGCGCTTTTGCGCTGAGAAACCACGTTCACACTGTGCAGCGGAAATAGGCAGAATCAGCAGGATCTCAACTAGGTGCAGGAGGTTCTGTAAAACAATTAAGTCATTTGAATAAGATTTTATACTGATTGATTAAATAAATTTTACACCACATTACAATTTATATAAAAGGTGGCAATTAAGTGTTTTTGGTGCTGTTGAACTTTGTGTCTGTTACCTTGTAGTCTGTTTTATATGGCTCTTTAGTTAAAAGCATTTGCCATAAGCTGCTGTAGGGCTTGTCTTTAAATGTGTGGCTTATGAGTGCATTAACACTCTGCCATTCCCCTTGTATGGCTTCAAGCTGGCATCCAAAGCTAAAGAGAGAATAAAGTTACTGATCTATCTGACACAATTATAAACCATCCAAATTGTATATGATTGCAACTTGCCTAGTAAGCACATCACTAAAGTGTTCCAAGAGGGCCTCCACCTTATCAGATCCATAGTCAAGGAGCTCATCACTGTTTTCAGGCCATGTGTCATGGTTGAAAATGGTGAAACAATTCACCGCAGTGTAGTCTTCGGTTTCCGCATTGATCAGACTACCAAAGCGAGAATTCAGGGCTTCCACAGTGATGCCAATCACAGCATTCATGTTTTTTTTTAGCTTCTGATTGAAGTTACCTGTCACATCACCAGAGAGTGACACACCCTGTTAGGAGCATAGAATGAAGAGAGATAATGTAAGAGAAATTGCTTGTGTGCTGTACTGTGGCGCTGTAGAATACAACTTTATGGTTGTACATTAAATCACTGGTTAGCAAAATGCAGTCTCAGCTATGCTATTGTATTTAGATGTATGCTATCCTCTGTACCCCTAACAAACCTGAAATGTGACCCCTTCCATTTGCTGTCCTGGAAGAGAAGCCAAAAACTGGCATAGCATGCCACCTCTCTTAGGGGTTCCCTGCATAGCCTGCAGTACCATGACTGTCTTCCTAATTTCCGAAACTGCTTGAGGTAGAATGAGATCATTCCTCTGAAGGATGCAGCTGAGTGAGGCCAGCTCTTGAAAAACATCAGCCAGGAAATGGCTAAATGCACAGAAGTTAACTTCATGCATTTCCTTCCTAATCTAAAAAAGGACAGGAGTTAAAAAAAAAAAAAGTTCATTCATATCAAGTCACCCTCAAAGCAGTGTGCACTGAACAGTTTTACAAAACTCACCTTTTTAGCACGACCTTGTATGTCTGCATTGGGTGCAGAGGAGGCAAGGTGTTCCATGTGGTGGTGAATGGCAGCATACTGACCAGCGTCAGTTGGCAGATTCCCACCTCTTCCAGCACGAAGAAGCACATTAAGTGCTCTGTGGACATGGGGAATCCACCTTGTTCCTTTTACATTTGAAGGAGTGCAGATCCCCACTCCAAGCTCCTCCCCAATTGTATTCAGCTCACGCCTGGATTTAGGGCTGAAGTGGTAGGTCTTCCACACAAGATGGAGAAGATCGTATACTTTTGTGACCATTGCATCCTTGCGCTGCAAATTCAGAATGGCCAACTCCAACCTAGCCATTAAAAACAAAAACAAAAAAGCTCAAATGTGCTAATGTCAGACATACACTCATGAACCCATATTAAATTATTAAAGATATTGAGGATAATGACCGGTGTGGCATGCAGTGGATAGGGATAACATGGTTTCCCATATCCCTCCTGAGTAAGGCAATTACTCCCCTATGGACACCCATGTTAACTGCTGCACCATCTGCCCCAAATGCAACACACTTGGTTTTCCAGTCAACTGTGCCAGGTGCATCAAAAGCAGCACTGGTTCCATCCAGAATACCTAAAATGACATTTAAGTTAAGTTTCACAATGAACAATATTAACACAGAAAGGCAGTACATTATTGCATGATTGAATCCAATATAACTTAAATAACTTAATGTTTTCCAATTGTGTTTAAGCTTTCATTATGCATGACCTACTCTTTCTTATAGCAGACATGCCTTAGCCCTGTTTCCTTTTATTTATTTTTATTCCATCTTGACCATTGAAAATTTTAAATATATTTTTATTATTATTACTACTGATTTGTAGTAATGATTTGTAATATGCTGAAGACATGGCCTTTAGATAGATTGCTAAACTTTGCAATATACCAAGTATTACTGGGTAGAATTAAAACAGCAAAACACTTACCTTGTGCATGGGCATGTTCTATACTCTGTTGGCCAACGAGGCGGGTCACGGGTCTCCCATCCTCCAGGAAACGCGCATAGACAATCTCACATTCCGTGTTTGAGATGTCAGTGTCGCCGTCAACCAGGACTGACAGGTAACGGCCCGCTAGCATCTGATTAGCCAGATTGTCCCTTATATCTTCAGCTATTTGGCCAATCATTTCCGCACACCTCACATCGTTATCATATGTAGGATTGATGTCAACTCCGTTTTTGTGGTGAAGTGTGATCATTGGTCCGAATTTGGTAAATGGCAATTCTTCTTTGGCAATTAGATAGGCGATGTTGAATTTAATTTTTAGCTGACGAATTGCTTCTTGGTTACTTAATGCTACCTGCCTGCTAATAGCGGCTTGAACCGTGCGTGGGTTGCTGGGCTGTGATTTGTTAATGAATGCATCCCTGCAGCGAGAGTGCCGAGTGTTTCACCACAGCATTCCTCCTCAGATTCGGATTACCGGAGATAAAAAGTGAGGAGCCTGCGAGTGACAGAGGGGCTTCTTTGCAAAACTTGCAAAACATTAGCTTCGTCGATGCCTGGTACTCTAGCCACTCGAAATCCTTTAGCCAATCCGGGTTGAATTTGTAGACTTTTTCATCCGTTTTAGTCTTCTTTTTGACACTTTCTTCCTCGCTCGTGTTTTTGTGTTTTTCCTGTCCATTGGCTGGTTTAAAAAAAGCGCTTATGCTCTGCATTTTGTCGCAGTTTTCCAAGCTAGACTAGCCTACCGCGGTAGTAAATGGACCAACTACCGGCGGTGTTGCGGTAGTTGGGGGGTTGTTTAAAAAAAAAAAAAAAAAAAAAAAAAAACCACCACACTAAAGCCCGTAAAGCATTGAATAAATATCAGTAAATACTGGTAACTTACATAATATAATAAAGGTGAATCTTTAAAAAAAAATAATACTTTCGTTTAATATTTCCACACAAAGACGCGTGATAGGCTATAGCTGGATGTGGGACACGAGCAGGAAAGAGACCATCGATCTCTTTTCTGATATCTTCATGTTTTCTACTTGTTGTAAAAGGTATGAAGAGCGAATTTTATCTTCCACAAGGGCAAGGCATTTAGGCAATGTTTGCGCGCTGCCAGAGAAAGCCAAACTAAAATCACCCGCGCGTGTGAAACGCGCTTTACAAACTTGACGCGCCTTAACAATTATATGTCTAATAACAAGCACAAACTATGTTAAAAAATAATTTGACGTACAAGTAATAGTGTAGGCTATCTGTCCTACAGCGTTTTTCTAGGCTACTTTACCACAGTAAAGAATACGAAAATAATAGACCTAATTAAAAGCGAACAAAGGAAGAAACGCTTATAATCCCCTTCGGAAATGGGTGAGAGACGAGAGACTATGGGAAAAGAAACAAGAGATTCCATGCAGGGATGAGTCCCGATTTTTGAATATTCAATTAGTTTATTTAATTATAGAATATCTAATATGTTGTGCGATTATTCTCTAAAATAAAATCTCCATGTTCTGGTGCGATGCGGTGACGCGTTCATGTAAACCGGAGGGTGACGCTGCCAATAACGCACATAACAGCTGTCACAAAGAACTGGCAAAAGTAATGATTATGAATGTGTTAAATATATAGCAATGAGGCATTTGAATTGTTTATTAATAAAGTGTTTTTCTGTGTCAGTGTCGGGCTGCAAAGATGAAGTTGACGATGCTGACTCATCTTCGCAGTGAACGCACCTATAAATATGGAATACATAGGCTAAGCATAGTAGGTTTATTTTCGTTTTGAATGGTTTTGTTTAAAAGTAGACAATTCTAGCTTTCTATATGGAATAGGCCTAACTAATGGAATATTGTTAAATTCGCTGATAATCGGGTGACCAGATCGCAAACCAGAATTCAAAGCCGACAGTTTAAATTTATGGGCTCAGGTAGCCTACAACTCTCTCATTCCTCATTAATTCAAACTTTTCCATGGCTGCGAATCTGCGATATAATATTTAATTGCTAACCTATTTTTTCTTTTGTAAACAAAGCTTTGTGTGTCATAATATTAATGTAAAAACAGCATTCACAATTTTTTTTTTTTTTTTTTGCGAACCCAAAAAAAAAAAAGTGGTGCTTTACAACAGCGGTGGTGCGGTTGTCAAGTTTACCGGCACAGTTCATCCTCCTCATGATGATGTATTTGCAGCTGTTTCTATAGAAAAATGCTGTGTCACTCGCACGAGTGCGCCCAAATATTTTTTCACGTTCGCACGCCGAAATATTTACTCGCATGTGCGAGTGAAATGGGCGCACTGTAGAGCCCTGTGCATGCTGCTTATGGGCCTGATTTATGCACTAAATCTGGAATACCCCCGAGCACTGCGATACACGTTTGAGGTGTTACAAAAAATTCTGTTAGAGCTTGATAGAATTAAACTCTCTCCAAAAGTTCAAAAATTGAAGATGAAGTTGTATTAAGTGCTATGGCATGATATAACTGTTTAAACATTCAGCTGTTGATGACGTTTTAATACATCAAGGTTTTAATGGTATTCTTAAAAGTTCACTATTTGAGACTGCTATGTTGAATGTTTCGCATGCATTTTTTTAAAATACATTTTTGTTTAAAACAAGGGTTACAGTATAATTCTGTACAGTATAAGTTTTACTGAATGCACCTTTGTCAAGAGATGACTGAATGTCCATTTTTTGGAGGAAGAACATTTTTTGATGACTGAAAAATAAAACTGTTAAATTGTATTTTATTTGTGTGATTTGTGAAAAATATGGAGAAAATTATTTATGTTCATGATTATTTATAAAAAAGAAATTAGCAATGTTTACATAATTATATATAGTAAATGAAAATCTCAACAAAAAAAACTTAAATAAAATCTACTTATTTTACTTAATTAAATGGTAAGATTTACTTAATAATTTCATAAAAGCAAGCTTCCTAATTATAAAACAATAAATAAACTTTACTTAATTACTTTAAATAAATATAGCTTCTAAATTAAATGTAAATAGGTAATTTTTACTTAATTTCTTCATGAGCGTTACGTTCAATACTAAGTAGATTTTACTTGATAATGACACGTAAGTTGTACTTGATATTATGGCAGTAAAATTTACTTAAAATAAACTTGTGCAAATTGTTACGAGGATTTTATTAAGTAAATCTTACAAGTAGTTTTTTTCAGTGTGTTGTTCCAAACCAGTAAGAGTTTTGCTCATCTTTGGAACACTTAATGAAGATATTTGTAATGAAATCTAATGAGATTTCTGTCCATTCATCGACAGCCTATTCAACTACCACTTCCAAAGCCACGGAAAGGTGTAAAGGAAATCATAAATGACTCCAGTGATTTAACCAATTTTAACTCAACTTTATTTACAAAATATTAATCTTTAATGCACGTTCACACAACAACATCTGCTCTCGAATCAACAACATGCACGAGTTGTAATGTTCTCATGAACGCATTTTGGAAATTAATATTTTATAAATTAAGTTGTAAATATTTTTTTTTTGCTGCAAACACAGCACTTGCGTAGTTTAATAAAATTTATTTTAAACCACTGGAGTCGCATGGAGTACTTTAATGATGTACCTTTCAACCTTTCTGGGGCTTGAAAGTGGTAGTTGCGTGGACTGTCAATGGAGCGACAGGAAGCTCTTAGATTTCATTAAAAATATATTCATTTGTGTTGTGAAGATGAAAAAGTCTTACATGTTTGGAACGACATGAGGGTGAGTAATTAATGACAGATTTTCCATTTGTGGTTGAACTAACCATTTAAGAATAAATTAAGACACACACCAATACCCAATTCACCTTATTCCGCCCCGCCCACTTTTACTTCTGTCCAGTACTTCCGTTGTAAACCAACTTCCGGTTTAGCGGACCCTCATTCAATTTCGAGGAGAATTGCAGAGAAGTCTCACTGATAAAATGTCACATAAGATAAGCTAATTTGTACCAACAGCACAGCAATGCACTGTTTCTCGGGGTAATTTTTAAACGACTTTTAGGTGTTTATATGACCCGTCTGCCTGTCTGATCGCAGCCCGGCCGATGTGTAGTGTTTAGCCTACATTAGCCACAAACATCTAATGTTGTAATGGTCTCACTACAGGACACATACACATGCTATACCTTGTTTGAAAGCTATGGTCCTCTAGAATTCAGTCGCTGGATTTATTTTACAGCCATTACTTGTGTTAGAGATCAAACCATAAGAAATTGCAGTTAGCTAAGCTAACGTTACCCTCTTGTTCATCTAGTTGAGGCTCTACTTTCTTTCTACACCAGTTCGTGGCTATTTTTTTCTCATCTGTTGGCTATACACTGCAAATGTATCTGGTGATTAAGCAAACAAACTGTGGTGTAATAATGTTTCAAACTTTACATGTAGTAGTGTTTGTGCACATCTTCATAACTAAGTAATAGCTATTAGAAAGACACAGCTATTAAATAATTTGATTGTGGCATTGTTTCAAAAGCTTCAAGTGAAATGTACTTTAGTACGTTGCAGCAGTTGTTAATAACCATAGGCCAACGCATTTGGCTATAATATTATAGTCTATCTACTTATATCAAGACAGATAACAGATTGGACCAGGGCAAACAAAGCGCTAAGTAGCTAAACCAGGAAGTGAGATTACGCAGATGGCGCCACCCAGTGCTACTTCCGGAATAAGGTGAATACCATGGCTGCGTTCCAAACCGCATACTTCCCTACTATTTAGTATGGGAAAAAGAGTAGGCGAGCGAAAAAGTATGTATGAATCCAAAAGAGTAGACGAGAATTACCTGGGTGACGTACTAATTATCGCGAGATTCGGACTTAAGTGCGTTCGAATATGCCTACTTTCCTACTATATAGTAGGCGAAAACAGTACGTGAAGGAAGCAGTACGTTCCAAACGTCAGTATTCATAAAAGAGTAGGCGAGAAGTTCCCGGATGGCTTACTGCTTTTGCCCAGATTTTCGAGTGCTCGACCGATGGATACTCTTCTATCCCAGGAGGCCACGCGAGAGGATACGTCATTATCAAACATCGCAGAGATCAGCGACGCGGGTGCTTTCAAATGTGAGTAAACACGGTTCCTTGTGTTAAAATTGCATGTGTTGAACTACTGTAGAGTAAACTGTTGAATTGTTGAAGGTGTAAAGACGTTACACAGTGTAGTATAGTGGTGATTTTGCTGTAAAAACACGTTTTATTATGTATAACGTTAGCTAACAGGGGAGCTCCAGTAAGGACACGTAAGTTACGTCTCTAACGTGGATTTACATAAACCATATACATCTTAAAGACGCTTTTTTTAAATGTCTATTTACATCTGACAGGAAAATCTTGAAATATCACAACATGAAATAGACATCTGAGTGATGAATGTGTGCTATTATGTAGAACAAATCTATAAAGTAACTAACGTTAAACATAAGTTATCTATTTTATTTGTCCATTAGTAGTTGATAAATTGAGGAACATTTATGTTGGATAAAAAGTTAAAACAACCTCAACATGTAAATGTAGTGTTGAGTTCATAAATCACAGAGGTAGGCTAATGTGAATCTTGTCTGGATGTTACAGGGACAGATGAACAGATGTGTGTTTATCCGGTGGAGAGTGGCTCATGAAGGCTTTTAGTGAGTATACTACAGAAATGAATAACAACTATTTAAATCTTAAGCTGTAGTTTATTTTAATTATTGTAATTTCAAAAAGAGCTATTACAGCACTTTTCTGATTCTTGATTTCTGTGCATTTGCTGCAGAGCTTTTGTGGTGGAGCAGGACCTGCAAGGAAAGATGATGGCGGCATTTGTGGAAAAAAAGCGTTTTTGTCTTCTAAATAATACTGAAATCAAATGACATTGTGCGGTTAAAATTACTGCTTTTGTGTTATGTTTGTGCATTTTGTAGGATCTGAAATGTCAGCAGGCTGGTGTGAGCACTGAGGATGAGGAGCCCAGAGCTGAATCCTGGAAACGGTGCCATGGATGAGACCCTCCATCACTCCACCTGCCCTTATGAGACCCTCCATCACTCCACCTGCCCTTACGAGACCCTCCATCACTCCACCTGCCCTTATTGCCTCAGATTGTGAAGCACAACACATCACGCAACAACCTCCGACACGAGGGAACGGCTCACCTCGGGCGGTCAGCTGAGTCATCAGGATAAAGCCTCAGAATGGGAACCGCTGTGTTGAGATGCAGAAGGATGTGGGGTTCAGTGCCTGTAGCCTACATACATGATTGTAGTTTGAATAAAGCTTTGTTTCATGTGTTGACTTATGCATTTGTTTATTGTGTGATGGTGACTTTCATTCATTCTTTTACTAATATATTAATATTTCTAATTGTCAGTAAATAAAATATAATTATTTAATTAATGTTTTATTTAATTGTTTGAAAGAAAATGTAGATATGTTCATTATATACACATCTAGAGTGTATTCAATCATGCATAGCTATGTCATATGACATACATTACATTTTGTTTGTTTTATTGAATTATATCATTTTCAGTAAAAAGTAATATAATTAAGTATTGGTCAGCATTTATCGTTGTTATTGTATGTTTTGGGGTGGGATAGCAATGCAATTCATTCTGAGGTAATATTAATTTTTAATATTAATGATACTTCAATTTTTCGAGTATAAAATCAACAGTTTTCCTCCAAAGGCGAATCTTCGCACAGCAGCCCTTTGTGCAGACATTACAAACGCTGAGGAAATCCGTTCTAGGTAGGGCTATCGAGTTACTGATGTTATGAGATCTGTAAAAAATCTCATTATGTATGCAAACCCATAATATATATATATATATATATATATATATATTATGGGTTTGCATACATAATATGAGATTTTTTACACAGGAAAAAAATAACCTGGTTGAATATCTTAATATATATTTTCATAATTCATTATAATACATTAAAAAAATCATTTTTTGTTATTTATAGGCCTAGGGATGAAACGACAGTTAAATTCAACAAGAAAAAGAGGCAAAAATAAAGCAGTTAGCCACTTTTGCTTGTGGATGAAACGTTTGGATAAAAAATTAACAACATATTCAAGAGATTACAATTTTGGGATTTCGTAATAAAAATAAATAATATCGTTAAGGATAAAACGGTGGGTCACATTAGTAGGGTTAAATATAAGAACTTAAATCAACCCTAAATGTATTCACAAAATAAATGGGCAGCAGTTTCTTCAAAAAGACCACAAAATGAGCAAGTTTAATCAATATCAAGATATTTACAGATAGATTAATTAAACGTGTCGTTCAAATCTTTTAAGTTGTTGCGCGTGTGATAACGCGTCGTAGGTCACATGATAACGTCAACATGGCAGATGTCCGGTTCGCATTCATACTCAACGAGATTTGGCTATAAAGTACCTACTCTTTTAGCGCTCGTTAAGTAAGTACTTATTGAAATTAAGTACCTACTCATTGAGTATGCGGTTTGGAACGCAGCCCATGTGTTGAGAATTCCTATGGATCACATGACGTAGCCAGTCATGGGAGGAGCTAAGTGTCCTCAGGTGCACTTAATGACTGATAAATGACTGCTGTTTGGTGTGTTTGTGTGTGCCACATGGAATGGAGGCAGACTGTCCTTCCTTTCTCTCCTGATGAGAGCCTTTTTTGTAGAGTTGATGTGTTCCTGACAATGTAAGTTTGTGCTCTTCTGATTTGTTACATAATGTCTTGAGATTCTGTTTAAGTCTAATTCTGAAATGTCCTATGTGATTTATGATTCTTGTTTCAGTATTCTTACTATTTGACGTTTGAATTGTTTAGGATTGGATTATGTGATTAACGATTTATTAGTTGAAGTTCTATGGTGTTTATTTGTATTTAAGATTCTGTTTGTTGTTTATTTGTTTATAGAAACCATGCAACTCTATGTCTGATTCATATTCCACTCTATGGCCGATCTGATATAATAAAGAGTATGGACTGAGTACTGGACCCCCTGTGTTTAAATAGACACACCATCTTGGTAGCACATTTCCTGAACCAATCACTACTAAACTTTACACATGTGTCAAAATTTGATTGATGGCTTCCGGTTGACCTTCCAGTCTCCCTTCCGGCCTATATTGTTGTGGATTGACCTATTGACCCTACCTATCCCTTCGATCATGTGTTTTGACAGGTTGACCTTCCGGTGTCTTTCCTGCATATGTTGTTATGGTTTGCCCTATTGACCTTGCTAGTCTTTGATCATGTGATTTTGACAGAAGCTTTTGCCCTATTTGAACCTTTTTAGCCCTAGATCAAGTGATTTTGATGGGTGTTTGAATTATTATATATATATATATATATTTTATAGGATATGTGTTAGCATATCCTCTGCATTCCTTAGCGCATTGTGGACCCCTTTGGAAAAGTGAGAAGAAAAAGACTGTTTTTCCTGAATGCCTCACCAGTAGTGTGTGTGTGTGTGTTTGTGCGTGCGTCCTCTGAGCGTAGAGCTTCCCAGACTGTCCCGCTGGGTCGTGAGAACCATCAGGCTTGGCTACGCGATTCAGTTTGCGCGGTCTCCTCCCCGCTTCAGGGGAGTCCGTCACTATGGTCGGTGGCAAGGCCCCTGTCGAGCGGAGGTCGACACTCTACTGGCGAAGGGTGCGATCGAGATTGTCCCTCCAGCCGAAATGAAGTCCGGCTTCTACAGCCCTTACTTCATTGTACCGTAGAAATCCGGTGGGTTACGGCCAATCCTCGACCTGCGCGTCTTGAACCGCTCCCTTCACCGTCTGCCGTTCGAGATGCTTACGGCCAAACGCATCCTCCAGTGCGTGCGGCCGCAGGATTGGTTTGCAACGATCGACCTGAAGGACGCCTACTTCCATGTCTCCATTTTACCTCGACACAGACTGTTTCTTCAGTTTGCTTTCGAGGGGCGGGCATACCAGTACGCGGTTCTCCCATTCGGGCTAGGGTTGTAACGGTATGAGATTTTCACGGTATGATAATCGTCTCAGAAAATATCACGGTTTCATGATATACGGTATTAAACAATCATTATAATTATTTTAATCATCTGCTACAATGGCCCTTAAATGAATGAAAACAGATAGGGTTTTTTTGGTTGAACATATGGTTTATTAAAACAAACTTTTTTAATGAAAAACAAAACAAAAACTTTTTTGTATGAGTCTACCTTTTGAAAAAATAAGAAAGAAAGAAAAAATGAATTCCCATTTGAACAAACATGTCTAATCAATTGAATTCATAAAACCTTAACTTATTTTTATTCTTAATTTATTAATTATTATTTAAGATAATTATAATATAGTAGAGTCTTATGAAATGTATTTTATTTTCTCAGAAATTCTGGGTAACTTGTCTGATATAATTTGTCTAGATTCTATGATTTAATACAAATATATTATTGAAAATGCAATCAGATGAAATGTAACAACTTTTGTTTGTCTGCATACTCTGCACAACACTGTTTACTAAATTAAAACAGATAAAACACTATATTTCTTAATGTTTAAATAAACTTTATTATTATTGTTGTTGTTATAACTTTAAGTTAGTTATATTATATTGTACAAATTAGTAACATATTTCTTTAAGCTAAATCAAACTTTTATTTTGACAGGTTGTACTAAACACCTATGAGGTTCAGTCAGAGTGTATTTGATGATGATTCTTTTAAATAAAAGCAGAGCAGCTCTGGATATGTTCATGTGTTCACGTCCTCATATAGTGAGTGAGACGGCAGACGCTTTAAACACCATGAGCGTCACACATACTTGAGTATGTACTAGGCGAAATGGCGCTGCTCATTCACACAGACACGCAGAACAAGCAGAATATAGTTTTACAGTATAGCAGGTTTTTTTCGCTGTATATTAATAGACACACTCATATAGCGATTTGATTAATTGCGCAGCTATATTTTAGATTTATTCATCTATCTATCAAATCGAGCATTTTACGTGACATCTGTTATATTGTAAATTTCCTCAGCAACACGGAAATAATATGGCCTTAAGTTATAAATGGTAAATTTACCATTTATAAATTTATCTGCAGGGAGGGATGGTGTTCGCGAATATGGGAGAACAGGTTCGACATATTTCCTCCTTTTGCATCCACTCTTCGTCCATATTTCTGGACACAACTGGATATCCATCTTCAAGGAAAATCCCACGTTCGTTTTTCAGATAACCAAAGTATTCCCACACTGCAGATATTAACTTTTTTTCGGCGGGGGATAGAGATTAGAATTCGCAGCCCCTGTCTCAGACATTTTCTCTGCTGCACATGTATGGGTGGAGTCTAAGCAGTCAAGTGAAAAGAAGTTGCATATGCGCAGGTGAGATCTGGTTTAATTTTTTTTCCAAAACCGTGGATTAGCAAATGTTTACGATATGATAATCGTACATGCCAATATCGTGATAAATCGCCATACCGGTATACCGTTACAACCCTAATTCGGGCTAGCCCTGTCTCCTCGCGTCTTCACGAAGGTCGTCGAGGCAGCCCTTGTTCCTCTCCGGGAACATGGGGTTCGCATCCTGAACTATCTCGACGACTGGCTGATTCTAGCTCACTCTTGAGACCAGGTTTGCGAACACAGGGACCTTGTGCTCTGGCACCTAGCTCGTCTGGGCCTTCGGGTCAACTGGGAGAAGAGCAAACTCTGCCCAGTGCAGAGGATCTCTTTTCTCGGAATGGAGATCGACTCGGTCGCTATGTGCGTGCCGTTAACGAGCGAGTGCGCGCAGTCACCGCTGACTTGTCTTCGCCAATTCGAGGACAAGAGTGCGGTTCCACTGAAATTATTTCAGAGGCTCCTGGGGCATATGGCATCCGCAGCCGCAGTAACGCCGCTCGGATTGCTTCATATGAGACCGCTTCAGCTTTGGCTTCGCGATCGAGTCCCGAAGTGGGCATGGCAACACGGCACGCTCCGAGTCCCAGTGACTCTGACCTGCCATCAGACCTTCACCCCGTGGACGAACCTCAGTTTTCTATGGGCCGGAGTGCCCTTAGAACGAGTTTCCCGGCATGTTGTTGTATCAACAGATGCCTCCACCACGAGCTGAGGCGCCATGTGCAATGGACATGCTGCCGCGGGCTCCTGGACAGGACCCCAGCGCCTTTGGCATGTCAACTGCCTCGAGTTGCTGGCTGTACGTCTCGCCCTGCACCGCTTCAGTGCGCTGCTCAAGGGTCAGCACGTACTAGTCCGATCAGACAATACCGCGACAGTAGCGTACATCAACCATTAAGGTGGTCTACGCTCCCGCCGTATGTCGCAACTCGCTCGCCACCTCCTCATATAGAGTCAGAAGCATCTGAGGTCGCTTCAAGCCATTTATATCCCGGGAGACCTGAACCAAGCGGCCGACGAGCTGCTTCGGCCTCTCGCTGGAGAATGGAGACTCCATCCCCAGTTGGTCCAGCTGGTTTGGGATCAGTTCGGCGACGCACAGGTAGATCTGTTTGCCTCCCACGACTCGTCCCACTGCGACCTGTATTATTCCCTGACCGAGGGCACGCTCGGCACGGATGCACTGGCGCACAGCTGGCCTACGCAAGTATGCGTTTCCCCCAGTGAGCCTCCTTGCGCAGACTATGCGCAAGATCAGGGAGGACGAGGAGCAGGTCATTTTGGTTGCCCCATATTGGCACAACCGGACCTGGTTCTCAGAATTAGTACTCCTCGTGACAGCACCTCTCTGGCCAATTCCCCTGAGGAAGGACCTGCTTTCTCAGGGATGGGGCACCCTTTGGCACCCTTGTCCCGATCTTTGGAACCTCCACGTGTGGCTCCTGGACGGGACGAGGCAGGTTTGAGTACCCTACCACCAGCGGTGGTGGCTACCATCACTTCTGCTTCACCTCTTCGTCAGCTGGTGTTCTTCTAAACATCAAGAACCCACAAAATGCCCGATCAGTGTCATGCTTTCCTTCCTGCAAGAAGGGTTGGAGCGAAGGCTGTCTCCCTCCACCCTGAAAGTGTATGTTGCCGCCGTTGCCGCACATCAAGACGCAGTCGATGGTAAGTCCTTAGGAAAGCACGACCTGATCATCAGGTTCCTGAGGGGAGCGTGGAGACTGAATCCTCCTCGTCCTCCCCTCGTACCCTCTTGGGACCTCTCAGTGGTTCTAACTGCCCTGCAGAGTGCTCCCTTTGAGCCTCTGCAATCAGTGGAGCTTAAGTTTCTGTCAATTAAGACAGCGCTCCTGGTTGCATTGGCCTCCATCAAGAGGGTAGGGGAGCTGCAGGCATTTTCGGTTGACGAAGCGTGCCTGGAATTCGGGCCGGCTAACTCTCACGTGGTCCTGAGACCCCGGCCTGGATATGTGCCCAAGGTTCCTACTACCCCCTTTCAAGATCAGGTAGTGAACCTGCAAGCGCTGCCCTTGGAGGAGGCAGACCCAGCCTTGACACTGTTCTGTCCAGTACGCGCCGCCCTCCGTGCTTACGTTGTTTCAGAACCTCAGACCAGCTCTTTGTCTGTTATGGTGGGAAGCTGAAGGGAAAGGCTCTCTCCAAGCAAAGGTTGTCCCACTGGATAGTGGACGCCATTGCTTTGGCATACCAGCCCTGAGTCTCCTCCAGCACTGTTGACGTCAACGCCAGAGTTATGCCACCGGCAGCTTTCGCGCTTGGCTAGGTGCCTCCATGTGCATGGTTCCCCCTCTGGGCGACCCCAACATGTGTATTCCACTGTAAGCCTCTCTGAGCATGTGTCTTTCCCTCGGCAAGCCACCTTGCCACCCCTGGGGTTGAAATATTCCACCTGTGGCTGGACACCCCAGTGATACTCCATATGCAGCCCTTCGGGGTCATATGTGTATTCCAAGTCCCCCCCTTAGGGCTTCGCATAATTGCATATTTCCTCTGAGATATGTTTCCCAGTGTACCTTGGCATTCCTGTGTTAAGTAGGACTCCTTAGTCCGTGCTAGTCTCACGACAGGGAGCTCAGACTTACACAGGGCACTGGAAGGCAGCCGAGGTGGCGTGATTAGACTGGGGACCCCATTCGTCGTCATCACGAAAGGGAACCACGAAAGGGAACGTCTCGGTTACGTATGTAACCCTCGTTCCCTGAGTAGGGAACGGAGACGTTACGTCTCCCTGCCACTTCCGCTGTACCGCTGGGAACGCCTGAGTTCAGTCTCGGCTCCTCAGCGAAGACATATCTGCATGTTGCCGGCGCACTTCCTTATATACCCCCGGCGTGGGGTGGAGATACGTTATGCAAATTCCGCAGACCCATGGCATTTCATTGCCATTGGCTCGTTTTATATACTCGAAGATGACAGGCTTTCTAAGCGAAACCCCATTCGTCGTCATCCGACGTAACGTCTCCGTTCCCTACTCAGGGAACGAGGGTTACATACGTAACCGAGACGTTCACTAACATTACAGCTAACTGTAGGAAACAGATATCCGGGGGAAAGTGTAAAGAAAACATAACAATCACACCCGGCAATACGATAAGTGTCATGCTAGTGATGTTAAAAATTGTTAAACAATTTCAAAACAGGATGTTTCAGAAGAAATGCAGACAAAATCAAAGATGCATAAAAACAAAGGTGTCCAAAATGTTACGCGCTAATATTTGGTCTTGTTTCAGAGTCGGTATGCTCCGGTGAAAACTGTGAACTTTGTTGACGCTGAGAACAATAGCGCTGTTAAACATGCGGTTCAATATAAGCAAGAATCCAACTCTAATGCGACTGAGCTTGTTTCACATATAACTGTTGATAGTTAGATGATTTATCTAACCATTGAAATTTACGATATGTTAAAACATTTCTGCATTATGCTGATGAGGCCAAAAACTGCTTACCACATGTTTTCATAAAAAAAGAAGAGCAATTATAAGGAACTAAAACACAACGCCTGTTTTCTGGACCGGGCCTAAAAGACAAATGCCTAAAACTCAAAGTATTGGTGTGGACAGAATAAAAAATGAATCAACCCTCCTTTCACGTAAAAATACCATGTATCAACCGTAATTCATTAGCTTAACCGTTGTTTAGCGACACACACACACAAAATAACTGTGTATCTATGACTGTGCTGCGAAATGCACCTCTTTAAGTGTAATAGTTAGATGAGTTTTAAGTGTAAAACAGCATGCACTTTGTGTGATTCGTAGATAGAGGGAAAGTTGCACTAAATGAAGTATCAATTTAGGCAAACAGAAAGACTATCACTTAAATTCTTAATTGTCATTTATTTCTATAAACACTGAATGTTGACGGCTCTCAATGAAACGTCTTCACCTAAAACACATACAGTCCAACAAGATGACTAAATCTAACGGAGTAATAAAACCATAATTTGGAAACTTTTCTTAGTGATTTGGTCTTTTGAATCCTACATGGATTGTAAGGACATTCCTGTATAAAGATTAAAATACACCCAAAGATATGCCCAAAGATATTAAGTAGGAGAATATCTAACTGTATATTGTGAACATTCCATTATCTGTTTATTTGGGGTCAGAGAACATCCACAGCTCATACATCTCTTTAATTTTGTGCTGGATGTTAGTTAAAAGATGAAGGTATTAGTTAATAACAAACAAACAAAAACTTTAAATCAACATGAAGCCATAATATTAATAAATAAAATATGGTATAATTACAGTTTGGAAATGACTTCCATAATATTTTATTTTAGTAAAGGTATGCCTGGATCACCCAACACAAAGTTGTGCATTGTGAGTGAGACCTCGCAGTGTTAGAGAAATCTAACATTGCGTGGTTGCGCTACGTCTGAAACTTAGTAATCAACATGCATTTATGTAGGACTGTCAAAATTTAAAAAATATTTTAATTTTGTATTTTTGATTGTATTTAAAAAAAACATCTTAAAAATGTTGTGTCAGACGTATTGGGTAGCATGATTATCTTGTTTAATTGTGTATTAAGTCCATATTTATCAGGTTGATGTTTGTAGAAATAAGCAAAATACATTTATAAAACAAAAAGAACCAGTTAATGGCCTTGTGTCAGACTTTGTGACGCTTAACTTTTTATTCTAACTTTAAAGCTAGATTATCTTTTGAAAAGTGCAATACAGTATTTGATTTTTACACACGCAGTGTTTTCGCCAACTGACCTAAACCGTTGACCCCTGAAGTTATGACTTCTGAAGGCCTCTCATGTGTAGAATCAATCGGTTGAAAAATGGTATTTTGTCATTTAAATATCTGAAAAAATAGACTGTGCTTAATATCGGCTAACTCTTTATTGTGATGCTCCCCAACAGATATTCTAGTACTGACTATAAGTAACTCAACTATAGCTCAACTTATTCTAACCCTACCAGTCCACTAATACTCTACTAACAATTATGAGAGTTTACTTTACACACTCTGACTCTCACAAGCGAGTATAGTGGACATGCAGGTGCAATACTACTATAGTCAACAGCACGTTCAAAAGGATCATCAAAATAGTGCTACCAAATTATGACTTAAAAACGTTTTAAAGGGGTCATATAATGGTACATGCACTTTTACAAGTTGATTGTACTGAAATGTGTGTTGACAGTGCCTGTACACAACCATCATAAAATGATAAAAATCCATCCAGTGTTTTTTTAAAAAATCTCCTTATATGTTTGACACTCTCTGAAATCAAGCCGTTCGATTTTGTGACGTCACAAAATCGACGCCCCTCCCACGATTGTGATTGACAGCACTGTGTTTCAACACAGACCCGCCCTCGCTCGTGAGCGAGCTGTCTGTCATCATAGTGCATTGATATGCTGGAGAAGAATGGCGTCTAAGCGATTTTTCTTTGATGTAGCCTAATAAGGAACACAGCAGTCATTTTATTGATGTTTTTGATGGAATATTCCCAAAGCATTGACACGGGGTTCCCTCGCGGGGATTCCCCACGATCAATGCAAGTCATTTCACACCAGACTGCGTTACAAACGAGGGCCAGTAAAGCTGGTTTTGTTAAGAAGCTGTTCCTGAAAATAGGATCCGTACCAACTATTCGTGTTCCTGCTGCACCTCCAGAAGTACTGAAGTGAGTGTAACGTTTTATTAACATTTATATTAATATTTATATTAATCTTTGCGTATTGCTTGCTGCACGCTTCACGATGAATGCGGCTGTTTACACTCAGGGTACATTACGGCAAGTTTTCTATGTACGACGATCTCAATATAATTCATAATCCCACGTTTATAATGAACAACGCGTTATGGTTATTGTGTTATTGTGTTAGAAACGGTGTACGCACAGAACAGAGGGGCGGGGTGACCAAAGCTCATTATCATTTAAAGACACATGCACTTAAATGGCGTGCTGAAAACAGAGCTGTTTTTGACCAGTTAAAATGAGTGTTTTCTTACAATACTAATGAGAATTTTTAATTAAAGTATATTACAAACTTTTAATTTAGACCCTAAAGAATCATATTAGCTTGTACAAAAATGGCATTATATGTCCCCTTTAAGTATTACATTAAAAAGGCGTAATTGACAAAAATTGTAATTCTGAATTAAGTAATAATTATGACAAAAAGTCGAAATTATGACATACTAAATTGAAATTATGATAAAATATTCCATAGTGAAATTTTCTGAATTCAATATAACTGTATTTGTGAAAATGAGTTTTTACTTTTTCGTTTCGATCTTCTTCGTTTCTGTAGTTCGTGTAGGCCTCTAAGACTATGAATAACTAAAAATGATTATTGATGAATTTGAATAACTTGAATTTTGTTGGCAATATAAAAAAATTGTCTTCCCATACCGGGAGTCGAACCCGGGCCGCCTGGGTGAAAACCAGGAATCCTAACCGCTAGACCATATGAGAGGCGTTGATGCTGCCCCCAGCAAGTTTGAAAAGGCTGCACTGCACGGGACAATATAATGCTGGATCATAGTTATGCAGGAGAAGGAATCCTCGTCGCCAAAAAGCAAAAATTGTATTCATCGGGATGTAAATAAATATCGGGATAGCTTTTCCCAGGTGGGAAGACTTTGAAAGGGAAGTTGTCTGCTTTCTTCTCGACAGGTAAGTCAAATTACGGTCTAAATTACAAGCTTTTTTGTATTGCTTGGCTGTGTAAATCATTATATAGGCAGCATAACAGTAGAACATGTATAGTTAAGCTCGATGATGTGCTATTGGAAGACTTGTTGTCATAGCTTCTTGGAACATAACGGCTACCGCATTTGAAAAAGCGAGGCGCTTGAGAGCACTATTTGTTTAAATGCAGAATACAATTTCACCGCTAGATGGGAGAAATTCTTTTGGGAGAACTAACCTAACTTGTAGTAGGGTCTTTAACAAAAAAAACAAAAAAAAGCCTCCACAATCAGGACAAAGGTCAAAGAGCATGCTTCCTGCTATAGCATCATCAGCTCTCCCCAAAGTCTGTTAATGCAGCCACCAGACAGATTTTAAACACCTACATAAATTTTGAGTAGATAATCGATAGTATATTCTCAGAAATATTTCCGCACTGATTAAGGACAGTTCGGGAGATACAAGTAAAATTATCTTATACGTGTAATAGATCATAGCTACAAGTAAGATCCTGCTTTAAATTAAGACGAGTACAATTAAATATTCGCTCAAGACCAACTTTACTTATCACGCATTGCGTCTCTGAAAATGTGTGGTGATTTTCCAAATGATGCAACTTAGTCTAAATAAGCAATGTGGAGTCCTCGGATTTCTTAAAAACAACACAAAAGCAAAACATTTTGACAAACTTTGACAACATGTTGTATGGACAAAAGATCTAAGATTTAAGACGCCTAAGTCTAGTTTTTGAACAGACGCTGTTTAGTAAAAATAATACATAAGTCTTCTAAGAAGATAAATAGAAGATATGATTTTAATAAAAGTTTAAAGATTTGATTTAAAGTCTTTTAATTTTGAATGTGAACAGTCTTTTAAATTAATTTAGTATAAAACTCTGGATGTACTCTGGAACGCAGACTAGATTTACTGTGACATTATCCCCCGAGACTCATCTGGTTTGTCACCCTATATCCTGAAGCTTCAGTTCATTCACCTCTCTGGAAATGTAAGTTTTTTTATTTATTTATATATTTATTTAGCTAAAACTTTTTATTAAATTATTTACTTATTTCATTTTTGAAAATGCAAATAGAAAAAGCCACCGCTCATCCGTCAATAAAGTCTTGTAGTGAGGTGCTGCTAAACTAAATCATCATTGAAAATTGTAAAAATACAGCAGCACTCAACATTTTTGAAAATGCACAAATGTAGTTCCCTTTCGTAAAGGGAACTCCCGCTGCATCGATACTCGATACTTTGGGGAATGCCTTCGGCATAAAGCGTCTGAAGTCTACTATACAACTATCCCAATCTGGATTGGTGCAACGTCATTACGTCACCCGTGACGTCGCATGTGACGGTGATCCGGAAGCTATAAAACGGTCACAGGAACCAGGAAATGTTAGCTTCTGGTCTTCAGCAAGCGCTCTATGTACAACTTGTCTGTTCTATTTGGTGTTGTTTGTCCCGTGAAAAGTATATATATTTATGATGGCGAGTGAGAAACAATTCAGGCAGTGTGCGTCCCCTTGCCCACGCTTTTTAGCTGAGGGTGACACACACTCGCTTTGTGTTGTTTGTCTGGGAGCGGAGCATGCACAGGCAGCGCTCGAGGGTGCTGTCTGTGCTAACTGTGAAACCATGCCCCTAAGAACGCTCCGCTCCCGGCGATCTATGTTTAATGAGGCCGGCCAGCCCCGCGATCCTCGTGGATCAGGTCCCGTGTCTGTCGAGGCAGCGTGGCGTCTGCATTCATGGGGATCGCAGTAGGATCTAGCTGATGATGTTGAGACGGCTTCGGCCCTTTCTCAGCATTCTGAAGCTAGTTCCCGTAGTTCCGCTCAGGGTGCGGAAGCCCGCGTTGCGGCTTCTTCCGCCCCTGTAGAGGAACCGATGCTCGAATTATCTGGTTCCGAGGAGCTAGATATTTTGGGCATCGAGGCAGGGGAATGTGAAAAATCGCCACCCCATTCCCCTGCCTTTGAGGAGCTGCTAGAGGTTGTGACTCGAGCAGTGGCCAAATTAAATATCGATTGGCCCTCTGAGGTGCAGGAAGCGACGGCAAAAAGCAAACTCGATGAGCGCTTCCTGCAGACTCGGTCACAGCCTCTACGCCGGAGTCTGCCCTTTTTTCCTGATCTCCACACTGAGGTGTCGAGATCGTGGAAAAAGCCCTTCTCCTCTAGAATATCTGGCCCCAATGTCCATATATATTCTAACATTATGGGTGCCAGGGAGGAGGGCTATGGGATGATGCCCAGGGTTGAAGAGTCTTTCGCAACACATCTCTCCCCTGACGCTGCATCATCCCTGCGGGCTCCGGCGCTTCCCACCAAGCCCTGCCGTACAACATCGGCCTTGGTCGGGAAGGCATATATGGCGGCAGGTCGGGCTGGTAGTTGCCTGCATACTATGGGGCTATTGCAGGCATACCAGGCCGACCTCCTCAAAGAGGTGGACGACAGCGGGGAGGTCGCCTTCGACGACATCAGGGAGATGCGTCGAGTGGTCGACTTGTCTCTCCGTGCTACCAAGGAGACGGCCCGCGCCATCGGCCGCTCCATGGCAGCACTGGTAGCCACGGAGAGACACTTGTGGCTGAATCTGTCGGGCATCGGGGACAAGGACAGGGCTTGTCTCCTCGATGCCCCAGTTTCGCCTTCTGGCCTCTTCGGCGACGGCGTCAACAATGTCGTCGAGAGGTTTCAGGAGGCGAAACGACAGTCAGCCGCATTCAAAGAGTGCATCCCCCGCCGTCGTTCCAGGTCTCGTGGGTCTGCTGCCAGGGGGCAGTCCCACGAGGCCGCCGCCAGCTCCTCACACCTGCTTAGGCAGAGGGAGAGTGTTGCTTCTCGCGCTCCCCCCCAAGGGGCCTGGAGACAGAAGCAACACCCTCAGCCGAAGCCTTCTAAGCCGAAAACAGATCTGAGGACTGTTATTCAGGCGAGGAAGGCTTCGGCTAAAAAACCATGATGGGACGTCCAGGTCTCTGAGGGCATCCCCCTCCGTGTGGGCTTTTTAAAACTTCGCTCCGCGGAGCCCTCAGGAAATCGATGTTGCTTTCCGCCGCCAAGTGCGCTTCGGGACGCATCGACTTCCAGCGAATATGTCACAAAGAAGGTTCCTATAAAATCTATGGTTCTGAAACGTTCGCTACCTCTCAAGAGACCTGGAGAAGAAGTGATTCGGTTAGCTCCTGCCAAGAGATTGCTTCAGGTCACCGAAAGTAAAAGTAAAAATGAATATGACAATGATGTTGTGAATCTTACACCTGAGGTCAGTCCTGAGAGGCTGATTCCCTTAGTAGATTATTTAGACACCTGGAAGGGTCTTCAAAATATATCTCAGTGGGTCCTGAATACAGTCGAGAAGGGATATAGAATCCAGTTCCAGTATAGACCACCTAGATTTAATGGTGTTATTCATACGCTGGTATCTCCTGATCAGGCTCAGGTGATGGAAGATGAAGTTCAGACTCTGTTAGCTAAGGAGGCCATAGAATATGTGCCCTTAGAGCAGAGGGAGTCTGGGTTCTACAGCCGGTACTTCATAGTTCCAAAAAAGGATGGTGGGCTGCGTCCTATTATAGATCTTAGGGTTTTGAATAAATCTTTGAGGAGATTTAAGTTCAAGATGTTAACTATACCTATGATCGTTCAACAAATCAGATCTGAGGACTGGTTTGTGACGATAGATCTAAAAGATGCATATTTTCATATTTCCATCATCCCACAACATAGGAAGTTCCTTAGATTCGCTTTTGGGGGAAAAGCTTATCAATATAGAGTTCTTCCTTTCGGCCTAGCTTTATCCCCTCACACCTTCACTAAATGTATGGATGCATCCCTTGCTCCATTGAGACTTCAGGGGATTCGTATATTGAATTACATAGATGACTGGCTCATTTTAGCCCAGTCGAAAGATCTGGCATTTCAACATCGAGATGTTGTTTTGCATCATTTGAGGTGCTTGGGGTTGAGACTCAATGTGAAAAAGAGTTCCTTAACTCCTCTTCAGAGGACAACATTTCTAGGAGTCGAGTGGGACTCAGTTACTATGCGGGCACAATTGTCTCCTGCTCGTATTAATAATATCTTACACACTATGAGGAGTTTTAGGCTAGGCCAGGCCGTCACTGTCAAACACTTTCAGAGAGTTTTGGGTCTTATGGCTGCAGCTTCCACGGTAATTCCCTTTGGTCTGCTCCATATGAGAGCCTGTCAGTGGTGGCTCAGGAACAAGGGTTTTTCTCCTCTGGGAAACCCTTTTCGCACGATCAGAGTTACGCACAGATGTCTTCGTTCTCTGGTCATGTGGAAGAAACCACGGTTCCTGTCTCAAGGCCCGGTGTTGGGAGCACCATGTCAGAGAAAGACCTTGACTACGGATGCTTCCCTCACGGGTTGGGGTGCGGTTATGGAGGGCCGTTACACCCGAGGTACTTGGAAAGACCATCATCTCACATTGCATATTAATCGCTTGGAGATGTTGGCCGTATTTTTTGCCCTGAGGCACTTCCTTGTAGACCTCAGAGGCCATCATGTTCTGGTTAGGACAGACAATATGTCGGTGGTCTCTTATATCAACCGCCAAGGAGGTTTGAGATCTCGCCCTCTTTGTAGACTGGCGCATCAAATTCTTCTTTGGTCCCAGGACAAATTTCTCTCTGTCAGATCTATTTATATTCCTGGGGTTGAAAATATGGGAGCAGACATCCTGTCGAGGCAGGGGCTGAGGCCCGGGGAATGGCGGCTCCACCCTGAAGTGGTTGAGCTTATATGGAGAGAGTTTGGCCGGGCGGAGGTTGACCTGTTCGCTTCTCATGAGAACTCTCATTGCCCGCTCTGGTACTCCCTCTCACATCCAGCTCCGTTGGGCTTGGATGCCATGGTACAGGTATGGCCGAGGTCACGCCTGTACGCTTTTCCCCCGATCGCTCTGCTCCCTGGGGTTCTAGAAAGGGTCAGGAGGTACGGAGTGAGACTACTCCTTGTAGCTCCGTACTGGCCGGCCCGAATTTGGTTTTCGGACCTTATTAGTCTCTTGGAGAGTCCTCCATGGGAAATTCCTATTAGGAGAGATCTTCTGTCTCAGGCTGATGGTACATTATTTCATCCCCGACCAGAGTTATGGAGACTATGGGTCTGGCCCCTGAGGGGGTCTCACCCATAATTAGGTTGCCCTTTCCACCGAGGTGGTCAGGACATCCATACTAGAACCCCACTCTACTAGGAACTAAACAATTAAGTTAGGGAGGGCATTGAACCCAGTGTTATTACTGCCCACTGGCTTCAGTACTGGTGTTCCATCCCACTCTCTAACGGGATCTCCCGTTCATGCTTAGGGCCTCTGTGGCGGCCTTAGTGCCCTCCACAAGCTTCTAAGGGTGTGCACGTAGGGACATTCCCACTGAAACTCCATGTTCCTGTAGATTGGAGGATGAATCCTTTCATCCAGCCTTTTGGCATCAGGTTGATGGGCTATCCCTGGCACCCATCATGTCCTGTGGATGACATTTATGAAATATGAATATATAGAAGAATCTTTTGAGTCTGCTTCCTGCTCGTCTTACTCCCTGGAAGAGTGGTGGTGCTGCCCCCTCTTACTTGCTAGCGTGGGAGCCACTCTGCTTTATCTTTGCCCCGGTACTGAGGTGCCTGTAGGCAATGTCATGATTCTTCAGATATTCCATCCTCCATCGCATGTGTCGGATGATCAAGGTCATAGCCTTGGAGGTTCCTATATAGGCCTCAGGCTGAGAGGAGTCAGTCCATCTAGTCAGGTCAAGGGTTAGGAGCTATTCCCTTCATTAAGAGGACAGCTGGTTATCTAAAACCATTCATATCTGAAGTACAAGGTGCGCTTTTGCCTTCACCTCTTATCTAATGCTTTCTTCTGTCTGGGGCTCCCATCCAGGAGGTCGGTCGAGCCTCCGGCTCCAGACCTCCTCTTCCTACACCAAATCTTATGACAAGCTAGTTTGGATCTGCCCTCTACTCATTTTATCGTCCATGAGTGTACCAGATGCTTTATACCAGGGTGTTTTTCTCTCAGTGTGGCGGCGTGGGTATTCGTTCCCCAAAGTATCAAGTATCGATGCAGCGGGAGTTCCCTTTACAAAAGGGAACGTCTCGGGTTACTAATGTAACCCTCGTTCCCTGAGTAGGGAACGAGACGCTGCATCCCTCGACCACACTTTTCGCGCCCCTGAGAACGACTTGCTTTGACCAATTAGAAGCTAACATTTCCTGGTTCCTGTGACCGTTTTATAGCTTCCGGATCACCGTCACATGCGACGTCACGGGTGACGTAATGACGTTGCACCAATCCAGATTGGGATAGTTGTATAGTAGACTTCAGACGCTTCATGCCGAAGGCATTCCCCAAAGTATCGAGTATCGATGCAGCGTCTCGTTCCCTACTCAGGGAACGAGGGTTACATTAGTAACCCGAGACGTTTTCTGTGATGGTCGTGTTTAGGTGTAGGCCTACGGGATTGAATATGCAATTACGGTACAAAAATCATTATGGCTATGGAAAGCCCCCACCATAAAAATTGAAACCCCGCATGGACAAAAAATGCTGATTGAATCTTTTCATATAAATGAGATTTAAGACGACTAAGTACAGTTTTTCAACCATCTAAAGTTTTTGAACAGACATTGTTTAATAACAATTATAATTTAGGTCACTGTTAAACAAAATCATTACAGTAATCTTCTAAAAGATAAATATAAGATGTGTATGTATTCAAACTTTAAAGATTTTATTTAAACAGTCTTTTAATTTTAAAAGATCATATTTAAACTTTTACGATTATGATTTGAAATAAATTCAGAAAGATGGCGGCACGCTAATTTACCGGAACCTGTCTCACACACACACCCACACACACCCACCATTTGGCTGGTGCTTTATGAAATCTTCAGTCAGCAGACTTAGATTAATTTTATTTTTATCTAAAACTGAAATTTCAGTAGATTTTTTATTTTATATACTTCTAAAGAACAGAATGTTTTTCAACTTTAGTTAAATTAGCAAGATAACTATTTTATTTTATACACTTATAGGCCTTAAGAACTGAATGTTTATGTAATATGATTTTTTTATTCTTTTGTTTATCTAAAACTGAATTAATGGTTTCAGTAGATTTTTAGTAAGATATGGTTGTATATTATTTGTGTGAAATATAAAACATGATTAGGGCAACTCTCTTTTTCTCACTTTCACTGTTACCTCAGGAATGTGGAGGGGATCATGTCAGAGGACGTGCGCACAAACACACACACACACACATACACACACACACACACACACACACACACACACACACACACACACTCTACTCTGGCTGGCGAGGCATTCAGGAAAAACAGTCTTTTTCTTCTCACTTTTCCAAAGGGGCCCATAATGCGCTAAGGAATGCGGAGGATATGCTAACACATATCCTATATATATATAACAGCGCCTTCAAAACCATCACAACATCACAGTGACCGAACAGCACATTTCAGATGTCAGAGCTCACATGCAAAGGGTGGGAGGGAGCGCCTGTGACAACATATTCCCAGACAGAAACCCATATAACTGAACCTGACAACAAAAACACCAATCAAAATCAGTTGATCTAGGGCTAAAAAGGTTCAAATAGGGCAAAAGCTTCTGTCAAAATCACATGATCAAAGACTAGCAAGGTCAATAGGGCAAACCATAACAACATATGCAGGAAAGACACCGGAAGGTCAACCTGTCAAAACACATGATCGAAGGGATAGGTAGGGTCAATAGGTCAATCCACAACAATATAGGCCGGAAGGGAGACTGGAAGGTCAAGGTCAACCGGAAGCCATCAATCAAATTTTGACACATGGTATAGGGTATTATTACTACTCACACCTTAAGAAATCTCACTAAATAGTCAGCTGCCGGAAGAATCTTTGTTCCTTCTGTGGCTTTGTGATGTTGGGGGCAGGTGATGGGCAGATATTTCCCAATCAGTTGAGTCTAAAATTAAACAGCAAGAAAACATCTACCTGTCAAATCATGAAAAGGTTTGAAAACTTATTTTAAATAAAAAAATAAGAAAAAAAGAATAAGAAAAAAAAAAAAACTTTTGTAATGTAATTTGACTGGACAAATTCAAAATGAGTGTTATGAAACAGAAAATCTAGTTATGCCAAATAGCAACAAAGCTATTTTTTATGTTTTATATTTTTTATGTTTGTGCCAATGATTTTGTCATCTGTTTTCTATTAAATCTTACCATCACCAGGTTCTAGTCTGTACAGTCTTTAAACACCCAGCCTGGTTACCCTTGGCCACTTGGTGCATCATAGAAATGCTCTTAGTAAAGCTAAATCAATACATTTAAACATGAAAGCATATCCAAACATCAACCAAAATTTTATCTGATAAATACATTTTTGCTAACCTGGATGCCAGCCGAACTTAGCCCCGCCCACACAAATTTTAGGTTGGGAAGTTCGGTCTGGACTCGATCCGTTGAGGAGCTATTATGCCCGAACAAAAATTGTTCGAACCAATCAAATTGTCAGGGCGGTCTTTGTACGATGATGGACAGATGAGCAACGTAACGTAATCATCCACGTCACCAACGAGCGCGTGGGTTTAATTTGTTTACAGCAAAGATGACTGCCACTGGAGAATTGTTATTTCACGAGTTGATTGGATTGATTATTTGAACGTGCTCCTCCCGAACTTTGTTTAAAAAACATCATGTGTAGATTCCGCCATCGGAATATGATATGATATCTCATATTATAAGATATCGACAGCGCATTAATTTGAAAAGAGGAACAGAGAACCGCCATCAAGGCATTTGTCGATCGGACACATGAATGAAAAACATACGTCACTTACTCCGTTGCTTTGATTGGTTGTAGGCAGAGCCGTTGACTATCCAATAGGCTAAATGCCAACGGCTGTTGTGACGCACTTCCGCTGAAATGTCAGCCACCGCGAATACTTCCGGCTAGCCAAAGCGTCCAGTTGTTTTGGTAGCTGCTTTTAGATGACATGAAGTCATCAAAGTTTAATTACCAGAGAGTGTCTGGTACTACTGCCGAACACTGCTGTGTGCTACAGTGCAAGGCATCCGGAAAGTACAATTCTGTACGTAGTTTTTTTTACTTTTCCTGCTGATGAGGAGCTGAGACGTAAGTGGATCGTCAATATACGGAGGGACAAATTCACCGTGACGCCTCACACCCGGGTGTGTAGCCGGCACTTCAGAACGGAAGACATCCGTGAACCAGCATCAGAAACAGGTCGTCGGCTGTTAAAAAAGGGTGTTGTTCCAGTTTTATTTGAGTGGAACAACTTCTCCCTTCCACCTACAAGACCGGAGCCTGCAGCACTAGACTCATGTGAATCCTGCCTGACACAGGACACTCAGATACGGCTCGTCTTCAGGAGAGAAACATCAGCACTCAGAGCTCTTGTGGAACGAAACCTCATGAGGAGCTCCATCATGTGTTACTCTGCAGACGTACAGCTCTCCCTCTTCCCAGCGTGCTTTGCTGAGGGTCAGGACGCTACTGCGGCTGTAGCGGCCGTCCTGCTGGCTCTCTGCGCTGGTCAGAACCCCCTCGGTGACCTCTGACCCGTCCAGTGTCCAGCTCACCAGCGCCCCCTGTGGAGAGTAAGAGCTGAGCAGGCAGAGCAGTGCGGCTGAGTCTCCAGAGATCTGCAGAGAAGAGGGCGGCAGCAGAGACACTGAGGGCTTCACTGTGGGACCAGCTGCAGGAGACAAACACAACACATTCACACACACAACACACTGCACTGCACATTCACAGCATAGGAATAATGCTGCTCTAGTTTTAGATTCAATAATCATAAAACAATATCAGTAACACTTTATTTAAAGCTTTCATACATATTGCATTATACACGTATTTTTAATGCATTAATTATGCACTGCTATATTCATTAAAATGCATGTATGATCTAATCAATAAGTGTAACAGCAGTTATAACACATATTATCTATTATCAGGCCGATCTGACTGCTTTAATTCCAGCAATTATTCACTCTAGACATAAATATCTTATATTTTGAGATATTCACCTGAACTGAAAATGTAACTCAATTTCAAACAGAGTTAAAACACAATTGAATCATACAGAATGAACAAAACACTGAATTATAAGCACAACATGAGCAAAAGAGATTCAGTATCATTGACTGAACTACAGAAAGTAGCAACATTTACATTCTGATGTCAAATCTCTTTTTTCCATGTATGATTTCTACAATAAAAGATGAACTAAATATGAACTCAGTGTAGAAATAAATGAAGGAAAAACAAACCTGTAATAAACTGAATAAACTCATAATGAGACACAGTGTGGAAATATGTTTAGAATTTTTTTTGTTTAAAGGAATAATGTTATTCTTATAACAATATCATTGTTTTAGATTAAATAATTATACAACAATATCAGTAACACTTTATTAAAAGCCTTCATACATATTGCATTATAAAAGTCTTATGATCTAATAATCATTATTATTAATAAATGTTGTTCTTGTTTCAACTGTAAAACACTTTCTGAAATCTAAATATTATTTTTTTATTAGGTGATTAAATAGACAGACTTACCGATCACCAGTTTAGTTCCTCCACCGAAAGTCCACCACAGTGATACAATCTAATGAAACGCTCGTACAAAAACCTCTATTCCACTCGAGTGAACACACACTCCAGCAGAGAGAGAGAAACAACACTTCAACACACTGATATTAGAAGATCCTCAGCTCTTCTCAACACTCACTCATTCAGATTTGACTAAATGCTTTCTGATATAACACTGTTTAAAGAAATATATTTGATGAGCTGTGACCTCTGAGGTGACCTTTGACCTCTTTGATCATGGATGATGTTGTGGAGTTTCTCATAATGATGCTTCTGTTCTTCATATGCAGATCAATCATCATGATTCACAGAAAAACCTGCAGCTTCAGACTTCAATCTTCAGTGAAAATCTCTTCAAATAATGAGTTTATTGAATATTAGAGCCAAAGTCAATAGAAAGTGTCAACAATGAAAATATAAAAGGTATTTTGCATGTTCTACACAGTCAAGCATGTTTTCATATTCAAGGTCTGTTCTGTATCTGGACTGGTTATGAATCTCCACACAAGATCATGAAACGTGAACAAGCTCTAATATGTCTCCATCTTTAACAGCCTGTTTCTTCTCCATTTGATGATTTCAGACACACATGAGGCTTCATGATAGATGGAGTGACACCATGAACTCTGATTAGAGATTCACAATCAGTCCTGATACTTTCTGAACAGACTCATGATTCATGATCTTACTTTAGTGATGGCGGTTCATCTAGTGGAAGTGTAGCAGTGATGATGGTCACATGACTGAATATGGACACAGAGATGGACGTTCATCTGCACATCCTCAGTGTCTCAGGAGTCACAAGAGAAATACAAAATAAAGTCATGATTCTGTAACTCTAGTGTATATTAGTTTGTTCTCAGCACAAGCTGTTGTAAATCCTGCCCACTTCTTTGCATTGTCAGCACATGCTTCAGTGCTCTGAGAGTGTTTATAGTGCTGTGAGTTTAACACTTCATGACTGAGAGCAGAACAGAACACACTCTTCATCATCACACAAGACTAAACTACAGCAATGAACACAATCAACATCTTCATCTGGATATTGCTCTGTTTATTCAAGGTAAGATGTAAAAACTGAGTCTGGTTTTGCTGTTTTTGTAAAAGTACATGATGATAATAGTTTTAAACACTAATAGTTTTTCTTTTCTCTTCTTCAGAATCCAGAGGAGTGACTCTGACTCAACCTGAAGTTAAAACTGTCCAACAGGGTCAAACAGCAACAATAGAGTGTAATATAGATGTAGGAATATTAGGCAGCTACTTACACTGGTATCAGCAGAAACCTGGAGAAGCTCCTAAACTCCTGATTAAATATATAAACACCCGTAATACTGGAACTCCATCTAGATTCAGTGGCAGTGGATCTGGCAGTGATTTTACTCTGACCATCAGTGGAGTCCAGACTGAAGATACAGGAGATTATTACTGTCAGAGTTTACACAGTATCAGTGGTAGCAATGTGTTCACACAGTGATAAAGAGTCGTACAAAAACCTCTGTCAGTCAGACGTCACAGTGACTGCACTGATACAGCTGAGAGAAACTGCAGCTGCTGATGGAGGATCAACATAATATCAATATCAATGTTTAGTTCAAAGTTTCTAAAGACTTTAAAAATATACATTTATCAATAGTAATTTATTTGATATGAAATAAGAGTTAGTGCTGATATTTAACCCATTCTCACTCCCAAGGCGTCAAAACCTGAAGCATGGTCAAGCGCCCCGGCGTCACTCTATGGACGAATTCGGAATTGTATGGTAAATTACCTTAATTATAACCATCTTGTTTCGGGTGAGGAAGGAACATCTGGTGCCCAAAGACAGAAAGCTGTGCAAGTCCATTGGTATGTCTTGTATTGAAACAATGCTGTAATATGTAGTAATAATAATAATAATAATAATATGTTTATTTTCTATAGCGCCTTTCAAGAACCCAAGGTCGCTTCACAATGCAGTACAAATAGCAAACAAACAGCAAGCAAACAGATACAAAGGCCATCTGCTTATAACAGACAAACAGATGGAAACAAGCATACACTAATTGACATAAATCAAAGAAAAACATATTGTACTATTTATCAAAATATACAATTACGTCAAAGTATGTAGCAAATAGAGCTGAGAAAGTGGAGAACAGAGAAAACAGAGTTGAGGATACTTATTTATTGGGCAAGCTTGAAGATATGACCCACTGAGCAAGCGACGTCTGTGGACGTACAAAACAGGTTGATATCAAGTCCGTCCGTCCAGGCCATGATCTGAACGTCCATTGACAGCCAGAATTAGTCGATTAATGACACTGAGAAATTATGTCCAATCTGGCCATAATCTAAACGTCCACTGACAGCCAGAACTAGTTCAGAAAAGACGTTCATAGTGGCTATAATCTGGACGTCCGTTGACATCCAGAAACAGTCCATAAATGACGTGAATAAAGATGTCCAATCCAGCCATAATCTAAACGTCCACTGACAGCCAGAACTAGTTCAGAACAGACGTTCATTCTGACTATAATCTGGACATCCGTTGACATCCAGAAACAGTCCATAAATGACGTGAATAAAGATGTCCAATCCGGCCATAATCTAAACGTCCACTGACAGCCAGAACTAGTTCAGAAAAGACGTTCATACTGACTATAATCTGGACGTCCGTTGACATCCAGAAACAGTCAATGACTGATAGCCAGAACTAGTTCAGAACAAAATGACAAACAATATCTGTAAATTAATTAACTGACTGTTAATTTACGGACTATATCATTAACTGTTAAATTGATCTTGCTGGTTAGACACCAACAGGGTTCATGATGCACACATGGCACTTTTAAGTCCTCCTGGGAAGTTTGTATTCATGAGGTTTTACTATTTGTTTTGTTTTTATGTTTTAAATGAATTTATGAAGCCACTGTAAAATGTATTGTGGCACAAGAGCGGTATTACAGGTAGAAAGAATTTCGACTACGCCACCCGGGGAATTTCGCCCCGGGAAATATGGACAACACTCAAGTTACTATTACTAGGTCACTCAGGTTCGATTCTCTAATAAAGGTAGGCAGAGACGTGGATATGAAAATATACAAAAATTTTATTTATACAAAGTTTAATTTAAAGCAGCAGGGTAGTCACGTTAAAAAGGCAACCTGGAGCTATACTGACAAGGTTTTGAGTTACAAACACATTCAAGTAAACAAAAACACATTTGAATAAACACACACTCTTTCCATACACTGGTTACACAGACACCATAGAAAAAGACACAGACTAACAGGGCTGAGGCAAACCACGGGAGGAGGGATCACTAAACTTAATTTGCCAAAAGCACACTCACACACAGCAAAGACTTCAAAAGTGTCACGGCAAACATTCGAAGAAAGCACCACCACCACAAGAGATCCTCCACCCGTGGAACCTCAGCACCTGAAACGAAAAATCACAAAAAAAATAATTAATAACCAAACTTCAACATACCAACTGCACTAAAGCCCAGTTGGATGATGTTTAGGGTACGGTCATGAGCAGATAATATCACCATTAATAGACAATCACGAATAACATACAAAGGTGTAAACACAGACCATAAATAAATAAATAAACTCAATTCACGCAATGAGCTCACAAGCAGATAGTTTGGTGTTCCATTTTTGACACCAAGTGTTAACCTCAAAAGTTCAATAAAAGAAACATTAAATCAACAAATAATAAATAAAACCAGACAGCAACGGTCCCCCTCATCAGTGGGGTGACGATCTTCTCACAGATGGCAAAAAGTTTGTATTGCACACGGTAGCGACAGTGGAGCAGGAAAATACGATGCGCTCTTAATCTGGCAGCAAGGAATCGACGGGGCTGTAATAGCTTTTTATAGCACCAGCAGGAAGAACAAGATCGCCGGACGAGAGGGAAAATCCTAAGCCAAATACAAAGAAACACTAAGATTTATGCCTCAATGGCTAAACTTTCAGCTCGTAACTACATGCGCAATAACACTTACCGGAAGTAGACGATGCATTCGCACAATGTGCTTGTCCTTTGACAGGCACGGGTACTCAAATCATGCAATCCGCTGTTCAGATAGACTACAGGGACACTGTACATAACTCAACACAATCAGCCGATCCTAAACCCCCAAATAAAGACAAACAATACGCTTTCCATCAACAGTTCACACATACCTGAAAGGCGAGCAGCCAGCAAATGCAACCACTGCGACAAACCGAAGGAAAACCGGAGAAGACAGACAAGCTAAACACAACACTAATAATTAGTCCCCTACATACAAACAAACTAAAAACAGAAGTTGCTATATGCTAACACACATACCTACAGCCACTGTAAACAATGGAAGGAGGCGGAGTCGAACGTGACGCATCCCGGGCTACAGCCAACCAGCTCTTAAATAGGGTGGATTACCTGCTGATAGGTGCTCACTAATGTCCATCACCTCATTCATCCGGTTACAATCCATCCCTACCTTTTGTATCGTCGCCCCGACGATAGACCACTAGCCCATGACGGCTACACACCAAGAAACGAGTGAAACACAAGTTCTCTGCCATGACGGCTAAACACACTGAGAAACGAGTGATACACAAGTTCTCTGCCATGACGGCTAAACACACTGAGAAACGAGTGATACACAAGTTCTCTGCCATGACGGCTACACGCACACCGAGAGATACACAAGTTCTCTGCCATGACGGCTACACACACACTGAGAAACGAGTGAAACACAAGTTCTCTGCCATGACGGCTACACGCACACCGAGAGATACACAAGTTCTCTGCCATGACGGCTACACACACACTGAGAAACGAGTGAAACACAAGTTCTCTGCCATGACGGCTACACGCACACCGAGAGATACACAAGTTCTCTGCCATGATGGCTACACGCACACCGAGAGATACACAAGTCCTCTGCCATGACGGCTACACGCACACCGAGAGATACACAAGTCCTCTGCCATGACGGCTACACACACTGAGAAACGAGTGAAACAAGTTCTCTGCCATGACGGCTACACACATTGAGAAACGAGTGAAACACAAGTTCTCTGCCATGACGGCTACACGCACACCGAGAGATACACAAGTCCTCTGCCATGACGGCTACACACACTGAGAAACGAGTGAAACAAGTTCTCTGCCATGACGGCTACACACACTGAGAAACGAGTGAAACACAAGTTCTCTGCCATGACGGCTACACGCACACCGAGAGATACACAAGTTCTCTGCCATGACGGCAACCAATTTCCTTGTGCCGCCCGGATGCGACACGTTCGACTTCCATGCACCTCAACTCGCCCCAACTGATCCGAGACTAACTGAGAGTCAATGTGACAGCAATGTTGTAAGGCCTGGAAAAGTTCATCGTCCATGATTACAAATCAGGAAAGATCACTTACCAATACAAAAACTCACAGGTCTACTTGTCACACACTCATGAAAGAAACTGCTGCTGTCTGGTTTCTGCAAAAAAAAGAAAACAAACAAAATACCCAAAAACACTAAACCAACAAAATAATACCCACGTCTTTGCACTACACAATAGAGATCCTGCAGACTATACGCCAAATGTGGCACAAGAGCGGTATTACAGGTAGAAAGAATTTCGACTACGCCACCCGGGGAATTTCGCCCCGGGAAATATGGACAACACTCAAGTTACTATTACTAGGTCACTCAGGTTCGATTCTCTAATAAAGGTAGGCAGAGACGTGGATATGAAAATATACAAAAATTTTATTTATACAAAGTTTAATTTAAAGCAGCAGGGTAGTCACGTTAAAAAGGCAACCTGGAGCTATACTGACAAGGTTTTGAGTTACAAACACATTCAAGTAAACAAAAACACATTTGAATAAACACACACTCTTTCCATACACTGGTTACACAGACACCATAGAAAAAGACACAGACTAACAGGGCTGAGGCAAACCACGGGAGGAGGGATCACTAAACTTAATTTGCCAAAAGCACACTCACACACAGCAAAGACTTCAAAAGTGTCACGGCAAACATTCAAAGAAAGCACCACCACCACAAGAGATCCTCCACCCGTGGAACCTCAGCACCTGAAACGAAAAATCACAAAAAAAATAATTAATAACCAAACTTCAACATACCAACTGCACTAAAGCCCAGTTGGATGATGTTTAGGGTACGGTCATGAGCAGATAATATCACCATTAATAGACAATCACGAATAACATACAAAGGTGTAAACACAGACCATAAATAAATAAATAAACTCAATTCACGCAATGAGCTCACAAGCAGATAGTTTGGTGTTCCATTTTTGACACCAAGTGTTAACCTCAAAAGTTCAATAAAAGAAACATTAAATCAACAAATAATAAATAAAACCAGACAGCAACGGTCCCCCTCATCAGTGGGGTGACGATCTTCTCACAGATGGCAAAAAGTTTGTATTGCACACGGTAGCGACAGTGGAGCAGGAAAATACGATGCGCTCTTAATCTGGCAGCAAGGAATCGACGGGGCTGTAATAGCTTTTTATAGCACCAGCAGGAAGAACAAGATCGCCGGACGAGAGGGAAAATCCTAAGCCAAATACAAAGAAACACTAAGATTTATGCCTCAATGGCTAAACTTTCAGCTCGTAACTACATGCGCAATAACACTTACCGGAAGTAGACGATGCATTCGCACAATGTGCTTGTCCTTTGACAGGCACGGGTACTCAAATCATGCAATCCGCTGTTCAGATAGACTACAGGGACACTGTACATAACTCAACACAATCAGCCGATCCTAAACCCCCAAATAAAGACAAACAATACGCTTTCCATCAACAGTTCACACATACCTGAAAGGCGAGCAGCCAGCAAATGCAACCACTGCGACAAACCGAAGGAAAACCGGAGAAGACAGACAAGCTAAACACAACACTAATAATTAGTCCCCTACATACAAACAAACTAAAAACAGAAGTTGCTATATGCTAACACACATACCTACAGCCACTGTAAACAATGGAAGGAGGCGGAGTCGAACGTGACGCATCCCGGGCTACAGCCAACCAGCTCTTAAATAGGGTGGATTACCTGCTGATAGGTGCTCACTAATGTCCATCACCTCATTCATCCGGTTACAGTATCATTACATGTTATATTGTTATACTATAATACTGTACTATAAGCCCTAAACGGCTTAGCTCCAGTCTATTTAACGGATCTTCTATCGCACTATAATCCATCGCGCTCTTTAAGATCACTAAATTCAAGGTTTTTGGTCATACCTAGGATATCCAGAACCACCAAAGGAGGGAGAGCATTTTCACATTTAGCTCCAAAACTCTGGAATAGCCTTCCTGATAGTGTTCGTTGCTCAGACTCGCTCTCCCAGTTTAAAACTAGATTAAAGTCGCATCTCTTCAGCCAGGCATTCATATAATATTTTTAATCTTACAATTCACACTACAATCCGGCCTCTAGTTAATAAACGCCAGAGGAGAACTGGCCCCCGACTGAGCCTGGGTTCTCCCAAGGTTTTTTTTTCTCCATTGGGTCACCTGATGGAGTTTTTCGGTTCCTTGCCACTGTTGCCTTTGGCTTGCTCAGTTGGGGATATTCTGGGGATATTTAATTTGATTTTACCAAATCAATAAATTCCACTAGAAACAAACCTTGTTGTATTATTTTAATTTAATACTGTGAAGCTGCTTTGATACAATCTGTGTATTGTGAAAAGCGCTATACAAATATACTTGACTTGACTTGACTTGACTGTCATATTTTGTGCAGGCATTAGCTTACTTCATCGTAAATAGAAAAGCCTGACAATGTAACTGCTAAATACCAAAGTATTGTGGTATTACATGTTTCTGATCATCCAAGTGGATGCTGCACACTGGTGGGGGTTGAGGAGAGATTCCCTGATATGATTGTAAAGTGCTTTGGGTGTACAGTAGTACATATGAAAGCGCTATATAAATGCCTCATTCATTCATTCATTCATTCATAACTCTTCAAGATCGGGCTTAAAGAAAATCCCAAGCTTCCTACTCATATTTTCATCATTGTGGTGGCGTTCATGTATGTTCAATTTGTAAATACGATCTTTATGATACAGGTATGTCTTGAATGCATCAATAGCTCTAGTTTAGGGACAATCCATACAAACAATCTTTACTAAACAGACTGTCACAGTGAGAAGATTTTTGTCCTTTATCAATGCTAAAGGCCTAACCACTGCAGTTAACACCATGCTGTTAAATAAAAGTCTGTAGACAAGTCTTAAGGTTAGGGTTAGGGTTAACCTTAACCCTTAATTTCTAACCCAGACCCGGTTTCACAGACAGGGTTTAGATAAAGCCAGGATTTGTCCTTAGTTCAATTTGGGTATTTAATTATAGCTTTTAAAAATGTGCCTTAGAAAAAAAAGAAAAAAAAACATTACTGGCGTGCATCTTGAGACAAAACAATGGCACTGCCATAAGATATGTCAGTACAAGTTGCTTTCAGGTAATACAGCTCAAACATGCATTTTAGTCTGGGACTACAGGCTTAAGTCTTGCCTGTGAAGTGTGAAACCCGGGGTATTATGTTGTAACTTGTATATAATTATGCCAATGTTACCAAAGTGTTGCGTTGGACAGAGGATTAACTCTAAACCAACAGGTTGTGTACCAGTGCCACTCAGGGTGAAAAAGGATGTTGACATTATTAGGCATAAGAGTGTTTCTAAAGGAAAGGTCAAGAATTTGTGAAAGTGTAAAAGGGTCATTATGGTTTACATGAATGTAACTGTCACCACCATGATACCAGTTCATTAGATTTTCATATAGATCTATACAGAATTGTATATGAATATATGCAGTGTTTGCTCTGTTTAATATACTGTTTGCTCTATTAAATTGCGCTTTATCAGAACAGTTGTAAATAAATATTATATATGGTCAGTTACTGTATGTTCTTACAGTATTTTTAATCTTTTATTTTTAATGTTTAATTTTTAATCATGCACTGCAATGAAAAAACAATTTTCAATTGATTAAATATAACAGCCAGCCTACAAATACAACCAAATAAATAACACATTATATATTATATATTCATATTTTCCTGTAATTGCAATGTTGCCACACTATTGGCTGTCTCTCCTAGCTGTTTTGAGCATGATTGGTTATTCTCTGTTTATTCTGACTGTCATCCAGGAATCTAGCCAATGACAACTAAGCGCGCCTTTACGAGTCAAGTTTGAATAAACGTCAGTTGAGTGAGTCGGTGTTTGCTTTGCTGCTGCGCGGGATCTTCAATATAAGCCTATTCTGTGGGTTTTACATCGTTTAAAACATGGATTATTTTACATCGGACTGCTAAATGTTTATTTTGAGCGAGTTGCTGGGTGTTGCTGGATGTAAATGAAGAACAAACAAGGAATATGGACAACGAATTTTAACAACGGACATATTGCAATCTACGGAAGGTAAATAACTTTATTTTATACAAATTCTGCTACATCAAGATATAGTGTATTAAATTGAGAATCTAAACGCGATTAGAGAAATATTATTAGTGCACGGTATTCCAATGTATTAATGTTATGTGCTGCTAGCATGTGTAACTTGTCTAACTTAGTTTATGATAAAAAATAAAATAAAACTCAGCATGGGAGCTTTACAACGAGTGAACTGAGAATATTGTATCTTTAGACAGAAAGGAACTGTCACAGTCTTACTCTAAGAATCTCCAAACTAGGCTTTTGGCTATTGTTGATCGCGGGATGGCTAGCAACCGATCAGTTAAATTAACGAGTCGTAATAATATGTTTTGGAGCTGGTGAGTCAATTTTGCAAGCTTTTGCAAATGTCTCCGTTAGTAAGTAAAACAAATAACTAATATTGATGTGTATGTGTGTGTTTCCTTCATGATCCAGGCATTTGGGGAATAAATATTAGGCTATCCAGCCACACGATGTTCAGATGCGGTGAGTATTGTCATAAAATACACGTGAAATAGAGACAGAACATGTTACTCTGCTCAAATACACTGGTTCAAACCCTCCAGACAAGCTTTATCTTCTTGAGTTTGCAGGCCTAGCTGACCCAAAAATAAATTTCTTTCAAAATGAAAGTATTTTCAAACCTGTATAAATTACTTCTGTGAAACACAAGAATTTTGGGAATAAAACAACTGTATTGATTGTATGACAAAAATAAAAGGCATTTTTCAAGATATCTTAATTATGGTTCTACATAAGAAACTCATACAATTTCAACATGAGTATAAAAATAAAACATTTTTATTTTTATTTTTTGGATGAGCTGTTCTTTTAAAGGATTAGTTCACCTCAAAGTTGAAAATTGTGTCATCATTTACTCACCCTCAAGTTGTTCCAAACCTGTATGAATTTCTTTCTTCTGCTGAACACAAAGATATTTTGAAGAATGTCTGTAACTTGGGTCCCATTGACTTCCATAGTATTTTTTTTTTCCTACTATGGAAGTCAATGGGACCCAAGTATGTCTGTTTACCGTCATTCTTCGAAATATCTTTCTTTGTGTTTAGCAGAAGAAAGAAATTCATACAGGTTTGAAACAACTTGAGGTTGAGTAATAATGGGTAATAATATCCGTTAATAATCTGAGTTAAAAATTTGAACTTTGAGAACTTTATTATATTAAATATTAATCAAAAATGATTCACACCTTCACAAAATCCAAACATTCAGTGTAAGAGTAAAAAAAGGACATAACATTATTTATAGTAAGTTTATTTGATTCACAGCTTATTTAGAGTTTTGACCTCGACAACCCAACTGCATTTACTGCAAACAGTCTAAAAGATTGAATCGGTTCAAATGAGTCATTAGTTCGCGAATCGGACGTGTCATTAGCGGACTTGTACAACGCGTGCGATTATCCTGGCAGTTAGGACATCCATCGCACAAGATTTGTCAACGCAGAAAACATTTCATCATTGATTGGATAGGTTTTGTTTTGTTTATTTAAAGTGTTTTTTATGTCAGCTGAATGTGCGGAACGCTTTTCAGAGAAGATAAGGCAACGTTTTTTTTTTTTTTTTTTTTTTTTTTTAAGCACAACACCCAGCAGTAATTCAGGAAAAAAATACCTGAATGCTCCACGTGAAACTTCGGTCTTCCGATCTTTTACCATCGTGTCAATTCTCAATTGATTTTGATTAATATGCGCAAAGGAAGCGAGAGAGAGCAAGACAGTTTGAAGACGGTAAGGGTGCGCGCGCGCGCGACCAGGGCTCTCTCTCTCTACTCGTTCTTTCCGTTTATATACTGTCTATGGTTCTTTCAGTAATATGCGCCCTATCGCAAGCGCAGCTCTCATGTACATCACTCAGCGATCAAATAAGGCTTTGGCGAGACACAAAATTGCTTGTGAGAAAGACGCGTGAGTGACAGAGAGACGGAGGGAGAGCAGGGAAAGGCAGCTGAATGAATACGCTGCGTGTTTTAAATTGCGTTTTGTGCTTATGTGGGCGGCCGGTGTTGATTCTGTGGCGCACCGCCACGAATTAGTCTATGTGTGGGAAACACTGGTGTCGCAAAACATTGTTAATTTTTAGTAAGGGTTCTCCAGATTTATATAACACTTATGGAACATTAAAAAATGGTCCTATGTTACCCGATCAATAACACACTTAAAAAAAAAAAAAAATTTTTAGATCAAGCATTGGACTTACGGAGCAGAATAGGCACCAACAGAGAAACAAGTCCATCACTAGTAAGTATCCACTGCAGTGTCTGGTTACACTTTATTTCGATAGTCCACTTTAGACATTCTACTAACTATAAGTAACTTTTCAACTACATGTCAACTAACTCTCATTAGAGTATTAGTAGGCTGTAGCAGACAGTCAATAGACTGGTAGGTTAAGTTTAGATGTTAGGAAATGGGTTAGGAGAATAAGTTGACTTGTAGTTGCCAAGTAACTTATAGTCAGTAGAATGTCTGTTAGGGGACCAACAAAACAGAGTGTTAGCAAATATTAAGCAGACAGTCTACTAATACTCTAATGACAGATAGTTGACATGTAGTTGCAAAGTTACTTATAGTTAGTAGAATGTTTAAAGTGGACTATCGAAATAAAGTGTTACCCAGTATCTAAATCCGCAGTCAATTTTAAAGGCACAATGCACTCCGAAATAAAAAAAAAAGATCTCTTTTTTTCTTCTCTCGTGCCATTCCAGATGTATATCTGACTTTCTTTCCACAAAGATTTTTTGAAAAATTATCCATTATTGTAAGCCAATATAATGCAAGTGCATATGCCAGAAACTTCATACAGCCTACTCACAGCTTGCTGTGTTGTTCACACAAGATGTTTTCTGCACTTATCATGTGAGCAATGCTCTTGGACTTTTTCGACCTTCAGCATTTTGGTGTCTATTCACTTGCATTATTTGACACACAAACACAAGAGATGGATAATATTTCTAAAAGTCTAGTTTATTTTTTCTAAAATATGTGTTTTCATCTGAAGAAAGAAAATCATATACCTTTCGGTCGGCATAAGGTAGATAAAATGAAGGGGGAATCAGTTTGCTCTCCTTTACCTAGTATTATTTATAAACCTTACATGTGATTTAATAAATGTACAATTAAAGGGGTGTTCCAAGCAAACATCTAAATCCCTTCACAAAGAGCCCTTCCACAAAAGGGTTAGCAAATGGGGACAATTAAATAAACTGAAGTAATTTTATCTTATAGTAATTTTATATTATATTTATGGTAATGTGACCTAGGATGGCAAGTTCCTGTGATTCATTTTAAAACTAGATATGGTGGAAGAGTTCCATTTAACATAGAATAATTGAGTTGTTTGTTTGGGTTTGCTATATTATATTTTCATCATACCGAAGTTACATAGGTAAAACTTTTATTAATAGATGCGTTAATGTAACTACCTGCAGGGTTAAAATAAAAGACGTCAAGAACACACAAACTTAAGGAACTTTTACTCAACAACAATGTACTAAAAACGGAAGAGTTTTTTCTTTGTACAGACGACAACGTTATTAAAACGATTACCGTTTGGACAGATCTGACTGTGTTATTCTACATGTTCCTTCTTTTGGTGATGCACATTTTTCTATCAGACATAAGTTTTAGATAACAGACAAAACGAATGAAATGTGACCCATGCTAATTAATTCCCCCCTTTTACCTCTCTCTTTTATCTTTCTGTGGCCAGGATCCGTCATTCATCAGAACAGCTACCAAGAGAAGTGAGTATTCGTCCTCTACCTCCTTTGTCTCAATGTTATTTCAACACAATTGGTCTCCAAAGTACTATATGTGTTTATATTAGGGGTGTAAGATTAAGAAAATGTCATAATTCGATACAATTGCAATTTTCGATGCAAAAACGATTCACAGTATGTAAATGTAGTTACTTTTCCTATGTAGGTATTAGGGATGTGCATCTCCATAACTGAGGCCGATACGATACGCATCTCGATGCATAGCCAACGATACAATACATTAATGATACATATAAGCAGCTGCCAGCTACCGATGCAATGCAATACGATTCACTTTTATTACGATCCGGTGCGATTCGATTTCGATTCAACGCATTGCAAAAATATGATGCTATGCAATTCAATATGGTATAGATAGTTAACTTTTATTTCTTTTGTTCAGACATAGGGAAAATCATAAAGTAGCTTAAGTGCCATCTGACTTTTAACACATGGCTCTCTCACAATCAAAAGATTTGGTTTCCACAAAAAAAGCAGGTACTGTAGGCTAACTGACCAGAAAGCAGGTGCTGGTATTATGTGCTTCACGGGCCGTTTATCAGTTTGGACCAGTGCAGCGCGAGCCGATCTTGATCAAGCGACACTGTTACTACACGACGCTAGAGATCCCCACTGAAGTAATAACATCGCTGCGAGATCTAGTGAGAAGCATTCATATTTCTCTGTTAATAACGGATCAAACAGCGCTGACGTGGAAACATTGTGCCATGAATGAACAATCCAGTGTCCACAGATCAGCAACATTCACCATGGATTTACTGTAGTAACACTAACTGTAACCATGGAAGTTTGGCAGGAATAGTAGGCTATAATGCTTTCAAGTTACATTACGTTGGTTTTATTTTGACATGAATAAAATTACTGCCTTCAAATGTTATAATGTTGTTTATAACTACAATATTACATTACATTTTTTTTCAAGGAGCTGTTTTAGATGCTTCTAAGAGTCAATTATAGCTTCATCATTTTTCAAAAAAAAAAAAAAAAAATCATACTTTATGATATTAGGTTTAATACAAAAAAAAAAGTAAAAAATATTAAATCAAGGAAATTTCTCTGGCATTTCTTTCTTTTTCCTGTATCGAAAATGTACCGAACCATGACGCAAGGGTATCGTATTGAACCGAACCATGGATTTTGTGAACCGTTAACTTACACCCCTAATATGTGTGTGTGTGTGTGTGTGTGTGTGTGTGTGTGTGTGTGTGTATATGGGGCTGTTTAAACCTGGCCACTTGATGCGTTTTCTCAGATCGGATAGCTATCTGTTTTATCACAACAATTCCATTTACACCTGGTCACATAAATGTGTTTTTGCAAAACGGATATAAATCAGATCTTCGATTCCCTCGCTATGCAAATTTAATGGCGTTCACGTCACCGAAAGCAACAGATATGAGCTGCATTTTATTGATCATCCGTTAAAATTTCTAAATCAAAAAACCCGCAATAGGATAGAGCGCAACAGCCCTGGTAAGATCATTTTGTTTCTTTACTTTTAATGATGATAACTGTGTGGTTTTTTTTTTTTTTTTAAACTTATTTTTATTGAACTTTTTTGCAAAGCAGTAGGTAAAGCATTAGGGCCAGTGCCCAAAATACAAATAGTCTATGCAGTCAAGGAGATATAAGTAGGAAGTACTCAGACCCCAAGCAGAATCACAGAGTACATAATATAAACCGATTTGACAGCAGATTATGGCCCTACATCTTTAGACCAGGCCAGACCTAGGAGGCCAGATCTCAACCTGCGGGAAGCAGAGATTCCCAGATAGTCCAAGAATGGGTCCCATGTCCGGTAAAATAAAAAGGGTTTGTCCTTCATTGCTGTGGAAACGGCTTCAAATGGGATAATGCTCAATACAGTTTGCTGCCATTGAGTGAGAGTAGGAGCTTTATCAGAAATCCACAAGACCAGGATACATTTCCGGGCGCAATGTAACAGAATGTCCAAAAGGTCTCTATTACGAAAGCCTGCAGGCAGCTCCTCATTTAGTCCCAATAGGCAGGTCCTTGCTCCCAGGTGTAGATGGCACTTGAAAATAATACTGAACTGTTGAATAATTGTAGACCAAAACTGCTGGATATGAGGACAGCTCCACAAACAGTGGAAGAATGATCCAGTAGCAGATTTACATTTCACACATAATTCAGACAAAGTAGGATTCATTCTGTGTCTGGCCTCAGGAGAGATAAAGAGCCTATACAGAATCTTAAACTGTCTCTCACAATAGGAGTTGGACAGCAGGACCCTAGAGGGCTGGCCACACAGGGCATTCCAATCATCAGGATCAATCGTGCCCAGATCAGATTCCCATTTACCCTTAATTTTGTCAGAATTATCTGCCTTTAGATTACATAGGGTCTTGTAAAGCTTTTTGGAGAAGAATTTAAGTCCCTTATCATTTCGAAACAAAGATTCTATGGGGGAGATAGCCAGCCCTCCAGGGAATTTTTTCAAGTTACTCAAAATAAATTTTTTAACCTGGAGAGATAACTGTGTGTTAAGCGTCTGCGACTTACTTTCACTTTGATTTGCGATAGTTTGCACGTTGGCTTGATGAATAACGTTAGATGGTCAGCGGCGATGCGGCAGTAGCGTCGTCATAACTGGCTATAACATGACATATAGCCTATAACACACTCTCACACCTTTATTTTAGAGCGTTTTTAGGAGGAGTAAAATTTACATATGGTTTCAACAACCAGATGCATTTACACTTGTCCAGTTTCTTCTGGAATGCGGCCCAGACCTCGTCCTGAAGTGGTTTGAGCAATCAGATTAAAATGCGTCACGAATGCGTTTCGGAGGGCATTTACACCTGGTCTTTTCAAGATCATATAGCTATCCGATCACTAAAATCGCATGAAGTTGTAAATGGCACCTATATGTGTGTGTGTGTGTGAGTGTGTGTGTGGAATGCCTTATATCAGGCTTGATGTAATTTTACTTGATTTGTGATTTATTTCATTTAATTGATTCGAGTACTCAAATGTTCAACTATGCATCTCTGCTATAAGCTAAACCACAACAGTGGCATTTGTATTTATTTATTTTACATGTGGATTTTTTTGCTTTGATTGTAGCTGCTGTCATGAAATGGGACCCAGCTGCAACAGAGGCCCAAATAAAGTCTGTAGCCGATCATCTGAAACTGCTTGCTGCTATAAATGAAGCTTGTGAACCTTATAGCAGCCATATTTTGTTAATTGTTATGTTATATTGTTTTAACAACATTTTATAGATTATTTAAAGGGAAATTGTGTTAATTTACAACTTTACTGTTCTGGCTTTTAAGTTTTATTGTGTTAATTTATACTTTACTCTTCCGGCTGTTAAGTTTTGGTCCAGCAGAACAAAATAGTAATAAAAATATATTTTGAGTTTTAAATAGTTGATTTCTTGGAGTGATTAGTTTGTTTTACAGGAAAATGGTAAGCAGTTTATTACAGTTATATTGTTAAGATATACAAATGCAAGTATATACACTACACAGTTATTCAATTGAATATTCAATATTATCAATATTCTTTAAAATCTTATTTAGGTCTATGGTCTGTGTGTCTGCAGTTCCATGACACGACAACCATTAACAATGAGTAATTGGGTTTTTCTCAGTGAGAACTAGCTCACTCACTGCCACTGTTTTGTAAATATTTGTAAGTAAATTTTTTTAAAGTTGGATCCTTGCAAAATGCACATATGGGATTTCCATGTCAGTATGGGTCTTTAACAGTCTTTTACATTTCTACTACAGAAAAAACGTCTAATACAACTTTTATTCTGGCTGCCTTTAGATGTCTAACAATTACGTCTGTAGCACGTCTTTACTTGACATCTATACAATGTCCAGAAAAGACGTAAAAAAAACGACTTTTTGCTCGCTGGGTAGGTGTCGTTTGTGTTTTAACAACGTTTAGCTCAAGAATAGGGAAGTTCGAATAGCCTATGTGAATATATTGCCAACTGAACTCCTTGAGTTAAGCACTGACCGCAGTTCTTTATATTTGAGTCCAAGTTCAAGGGAATTTGAGTCCAAGGGAAAATGATCAATAAATCAATAAAATGTTCCCAAATGAGCCAAGAAATGATGTGGAATAATTTTTATCATGTGCCATCAAAATGATTTGCAGTAAAGGGTTAATATATATGAATGTCTTTAAATCAATAGTTTCCTCATCAGTTGTTAAATAAGTGCAATGTAAATATTAATAATGACTGAATCAATAATATGTATGATTCTGTCAATAGACTTTCAGAAATGTGTGTATAATAGCTTAGTATTTCTCAACATGAGGAAGTTGTTTGATAATGTGTTTGTGACTGATCTACAGTCTTCAGGATAATGATTTAAATAGAGAGAGTCACTTTGCATTGTCAGCACATGCTTCAGTGCTCTGAGAGTGTTTATAGTGCTGTGAGTTTAACACTTCATGACTGAGAGCAGAACAGAACACACTCTTCATCATCACACAAGACTAAACTACAGCAATGAACACAATCAACATCTTCATCTGGACCATTGCACTGTTTATTCAAGGTGTGTAATACAGTTTTAACAATAATTATTAATTATCTTAAAATGTGCAATATATATATTTATCATATACTGTATATAATTATATATATTATTTTCATTTTTGTTTGTGTTTTCTTTCAGAGTGTAGAGGACAGATCACTGTAACTCAGAGTCCATCAATACCAGCAGTTCAACCAGGAGAAGAAGTCAGAATAAACTGTAAAACCAGCAGTAATGTGGCTTTATATAGTGGTAATCAATATTACTTAGCCTGGTACTCACAGAAACCTGGAGAAGCTCCTAAACTCCTCATATATCGGACACTAAACCGTTATACTGGAACTCCATCTAGATTCAGTGGCAGTGGATCTGGCAGTGATTTTACTCTGACCATCAGTGGAGTCCAGACTGAAGATTCAGGAGATTATTACTGTCAGAGTTATCACAGTGGTCCAGTGTTCACACAGTGATAAAGAGTCGTACAAAAACCTCTGTCAGTCAGACGTCACAGTGACTGCACTGATACAGCTGAGAGAAACTGCAGCTGCTGATGGAGGATCACAAAGTCAAGTCTCCTTTATTTATATAGCGCTTTTTACAATAAAGATTGTTTTAAAGCAGCTTTACAGTGATAACAGGAAAATAATGCAACAAAGTTTGTTTCTGCTGTACAGCAGATCTAGAAGAAAATATCATCCTAGTCCAGCTGAAGTGAGTTCAGTGGTGGTTAACTTTTGTTGTAAAACCATTATTAAAGGGATAAAGTTAAAAGTTAAGTTAAAGTATCATTTGTGTAATGCTCCTGTTGTTAGTGTGAGTGTTTTAGTTCAGTGTTATGAATGACATGTATGTTTTCTGAATGAGAATTGTTGCCAGTGTTATGGAGGAATGAGCTTATTTTGAGACATATATGAAGTGTTTTGTTGGTCTGAGTGAGATTAACTCTTTGACCAAGATTCATGTTGGTAATGCAGACTGAATGAAGAGTTTTGAAAATGTGGCTTCAGTATTAAACAATGCTTGTTAACAATAAAAAAAAAAAAAAAAAACTCTAATCAAATAAACACTACCATGTTTTTATTAGGGTTACATGTCCTTGCTGAAGTTGTCTTTAAATGTTTGAAGGTGTTGTGCTGGTTTTTATTTATTTATTTTCATCTTTCTTAGTTTCCATAAGATCATCTCTCAATGCAAATCAACCCAGTTATTAGGCTAACTGAAATAAAGCCATGCCAATCTCTAGGTATGGTGAAGGCTATGTGATGATGTGGGGCTATTTTAATGCCAAAGGCCAAGGGAACTTTATCAGGATGCATAGTATCCTGGATCCATGAAGTAACTGGCCTTTAAAAATAAAAATCTGCCTGCCTCTATGGGAATTTAACATAGGGGTGTCCAGACTTATGCACCCTGTATTTTAAGGAAGAACATTTATTTATTTACGATACATTATTCATTAACAAAGAAAATTGGTGTCCTTAAAGGAACCGTATGTAAGATTGTGGCCAAAACTGGTACTGCATTCACTTTCAAATTACTGTAGAGTGGTATATCCCCTCCCCCTCCCCCTTTTTTCTCATTAATATTCATTATATGATAAGAATAGGATCTTTTCATTTTACTGACTTTATTACAGTATAAAGAATGAATGAGAAATGCAGCAATTAGTTTTTTTTCTATATCTTTACATATAGTAATTTACATGCAAAAAATAAAAAGTTGAAACAACAACAACAAAGTCGTAAAGCAATAATAATTACAACAAAATATATAATTAAAAAATAATAATAAATCCACCAAACATGTTTAGTATATGGAAGCCCATTCCTGCCACATGAGAAAAAAAGTCATTATTATGAGATATATTAAAAAATCTCATACAGAAAATTCAGAAAAATCTAAATTATGACTTGCTGCTCATTGATCTGACGCGACCCGACACAGGATGAATTGTGAACACAATGAGTATTTTAAACGTGGTTTTAGCTATTAAAGGGATACTCCACTTTTTTTGGAAATAGGCTCATTTTACAACTCCCCCAGAGTTAAACAGTTGAGTTTTACCGTTTTCGAATCCATTCAGCCGAACTCCGGGTCTGACGGTACCACTTTTAGCATAGCTTAGCATAGATCATTGATTCTGATGAGTCCAGTAGCATTTCTTTCAAAATGACCAACGAGTTTCAATATTTTTCCTATTTAAAACTTGACTCTTCTGTAGTTAAACCGTGTACTAAGATCGACGGAAAATGAAAAGTTGCGATTTTCTAAGCCTATATGGCTAGGAACTATACTCTCATTCCGGCGTAAGAATCAAGGAACTGTGCGGCCGTACCATGGGTGCAGCAGGCGTAATGATATGACGAAGCACCTGAAAATAGTCCCCAGCTCGGTAACTTCCAACATGACCGGGACTAAGTTTGTGTAGTTTTTAGGCGGCAAATTAGGTTTCCTGTGCGATTAGCCATGGTTCTGTGCGTAGTAAAGGGCTGTGATAGTAAGTCGAGGGTTTATTCTACCGTAATGTTACACCGAATACCAACGAACAAAAAGAAACTAAAAATCAATCAGTAACGTGCGGTGAAATCTTGTCATGGGTAGGCTGTGACCTATCAATGTGGCATATGTTCATATTCATTCAGTTAATGAAGCAACCCAGGTTCATATCAGGCATCATCACATCGCTGCCTGCATACAGCAAAGTCATATGTGAGGCTAATGCACAATCAAATCTAATAATCAAATTAATGGACACATCTAATGATAGATATATTATACAACAAACAAATGTTTTGTGCGGGACACAGTAAGAGAGGGAGGCGGCGCGGTGTCAGCGAACTGACAAGCAGCCTAGTCACTATTGTGCAGTTTGTATTAATGCCATGGTTCAAAAAATAATGTAAAGGTTAAATAATAATTCACTTAGACTTTATAAGAAGCAATTGCGACTTTATTTCACACAATTCTGACTTTATATCTTGCGATTCTGACTTTATAACATGCAATTGCGACTTTATTTCACGCAATTCTGACTTTATATCTCGCAATTCTGACTTTATAACACGCAATTGCGACTTTATTTCACGCAATTCTGAGAAATAATGACAGAATTGCGAGATGTAAACTCGCAATTATCTTTTAAAATGTTTTATTCTGTGGCGGAAACAAGCTTCCATACCTCCTGGCCTCTTCCTCCCATCCATCCTCCCTGACGCATAGCTACCGGGCCGGCCCAGCTGTCGGTAGGCGCCGGCGGTGCTGCGGTAGTTACCTGAGAAAACGTTTTGGAAAAGACGGGCTATGGACCCAACCAACTCTATAGGAGGGGAGGGGAGAACTCCCTCACATGGTACAACCTATGCAGAGGCTGCGCGCTGCGGTGTCAGAATGCGGAACGCGTGTAGCCTAATATAACTAACGTGACAAATGTGAAAAAACAAAAATCCTCGACCGGCCCAAAAGTGAAGCGGCCCACCGGGAATTCTCCCGATTACCCACCCCGGGCCTGTTGACAGCCAACGCTAGGCGCCGCTAGATCGGGAAGTGCGGATTGAGTGAGAGCGAGTGGATCACGTGACATGAAGCAAGCTCGGTCTCTGCCTCAATGTTGATAATTCAAGACAGCATGAGAACTGACTGCGCATGCGCAAACCTACGTAAACTACGTTCTATGGACCAAAGAAGCACTGCTAACCTCTGCCTCAATGGCCATGGCCTTGAATTTCCTGCATGAAACAATGGTTTTAGGAGCAAACAATGGCAAAATGAGTATATTATATGTGTATTCCTGAAAATTTTTGTTACAAAAATTAATATTTGGAATAAAATAAATGCAATTAATAATGTGGTGAATTAATAAAGTTCTTGGAATTAATAAATGTAATGTCAACATTTCCTTTGGTGAGGCACTGCCTACCCTGCCTACCCTGACCGCACGTCCCTGAAATCAATGGTTGACTGCTCTGAACATTGATCTCAAAACACCGATAGAATCGATAAAAAAATGGTGTGTTTGCTCAAAGCATTTTGGACCAGATGACTATAAAGAAAACACGGACAGTACGGTACAGCGTCTAAAGGATACAGCCATCCCAACAATCTTCAATGTACAGACAGGTCCAAGTGTATCATCATCATCATCCATGGCTGTAAGTATAACAATTTTACTTTTTGTAAAAGCACCGCCGTTGTTATCTTCCTGTGAAATGCAATCAGTGAGTGCTAGGTTTCCTCGATCATTCGTCTTGTACAGTATATAACGTTAGTAGTTTTGTTGTAGAGTTCTGGTGAGGTAGTGTATAGTTTAATTAACCCTTGTATGGTGTTCGGGTCTGTAGGACCCGTTTTCATTTTTTATCAAAAGAAAAATTATACGATGAATTATTTTTTCAAACTCAGACTCAGACTCATTGGCCTTGGCTCATTTTCTGTGAAGAACATATATCAAAACACATTTTCAATGACCACACACTGTACACCCCCCCTAGACATTTATATTACACACAGGCTGTTCGGGTCCACTGGACCCGGGGCTAATAAAAGTGTGGACATTTTAGGTCCTGTGTACCTTTACTCTGTCCTCCTCCTGTCAGGCCTTGCTGTTATTGTGTGTGTGTGTGTGTGTGTGTGTGTGTGTGTGTGTGTGTGTTTTTGTATAGTATATGGTTTATGAGGACACAAATGTGTATAATGACTTGGGTATTACAACGTAAACATGGTTTACATCTGTGTCCTCATAAACCAAACGGCTTAAAAAACATACTAAATGGTGTTTTATGAACTTCAAAAAAGGCCAAAAGTTTTCTGTGATTGGTAGGTTTAGGGGTAGGGTTAGGGTAAGTGTAGGGAGATAGATTATACAGTTTGTACATTTGTAAAACCATTACGCCTATGGAGAGTCCCTATAAACCACATATCCAAGTGTGGTGTGTGTAGTGTGTGCGTGCGTGCGTGCGTATGTGTGTGTGTGTGTGTATGTAGTGTGGGTGTGTGGGTGCGTGTGAAACCCTGATTTCAGAATCAGCCTTGCAAGCAGCCTTTTAAAAAAAATTAATTGTATGTAATATCATATTACCTATGCTGTTGAAAGAAAGGTGTGTTGGATTTTTTTTAGCTTGCATCTCAAAGATATTGCCATTGACTCCCTGGAATAAGCTTTTTTTATTTTACTTATCAATCAGGATGAGCTTGATGTACAGCAGGATCTACCTGAACATGAGCATTTGTTCAGCCTTTTTGCTGGTGTACCACAGTCAACCCCTCAGAAATCCAGACCTTCAAAAGAACATGCAGCGGAGTTCAAAATTCCATTACTGTTGCAGGCGACTAGTCCAGCACAGACAGTGAAGTGCACAAAGCCATTTGCTGCCCTGGCACCCACATGGACACAACAGGTAGGAAAATGAAACTTTTCCCCATGTTTTAGTTTTTTGTACTGTGTTATGAATAAACTCCTAAAAATATTTAAAATCTCTATATTTTATAGTACACCGCATCTTCGTCCAGTGTCATGGCTGTGTCCAGTCCAAGGAAAAGTTTAATCTATGATGTGAGTGTCCATGTTATATGTCTGCCATATATAATCCATAATGAAAATATTATACATTTTTTCACCATTCTTTTGACACTTATCTATAGCATATGAAATGCAATCATAGAACAGTCAGATAATTGTTTATTCAAATCATTTCTATGCGAGTAGACAAATACTGGAAGAGAAACTAAACATTTCAATGTTGAATTGTCAATAACAGGAAAAACACACCTCATCTGTAATGGACATCAGTTCAGCATCAGCCTGGGACATCAGCATGTGTTCAGAGCCTGCTGCCGATCCTGCTGATGCCAGTTTTGATCCATTCACAAGCCCCTCGACCTCTTCCACAGGAAGCACTTCAAGCAGCTCTGAACATTCCAGAGGATGGAAGGAGAGAAAGTGGATTGTGAATGAGTCAAAACTCATGGAGCTCTTCCAGAAATGCTCCACTTGTGGAGCTCTGATCTCCCAGACAGACCAGACCATATCAACAATTGGTTGCAGAATCAACGTGAGCTGGAAATGCAACAACGGACATACTGGACAGTGGGAATCATGTCCAAACACACGTGGAATGCCGGAAAACAATCTACTAGCAGCAGCTGCCACACTCTTCACTGGTGCAACGTTTATGGACATTGCTGACTGGGCTGGACTCTTGAACTTGCAGCTGCCCCAAAAAACAACATACTACAACATACAGGCAAGCTACCTCATTCCAGTGATTGAAGCAGCATACAAGAAGCAGGAAAACATCATAAAAGCGCAACTAATCTGCCAAACTCAGGATGGTCAGGGAGTGCAGCTTTGCGGAGATGGGAGGAGTGACAGCCCAGGCCATTCATGCAAATATACAACCTATTCCTTCATGGATGATGCCTCCAATCAGTTAGTTGTTTTTGATCTGGTTCAGGTAAACAAATGGACACAACACTAGAAATAAATTTACTAAAAAATGATGTCTAAAATGTCATAATCTGTACACTTGTATCCTCAAGGTGTCCCAGGCCACAAGTTCCGTAGCAATGGAACCAATGGGCTTCAAGAAAGGACTGGAGAGGCTCTTGGATGAAGGCATTGACATCAAAGTGGTTACAACGGATAGACATCCATCCATCAGAAAATTGATGAGAGAAGAGTATCCTAACATCATACATCAGTTTGATCCATGGCATGTGGCAAAAGGTTAGTCTATTGGGCAGTAGAGCACAACCTGTTGATACTTATGTGAATTGATTGGATTTTGTGAATTGATTGGATTTTAACAATATTGATGCCATTGTCAATCCTGCTTTATCGGATTATTATAGTAACATTATCTGAAGTTGACTTGCAGTATAATAATGTACCCTTGTAATTCAGGTATAAAGAAGAAGCTGGTTTCTGCTTCCAATCGGAGGAGTTGCAAAGAACTTGCTCCTTGGGTGAGGAGTGTGAGCAACCACATGTGGTGGAGCTGTTGCTCATCCAAGGGAGATGCAGTGGTACACAGTCATACACACACAACTCCTCACAAAATGAAACTATAATTGATTGCTCATATGCATGCTATAAAGTGGTGTAATGCATAGTGACATTGCTGGTTATCACAAATTTTGAAAAAAAAAAAATTCTCCAGATACTTTGAATGAATGCTATTACTAAAGGAATTTTCTGTCTGGGCTCTTATGTTATTGTCAGGAATTGCGCAGACGATGGGTATCAATATTGCACCATATCACAGGGGTTCATCGCTGGGAGGAAAATGGCATGGAGTACAAATGCTACCATAAAGAGCTGACAAGAGACCAGCAAATGACAAAGAAATGGTTGTCTGTGGACTCCCCTGCCTACAAAGCCCTGTTTGAAATAGTAGTAGATACACGTCTACTGAAAGACCTGGAGCACATGACACTATTCAAACACACAGGTATATTTATGAAAAAGTTTAATGTGCAGGTAGTGTAATGGCCAACTAAATTTACTTTTAGTGTGAAGTGTCTGTGAAAGTGATATAAAATGTATAAGTGTTATGGTCATTTGAATTACTTTAAAAAACACAAATATTGGATTGACCCCAGTCCAGACACAATGTCAGTCCTGTACAGATCATGAACACATAATTTCATACTGATTATTGTTTCATTTGGCAAATTTGTTTCCCTGTTTTGCCAGGACAACTCGAGGTCTTTCATAATGCCCTGTTGAAATACTGTCCAAAGCGTCTACACTTTCATTATTCATCGATGCAGGCACGCACAATGTTGGCCATTATGGACCACAACGAAAACCACTCTGTGCAGCGTGAACAGGCAAGAACAGCAGCTGGTAAGACCTAAAAATATTACAAAATGAAATGCTCTCCTATTACTATACATTTTTTTACCAGACATGTTTGAGATGTCAAGCATAGAGATGTCAGCACAAGATCGATATATAATCTCTGGCTTAGTCATACAGTTTGCCTGAACAAATTAATTTTTAGTAAAACAAAAAATGGGCTGATATAAAAGGCCTCTAAATACGTCATAAATATCATAACCATTACAGACTAACTCACAATACCTTCCTGGGTGTATAATTTCAGGCCTCCCAAGACACAATGTTGTCTTTCAAAGACAATCTAAGCAGTGGATTGCCAGACCCATCTATATGAAGACAACACAAATATTTACAAATGGTCTCATGGAAGGAGTGATTGAAAGACGATTGGATCCCACTGTCAAATTCAAAGATTCGTCATCCCGTGTCAGAAGACCTCGTCTGGCAGCTAACATCGCCTTACAGCCAAAACCCAGCAAGGAAGATGTCCTAAGAGCGTACACATCAAGGTTCAAAGGTCCATCAGAGAAGCTGTGATTGTCATCTAACTCAGAATGAACACAAACACACCAACTCTCCATAGACCTTGTATGTTCAGAATACAGTGGGACTTCACATCATATATGTAAATGTTTAATTTGTTGTTTTATTGTACAGTTAAATAAATGATTGCATTCTCTATTTGTGATTACCCTTTTGTTTGAAAATATCAGCGAGGCATATGTATTTTACAAGTAAAAGATGTTAGATATCATGTTGTAAACAAAACCAAATATACATGTTGCTCTACTGTATTTCTATAAGTTGGTAGATCATGTAAAGGCTTCACATATTTTTCTAGGTACATGAAGGCAAAGCTTTATTTAGACCAATTAAATTATGACAACTCACATCTTTGAGTTAATAATATGGTAAACGTCTGATCTTCAGATGGGAAAATGTCTAAACAGACTAATGTAATCACTGATAACATAACCCAAATGTTTCACACTGAAAGCTTGTGCAATATAGAACAGAATTGAATCTTTATAGTCCATCAGATTGCAAAAATGTCTTTGGACTGTAAGAAGCCATAAAATCCGAGCACTTGGAATGTAGGCCTACAGAACTGTAACAGTACTATAATATATTTATTGCATCTTCTGCTTCTTGAAATCCTACATAAACTCCTGATTCTGATGGATATTTTTGGCGAATGGCACCAATCACACACGATGGCAATGGTTTTCGGTTGCCTCTTCCCAAAGTCTCTCCCTTCAGGGCCCACTCCATAATAATGCGGTACGACACCAATCTGTATTGACTGAGAAGATAGCACATCATAAATATAAACGTGAAAATGCATGCTGACAGGATGCATTCTAAAAAGTTGACTCATGCATTGTAATGATTGCAGGAATCACTTACTCTAACGATAGCTGTCTGTCAGGTCCGCTCGGCACGGGACGTTTTTTCCAGTTTATTTTGTCAAACCGGAAAAAAAAATCGACCACCGCAGGATGCAGCATCACTAAGAAGTCCTCGGATGTTGCGACAGGTCACTTCCTCATCAGGTAGATCGACCCTTGTCATTGATGGTAAGACCTGGTCCCACTCGTTACAACACAAGCACTCACTTTCGGTTGGCATAGGTTGGCAAGACCCACACTTGCACCATCATTTTGAATCTGCTCTCTTCCTCCCTTCTTCCCCAGTCTGTTCAGCCATACTTTCTTGCCTTTCACGTTCCAAAAGCTCATCTTCAGTGTATTCCGGTTCAAATAAATACGGTTCGGGATCAGCACCAAAGTAAAAGTCATCTAAATCGTCTCTCACAAATGTCTCCATGCTACAAGGCACGCTCTCTGTGCAAGCAGGTTGTCACGTTGGTTTGTTGACGGCAAGTGCTTCGTCATATCATTACGCCTGCTGCACCCATGGTACGGCCGCACAGTTCCTTGATTCTTACGCCGGAATGAGAGTATAGTTCCTAGCCATATAGGCTTAGAAAATCGCAACTTTTCATTTTCCGTCGATCTTAGTACACGGTTTAACCACAGAAGAGTCAAGTTGTAAATAGGAAAAATATTGAAACTCGTTGGTCATTTTGAAAGAAATGCTACTGGACTCATCAGAATCAATGATCTATGCTAAGCTATGCTAAAAGTGGTACCGTCAGACCCGGAGTTCGGCTGAATGGATTCAAAAACGGTAAAACTCAACTGTTTAACTCTGGGGGAGTTGTAAAATGAGCCTATTTCCAAAAAAAAAGTGGAGTATCCCTTTAATGATGAGATTCTTGCCTTATAAGATGAACGGCATGGAGTAGCTCTGAGCAAACACACTCTTGAAAGGATTTTAACAGTGTTGGGCAAGCTGGAAAATGTAGTGAGCTAAGCTAGCAGTTACTGTACAGTTAAATAAAGCTTCACCCTGGGAAATGTAGCAAGCTAAGATACAGCAATATGGCAAAAGTAGTTTACTACATCTAAGCTATTTTTTTTAAACGTAATTTTTATATTGAACCAACTTCACTCCAAGTCAATGCTATCTCAGTGATCAATAAAACTGTCAGTCAAACAGATAGGCAGGCATAATTCATCAGTTCAATTGTTTATTCAACAACTGTTCCAAACCAATTTGGCACAAAAAACAACAACAAAAAACACACCTAACTGTATAAAATCATATAACTAAATAAAACCATAGCTATAATAACTACAACACAACCAGGTGTCGGGAGTGTGTGCATCTTTCCATCAAGTAAATTTCTCCCGTGTCAGCCCAAGGATTGGTACGTGATGTCACCGTCCGGAGCAGAAAGTGGCGCTAATGCAACAAAAAGCTGCTATGAAATCTGCTTTATCTTTTCCCACAATCCAAATTATTATTATTTTTTTTCGTTTAGATTTTTCTGTATTCTGTTTTTGGTTTTTTTACATTTTTTTTGGACTCATATTTGAATGGTTAAATTAAATTAAAATCAGAATTTTAGTATTAAAGCATGTCTAATTAATTGAAATCATGAAACTTATACAATTTAACAATAATTTATTAAAATGTTTAAATAAATTACATGTTTAGGGCACTATGAAATATGTTTTCTTGATTCCATTTTAATGGTTTAATTACATTTTAATAACCAGTGATTTAAAATGTAATGATTTAAGCTAAACTTTCTATAAAGGTTAAAGCAACCTTTTATTTGGACTGTTCCTGTCCTGCGTTTGCTGCTGAAAGCTCCTCCTGCCCTGAGCTCACCAAACTTCCTCAATATATTGAGAACGGCTGCATCATCTAAAACCCTGTCTGCTGATGTGCTTCCTTACTTCCCAGTAAGACATGAACTATCTATCCATGACTCTTATGTGCTAAGAGGAGCCCACAGACTTATTGAGCCACTTAGCATACGTTCACGTTTGGTCACTCTAGGCCATCAGGGAATTGTGAGGACCAAACAACGACTCTATATTGGTGGCCTAAGATGGATTTGCATGTACAGTTCACAATTGCAACCTGTCAACGTCCAACTTAACGATAAGATAGCTAGAAGCACACATGCACCACTGACCCCAGTTCAGTATCCAGCCGGTCTGTGGCAGAAACTGGGCATTGATGTGATAGGGCCTTTTGAGATAGGCCCTGTTAGCTGTAGATATGCCATTACATTAATTGACTACCACTCAAAATGGACCTCAGTTCCTGTCATCAGTTCAAACATTTCTTGCAGTTTCGAGCTGAGCGATGGACGAACCTGGGACGTGTCTCATTTGGCACCACTACATACAGATTTCACTCCGTCTGAACAATCAGCTTCTGCTCCACCACTGGAAAGTGTCGACACCCGAGCCGAGAGACATCGTGTAGAAGGAAGCCAATGTGGTTCAAAGACTGTAACTTAGAGTCTCACAGTAAGCAAGAAGAAAGTAAAGGTCAACTAAAAGTGGAAAGAAAAAAAAAACATTTATTGGTTAAATCTGTATGGATGCACATATAAATGTTAATGTTAAACATTAGAGCATTGTTCTGCATTTGGTGAAACGTAATTGAAAAAAAAAAATCAATTCAGGAAACTTTGAATTATCTGAGAATACTGTTTTGTATATTTGGTAATGTTCAGTGAAGCTGCAGCACAGATGTAATCAATTAAAGCCGGTGCACACTGTGAGATTCTGGCCGCGATTTGGCCGTCTGAGACAAATTTAGCAAATCCTAAAATAATCCTCTGATCCTAGGATAAAATCTGAAGTCTTTGATCGTTAGCTTGACATGTTCACCGACAGCGACGGTAATGACCGCTACAATCTAATCTGAGCTCAGCTGAAATTCTGCCAGTGTCAGAAGATTTGACTCAGTCCTGCAGTGTGACTTCTCCTACGACAACAGTCACATTCTCTTCGTTTTTCATGACAAGCCATGAGCAAAATTAACCTTAGTAGCCATCATTTCAATCCTGCGTGTAACAGGGACGTGCAGAGAGTTCCTCAGGGGCAGGGGCTCAAATGTAAAAAAGGGGCATATATATATATACTGTATGTGTGTTAGGGGTGCAAGAATATCGACTCAATATCATTATCGCGATATCGCATTGCCCGATATTATATCGAAAGTCTTGCGATAATTATGCGATATTTTTTTTATGATGCGTCCCGTCCGACATGCACCTCTCGAAAAATACACGTCGCTTGGCTGCGTTGCATTTCCCCCGACTCATTTCCTGGTTCTCCTTCTCCATAAACAACATGAAATCAAGGAGAGGGTTAACTCTTCATGCTACAGATTTCCCACAGTGGTCAGAAAGAACAGGGGAGACACTTCGTTTCTCTCTCTAGAGTCGCTACTCGCTCCAAAGCTAATCGCCGTCACTCTCTCACGTCTCCCTCACTCTACACACACAGTCCCCACACACACACACACTTGCCGGCTCGATGCACACACCAGCGCACAAGTATAAACATCAGGCCACTTACATACGGTGAAAGCTCTGCGTGGAGCCTCCGCAGGAACATAAAGCAGTGAAGAAATAGACAGAGACAACCAAACGAAGCGAAAGAAAAGAAAGGACCTAAAGACAGAGCGAAGGGAGCCAGTGGAGCAAAAGAAAGAACACAAAAGTAAGAAAATGAGTGTTGCTCAGGGAGAAGACGTAATAACAGAGATTGAAGAGGAAACTTTAGTGGTCAAAAGTAATGCCTCCTCGGTAGCTTGGACATACATTGGCTTTAAGCTAACAGATGTTGCACAGGCTAATGCACTATGCAAAACGTGTCGAATGGTGGTAAGCCGCTCAAAAGGCAATACAACAAACCTATATTCACATCTTAAGAACCACCACAAGCCACTTTACAATGAGTGCATGATACTACCCCAGAAAAACCTGTTGCCGTTAATACGCCAGAGCTAGCCAAACAAGAACTCAAAGAGACATACCGAAATCACCCATTCTATAACGTACTATTTGGCCAAAGATATGATGCCATCCACACAGTGGAAAAGAAAGGCTTCAAGAAGCTTCTGAATGTACTAGAATAGGAATGTACACCTGTTTCTCACAGGTAGCTATCCCACAACTGTATGAACAGTGCAGAAAGGCGGTGCAGGCAGAGTTTGGAGTCGGAAAGATTGAATATGTTTCATCCACGACCGACCTGTGGTCCAGCCGCACTACAGAACCGTACATAAGTCTCACTGTGCACTATATTACAACGAGTACGAGCTCATCAGCAAATGCCTTCAGACTTCCTACTTCCCCGAGGACCACACGGGACAAAACATCTCCGTTGGCCTAAGTCAAGTCAAGTCAAGTCAAGTTTATTTATATAGCGCTTTTCACAATACAGATTGTATCTAAGCAGCTTCACAGTATTAAATTAAAATAATACAACAAGGTTTGTTTCTAGTGGAAAACGTCCACATTTGGTAATGCTGATCAATAGTATTGTTGATTGATTAATTAAACTAGATGTACCGCATGGCGGTACAAAATATGACCGCCGCTCAGGCCTGCACTGGCTTTCCACAAAAATAAATGACGTGGAGCAATTTGGCTGTATTGCGTGTTTATGTATATTAGTTGTATATTTTAAAACACTGTCTGGAGTATTCCTGTGGATCATGGATAATTTAGAGTTTTGTAATTATTTGCTATTACTATTTAAGTTTTATATCAAAAGTCATTAGTTTAGACACTTAACATCCGTAATGTGAAAATGTCACATTCATAACAGTGGTTCTCTTACAAGAGGTTCTCTCGTATTGCGTAAGTAGCTTACGCTGCGGGAAAGTCTCCTTTCTCGAGATACTGAAGCCAAAAAATTATCCTTAATTTTTAATAATCTTGTCAACGCAGTGCGGCAGCCTGCAGACCTAGGGCAGGCTTACTAGCGTGCCCATTGGCTGCCCTGCGGCAACTGCAGCAGCCTATAGCTGAGCCCTTGGCGTGACGTCACGACCAATGAGCGCGCTTGGCGCGCTTAATGCGTCACAGCCCGTCATAAGGGGTGTGGCTTAGCGTATATAAGCAGGGCTCAGAGGCTGCTTCACTAATTTCTGTCTCTTCAGCGAAGCTCTTCGCATCGCTGGACTCTGAGGAAGCCGCCGTCGAAGCAAGCGACCAGCACGCCGAGGATCTCAGCCTGAGGAAGCCGGCCGCCTTCGCCGCCTTCAGCTTTCCCTGCCTGCTTCGCTATCCGGCGAACATATCCTTTACCGCTCTGTGTGTGTGTGTTTGTGTGCTCGCCCCGCGACACACTTGCATCTAAAAGAGCGTGAGGCGTTGTTGCAAATGCCTCGCTCATCCTGTGGCTCGTGCAGAGCCGCGCTCAGCGACGGAGACCGCCACGTGATATGCGCTCTCTGCCTGGGCTTCGACCACGCAGCCCGCGCTCTCTCTGAGGGCGGCTGCGAACAGTGTGAGGAGTTACCGATGTCGACCCTATGGGCTCGACTCGCTAAGTTTGAAGATCCTCCTCCTTCTCCGGCTGCCTCTTCCGGGACGCGTAAGAAGAAACGCCGCTCTCAAAGGCCTCCTGAACCGGATGTTACAGCTGAGTGCTCGCCGGAACCCCTCCCGCGAGGCTCGCTCTCTCCTTCTCCCCCGCCCTTCACCGACGCGCAGCGGCCGGCTTCTGCCCGCACTGCCGTCGCCCCGGGAGATGACGCAGATGACGCCGCTGACAGCTGCTCTCTGCTTGCTTCTGACAGCGAGGAATGGTCGGGCTCTCACCGCTCCGCCTCCTCGACTTTAGAGTCTGGCTGATCCCGCGCCAGTGTCGACGCGGAGCTTCTCCGCCTCCTCACTCAAGCGGTCGAACGAATGGGACTGGATTGGTCCCCACCGAAGGAGCCTGCACCTAATCGACTCGAAGGGTGTTTTCTGCCTAGCCGCCGCCAAGCGCCTGCCTCTAGGTCAGCACCCTTCCTGCCTGAGCTCCACGCGGAGCTTTCTAAGTCTTGGAATGCGCCCTTCTCCGCCAGACTCCGCTCGCCAGTTTCCTCGGCTCTCTCCCAGGTGGACGGGACCTTGCGCTCCGTGCTACTAAGACCGCTGCACAAGCCATCGGCAGATCTATGGCCGCGCTCACCGTCATCGACAGGCACTTTTGGCTGACGCTAGCGGATATGAGTGAGTCAGAGCGCTCTGTGTTTCTCAATGCCCCACTCTCGCCCACCGGCCTCTTCGGCCCTGCGTCCAGCGGGATAGTGGATCGCTTCTCCGAAGTGCAGAAGGCGTCGCAGGCTATGCACCTCTTCCTGCCCCGCCGCTCGAGCCCAGCCACAGGCCGCTCACAAGCTCAGCCTCCTGTGCGCAGCTCCACACAGCGCTCGTCTCGGCCACCTAACACTTCGCAGCGACGTCAGGGCGGCCGCCCTCCCGGGGTCCGCGGCCCAAGATTACGCTGAAGTCTGAGTCCGCGAAGCATCTACAAGGAGGAAGAGATGGTTGAGTCCCGCTACGGCCGGACCGCCATCAAAGCGCCCAGCTCTGTCAGTCCCCTCTATTCAGGCTACTGCAGCAGCTTACACCGCAGCCAACGAGCCAGTAATACCACTCGCTCGCCTGCACACAAACGCCGTTTTCACGGCGACCCAGATAAATCTCAAAAAGAGTATAAGTTCGGGTTTTCCGGCTCCGGCCGAAGGTGTCTTAAGTGTAGAAAATGTGCCCACTCCCATGTGCTCACTGCTTCACACAAACACGGTCCCCATGGTAACGCGCTCAGAGCGCTCTCTCATAAGGCGGACACACACTGCTCGAGTATTAAGTGTAGTAAATGTGCCCACAACTCTGTGCTCACACCTACCCGCTGTTCGCTCTGCCATACGGTTACCCCGGGTTACAGACCCTCTAAAGCTCCCAAACACTGGCCGTGTTATAAGTGTAATCCCTGCGCCCGCTCACGAGCACGCGCACTCACTTTCAGACACTATAACCCCCACGCCGTTCTCGCGCCAGGGGTGTTTGACAGCAAAACGCGCTCCATCCTCCGGGACCGAGCTACTGAACGCTGTACAACCGGCCAATACTGTTTACCAGCCCCCGTGTTCGAGCACTGGCGGCGCGTGCGCCGCCCCATCCTCTCTGATACAGGTTCCCCATCCCGCGCAGCGCGGCGATCTGAACCCAGAGACCATTCGACCCCTAGCGATGCGTGCAAAAGCATGGGAAGCTATTCAGGGCGCGTCAGAATGGGTGTTGAACACTATAAAACACGGCTATTCGCTCCAATTCGCTCGTCGCCCCCCGCGCTTTCTAGCGCAGACGGAGACGAAAGTGAGTTTGGAAGCAGCGCACCTGCTTCAAGCAGAAATAACGAAGCTGCTGCGCAAAGGGGCTATAGAACAGGTTCATCCTTCCCTGTGCGAGTCGGGCTTTTACAGCCGTTACTTCCTCGTACCCAAGAAGGACGGAGCGTTAAGACCTATTTTAGATCTGAGACATCTGAACAAGGCCCTCATGAGACGGCCGTTCAAGATGATTACAACCAGACAGATCCTTGCGCAGATCCGCCCAGGAGACTGGTTTATCTCTCTCGATCTAAAGGACGCGTACTTCCAGATCCAGATAACTCCCCGTCACAGGCCATTCTTGAGATTCGCCTTCGACGGTCGAGTATATCAATACACAGTCCTGCCGTTCGGCCTGTCTTTAGCACCCCGTACATTTACGAAATGCATGGACACGGCTCTCGCTCCCCTGAGAAGACAGGGAATGCGAATACTGAACTATCTGGACGATTGGCTTGTTCTAGCGCAGTCAGAGACAGAACTTGTGTCTCACAGAACAGCGCTTCTCAGCCATCTGGAAGGTCTGGGTCTCTCGGTCAATTGGACCAAGAGCTCGCTTTCGCCCCGTCAGTCAATTTCCTTTCTTGGAATAGAACTGGACTCGGTCGCTATGACGGCCAGATTGTCGGAGCAGCGCGCGCACCGCATCCGTCTCCTCGCCGCATCCTTCAAAATAGGCAGCCGGGTTCCGCTGAAAGCATTCCAGCGTATCCTGGGGCATATGGCCTCAGCTGCGGCAGTGCTCCAGCTGGGCTTACTGCGCATGCGCCCGCTTCAACGCTGGCTGAAAGCGTGCGTGCCCCATCGAGCCTGGGCGGCCGGCGGCTCGCGAGTCAGAGTGACTCAGGGCTGCATTTCAGCCCTGCAGCCTAGGCTAGCAGCCGAATGGTATCACACAGGAGTGATTATGGGGGTGATCTCACACCGGAAAGTTTTCTCGACAGACGCTTCCAACCTAGGTTGGGGAGCGCTCTTCGAAGGCAGACCGGTCTGTGGCCGCTGGTCAGACCAGGAGAATCTCCTACACATAAACTGTCTAGAGATGCTCGCGGTCGAGAAAGCGCTCAAGCACTTCCTCCCATTCCTCCACGGTCACCATGTTCTAGTCCGCACGGACAATACATCGGTTGTGGCCTATGTGAATCGCCAGGGCGGTGTCAGATCAAAGACGCTCTGCGCCCTGGCGGAACGCCTCCTCGTGTGGGCTCAGCACTCTCTGCGCTCACTGAGAGCCGCGCATGTGCCTGGCCACCTGAACGAGGGCCCCGACAGACTGTCCAGGGACAACGTTCCCCCTGGGGAGTGGTCTCTACACCCCCAAACAGTCCAGTCACTGTGGCGCCGTTTCGGCAAAGCGAAAGTCGACCTTTTTGCGTCAAAAGACAACTCTCACTGCCCAGAGTTCTTCTCGAAGAACGAGGACGCGCTGGCCCAGACCTGGCCCAGCGGCCCGCTATATGCTTTTCCCCCGGTCTCTCTGCTGCCTCAGGTCATCAAGAGAGTCAGGGAAGCGCGCCACACAGTGCTCCTCATAGCCCCGTACTGGGAGAACCAAGCTTGGTTCCCGGAACTGATACAATTGGCAGACTCAGTCCCTTGGCCGATACCGGTGCGGAGAGACCTTCTCTCTCAAGCCCGCGGCTCGATCTGGCATCCCCATCCAGAGCGCTGGTCTCTGCATGCATGGAGCCTCAACGATTACATGCTGATCTGCCAGAAGGGGTCATGAACACGATCATACAATCCAGAGCCCCCTCTACGAGGCGGCTCTACACGTCTAAATGGTCGGTGTTTAACAGATGGTGCACTGTCAAGGGGCTCGATCCACAGACATGTGGGGTATCGCAAGTATTGTGCTTCCTTCAAGAGCTGCTGGATGCGGGCAGGTCCCCCTCCACGCTCAAAGTTTATGTCGCGGCCATTTCAGCGTTCTCTGTCTCAGAGCTGGGCCGCACATTAGGAAGGAACGAGTTCGTCATCCGCTTCCTTAGGGGAGCTAGGAGGATGAACCCCCCGCGACCCCCCTCGGTTCCTATGTGGGATCTTTCACTGGTCTTGGAAGCCCTGAAAGCGCATCCCTTTGAACCCGTGGAAACTGTGGATATGAAATACCTCACGCTCAAAACCGTTTTTCTGATAGCGCTGTCTTCAGTCAAACGAGTGGGAGACCTTCACGCGTTATCTATTAACGCCGCGTGCCTCGAGTTCGGACCCAATGACTCTAAAGTTATTCTCAAACCGAGGCATGGTTATGTTCCCAAAATATTGGGCACTCCCTTCAGAGCGCAGGTCATTTCTCTCTCAGCCCTGCCGAATTCCGGCAGCGAGGCAGACAGTAATCTCCTCTGCCCGGTCAGGGCGTTGAGAAACTATATTTCACGCTCCGCCGCCTTCAGGCGCTCAGAGCAGCTTTTTGTTTCGTTTGGTGGGCGCACCAAGGGTCTCGCCGCCTTGAAACACAGCCTGTCCAGATGGATAGTGGACGCTATTGCTGCTGCTTATGCGTCTAAAGACCTGCAGTGCCCACTGGGCATTCGAGCTCACTCCACCAGAGGCATGGCCTCATCGTGGGCGTGGTCCAGTGGGATTACCATTCATGACATTTGTGCAGCGGCAGGCTGGGCCTCCCCCTCTACATTTGTTAGGTTTTACAACCTGGAAGTTCCCGCCTTGCAGGCGAAAGTGTTATCAGTCTAAGTCTTGCGTAGCCAGCCCACTATCTGTGCGCGGGCTACGTTGTGTGATTTAGCTCTACTGGTTGAGCTGCACTGCGTAGGGAAGTTTTAGTTCCTGGCTGTGCCGCTCCGTGCCCCATAGTATGTGCTTGTGTACTGCGCTAGCCCTCTGTTGGCCGCCCGGCTCCGCTATCACGTTCCCCGGGCTCTCCCTGGGACTCATTCAGTGGATGCTGGGCGCGCACGGCATTGACAAGGGAGTTCCCGCAGCGTAAGCTACTTACGCAATACGAGAGAACCTCTCGTAAGAGAACGTACTCGGTTACTAAACGTAACCTCTGTTCTCTCTAGAGAGGGAACGAGTATTGCGTAACCCGCCGTGCTCGCGCCACGAGCTCATTTGCTTCATGCGACAGAAACCAGTGAAGCAGCCTCTGAGCCCTGCTTATATACGCTAAGCCACACCCCTTATGACGGGCTGTGACGCATTAAGCGTGCCAAGCGCGCTCATTGGCCGTGACGTCACGCCAAGGGCTCAGCTATAGGCTGCTGCAGTTGCCGCAGGGCAGCCAATGGGCACGCTAGTAAGCCTGCCCTAGGTCTGCAGGCTGCCGCACTGCGTTGACAAGATTATTAAAAATTAAGGATAATTTTTTGGCTTCAGTATCTCGAGAAAGGAGACTTTCCCGCAGCATAAGCTACTTACGCAATACTCGTTCCCTCTCTAGAGAGAACAGAGGTTACGTTTAGTAACCGAGTACGTTTTCCCTACATAATGTATTATAAAAATGAGTTTCAAAAACACACTTATTGTGTTCAAGCAAGTCTTTTTCATGCTACATTGGTAACAACAAACAGCTTTTTAAACAAAACAAAAACAAAAACAAAATTAAACTCATTCCCACTGTACCTAGTAGAACACTTAAGTAAATGTCCCATTGAAATTAATGGGATTTTATGGATTCAGGTGAAGAAAGTGTACACATAATACATTTTGGTCTGTACCATGAAGAGAAAACTGATTCAACTATATAAACTATATACTATATATTTATACTATATATACTATATATTTTCTGAAAGCGTAGACTCTCAGGATGTGATCTAAGATGGCATGAAACATGTCCCACCCACCTCATTAGTATACTGCCCAAGCATAACACATTGGGTATTGGTAAATCGGGTATATGGCTGATACCTAAAAAAAGTAGTAGTATGTGCATGTCTGTCTGTGTGTGTGTGTATGTGTGTGTGTTTGTGTATGTGTGTGTGTGTGTGTGTGTGTGTGTCTGTGCGTGTATGTATGCGTGCGTACATGTGTGTGCGCATGTGTGTTTGTGTGTGTGTGTCTGTGCGTGTGGATGTCAGTGTGTGTGCATGCTTGCGTTTGTTTGTATTCCTGCATGTGTGTGTGTGACAGTATCATCCTAAACCAGCAACCCTTCGCTCAACAGCACCATCTACAGGCCGATGAGTGTACAGTCACTAAATGTGCACATAAATGAATTTATTTTATACCCCCCCCATGGATGAAATTCTACGAAACTTAGCATACCCCCAGAGGATGTCAAGTTAATCATACACATGAAATATGGTGCAGTTCTGAACATCTCAACTGAAGATAGGGGCGATTAAAGCAGAATAATATTGCATTTTCATTTTTTATGGGAGGGGCGCAAATCACAAATGAGTGATTATGGGCTAGGTTGATGTGGGCCCTTAAGACCAACATACCATAAAAATTTCTTCATCCTTCGTGCCACGGTTCAGGTAGTTATTTAGGAAAAACTGCATTTTTTGGGTTTGGGGGGGCCCAGCGCGGGGGGGTTGGGGGGGAGGGCGTGGCCCCCGGGGACCAAACGAAATTTTTGCGTAAAAGTCTAGTGGGGCTACATGCCCACCAAATTTCATGTTCCCCGGTGTTTCGGTGTCCCTGGTATCGTTGACGAAAAATTCAGTAGATGACGAAAAAAAAAAAGAAAAAAAAACTTTGACAATCCCTATATGACCGCTTTCGCTAGCTATGCTAGCGGCGGTCATAATTAAATTAAATATCCCCAACTGAGCCAAAGGCAACAGTGGCAAGGAACCGAAAAACTTCATCAGTTGACCTAAGGGATGCCCTGGATTCATGGGGTTGTGTCCAGAGCATCAGGTGACTATAACGACTGACAGCGGGAGCAATATAAAGACGGCTGTGAAACTCAACTAATGGCAGAGGCTACAATGCTCTGGGCTCCTGCTGCACAATGCTGTTGGTAATTATTATATTATTTGTAACTTTCATTACATGTATAAGGGATAGGATTTTTATTAGTGTATACTGACATGATATTGTATAGATCTCGAAGCTGACACAATCATATATTTATTTTATACAATACATTTCAATAAAACTGAAAAGATAGACCCATTTAAATAAACCTTTATTTCTGTTTCACTATTTGTTGCTATAACTTGTTTTAATAGATACAAAGTGCTAATACATGTATTATGTCTTGTGTGATGACCAGTGGTGGAATGTAACTAAGTACACTTACTCAATGTGAGGAAATCAGAACGGATACAATTGCAAGTAAAAGGCGTTTATTGAGGTGGTTAGAAACGCACAACACAGATCGGGGAAAACAAACACTCAGATGATGATTGTGGCGCAGGGACTTTGATGGCATCCGGTGGTGGTGAAGTGATCGGTGTGTTCGGGAAACCAGGAACCAGTGGAACATCCAGACGAGGTGACGAATAACAACGAATCCACACGACAATAATGCACAGCAGGGAAACAGAGTGCCACACGGGAACAGGACACGACACCGGGGAAACCACAACGATCTGACAACATGAGATGGGAATTACTGCACATATAAAGGGAATGGGGATTGATCACAGCTGGCGACACTAATCAATACAATGAGTAACCACACACAGACACACAAACATCAGAAATGAGACAACCGATTCATGAACTGTGACACTCAAGTACTGTACTTACAAATGTTGAGGTACTTGTACTTTATTTGAGTCTTTTCTTTTCATGCCAATTTCTACTTGGCTACATTTCAGAGAGAAATATTGTACTTTTTACTCCACAGCATTCATCTGACAGCTTTAGTTACTTTTCAAATTTAGATTTTTGCACACAAAATATGATCATCATGTTTTAGGTGTAATATGATCCTGTCAATCAAACTGAACAGACTGCATTCAGTCACTTCTGCTGTCTGGACGTGATGCTTTACATTTGAGACACAGAAACTTTTACATTCTTACACAATTACTGTCACAATGGCTGATTCTTGATTTATGATCATGGATTATATTTTTAATAACATTTTCATATACAGTATATTTACACCATCGCCTATAAATGTAATGATTATGTAACAATTAGTGTCAAAACGGCTGATTCTTGATCTTGATTTATGATATTTTTATATTCTAAACGTTTTTAATCTCCTATAAATGATCAGTTTGTCTGCGCTGCTTCACTAAAGCAGAAGTGAAAGTGTTCCAGTCCAGATCATGTAACCAATCAGAGAGTGAGACTGAAACCCCATTTGCATTGTCAGGGTGGAGTGATTGTGATCCTCTCAGAATAGAGCAGCTCTGTCTCCAGAGACCATGTTCAAACCCCAAGAGCTTTATTTGACATTTACTGCTACATCAACCTTCTGAAAAGCACCTGCATCTTCATCTGTTAGTTGAATGATGTTGTCAGACACAAAGTGAACTTGTTGAGAAGCTTTATTGAATGTTGCAGCAAACACAGCAGATTGAAAGATCACACACACACACACACACACACACACACACACACACACTCTCTTTCAGTATTGAGTTAAATCACTACAGCTGCAGCACTAGACTCATGTGAATCCTGCCTGACACAGGACACTCAGATACGGCTCATCTTCAGGAGAGAAACATCAGCACTCAGAGCTCTTGTGGAACGAGACCTCATGAGGAGCTCCATCATGTGTTACTCTGCAGACGTACAGCTCTCCCTCTTCCCAGCGTGCTTTGCTGAGGGTCAGGACGCTACTGCGGCTGTAGCGGCCGTCCTGCTGGCTCTCTGCGCTGGTCAGAACCCCCTCGGTGACCTCTGACCCGTCCAGTGTCCAGCTCACCAGCGCCCCCTGTGGAGAGTAAGAGCTGAGCAGGCAGAGCAGTGCGGCTGAGTCTCCAGAGATCTGCAGAGAAGAGGGCGGCAGCAGAGACACTGAGGGCTTCACTGTGGGACCAGCTGCAGGAGACAAACACAACACATTCACACACACACACACACACACACAACACACACACACACACACACACACACATAAATCATTATAAAACAATATCAGTAACACTTTCTTTAAAGCTTTTATACAAATTGCATTATAAAAGTATTTTTAATGCATTAATTATGCACTGCTATATACATTAAAATGCATGTATGATCTAATCAATAAGTGTAACAGCAGTTATAACACATATTATCTATTATCAGGCCGATCTGACTGCTTTAATTCCAGCAATTATTCACTCTGAACATAAATATCTTAAATTTTGAGATATTCACCTGAACTGAAAATGTAACTCAATTTCAAACAGAGTTAAAACACAATTGAATCACACAGAATGAACAAAACACTGAATTATAAGCACAACACGAGCAAAAGAGATTCAGTAGCATTGACTGAACTACAGAAAGTAGCAACATTTACATTCTGATGTCAAATCTCTTTTTTACATGTATGATTTCTACAATAAAAGATGAACTAAATATGAACTCAGTGTAGAAATAAATGAAGGAAAAACAAACCTGTAATAAACTGATTAAACTCATAGTGAGACACAGTGTGGAAATATGTTTAGAATTTTATTTATTTTATACATATATTTGTTGTTGAAAGGAATAATGCTATTCTTATAATAGATTAAATAATTATAAAAAAGTATCAGTAACACTTTAATTAAAGCCTTTATACATATTGCATTATAACGTTTAATGCATTAATTATATATTGTTTTATACATTATAATGCATGTATGATCTCATCAATAATTGTAACCAAGGTTTTAACACATTATAATATCATCTATTCATTGTTACACCTCCAAAAAATTATAATACACCAAAACTCATGAAAAACAACCAATTTTAGACGTAACAAGGAATTTGCAAATATTATAAAACATTTTAACTTTGGTTACAGTTACTTATGAAAACATGACATTATAACATACGCTATTGATACCTTTATAATGCATTATACATAAAGGCTTTAATTTATTATTAATAAATGTTGTTCATTTTTCAACTATAAAACACTTTCTGAAATTAAAATTATATTATTTTTTAAAATATGTAATTAAATAGACTTACATTTGATCACCAGTTTAGTTCCTCCACCGAATGTGAGCCACAGTGATACAATCTAATGAAACGCTCGTACAAAAACCTCTATTCCACTCGAGTGAACACACACTCCAGCAGAGAGAGAGAAACAACACTTCAACACACTGATATTAGAAGATCCTCAGCTCTTCTCAACACTCACTCATTCAGATTTGACTAAATGCTTTCTGATATAACACTGTTTAAAGAAATATATTTGATGAGCTGTGACCTCTGAGGTGACCTTTGACCTCTTTGATCATGGATGATGTTGTGGAGTTTCTCATAATGATGCTTCTGTTCTTCATATGCAGATCAATCATCATGATTCACAGAAAAACCTGCAGCTTCAGACTTCAATCTTCAGTGAAAATCTCTTCAAATAATGAGTTTATTGAATATTAGAGCCAAAGTCAATAGAAAGTGTCAACAATGAAAATATAAAAGGTATTTTGCATGTTCTACACAGTCAAGCATGTTTTCATATTCAAGGTCTGTTCTAAAAGTATCTGGACTGGTTATGAATCTCCACACAAGATCATGAAACGTGAACAAGCTCTAATATGTCTCCATCTTTAACAGCCTGTTTCTTCTCCATTTGATGATTTCAGACACACATGAGGCTTCATGATAGATGGAGTGACACCATGAACTCTGATTAGAGATTCACAATCAGTCCTGATACTTTCTGAACAGACTCATGATTCATGATCTTACTTTAGTGATGGCGGTTCATCTAGTGGAAGTGTAGCAGTGATGATGGTCACATGACTGAATATGGACACAGAGATGGACGTTCATCTGCACATCCTCAGTGTCTCAGGAGTCACAATAAAAATACAAAATAAAGTCATGATTCTGTAACTCTAGTGTATATGAGTTTGTTATCAGCACAAGCTGTTGTAAATCCTGCCCACTTCTTTGCATTGTCAGCACATGCTTCAGTGCTCTGAGAGTGTTTATAGTGCTGTGAGTTTAACACTTCATGACTGAGAGCAGAACAGAACACAATCTTCATCATCACACAAGACTAAACTACAGCAATGAACACAATCAACATCTTCATCTGGACCATTGCACTGTTTATTCAAGGTAAGATGTACTCTGACTCTGGTTTTGGTGTTTTTTGTAAAAGTATATGATGATAATAGTGTTAAACACTAATAGTTTTTCTTTTCTCTTCTTCAGAATCCAGAGGAGTGACTCTGACTCAACCTGAAGTTAAAACTGTCCAACAGAGTCAAACAGCAACAATAGAGTGTAATATAGATGTAGGAATATACGGCAGTGGTTTATACTGGTATCAGCAGAAACCTGGAGAAGCTCCTAAACTCCTGATTAAATATATAAACACCCGTAATACTGGAACTCCATCTAGATTCAGTGGCAGTGGATCTGGCAGTGATTTTACTCTGACCATCAGTGGAGTCCAGACTGAAGATACAGGAGATTATTACTGTCTGAGTGATCACTATATCAACAGTAAATGGGTGTTCACACAGTGATAAAGAGTCGTACAAAAACCTCTGTCAGTCAGACGTCACAGTGACTGCACTGATACAGCTGAGAGAAACTGCAGCTGCTGATGGAGGATCACAAACTACACAATATCAATGTTTAGTTCAAAGTTTCTAAAGACTTTAAAAATATACATTTATCGATAGTAATTTATTTCATATGAAATAAGAGTTAGTGCTGATATTCCTAAACCACAAAACCATTCTGCTGCTCTTTCCTAAACATCCGTGTTTCACAATGCAGGTGAAAATGTGATATTTTGAGTCAAAGGCTTGTTCATATTTTGTTAAAGGTAAATAAAAAGTAATTTCCATTTGTTGGCATGACTAGATTCAGATGTTTAATATAATTGAAGTTGGGTGTCCATCATAGAGATAATCACCATATTTATAATGAAACCATCATATTTAAACACATGATATTAATCATGAAATATTAGGGGTGTGACGGGACAGCTTTTCATTTCAACTAGAAATATCACGTTTTAATGTCACGTTTTAATATCGCTGTCATAGATCGCACCTCTGTGGCTCTCTCCATTCATCAAAGAACACCTTCACCAGAGTATTGAACTTCATTTCCCATAAGCCCCGTACCTAGGTCTAATCACCCGCACAGGTGTTCCCAATTCTCCTCTCCATATAAACTGCCTTCTGACTCTCACACATTGCGAAGTCTTGTTCTGCCCCGGCTAACATTTCCAAGCGTTTACTCTCTGTTATTGATTCTCCGTGTATTGACCCGTGACTGTTTATCGACTCCCGTTCCCTTGTCTGCTGCCTGCCCTGACCTTCTGCCTGTTACTGTTTCTGATTCTGGATTGCCGCCTGCCTCGACCTCTGCCTGGTATTGTTTATGTTTCTGGATTCCCTCCGCTATTGTCTACGCTGTACTCTGACCACTGCCTGTTTGACCATTCTTAATAAATACTGCAAATGGATCCGAACGTCTCTGACTCTGCATCACAGAAGACTTCGCCACCACAGGATCCAGCAGTGATGTATTGTTTGACCACTGATGTAACATCTCAAGCATCTGTGCTGGCTACCCACCAGCAACAACTCGTCAAGTTAACCGCACTTACTGAGGAGCTTGTAAGATCCATGCAAACACTCACCACACAAGCCGCCGCATCATCTCCGGCAGCGGTCGCTCCAGTTCAGCCAACCCAGTCTGTGAGTTTCCCATCTAGTAATCCTCGACTGTCCCTTCCTGATAAGTTTGATGGTTCCTCTGCACTGTGTAAAGGATTCCTGTTGCAATGTTCTATATTCATCAATCAGCAACCACAGTTTTACCAGACCGATGACAGTCGAGTTTCATTTATCTGCTCATTGCTGACCGGAAGGGCTCTGGAGTGGGCGACGGCGCTATGGCAGGGTGGTCAACTATCATTTCCTTCGTATGACAGTTTTCTTCAGCAGTTTCGAGAGGTATTCGAACATCCCGCTGGGGGAAAGGAACCGGGCGAGCTCCTACTGTCTCTACGTCAGGGCGGATCGTCGGCCGCAGATTACACCCTCTCGTTCCGCACTCTAGCAGCACAAACAGGGTGGAGGGATGATCCACTGAAGTTACTGTATCGCAAGGGTCTCAATACTAATCTGCAAGGGGAACTGGCATGTCGGGATGAGGGGAAATCACTTAATCAGCTCATGGATCTGGCCATTCGTCTTGACAACCTGATGCGAGCTCGGCGAGTGCCTCAAATGCACCGAATCAATGAACATCCATCCACCAACCAAGAATCTGAACCCATGCAGGTTGGCTACACTCGCCTAACGCCAGAGGAGAGAGATAGAAGATTGCGCAATCGTCTCTGCTTGTACTGTGGACAATCCGGCCACATGAGGGCGACCTGTCCTAATCGACCAATCGCCCGAGACTCTGCTGCGGTGAGTTCTCATCTCTGCTCCTCTAAATCCTTTGAACTAGCTGTTACCCTGCGTTTTGACAATGAAATAGTTAATACCACTGCTTTAATTGACTCTGGAGCCGCTGGAAATTTCATTGATCTGACCTTCGCTAAAACTCATTGCCTTTCTCTTCTTCCATGTGAATCTCGGGTGGCAGTGGCAGCGTTAGACGGACGCCCTTTGGGTACCGGCAAGATCCATTACATCTCTCAAGAAATCACCTTATGCACAAGTACTCTTCACTCTGAGCTCATTCAACTGTTCACCATTGAATCCCCACGACATCCCATCATTCTCGGTTTTCCCTGGCTGGAGAAGCACAATCCCACAATTTCATGGACTGAGAAGCAGATAACCCAATGGTCCAAAGCCTGTCAAGAGAACTGTTTGCACTCTCTCACCAAGTTTACTCCCATCACCACCCACTCTGAGAATTCTGATCTTCAGAAAATTCCGGTTCAATATCACGATCTCTCTCTAGCATTCAGTGAGAACCGGGCTAATCGACTTCCTCCTCATCGATCCGGCGACTGTGCCATTGATCTCATTCCAGGAGCCATGCCCACACGAGGAAGAATCTTTCCTCTCTCCCAACCGGAATCCGAAGCCATGAAAGATTACATAAAGGAACAGCTTTCTCGGGGATTCATAAAGCCATCCACTTCCCCCGCTTCAGCTGGATTCTTCTTCGTGAAGAAAAAGGATGGAGGGCTGCGTCCTTGTATCGATTACCGCAGCCTCAACGAAATCACGGTTAAGTTTCGTTATCCGCTACCTTTAGTCCCAGCAGCCCTCGAACAGCTCCGTTCCGCGAGGTACTTCACAAAGCTGGATTTACGAAACGCCTACAACCTCATTCGGATCAGAGAGGGAGACGAGTGGAAAACAGCTTTCTCAACCACTACCGGGCACTACAAATATCACGTGATGCCGTTCGGGCTCGCCAACAGTCCTTTTGTATTCCAGTCCTTTGTCAACGAGGTCTTCCGAGACATGCTCAATCAGAACGTCATTGTCTACATTGACGATATCCTTATTTATTCAGAGACTTTCGAAGATCACGTGAAAGATGTAAGAGCTGTTCTTCAGCGTCTCATTGAGAACCAACTGTACGCCAAGATACAGAAATGCGAGTTTCATCAGACGCAGGTCTCCTTCTTGGGTTACATCATCAGTGCCGAGGGGGTGACCATGGATAACGGCAAGGTACGAGCAGTTGTAAATTGGCCTCAGTCCACCAATGTGAAGGAGTTACAACGTTTCCTGGGCTTCGCCAACTTCTATCGTCGATTCATTAGAAACTTCAGCATCACGGCAGCACCCCTCACTTCTCTACTTCAGGGCGGAGGTCAGCGGTTAAAGTGGTCATCCGAGTGTGTTGCAGCTTTTCAACGGCTCAAGGAAAAGTTCACTACAGCTCCCATTTTACACCATCCAGATCCCGAGCGGGAATTTATTGTGGAAGTGGATGCATCCAATACAGGAGTCGGGGCTATACTGTCACAACGGCATGGTAATCCAGTGAAATTATTCCCATGTGCCTACTACTCCCGCAAACTTACCCCAGCAGAACGAAACTACGATGTGGGTGACAGAGAACTCTTGGCGATGAAGACAGCATTCGAGGAATGGCGACATTGGTTGGAGGGAGCTCATCTGCCTTTTACGGTACTTACGGACCACCGTAACTTAGAGTACATTAAGGCTGCAAAGAGACTGAATCCCAGACAGGCAAGGTGGTCCCTCTTCTTCACCAGATTCAACTTCAAGGTCACATATCGTCCAGGGTCTAAGAACGGCAAGGCCGATGCGCTGTCGCGTCAGTTTGACAGCTCCTCTATTCCTCCTACATCTGATCCCATACTTCCAGCAACGCTGATTCTCGCCCCAGTCCAGTGGGACATAATGACTGAAATATCTTCAGCCCAAAGTGAGGAACAATCACCGCCTGAATGTCCTCCAGATCGCACCTACGTGCCAACCTGTCTCCGCACACGAGTGTTACAATGGATTCATAATACTCCCAGTGCCGGTCATCCCGGGATTACAGCCACTACTCATCTGACCATGAATCGTTTCTGGTGGCCAACGCTTCAGGCCGATGTTATCACATTCATACATCAATGCAACACTTGCAACATTGTCAAATCGTCCCATCAGAGACCGGCCGGACTACTTCAACCACTACCTGTACCACAACGCCCATGGTCTCACATTGCCATCGACTTTGTAACCGATTTACCCTCCTCCCAGAATTACACAACCATCCTGACCGTAGTTGACCGATTCTCAAAGGCTTGCAGATTTATTCCCCTGACCAAATTGCCCACAGCATTAGAAACAGCAGAAGCTTTGGTGCAACAGGTTTTCAGACTGTACGGATTACCTGAAGATATCGTCTCCGATCGGGGTCCTCAATTCACCTCTCGTGTGTGGCAAGCATTGTGTGGTCAACTTAACATTAACGTCAGTTTGACATCTGGCTATCATCCTCAGTCCAACGGTCAGGTAGAAAGGCTGAATCAGGAGCTCACACGCTTCCTTCGCACTTACTGTCATCAGAATCAGCAGGATTGGAGCCGTTTCCTCATGTGGGCCGAGTACGCCCAGAACTCGTTGCGCAAACCTTCTACTGGCCTCACCCCCTTCCAATGTGTGCTAGGATATCAACCTCCTCTGTTTCCCTGGTCCGGGGAGCCCACCGCTCTTCCAGCTGTAAACGCTTGGCTTCAGAGAAGTGAGGAAACCTGGAATAATGCTCACGTACACCTTCAACGAGCGGTTCGCAGAGTCAGAGAACAGGCTGATCGTCATCGGAGAAGGGGACCTGCATACGTTCCCGGACAGTGGGTGTGGTTGTCATCCAGGGACCTCCGTCTTCGACTTCCCTGCAAAAAACTAAGTCCTAGGTACGTGGGTCCTTTTAAGATTCTCAGACAAATAACACCAGTGTCATACCGTCTTGCATTACCTCCCACTTATCGCATCTCTCCTACTTTTCATGTTTCATTACTCAAACCTGCCGGTGTTCCGAGTGGAGAGAGGGACCAGGACGAGGTTGCGGAGGAGAGCTCCCCTCCAATCATCATCGAGGGCGAGGAGGCTTACCGAGTAAAGGAGATTCTCGATTCCAGACGCCGAGGCAGGGAGTTACAGTACCTGATCGACTGGGAGGGGTATGGTCCAGAGGAAAGATCTTGGGTGAGATCACAGGACATATTGGATCCTGCACTTACCACCGAGTTTCATCAAAACAACCCTACGAGACCTGCCCCCAGACCCCGTGGAAGACCTCGGCGTCGCTCTGGCCCTCGCTTCAGGAGCCGCTCGCAGGAGGGGGGCTCTGTCATAGATCGCACCTCTGTGGCTCTCTCCATTCATCAAAGAACACCTTCACCAGAGTATTGAACTTCATTTCCCATAAGCCCCGTACCTAGGTCTAATCACCCGCACAGGTGTTCCCAATTCTCCTCTCCATATAAACTGCCTTCTGACTCTCACACATTGCGAAGTCTTGTTCTGCCCCGGCTAACATTTCCAAGCGTTTACTCTCTGTTATTGATTCTCCGTGTATTGACCCGTGACTGTTTATCGACTCCCGTTCCCTTGTCTGCTGCCTGCCCTGACCTTCTGCCTGTTACTGTTTCTGATTCTGGATTGCCGCCTGCCTCGACCTCTGCCTGGTATTGTTTATGTTTCTGGATTCCCTTTATTGTCTACGCTGTACTCTGACCACTGCCTGTTTGACCATTCTTAATAAATACTGCAAATGGATCCGAACGTCTCTGACTCTGCATCACAATCGCGAGATCTCGTCACACCCCTAATATGTATTGTTACTGCATTAATGGGATCTCCTTAATCAAAGCGTTCACAATCTTTTTTTTCTGTTATTAAACAAAAATACATTTCCTAGTAATTCCTTCTAAACGATTTGGTAATACTTGAGTCATTACTGTATTACCATGATCTTGACTTGAGAATTAATTATGCATCATGCATTATCTCACACCTTGGCAATAGCATCGCCATTGGCTAGTAAATGTTTTAGTTTACTAATATAGATATAATATAGCTATTTAGATAGAGTGTTAAAGTGCAACAGTGTTTTTTCTATATTCCACCAGGAGCATCAGCAACAGCACCAACTCAGCAGGATTCCCTACAGAAAATGAAGTAAGAAAATGCTTTTTTAAAAGCTAAAATGAAGTTCCTTGAGGATAAATGGAAGGACATCGAAAGTGAGAGAGATTTCCTACGTTGCAGTCTGACTAATACCTTACAACCCGTTATAAGTTATACTTAGTAATGTGTACTACAAATACTGTTGGCTCTTATGAGAAAGTGTTTGATGTTCCTCATTTTTAATCTGCTTTGAATAAATGCTTCTGCTCATAATTGCTACTGTACAGTAAATGATCATCACACTTTCACCTCTTGCACATTAACCCTCTGGGGACCAAGGTGTTTTTGGGGTCCTTGAGATGTTCTGACATGCCTTGACATTTGTGCTTTTTTCAGTTATTTATAAACATGTTAATGGCAAAGGTGTAAATTCACTCTATATAGCACAAACAGGGCTACCATAATATGCGAGCAACTTGTATGTAGATGTTTGTATTTTTAAGAGAATAATGTTTATGCGTGGTTATTGGAAAAAATTAAAATGAAAGTTGCTGAATTAAGACCACAAAACACATATTAAATATGTGTCCACAAGACTTTTGACTAATGGATGTTGTCCCTTTGAGTGCTAGCTTCAAAATAATGTGAAAATAGTCTTGCTTTATCGTTCACAAAAAAAAAATACATTGATTTAAATGGTGTAAAACAGGTTTTGCTTGGAAAGCCAATATGCGAGGGGGAGGAGTAGTTTACACCTTAGATTACAATGTCCCACCCACTCTGCATAATGACTCTGCCTAATGAGCCATTCTTTCAGGTGTGACACTGACTGAGCCACAATGCAAGGACAAAAGATATATTTAGAAGAAGACTTATATTGACCATTTAAGATTTCGCTTACATCTCTCTTGTAAATATGTTTTGCTATTTTATTAAAAATGTTACAATTACAACAATAATTACAATTTCAACAATATTTCAAGTGTACTCTTTCTTTGTAAAAAAGAAAAAGAAAAAATATTATAGGCCTACATTTTATCATATGTATTCATTAGTTTGAATATAGCCAACATTGGAACATCTAACATCTTAGTCTATGACTTTATTTTTGACAAATATATATATATATATATATATATATATATATATATAACGTTAGATATGAGTAGAAATTGCTAAACAAAAGCTTATTTGATGTGGCAGTATATTCTACAGTAGCCTAAAAACTGTGACTGACTGTAACGTTGTTTTTATGAAATATTAGGGCATATAAATGCTAATTTGCAGTTTAATACGTTGCTTATACAAATACATTTTATTTCAACATATTCCAGTCGATTTTTACTCATCTCAGTAGGCTATAGCAAAGCAGTTTATTCTTTCACACACAGACGCGCGATTTATATTTAGGCTAAACAGTCTTTACAAATATGTACCCTTCATTCATCTCACAGAAAGGCGAGTCATATTATAGAAATGCGATTCATCTTTTTGCGGTTTGCATAGGCCTACACTAACGTTATTCCATAACGTTATTCCACACTTGAGAAAAGAAAACAGCCTACCTCACTCCTCAGCGGGATCTGCTCAGGAGATATTGCTCCTCATATCAGCACTGTTCTGAGGAATCTTTTCTCCATAAGGTAGGCTATATTATGCCTCACTCGATCGCAACGCGCTTTGTTTACAGCTGATGTGGGCGTTTCACAGGTCTGAAATAGTTCTCAGAATTTGCGTTTGAATAGCACGCGCTCTCCGGGGAGTGGTCACATTACTGTGAATTAGCTCGTAATGAGCTCGACTGGAGTCACTCTCTTTTTATACAGATTACAGAAACTGAGAATATTTGTTTTTTATATAAGTTACTTCATTTAACAGATGCGATCTCAAGCTTTATGCCCGTGGGTCTGTTTGCCTGTTTGACTGAATTTTCGCGGAGTTATAGATCATTTTCGAACGCGTTTCAAATGGGAGTTTACTGACAGAGAGAAGGCAGAAATCGCATCATGTTAATTTTTCTTTATTTGTCAAAAAGCAAAACACTTTATTTTTATTGTGAGTATACAGAACAAAAATAGAAACTGAACAGGATCGATTGATGTATTACACGAAAATGAAAGATCAAAATTAACAGAGCATTTAGTGTTTATTTTCATTGCTAAAAAAAAAAAAAACGAGCAAAACGCGCGGGCGCGTTTTTGGTCCCCAGAGGGTTAAATCGTTCCTTTTTACATATAAATCATACATTTGTAGTCTATATAAAGCGGAACTGCAATGCTTGGGTCTGAATTCCTCATTATTATAGCTCCACAGGCCACTTTTCTACCCCTTTTCTGATGTGCGTCTGAGAGCAACTCGTTTTGGTGCGGTCTCTTTAAATGCAAATGAGACACTTCATACCCCGCCCCCTCTCCAGGTTGCAGAGGTGACACTCGGTTCAACTCCACCCCGCTCGGCCATTTTTGTAGTTTGATAGCAGAGATACGATTATCTAGCGGCACAGAAACGTTTTATTCACACGTTATTAACAAAATGTCAACTACGGAAGACTTGTCCAGCCAGCCTTACATGTTCGAGCCAGAGTCGGAGCCGGAGCGAGATGAAAATGAAGACGACGAACCTGCAGAACAACGTCTTCATATGGATGTATCGCAATGGTGTGTTACTGTATTTACACATGAAACTTTGGTCTTCCGACCTTTTACCACCGTGTCTATTTATTTTGATTAATATGTGCGAGGGAGAGAGAGCAAGACAGCGTCTAGTTTGGAGACGGTGAAGTCTTGTTTACACTGTAGTGTGTCGTCATTGGCCAATTACATGACTGCTTTGATGGCATGCACCTGTGAAGGGAGGACAAAGGGACTTTAAAAAAGAGGTGTGGTGCAACCGGGTGTAGTCTGGGGTGGTGACCTGTTGAGAATGTTTTGGCTGTCTCTCGGGGACAATAGGTCCTCCGGAGATGAAGATAGCTAGTTAGCTAGCTGCCTTGGGGTGAGATAGTTGAGTTGTAGAGGGGGGAAATTAGTGTCACGACTACCTCAAAATATTGCTCGGCTGAATGCCCACGTGCTACCGAGATTCTGTGAAGGAATGCCCACGTGCTACTGAGATTCTATGAATGAATGCCCACGTGCTACCGAGACTTTATGGACAGATGGATTTTATGAATGAACTTTAAGTTCCGCCCCTGGACGGTAGAGTGACGTCTTCGGGGAGAAGACGGGTTGCTGCTCGCACTACTCACCCCCTACAGATGAGTCTTCTCTGCCCCGTGAGAGGGAAGTGTTTTTAATCTATTCCTACATGAATTGTTTGACTGTGTATTGTGTAACGGACAGCGGGTTAGAGAGGGAGGTTGGGGAATTGAGAACGGAGGAAACACGCCTTACGTGTGATGTTGAGTACGATACGATGTTGAGTATTAAACACTGTGTGACGTATTGAGCGTGAAAACTCACTGTGTGTAGGCCTATATGAAGTGTTGTGCCTTGCAGAGTTTCCCGTGTCTCTCTTCCCTGGCTCCATATCTTATCTGTACCCGCATGATGAGTTTTAGCCTCTCTATTTGAAATAAAGTGTAAATTCTCTTTGATTAAACCGGCTGGCTGTTCTTTGACTACCGTATGCTGTAAATGAGGTTTATTACACTGGTGGCAGCGGTGAGATCAGCGCTGATTGCGGATCTTATAAACTTCATTGAACTTTTTTTAGCCTACGGTTTGTCAGAATGTTAGAACCGCAAGAGGCGGCCAGCGGTAGTAATGCCGTGCCGGTGGCAGGTGTTTTTTTGGGGGAGAGAAATGTTGCGCCTCGTCCTATTTTTATGCCCGAAACATTTACGTGTACAGGGCGTGAGTGGTCTGATTGGGCAGAACAGTTCTAAATGGCTGCGGAGATTAACGGCTGGGATGATGTATTAAAGCTCAAATTTATGTCTTTGCTATTGTCAGGTCGGGCGCGGGATATTTATTGCGGCTTGCCAGATGAGGCTCGGCGAAATTTCAGTCAACTGAAGGTAGCAATGGGTAGATGTTTAGAGCCCTGTGAAAGTACTGATTGGAATCGCGTGAGCTTCTCCTCGCGCAAGAGGCAGCCAAATGAAACCGTGCGCGAGTTTGGAAATGCTTTGAGGCGTTTAATTTCGAAGGCATATCCGTCCGTGGATAATGCCACGAGAGATTTACTGGCTCGAGATCATTTTGTGGCCCATATAGGTTGTGCTGATACGCGTATTCATCTGCGTAGTGTGAAACCAGCCACGTTAGAGGGGGCTATTAATCTGGCGTCCGAACTTGAATTAATTCGGAGTTTGGAACGAAATAGTGCTCTCCCAAATGCAAAAGTTTGTGGTGTGGTAAATGATAATGTTGGGCCAGCTAGAGATGGGCAAATTCAATCTTTAATGGGCATGGTAGAAGGGCTCCGTCAAGAAGTAAAGACTTTGCAGAGTACTGTTAAAATACTACAAGATCAAGTAACAGGGAATTCGGCTGCTCCGCTTAGTCATCAGACTGATTATGCTACAAATAGACGAGATGCACGGACTTTTAAAACTGATAGTGCACGAATAGACTCACAAAATAGAGATAAGACTGAAGCTTGTTGGGAATGTGGGTGCACTCGTCATTTCAAGAAAGATTGCCCATATGTGTCGGGAAACGGGAGGGGGCGGGCCCGGTAGACCAGGAGCCCGCCCCTCTCTCTGTTGCGTCTATGTCTGGGGGAGTAGGTCAGTCCCAACCAGAAACAGGTGGAGTTTATGTGTTTGGTAAAGTTGGGGGGGTGGAGACCCGCTGTTACGGTTTGTGTCTTGTGTTTTCCTCTCCTGGTGATGATGTCATGACTCCGTGTTTTTCTTTCTGTGTCTGAGTTTATTAGGTCCGCACCTGTGTATCATTATACACCTGCGTCTCGTTGGAGTCGTTTTCTGATTCACTATAATAAGGACGCTGAAGCGGAGCATGGCAGGAGAGAGGAGAACCAGCAAACAAGCTTTTCTTTTTATTTAGTTGAATTACTTTGCTGTTCGTCTTATTAATATTTGTTACCTTCATATTATTTTGAAGTTCATTGTGTTTTTTTATTTGTGATACGTGTTCCGTGAGTTTTTACATGTTTGTGAGTATAATAAATGTCAACGCAGCGCACTCGTGTTTCACGTGTCCTTCTTTATGTTGTGAAACCCTTACGTAGCCACTTTTAACAAAAGGGTTCGTAACATAAATTGGGGGCTCATCCGGGAGATATTGGATTACTTTAATTTTTGTTTAATGAGCAGATAAAGGTTAGTGGTGCTGGGCGATCTCCGGGTAGGTAGAGTAAACCAGGGGGGCCGTGCTTAGCGCCGGTTCTCACTACGGTTTACTATTTATTGTTTTCTTTATTATTTTAGTTTGTTGTTTTTGGAGGTATTCCGGGGGAGAGGCTCGCCTCTTAACTGGTACCCTCTGAAGACTAGAGAGGTCTTAGTAAGGTCTCGGTTAGGTAGGTAGGTCCGGAGTCGTTCGTAGCCTGCTAATTTATTATGTTTGTTTTTTGCTCATCAATTTATTATGGCGACGTTTGATTTAAATGAGTTTGTAAGTCAACCTATCATTGCAGTGTTGGAAACATGTAGAAAGGACGATTTGTTCCTTATTGCTCGACATTTTGAAATACCTGTTTCTAAAACATTGCTTAAGAAAGACTTGAAAGCTTGTTTGTTAACTGGTTTAATTAATGATGGGGTGTTGTCTTTATTGGAGGATGTTCCTGAATCAGCGGAATCTGTTGCAGCTGTTATGGATGAGGAACAACCCCCATTGCATTCTTCTACCTCATTGCGTTCTCTCGCTGGCAATCCAGTTACGCCGGGTGCCGGTGGTGGGGCGAAGGTAGGACCACCCCCTCTTTCTTTGCCTAAGTTTGAACCTTTATCCCTCTCTACCGAAGAATCACCTGTACATCAGGGAGGTTTGCGTTTAAAAGTACGTTTAGCTCGTTTACAGCTTGAGACGCAAGACAGAGCTCAAGCACGGAAGGATGAGTTGCAGCATCAGCTGGAATTGCACCGTATTGAAGCGGAGATGAAAATTAAAATGCGCCAGTTGGAGTTAGAGTCTGGTCGAGATGATCCAAAAAGATCTAAAAAATTTGCTTTTAAAGATAGACCTAGTTCTGAGGTTGAAGCTGCCTGCATTAGTGCCAAATATTCCTGCGATACCTATAGTTAACTCTTTACCTGTGTTAACGGATTCTCTTGATCATTCGACTTCGTTTAATGTAGCGAAAAATATTGTAATTGTTCCACCTTTTCGTGAGAAAGAGGTTGAAGCTTATTTTCAGGCATTTGAGAGAATAGCATCTGCTTTGAGGTGGCCAACAGAGGTCTGGTCATTAATGTTACAATGTAAGTTAACAGGGAAAGCGCAAGAAGTTTGTGCATCTCTTCCGTTAGAGGAAAGTGTTCAATATGAGACAGTAAAAAATGCGATTCTCCGTGCCTATGAGTTAGTACCTGAACATTACCGACAACGTTTTTGCTCAACGAAAAAATCTGCTTCTCAGACATATGTCGAATTTGCCCGTGAGAAGGGTATTCTTTTTGATCGATGGATAAAGGCGTGTAAAGTCGCGGATTATCAATCTTTGTGTGAACTTTTGCTCATTGAAGAGTTCAAGAATTGTGTTCCTGAGCGTACTGCTTTATATTTAAACGAACAAATGGTTACTACTGTGCAGCAAGCAGCTGTTTTGGCAGATGAGTATGCACTCATTCATAAACCTGTGTTTGTAAAGCGTGCGAGTGATTTAGGATACACTTCACAAAGAGAGAATGAAGTTACTTCTTCTGACTTTAAAGTCAGGCCTAGTCCATCTAGCCCGAGAATGCGTAAAGAGTGTGGCTATTGTCACAAGGTGTCGAATTTTAAAACGAAAGCATGAACGTCAGGATTTTTCAGCTCAACCTCGCGGTTCAGTTTTAGTAAAAATTGTGTCTCCACAGACCATGATTTCAGTAGCTCCTGATGAGTGTTTTCAGCCTTTCGTGTTTGACGGTTATGTATCATTGACTGGTTGTGTTGAGGATCAGAAAGCTGTGAAGATCTTACGTGATACGGGAGGATCTCAGTCTTTTATACTGTCTGACATTTTGCCTTTTTGTGCAAGCTCTGAATGTGATACTAGCACCATCGTGCAGGGTAAAGAAATGGGTTTCATCACTGTCCCTCTTCATCGCGTCTGGGTGACGTCTGAGTTAGTTTCTGGATGTTTTAATGTAGCGGCTCGTTCTTCCCTACCTGTGAAAGGTATTGATTTTATCATGGGAAATGATCTGGCTGGAGGAAAAGTGATGCCAGTTGTGCATGTTACCAAAATCCCAGTTACTGACCTCGCACAACATTTCCCAAATGTTTTTGCTTCTAGTGCAGTTACGACACGCGCTCAAGGGAAAAGTTTCGGTAAGGAGAATGAAGTGAATTTAGGTGAGTCTATCTTTGCAGATATTTTTGAGAAAAATGCTGTGACAGAGCATGTGGATGTTAATTCGATCCAAAAATCTGTTTGTCCCGATCCTGACGTATTTTTGCCTATTTCGTGCGATGTTCTTACTGCAGCACAGAAAAGTGATCATACGTTAGAGAAATGCCGTTTAAGTGCTGACACTAAAAAGTCACCTTCGTATAACCATCAGTTCTATTGGAACAACACTGTGTTAATGCGTAGTTGGAATGCTCGTTTATCGAATGATGAAAATACGGATGATTGGAACGTGGTCCATCAGATTGTGGTACCCTCGAAATTTCGACAGCATATTTTGAGCTTGGCACATGATCATCCTTGGTCTGGGCACCTTGGAATAAATAAAACTTACCATCGGGTGCTCCAGCATTTCTTTTGGCCTGGGTTGAAGGCTGATGTGTCTCGATATTGTAAGTCTTGTCATGTATGTCAAGTAGTAGGAAAGCCCAATCAGATTGTGCCACCTGCTCCACTTCGACCTATTCCGGCTGTAGGTGAACCGTTTGAACGCGTCTTGGTAGATTGCGTCGGCCCGCTGCCACGAACTAAATCCGGTTCTCAGTATATTTTAACAATTATGTGCGCTGTCACACGGTTTCCAGAAGCAATTCCGTTACGGAATATAACTGCTAAAAGCGTCACTAAAGCTCTAATAAAATTTTTCACAACATTCGGATTGCCGAGAACTGTTCAAACAGACCAAGGAACTAATTTCTTGTCAAAGATATTCCGAAATGTGTTGAAAGGTTTGAGCGTGGCGCATGTCACATCCAGTGCCTACCATCGTGAATCGCAGGGGGCACTTGAGAGGTGGCACCAGACGCTGAAGTCCAGTTTGCGAAAATATTGCCTGGAGGCAGGGAATGAGTGGGATGAGGGAGTCCCTTTGGTTTTATTTGCACTGCGTGAAGCGCGACAAGAGTCACTTGGTTTTAGTCCGTCGGAATTGGTCTTTGGACATAATGTACGGGGTCCTTTAAAAGTACTGAAAGATGAATTTTTCTCTACTGGTGTGACTGAGAAACATAATGTGCTTGATTTCGTTTCTCGTACCCGTGAACGATTGCGAAATGCTTGTGCTGTCGCGAAAGAAGCTCTTTCTCGTTCACAGAAGAAAATGAAGTGTCATTTTGACAAGATCGCGGTTGTGCGTAATTTTACGCCTGTAGAAAAAGTACTAGTGTTGCTTCCTTTGCCTGGTTCTGCTTTAGCTGCGCGATTTGCAGGTCCTTATGTAATTAAGAGCAAGCTGAGTGACACTGATTATATAGTCCATACCCCAGAACGACGATGGAAGACACGTTTGTGTCATGTAAATATGCTGAAGCAATATGTAGCACGAACTGAGAAGACTGATGAGGGGACTGACGTGTCCCAGAGTGAGGTACAGCCGGTGTCAAATGTGGAACGAGTATCTTTGCTGTCCAGTACCATGGGTGCTGAAGATGTAGATGATGGGTTGAAAATGTCAACGGAGATGTTTAGTGGTGGTCCTCTAAAGAATTCAGAGATTTTAAGAGTTTTACCATCTCATTTGTCTTATTTATCTAGCGACCAGCGTCAGGATGTGATTGACTTAATAGAAGATTATCCTAACTTGTTTAGTGATGTTCCGTCTGGTACCTCTGTCATCCAACATGATATTGAGGTGGGTAACGCACTTCCCATAAAACAGCATGCGTATCGTTCTCCAGTAGGTAAACGGGAGATCATGAAATGTGAAGTGAACTGTCTGGTTACAAATGGTTTCGCCAAAAAGAGTAATAGCCCGTGGAGTTCACCATGCATTTTAGTACCTAAAGCGGACGGTTCATTCCGTTTCTGTACCGATTTTCGCAAGGTGAATTCTGTTACTGTGCCGGATGCATTTCCGTTGCCTCGAATAGAGGATTGTATTGACAACCTTGGTACTGCTCGGTACATTACGAAATTAGATCTTTTAAAAGGCTACTGGCAGGTGCCATTGACTGAACGTGCTTCTGAGATCTCCGCATTTGTGACTCCCGATTCTTTCTTTCAATATACGCGTATGGCGTTCGGTCTTCGGAACGCGCCTGCTACCTTTCAAAGGTTAATGTCTACAGTGTTGAGTGACGTTCCAAACTGTAATATTTATCTTGATGATGTTGTTATTTATTCTTCTACGTGGACTGAGCACATCTCTACTTTGCACAATGTTTTTAGCCGATTAACAGCCGCCTCTTTAACTTTAAATTTGACTAAATGCGATTTTGCGAAAGCCTCCGTTACATACTTGGGGAAACAGGTCGGAAACGGTCAAGTACGTCCGGTCGACGCAAAAGTGACCGCTATTCTTGCATACCCTGTGCCCACTACGAGGAGAGAGTTGCGACGATTTTTAGGCATGGCTGGCTATTACAGGTGTTTTTGTAAAAATTTCTCGACTGTGGTCGCTCCCTTAACGAAGATGTGCAGCTCTAAAGTTGTTTTTAATTGGACTGATGAATGTCAAAGTGCCTTTCTGTGTGCAAAGTCTCTCCTTTGCAGTGCTCCAGTGTTGTCTGCTCCTGACCTGGCTTGTCCGTTCAAGCTTGAGGTAGACGCCAGCGCGACCGGAGTTGGAGCTGTCCTACTTCAGCTCCAAGTGGTGTTGATGGAATATCCCATCCAGTATCTTATTTCTCAGCTAAATTCAACCGTCACCAGTTGAATTATTCTACTATCGAAAAAGAGACTCTAGCTATGCTGCTTGCTGTGTAGCACTTCGATGTGTACGTTGGATACAGCTCTACTCCCGTCATCGTCTACACGGACCATAATCCGTTGGTTTTTTTAAATAAAATGTACAATCATAACCAGCATTTGATGCACTGGGCGCTAATGGCTCAATGTTATAATCTTGAGATTCACCACAAGAAAGGAACTGATAACATCGTGGCAGATGCCCTTTCTCGGGGCTAGGTAAATGTATAATTTAACTTTTATGTAGGTGTGTAAGTTTGTATTATTGTACCTATGTTCTTGGTTGCTTTTACTGTTCGCTTCATCCAGAACCTGTCTAAAAAGAAGACTGGTTCTTTCTTTAAGTGGGGGAGTGTTACGGTTTGTGTCTTGTGTTTTCCTCTCCTGGTGATGACGTCATGACTCCGTGTTTTTCTTTCTGTGTCTGAGTTTATTAGGTCCGCACCTGTGTATCATTATACACCTGCGTCTCGTTGGAGTCGTTTTCTGATTCACTATAATAAGGACGCTGAAGCGGAGCATGGCAGGAGAGAGGAGAACCAGCAAACAAGCTTTTCTTTTTATTTAGTTGAATTACTTTGCTGTTCGTCTTATTACATAGGTGATTAGTGGTGGACACAGGGGCACAAGTATCAATCGTACCCAAACCATTTTGGCTGGAGGCAACCGGTGGAGGGGGTGATTTAGTAGAGTATAGGGGTAGATTGAAGGTTGCTAATGGAGACCAAATGGAAGTTATAGGCCAGTGGGAAACCACTTGTCAATTTGATTCTCTGACAGTAGTGGTTGATTTTGTAGTGGCAGATATTAGTCCCGGTGAAGTGTTACTGGGCAGTGATTTTCTAGTCAAATTCGGTGCAAAACTGGTTTTGAAAGAATTATGCTGCTATTTGATAGGAAAAAAAATTCTGTACAATTGCAAACTGACTTTTTAGCTCCTTCCATGCCAGTGGTAGTTTGTGGGGATACCAGGATACCACCACGTAGCGAAGTGATAATTTTGGGGTCAGTGGAGGGAGCGCCACCAGGAAAAATAGTAGGTATGCTGGAGCCCGGCTCTTCTCTGTCCCGATATTGTGATGTATTAGTGGCACGGGTGGTGTGTGTAGTCACCGCTGGCGTTATGCCAGTTCGTGTTATTAATGTAACCAAGGAAGCTCATACTTTACGTGATGGAATGAAAATTGGGGTGTTGGCTACAAATGTAGAGGTGGGGGAAGGAGCAGAGAAAGTAGATGAAGGGTGTGACGGTAAGATCTTGTGGTCGGCGGATGCTTTGATTTCTCACTTTGGGTTAGACTCTAGAGGGTTTAATGTAGAGCAAATGCAGGCCATTCGTCAAGTGTTAGAGCGTTATAACCAACTTTTTAGTACAGGGGATACTGATTTGGGTAGGACGCATCTTATTCGCCATCAGATTGATACAGGAGTTGCTAAACCTATTAAAATGGCCCCTCGTCGGGTTCCGCTTCATTTACAACAAGAAGTGACTGATCACATAAAACAAATGTTAGACAATGGCATTATTCAGCCTTCGTGTAGTCCTTGGGCAGCTCCAGTGGTACCAGTTAGAAAAAGAGATGGCAGTCTGCGTTTCTGTATTGATTATAGGAAACTAAATGAGGTGACACAGAAAGATGCCTATCCGCTCCCAAGGATAGATGATGCGTTGGATAGCTTGGCAAACGCGTGTTGGTTTTCAACCCTCGACCTAGCCAGTGGTTACTGGCAGGTTGAGGTTGAATCGAAAGATAAACCCAAAACGGCTTTTACTACACGTCAAGGTCTTTTTGAATTTAATGTTCTTAGCTTTGGCCTGTGTAACTCCCCTTCCACTTTCCAAAGGTTGATGGATTTGGTTCTGGCAGATCTTCAGAGGACTACGTGCTTAGTATACCTTGATGATATAATTGTTTTTGGTAAAACATTTCAGGAACACCTGGGGCGCTTGGAACAAGTTTTTGGGAACTTGTATAAGGCCAATTTGAAGGTGAAACCCTCCAAATGCAATTTATTTGCAAAACAGGTATCCTATTTGGGTCATGTAATTTCAGCGGAGGGCGTTAAGGCTGATCCTTCTAAAGTTGAGGCGGTGAGGGGGTGGCCGGTCCCTAGAAATCAGACAGAGGTTTGTAGTTTTCTGGGACTGGCCTCTTACTACCGTCACTTTATGAGGAGTTTTGCGGAGATTGCTAGGCCCTTACACCAATTGACGGAAAAGGGAAAGAAATTTCACTGGGGAGAGGATTGTCAAAGAGCGTTTTTTACACTCAAGTCATGTCTTATATCAGCCCCAGTTTTGGCTTATCCCGATCCCTTGAAACAATTTATTTTGGATACAGATGCTTCAGATGTTGGGATAGGTGCTGTACTATCCCAGGTAGAGGGGGGGATGGAACGCGTAGTGGCCTATGCAAGTCGAGCCCTGACAAAACAAGAACGCAAGTATGCCACCACCAAAAAGGAATTGTTGAGTATGGTGACGTTTATGAAACATTTTAAGCATTACCTTTTAGGGGCAGAGTTTGTGCTGCGTACAGATCACAATTCCTTGCGGTGGTTACATAATTTTCAAGGAATTGAAGGACAGTTGGTCCGTTGGTTAGAACAGTTAGCAAGTTTTCAGTATAGGATCGTTCATAGGCCAGGGAAACAACATGCTAATGCAGATGCTTTATCGAGATTGCGGGCCTGAGTGTAATTCCGGGTCATGTGTCAGACCAGATTGGGGGTGTGGCGATTGAGGAAAGTTGTCCTGTGAGAGTAGTGTAAGTGGCTAAAACGAATGTAGGGCTACCACCTGGAGAAAGACTGGAAGACGATATGGTTAGGTTGCAGAGGGAGGATAATGAGTTGGGGCAATTATTTCAGCTGCTAACAAAGCCATTAAAGGAGAGTGGGGAGGTAAGAAACTATCCTGAGCTGCAGAAATTTGGAAGGGTGTGGGATCAGCTTCAGATACAGGACCAGTTATTGGTGCGAGTCCCTCCACAAAATTCTGATGCAGCTAATAAAGTGCAGGTGGTGCTTCCAAAGTGTTTGGTTCCAATAGTGTTAGCCATGTTGCACAATGTGGTTACAGGTGGCCATCTGGGGGTGCAAAAACTACAAGGAAAAGTTAAAGATCGGTTCTATTGGCCGGGGTGGTTTGCCGATGTGAGGAGGTGGTGTAGTGAGTGCTCTGAGTGCGGCTCACGGAAGCTTCCAGTTCGAACTCCACAGGCCCCGATGTGTCCTTCTGTCATGTCTCGCCCTTATGAACGTGTGGCTCTGGATATTTTGGGCCCACTTCCCAAAACCGTTGATAAAAATCGGTATGTTTTGGTGGTGGGAGACTATTTTTCTAAGTGGACAGAAGCTTTTGCTTTACCAAATCAGGAAGCACGATCAGTTGCTAAGGTGTTAGTTGAGGAGTGGGTTTGCCGCTATGGTGTCCCTCGCAGCCTTCATTCTGATCAAGGCAGGAATTTTGAGTCTACTCTTTTTCAGGAACTTTGCAGATTATTGGAGATCAATAAGACGTGTACGTCCCCCTATCATCCTCAGTCAGACGGGCTTATTGAGCGTTTTAACAGGACTTTGCTTTCTATGCTATCAATTTTCGTGGATAAGAATCAACAGAATTGGGATTCTTTATTACCTTATGTAATGATGGCGTATCGTAGTAGCGTCCATGCCACTACTGGCTTTACCCCTCATAAAGTGGTGTTTGGGCGGGAAATGGTATTACCGGTGGATATAATGTTGAATGTGAACTTGGAAGAGGCTTTTGAGTCTCCAAGTGAATATGTGCAACGTATGGCAGGGATTTTGTCCACTGTTGTTGGGGCAGTACAGCAACATCAGTTACAGGCTTCTTCCCAGCAGAAAAAGTATTTTGATTTTCGGGCTCAAGTACAGTATTATTCAGTGGGAGAACTAGTCTGGGTTCGAAATAAGGCTCGAAAGAAAGGGGTTTGCTTTAAATTGCAGAGATGTTATAAGGGCCCCTTTAAAGTAATCGAGTGGTTGTCTGATGTGCTGTATCAGTTACAGTCAGTTGAGGGAGGGGCTACTACGGTTGTTCATTACAATCGGTTAAAACCATATGTTTCTCAATTTGTTTCAGAGAGGCTGGAGGGGAATGATGAGTCGGCACAATTACCGCAGCAATTGGTTGACCCGTCGACCCTTCAACAATTGCCCCCGGTCATGGCCGATAGACCGCCATCTGCAGAGGGACAATCTTGCCCGGTGGGAACAAGGGAAGGAAACCGTCAACATGGCTCGCCAGTGCCTTCAGCGTGGTCAAGGTTGGAATATAGCCCGGGATCTACAGTTAAGCCTTTATATGATGGAGGAGGCTCTGCGCAGAACATCACAACTTCTGCAGAGATGGGTCGACCTCCACGACAGAGGAAGTTGCCGGTTTTGGACTAACATTTGGATGCTTGTTCTCTGAGTGCTTTCTTTTTCGTTGTCTTTTCCCTTTCTGCTCCACCTGGCCGTTTTCTGTCCATCATCGGGTGATGCTCGCATTTTCTGTTCAACCGTTTAGCTGAGGCTTAAAGTCGAATCGTAGCCTTGCCAGTCAAGACTAACAGATTCATGATTTTATTTTATAATAATAGTTTTATTGAATGACGAATTCGAAAATGATGATCACTATAATGATCACTGGTAAAGGTAGTAGTATAAAATAATAATAATAAAAAAAAAAAACGCTGGCTGGCAGCAGGCCAAATTAGACGCCAGGCCAATGGCCTGCTCCCGATGGCCAGTCCGGGCCTATATGTACAGTTTCGATTTACAGTATATGCTGTTTAATGTTGATGATCGTATGTACAGTTTCGATTTACAGTATATGCTGTTTAATGTTGATGATCATATGTACAGTTTCGATTTACAGTATATGCTGTTTAATGTTGATGATCGTATGTACGGTTTCGATTTACAGTATATGCTGTTTAATGTTGCAGCTCTTCTAAAAGTACTAAATGATCTCCTTCTGGCTTCTGATTCTGGTGCACATAGTATCCTGGTTCTCCTTGACCTCAGTGCAGCATCTGACACTGTGTGCCACTCTACACTTATCTCACGATTGTCTGCAATAGGCATCACGGCTGCGGCACTTCAGTGGTTGACCTCGTATCTATGTGATAGACAACAATTTGTTAAGATAGGTAAGAATCGCTCATGCTCTGTGTCTGTTTCTCACAGTGTGCCCCGAGGCTCTGTACTTGGTCCGCTTCTATTTCTAATCTACTTGCTACCGTTAAGCCAGATCATCAGACAGCATGGTCTCAATTTTCATAGCTAAGCTGATGATATTCAAATCTACTTCACAATCAATCTCAACTCATCTTTTCCACCCTCTTCAGTTATCTCCTGCCTCCACGAACTTAAAACATGGATGTCCTCTAACTTTTTACAGCTTAATGCTGGTAAAACCGAAATCCTGTTGATTAACCCTAGATCACAGAGCTCACCCAGACATGACATTTTTATTGATATAGATGGTATTGAGATTAGGCCTTCAAAAACTGTATAAAAACTGTACAGAATCATGCTTTCACTCACACATTAGTCAGACAGTCAAATCATGCTTCTTTCACCTGCGGAATATTGTTCATATTGGCCCCTCTCTTACCTTTATAGATGCGGAAACTGTTATTCATGCTTTCATCACTTCCAGATTGGACTTCTGTAATTCATTATACAGCGGACTACCCACCAAAGCAATACACCCAGGGCCTGAAGTTAACTTTTTTGACCACCAGCCACTGTGGCAGATGGATTTAAAAATCCCCCTGCCACAGTAACTTTTTACCAGCCAGTTTTTTTTTTTTTTTTTTTTTTGCCTCATAAAGGTGAAAAATAGAAATCACACAAACATTGTTCTTTAACTTGTAAGAATACACATTTAGGTGCTGTCAAGATATTAACGAAATCATTATAAGTAATAATAACTCTTAGACTATAATTTTTTTTATCTTTTTATTCATTGATTTGCTGTGTCCCAGACATAGTCATATGTCATATTCATACTGACTGCTGATAATCTGAGTCCACAAAAAAGGAGCAGATGCACTCCTCCACTGCAGCTGCATCTTCCATGAGGTCTGGTCTCCTTGACACGTCCCCACCACTTTTTGCCAGGGTCGATATTGTCTCCACCACTTTTTAAAACATCTCACGGCACGAATGTACCAATTCTACAAATAAATAAAACATCTCCAGTTAACTGGCAGAGCATTAATTCCGTTCGTTTTTTAAATAAGAGACGATCTAGCACTGAGATGTGTTTTTTAAATCAAGTGATCAAAGTGCTCGTTGCCGCTGCGATCAGAGGCGCGGATACAGTGTTTCCTCGTGTGGCTCGCGCACACGCCGCACTTTCTTCACTCGGACGCGCGCTTGGTTTGCATTTCAGTATTTCTTCCCTGCTACAGCTAACCCTTTCTGTTCATTCACCCTACAGAAACAACGTACACACACACACACACACACACACACCGTGATAGCAGATATAGTCCTAAATTACCGCAGCTCGTATGTAAACAAATCACACATGGCTGTGTTGATGGCTGATTTAGTCAGTAGACAGTTCCTGGCAACTGTTAATTACAGCCTTCAGGAACCGTTAAGCAGAACTAAATAAATATTAATATTACTGGTAAAGTTACCGGGTACCGGACATTTTCTCACTGGTTCCCAACTCCCAACATACACACGCACACACATCTGTGTAACCAGTGGCGGCTGGTGATAATTATTTTTGGGGGGGCGCATTTTTTTGGAGGGGGGGGGGGGGGATACAAGTATACAAAGCAGAAAAAGCTATTTTGATCTCTTTTTATTTACATTTCAGACCAAAAAAGTAGTAACAAAAAGCATGTTTCCTACTTGAACATAATGTTGCTCTCCTTTATACAGACCCTTTCCAAAAATTAGAATATCATGGAAAAGTTAAATTATTTTAGGAATTCTTCAATGTGAAACTAATTTTATAAAAAGGCTGATTGCTTGCAAAGTGAGATATTATAAGCATTGATTTGTTATAATTTTGATGATTATGGCTTATAGCTTATGGAACCCACGAAATCAAAATTTTTGAAAATTAGAATATTACATGAAATCACACTGTAGTAGTTACACAGTAATCCCATGGTCATTGAACCAGGTTTTGGTTATTTTGGCAGTGTGGGCAGGTGAAAATCCTGCTGAAAATCATCTTCATCTTCATAAAGCTTTTCTGCTGAAGGAAGCATGAAGTGCTCTAAATGTCCTGGTAGACGGCTGCATTGACTCTGGACTTCCAGGACATTAAAGCACTTCATGCTTCCTTCAGCAGAAAAGCTTTATGAATTGCATGGCATCTACTTTGTATTCTTCATAAAGCAATGTTCTATGCATTTGTCCCTGTCAAATAAATATTAAATAAATAAAACTCATGCTAACTTAGTGTTTAGCTAATTTAGTGAAGATTATTAGTACCAGACAAAAAGACGACGTACGTTATATGTAAAAAAACTGCACATTGAAACATATGTTTGCGATGTCTGCCATCATATTCCTGTCTCTCTTCAACATCTCATAAGTTAGCATTTGTTTGTTGTAACGTGGCTGTTGTACTGCGATGCCCACTGTGTCAGAGTTCATCTGCTGTCAGTCAATCCTGCATCACCATGGCGCACACACTTAACGTTACCATGCTTCGTCCTCTGTCACTTGCCTGCTGCTGGATGTGTAAATCTGGTTGTTCCGGTCCGAGATCCTTAATCTTTTTTTTTTTCTTCAAGCGAAAGTATTGAGAAAGGGTTTTTTTGTAAATAAATAACAGAATTTGGATTAACTGCTGCCATTGCGTAATAAAAAGTGATCAGCGTAGTAGCAAGCAAGGTTATTTTCCGCCGCGTACAGTTGAATGACAGGTGACGAGAACCAATCAGATTGGATAAAATAACATGTATCCAATTATGATTGGCCAGGGACGCAACGACTTGCGCCCCGAGGAGGATCTTTAAGAAACCAATCAGAGACCAGCTTCAGGTCACATGCTGCCCGAGAATTTGTGTACTCACATAGACACCCATGTGTCCGGCGTCCCTCGCCCATGAAACGTATTGAAAAACATAGTAAATAGTTAATCGATTAAAGTACCAGCCGGCACATGAGTAAACTATTATTATTATTTTTTTATTTCATTTTAATATAATGTTTTTACACATGTTAATTTCTGAAATGTTGATGGGGGCGGCGCCCCAGCGCCCCCTATGGACAAGCCGCCACTGTGTGTAACTGTCATTGTACCGTAACCAACGTCAGCTTTGCTTTATCTCATCTCATCCCATCTCACCAACAGTTTAATACTGTTACTCGCATGTCCAAAACGTCGTCTTTTACTTTGCGGACTTAAAAAAAAAAAAAAAAAAAAAAAAAACAGACGCAAAAAAACAACAACTAATGAATCAGTCAATTTAGTCAGACTCTCTACGGTGGGCGGTAGGGCTTTTAGTGTTGTTGGCCCTAAGCTATGGAATAAGCTGCCCCCGAATCTTCGTGCGACCGACAACATCCGGACCTTCAAAATACAACTTCAAACTCATATCTTCAAGTTTGCCCAATAAATAAGTATCCTCAACAATGTTTTCTCTGTTCTCCACTTTCTCAGCTCTATTTGCTACATACTTTGTGTAATTGTATATTTTGATAAATAGTACAATATGTTTTTCTTTGATTCATGTCAATTAGTGTATGCTTGTTTCCATCTGTTTGTCTGTTATAAGCAGATGGCCTTTGTATCTGTTTGCTTGCTGTTTGTTTGCTATTTGTATTGCATTGTGAAGCGACCTTGGGTTCTTGAAAGGCGCTATAGAAAATAAAAATATTATTATTATTATTATTATTATGATCGCATTATTTTACATATGCACCTGCTTACATGTGATATAACTTTTTTCTGAATTTTTTATTTATTTATTTATTTTTGCCTGTGTTTTGATCAGGATATTCTGAAATCTTTCAAAAGATGTGTAATAGCGCCCCCTACCATATAACAGTGAAAACACAGTAAGCCGGAAAATTCTGTCAATTGTAATATATATATATATATATATTACAATTGACAGAATACTGTATGTATATATATATATATATATCACTGATTCTTGAGAGTCGGGACAAAACACGTTTTAAAAAACTTTTTAAAAAAATACACACTATATCAATTAGAGTTATATGTTTCTGCAGAGAAAGGTCTTAGCTATTTAACCATGTAAAGGAACAGGTTCTAAATAAAAACACATTTTTAACAAATAAACATGTTTCCCTTCAGAACTGGATTTGTGTCAACTCCGTCAGACACACTAAAAAGTATACAATTTAAATTCTTCAAATCCAACAAGAATCTAAAGTTCTAAAGTATATTGTAATAGTGTTTAGTTACTCTGATATGTAAAAAAAATCCAATATATAAACTTAAGTTGTGATTTCACACTATTCTGAAAACTCAGATTTCTAAATATTTGCATTTTCAAACTTTGATTTTAATTTCAATATTGTAAAAACAAATTCCTTAAAAAGATAAAACATAAGAGGATGTAGATCAGATGGTCCTTTATTACAAAAACAACATAAACTGAAGGAAAAATATTTTTTTCCCACAAAAAATTAACAAAAACATTCATACATCCAACGCTGTTGACAAAGATCTGACGGTGTTGATGGAAAAACTGACGGTGTTGACGGAAAAACTGATGGTGTTGACAAAAAATGTTTGAATGTTTTACCTCAGATTTGTGAATTGTTCACCTGTTTGTCATGATATGTTCTGACAATAAAGAGTAGTTTAAAACCACAACTAACGCTCTGTTTTCTACAACTTTCACTTAGGAGCAAAAATCTGCCTTTAAACTTGAAATAAAGATTTGACATTTATCGTGATAATTATCGATATCGACTGATATAAAAAAAATGTATAATGATAATTTTTTTTGGCCATATCGCCCAGCCCTACACTGGCTTCTCATATCTCTATCTCTGTCTCTACATATAAATATATATATTAAAGTGCTGGCAAAGTTACACGTTACACAATAATAAGCAGACCACTGCCTGCCCATTATCTACAAGTCAGATGCGTATGGTTAAATAATGTAATGCATGCTATGTATGAGCATTTATGTGTAAATAAAACCCTGAAATAACAGTTTAACTCTTCACTATATTCACAAATAATATTATATTCGCACATTAAGAGGTTATTGGTGGATTTGTCAACTCCGTCAGCTTACAGGTCAACTCCGTCAGACATAGAACCTGACGGAGTTGACGTCTGACGGAGTTGACGTAAGGGCATGTATTTTCCTGCCAAAATCTGTATTGTACACTGCAGCTAGGTAGTTTTTCCTCAGTTGCTAGCTGTCCTAATAACCTCACTAAAATGCTTAAATTCAGTCCACTATGGTTTAAAAAAAAGTATCTTAACAGAAAGATGGTATTGACATTGTTTGTCTAAAATATAAAAAAATGTCAAATGTACCAGAGCATGTGTGGTAGTGCTGCATTCACCACAGGCAGGGAGATGAAAAGGGGTCCTCAGGGATATAGCTGACCATGCTATTTCCTGATTTAAAGAGCTTTATGAAAAAATCTGACGGAGTTGACAGAAACTGAGGACACAACTTTAATAGGCAGATTTTTATGGAAAATATTGTTTGATGTTCACATAATGCATTGTTTTTTATATTTATACCACTTATTTTTTATTTGATATATATGTTTTCACAATTGTAGAGCTTTTTTAAAGTTTTTTGGGATGGTTAATATTGTGACCTCTTGCTGAGGACAAGTGCAATAACATGGACCTTCTAACCACAGACCATACATTTAAACAAATTTTCCCCAAAAAGATAAAAAAGTTTATTCTAAAAATCAGATAGGTATATACAATTCCTTTAGATTTAACTTTGTAAGTATGTCAATCATGATGAATTTCTTAATTTTTAGCTATAAATTAGACTTTTCTATGTGGGACATGTTTTGTCCCGACTCTCAAGAATCAGTGATATATATATATATATATATATATATATATATATATATATATATATATATATATATATATATACATACAGTATTCTGTCAATTGTAATATATATATAAATGCTAAATGCATCTGAAATTTTCTTATAGAATGATACTTTTTATCAAGCTTGTATATATAAATTCAATAATTTCACTTAAATGGCAATGAAGATTACCTATTATTTATCATTTAAGTGAAAATATTGAACTTGAATATACAATTATGATAAAAATGATCATTCTATAAGAAAATTTAAAATGGCATTTAGAGGCTTTTGCATCTGAACTCTTCATATATATATATATATATATATATATATATATATATATAAATATTTATATATTACTGTTTAATCAAATAAATATAGATAAATACAAAATGCAGAGCTACCTGTTACAACTGACTGATATTGTGTTAAATTGTTATGTTTTATTTTTTTAAGTAGATTTTTATGGATCTTTATAGAAGTAATTCATCAAATGATGGAGAAGAGCATTATGACAGGGCATCCATCCAGACACGCGGTGTAGACTAATTCACTTTCTGCATTTTAAAGAGCCGATTCAGGTGTCTGGACTGCAGTAATGAAGTTAAGTTTTACAGTCTCAGCTAGTATGCTACATCACGCTAGTCTGTTGCATCCTCAACAACCTTTTATTCAGGACTGGCATGCAAAAAGCGAACAAATTGAAATCAGTGCTAATTTTGAGGGTGTGTATGTGCCGTTAACCTGATTTTATCGCAAATGCAACACAATAATCAGTCTCTTAGACAGGTTTTTATTCCATATTGCTGTAAAAACATCTACAAATGACTAAAATAGGACAGAACTTGAAAAACAAAATTGTGAAAATAAGCTTCCAGAGCGTTTTCAGTCTGACAGCCAAAATTATTTTTATAACCTCACTGGCAAATTGTTTTTCTCCTGCTTTAAGCAAAGACCTCATTAAATGTTGTCAGATGTATACTTAAAAAAATTAAAGAAAAATATTTTGCCAATGAGTTGAGAAAATTTCAAAAACACATAATTCAAATGATATTATCTGAAAACAAATCTTAAAAAAAATATGCAATTTTGCTTCAAGTAATTTTTTTTGGATGGCCATTCATCCATTTTTATCCATTTTTTGGATGCTTAAATGTCTTAACCCTTGTGTGCTGTTTATATTTTTGTTACTCAGCCAGTGTTCATGGGTCTGGTGGACCCGCTGCATTTTTGGGTTTTTAATTCAACACAATCAAAAATATTATGTTAAAATACTCAACAGATGTTTACTTCATCCCAATTACAAGCAATATAAACACCATATATGGTTAATATTTTCTCTTTACCTTTGTTAGATCACATTTAACAATTGTAACCTCGTGTGGGAATGGCAGGAGTAGAAACACAAAACTCACTCTTGCACTCTTTCACACTTACACACAATCTCTCTCTCACACGCACGCACACACACACGCATGCACACACATACACACACCCACAACACACACACAGACACACACACTCACTTGGATATGTGGTGTACGGTCACTCTCCATAGGCATAATGGTTTTTCTAATGTACAAACTGTATAATCTATCCCCCTACACTAACCCTACCCCTAAACCTACCAATCACAGACAACTTTTGGCATTTTTTGAATTTCAAAAAACACCATTTAGTATGTTTTAGTATGAGGACACAGATGTCTTCATAAACCATGTTTACGTTGTAATACCCATGTCATTATACACATTTGTGTCCTCATAAACCATATACAAGAACACACACACACTAACAGCAGGCCCTGACAGGAGGAGGACAGAGTAAAGGTACACAGGACCTACAATTTCCACACTTTTATTAGCCCCGGGTCCAGTGGACCCGAACATCCTGTGTGTAATATAAATGTGTAGGGGGGGGGGTGTACAGTGTGTTTTCATTGAAAATGTGTTCAGATATATATTCCTCACAGAAAATGAGCCAAGGCCAATGAGTCTCAGTTTGAAAAAATAAATAATTGTATCATTTTTCTTTTGATAAAAAATGAAAACGGGTCCAACAGACCCGAACACCATACCAAGGGTTAAGGATGCTTAGAAGTTTTTCCAGGAATAGACAAAAAATACTGATAAAGAAAACCATGCAGTAACGTGATATCTCAGTAAATTCAAAGCAGAAATCACACCTCTTATCTCAAATCTGCATAGAGAATGAAGGGAGGGGTTGACTGAAGAAAAGAAGAAAGAGACGGACAAATAAAGAAAGTGGCATAAAAATACTGTGAGAAATAACCGGGAACAGGACAGTGGACTCATTTGCTGCGCAGCCACCACTGGGAGGAATCGCTCACAGTTTTGTTTGGTCATTAGATACTCACCATTATATTTAAATGTTTTGTGTGGGACGGGGTTCCAGTTGACGCAAATCCCCTTTTCAAACCCGATCACGAACATCACGAGAAGAACTTTCGCACACCCCATTTCTCCGCTCCCACTCCTTTTATTCTGCTCCACCGAATGCAGGTTCAGATTCTGAAGGGAGGGTTCTGATTGGACGACGAGATGTGGAGGCTCCAGATGCGCACAACGGCTCCTGTCAGGGGAGATAAAGACAACAAAAAAACATAAAAGTGATTACAAGACGAACGCCAACATCCCTAGAGCCTTCTTGTCGCTATCCCAATTGTCATGATTCCTGTCCTGTGTTTCCCTTGTCTGGTGTGCACTTTTGTTATTTCCTGTTCTGTGCCATGTTTTGTAGTCCTTTGTAGTCTTTCTTGTTTATTAGTCTCCCCAGGTGTTTCTTATTAACCACGCCCCCTTGTTACTTAGTTAAGCTTGTTTGTCTCTGTGTATTTATAGCCCTTGTGTTTCACTGGTTACCTGGTCAGTTGTTGTACATGTATGGGTGCTTCTAGTTCGGTCCTTCTCGTGGTTTTGTTTCTTTGTCCTTCGTGTTCTTTATTATTTGTTCTACATGTTTCTTCATTAACACCCTGCTAATAGATCCTCGCTTCCGCATGCTTTCTCCGGCACACAACAGAACAACTGACCAAAATATGGATCTAGCAGGATGTAAAAAGGATCCTTTAAAAGTGCACACCAGACAAGGGAAACACAGGACAGGAATCATGACACCAATAGAGCTGGAACTGTTTATGGAGTGAGAAAACACAGTCAGGACAATCTTAATGACATATTTTACACTCTTTCAGAAGGTACAACGATAAATGCATCTTGGCAGACCACCAGCCAAACTGAGGATGCTTGTCAGAGCAAGGCTGCATCAACACAACTCACAGTCGTGTCCAATAGAAAGCCACACATTTAAGAAGGCCTGTTTTTGACAGCCACGGACAAACGAGACGTGCGCTTGTAATTATAATTGGAGTCAGCGTTCTCCTGAATGCATTATGATGATGCCCGAAGCAAGGGTTCAAGGGAAAGAGTGGGGGGAAAAAGGCCTGAGTGGTCCAGTCTGTTCAGCAATGGCCGTTTTCACACGTTTGCTCTAATCATCAACTCACACCTGTTTCTCTCCATTAAAAAGGGAAACTAGGGCCTTGATAATCAGTCCCTTCAGACGATAAGTTGTTGACGTTCTCCAGGCTCCCATTATATACTTCCGGGTCGCACTAGTGATGATGTCACAGGCTGTCGCCGGCCAATAGGATTGCCGTGATTAGATAAGTGTTTCAGACACAGGTTCACGCGGAGGCATTCCCCATAGCGTTCTGACGCAGTGTCTCGTTCCCTGTTCTCAGAGAACATAGGTTACAGTCGTAACCTGAGACGATCTCCTTCCAGCTCCATGTCTTTATTATTTTCAGAACTCTGTATATTTAGACAATCGGTCAACTGATGCCTATCATCAGATAGAGAATCTTCTTCTATATCTACCACTGCCACTCGCTCTTTCCCCATTTGCTTCAAAGCTGCAGCATCGCCTGATGAATCTGTTGAGTTTGCATCTACAGGTTTTTGTACAATGGTTTCCTCAACTACATCCGCTGTTGTAGGCGCCTCCTCGTTAACTTTTTCAACCGATACCGGATCTTGGATCTTTTTTCGGACAAACCCTCACGAGATGTCCTATTTCACCACAACTAAGGCATTTCATGCTATTAGTTGTGGCATAAACCACATAGTTGAAATCATCATTGAAATTAAATGTCAAATTCAATTCCTCTTTGTTATCCTTTAGTACCATGTACACAAAACATCTGAATGACACTACGTGTTTCAGTAACTTCGATTTACTGCCGATTTAGATCGTCTTGATTGGGGAAACCAACCTGTCATATCTCTCCAACAGTTGATCCAGCACTTCATTTTTTATAAAAGGTGGCACGTCAACGGTGCCGACAAAACATTTTCACAGCCAACCACCTCTCCCACAGCTAAACTACACTCTTCCAGACTAGCGTTCAAACTTATTTTTACAGCATGACGCTGTGTGAGGAAATCTAATGTCCTCACACCTGAAGTCATCTTGCCAGTTATAAAAACTGCCAGACAGACAACAGTAATGACACAAGTAAAAGAGACAAAAGATAGAAAATAAAAAACTTTTTTTAGGCACAGCGGCCACAAAATAAAGTCCACACACTCACCAAACTCTGTTCTCTGTTCTCAACAAACGCAAACGCATGCGTACAGAAAGAGAGACAGAGAGAGAGAGAGAGAGAGAGAGAGAGATAAAAGTGTGCATGACTATGTGAGTTAAAATCTAACAAGAAGAGATGAGCCCCTCAGACACTATTGCAACATCCTGTGGCCATGAAAGATTTACAAAATAACTTTGGCCCCCAGTGTAAAGTATCAACAGCTAAGTTAATGGTGTGATTACACTACACTGTAAAAAATATATATTTAGAACATTTTTGGAAACTGACAATTAAATATTGACTCAACAAATTGCTTCCAACTAATTATCCCCAATCAAAAATATGCATTGTGGTAATTTTAGCTTAAGGTTGAAGGTAAAATTAAAAAAAATATATTCACTGAACATATTAAATTGTGTTCAGCCAATCCATCAAGTAGAAGTGAAAAAATTGTGTTTGCTGAACAAGCCTTGCAAAAAAAAAAAAAAAACATATACAAATACGCCTGAGAGAAACCGCTGGTATTGTGGATTCAAATGTATATGCACATGAGAGTGAGTCGATGCTGAAGGACGACGACAGAACATCATTTCCAGACATTTTTCATCATTTAAGTTATGGTGAGTACTGAATTCGCTGAACGAATTAGAACGATTCTTTGAATGTTTTACTTTAGGACACAGTATATTTTACATACATTGTATTTTGCAGAATAACAGTGAATTCACACCTTTGCTGGTTTCATGATAGCATTTTATAACCTACTTTAGCCAATACTAATCTCTCAGTCACTATTTATTGAACTAAATAATTTTATCGAACTCTATTATGATTATATTAAATGTATGAGACACTTTTCTGTTATAACTTTTTTTTTCTCAGTGTAACCCAGCATCGTTAGGTCTGACTCATCAGGCATCATTTAGTGAAGAAAACTGAACCACTGCGACTTTCACAGTGAGTATTTAACAAGAGTTGTTATTGCATATTTGTTCATTCCATATTTGTGTCAAATACTGTTAGCTCTTATGACATGTAATTTGTGTTAAGTTGCTTTATTGAGAGCCGCCATAAGACCGCTAAAACAAACAGGTTAAAAATATTGCTGCATGTGATTTAAAGACATAAATTAATCAAATTTGGCAGTGTTATGTAAAAAACTTCTGTTCTGTCACTTGTCGTCAGCTATTTGATGCAAGGAGGCTTTGTTATTTATTTATTTATTTAGCAGGTTTTCAGCACAGAGTCCATGCAAAGTCCATAAGTCCAGTGTCGCTTCTGCAAGCTTTCATCACAGCACCAAGACATCCTTTTCAAGCACTACAGAACTTACCATTGGTCAGTTAATGCAACTTAGTTAACTCAGTTAATCCCGTTTACACCCAGAATGTGTTTGTATTTTAAAAACAATTGGGGCTTTAAAAACACATCCAAAGACTGGCATTAAGGAGAACGACACATTTTCTAGTGACAACTGTGATTTTAAGGACATTTGCTCTCAATCAACATTTCTTCACCATTTAAGAGGACATCATGAGCTCAAAGTACCTCCTGTGAAAATATAAAAATTCAGATGAAATTACACTAAACTAAACACAAGTAACCCTGAAGTTCTTCCCGTTTTTCCTTTTTTTGTGTGTGTGTAACTTTTGCAGACTTTCAAATATTTGTAAATGTTTTAGACGTTTAATGTTTATAAATTGTTAAGATGCAGTTTCATGAGCTCAAAGTACCTCTTGTGAGAATACAAAAATGGTTACACTGAGCATTTGAAGTAACCCTCTCCAGTTACTTGCATTTTATGGTGTTTTCGAAGTTTTTGCACTTTTTGTAGATGTTTAATGTTTAAACTTGAGCTGCAGTTTCATGAACTCAAAGTACCTAAATACTAAAATGTAAGTGACCTTTCTCTAAACACTGGTTGAGCACACTCCCCAGTTACTTACATTTTATGATATTTTTTTTAATGTTTTTGCAGATTCTTGATGTTTTTCAAATAATTGTGTTTTGTTAATGTAAGGTCCAATTCATCAGCTTTGTGTATCTTATCAGAATCCTGAATTTAAATGCATGATTTTTTTATTGTTTAGGTCTACTGTGCAGAAAATTTCAATTTCAATTTCAACCATTTTAAGGTATTTTCACAATACTGTTGTAGATTTAATAAAATGTATTAAATTAACTATTGTATTATTAAATAAACTGTCAGAATGGCTTGAGTGGTTAATATATATAAGGATGTAATACCTTGGTAAACTTTTTTTTTTTTTTTTCGTTTGGTTCAACATATTATTTCTCATTGAGCCAATGTTAACAGGCTATTGCAACAATTGATACAATTGAATTTACAGAATTTCACTTGGGCCAATTGACCAATTTAGATGTGACCAGTCACTAGAACATTTTGAGTTGGGGAGGCTAGAAATGTTGTACAGTGTAATAAGAAAAGGAAAAGAGATGGAACTGTGCTGCAAAACTGGATACTCAATGAGAGAAACCGTAAGCCTTCCTCCTCCCTAAGAATTTTGTGTACACCATTGTACACTCCTGTCATTACAGATGCATTATCTGTGCCAATGCCAAGCATGTTCTCCTCCTTGAGGCCACACTTCCCAAGAAAAGCTAGAACTGCTCTGGCTATGGATCTAGCATCCCCTCCCTCCAGCTCAACAAGGCCTAGGTAGGTGGCCACCACATCTGCTGTCTCCTCACTAAAATACCGAATCACGATTCCGAGGTATTTTGAGACACTTAAATCGGTTCTCTCATCAAGGAGGAGGCTGTTTGGAGTCACCAATATCAGCCACCAGTCTTTCAATGAAATATGGGGCCAACACCCCATTTATCATTTCCGTACTGCAGTAGAATGGGAAAAAGCAGCTTTGCATGCCTTACCAATGTGGTCACAAGAAAGAATGGAGCAATGCTCTGCAATCGCCATTGCCATGGTTGCCTCTGCATGTTTGCAAGAGTCTGCATTTTTTGGAGCAAATGTTAATGTTTTTTGCTTGGGTTGATTGAAGGCCTTGGACTTTTTATTGTGCTTTTGAGTTGAGGCATGCTTTTTAACATCGGACAACTTGGCACAAAATTCTGTTTTGCAGTATAGACAGTAAGCCCTTGTGTCATTGCCCACATAGGGCTTCAGCCACCCCTTAAATTCAGGAATTAACTCCCATTCTTTCTTATACTTTTGTAAATATACCTTAGAGTGTGAAATGTTTGCTATTTTGTAATGTTCTAGCTGTGTGTATCTGTATTTATATTTGCTTGTGTATATATCCGCCTTTTATATTTATATTATGTTCATTTGTTTAATAAAGTTGAATTTATATTGTGTGTATATGCGTTTTTGTATGTGTATATGAGTTTGAGGGTGAAAAAAAAAAACGGTCAAATTAAATGGTTTGAATTAAAAACAAAGGAGAAGGCAGCTGATATGTGATCACTGATTGGTCCCTGCTAACACAGCGTGCACATGCGCAGCTCATTCATGTCTATTGCCGCTTTCTGACCGGAGGAACCTTTTCACAGTTCCTAGAACTATTGGCTAAAGTACCCGGATGATCCCGTGGTGCGAACACGCCGACTAGGAACGATTTTAGTTCTAGGAACTCCATTTGGAGGAACTAATTTAGGTCCTACTTCAAAGTAGGGTCTAAACCAGCACTATAGGAACTACCCGTGACGTTAGTGTAAGCTGATTGACCGAACGCACGCGGAACACCAGCACCCGCCATTTTTAACACATCTATAATGTAAACACACAGATTATAGCCTATATATTTACTCCATAAACTAACTATACAAACATGGAAAACAGTGATAGATGGGTCTCTAAACCTTTATGCTGAAGAGAAAATCCAACGCAACTTTGAGGGGACCAAGCCAAACATGATTATGTTTATCTGCCCAGCTAGCAACACTGGCATCAAACACACGGCATAAGCTTTTTTTCATATACTGTCTACTTTCTATAACAGTTCTATCTAATAAGATATTAAACAGTACTGTTAGACAGATCGCTAACTAATAAACACAGAGAATGCGAGCATTGTTAGCCCTGGTGCTCTCAGCGCCGTCAAAATAAAAGTCACCGTGCTTGCGTCACTCCCTTACCCCTCCTACCAGTTCCTATGGCCACTTGGCCAGTGCGAACGCAAACAGCAAAACTGAGTTTGGGGGAGAGTAGTTCTTAGAACTGTTTAGAAGTGGACAGTTCCTAGAACTAAGTTCCTACTTGGTCGGAAAGCGGCTTATGTCAGCTGGCGTGCAGTCACAGTCCTCTCAGCCGCTCACTGAGCAGAGCAGACGCAGAGAGATGTGGCTGCAGCGGGGAAGACCTCACGCTTGCAGTACTGGCGATATTTGGAAAGTTGCTAAGGTTTGTCCAAAAAGTCACTAGATTTGTTGCTAGTTGCTTTTTTGAAAAGTCGCTAAAAATAGCGACAAAGTTGCTAAGTTGGCAACAATGTGCTGTTCTCTTCTCAGGCACTGGTGTTCTCAGCGCCGCCCGTCGAAATAAAAGTCTGGAGCGCCGTCGAAATAAAGTCCCGGTTCCAACACATCGGCCAATCAGAAAAACGTATTGGCCTTGGCGATATATTGGTCGACCACTAGTTAATAGTCATGTGTCATAACAAAACTGAAAAAGTCATAACAAAGTCATAACAAAACTGAAAGAGAAATTAAATTGAACACCTCAATATTTCATTAAATCAAGATCAACACAACATCTTCTTAAACATGGCAGCACAAAACACGGATCAAACAAGTCAGTCTCAGATAAACAATTTTTTTCTAAAAGGACTTTACAGTAGGGCGAACAAATAAAGCCAAAGTAAAATCAGATATTCAGAGCTGACTTTGAGTTGATGGACCTCTCAGTCTCAGAGGAGGGCAATATTTGTATTCAACTTCAACAAAAGTTGGTTCTCAAAGTTCTTGGAATTTATTCTAGCTGTTTTTGGACTGAACATGAGGCTAGCAGTGCTAAACAGGCGCTCACCGGCAGCAGACGCAGGGCAGTGTTGAGCCTTAATGACATCTTCAGTAGAGGTGGAAGGTTTTCAGGACACCCATGTCGTCGCCAGCACAGGTCAGATAGCCATCAAGCAGTGTTGGGCCTTGTTGTGACTGGGAGGACTTCAGTGGCTTGAAGAAATCCTCTTCCTCTGGTGAAGTGGCATCACTTGTAACTTGTATGTCACTGCTCTTCTTTTAGTTTTATATGCATATGTCAGCAAACCGAGTTTGAGGATGGCAGCATCAGTTGTCCAATATGTTTTAAACTTTGGAAGCAGGATTGCGGCTGTAATCAGCTCAGGATCATTGAGCATGTCCCCGAAGCGCTTGATCACACTCGTGAGGATTGCATCTACGCATCTGATTGCATCTGATATCTTGGCTCGCATTAGCTTGGAAACCATGATGTTGAGTGTTGGTACAAGCCAGCCCATGTGCACATTGGTTTCTTCCTAGCAAACTATTAATCACTTTGGTGTAAAAAACTATGGATTTCATATTGTTTGCAGGTACAGTAGAACTGAAACATGACAAGTAATGCAGTTTTCATAATGCCATCAACTGTTAGTGTTTTGACAGTCATTGCGCTATTTTTGACTATATTCATGTTGGATAGAAAACTAGTGCTAGAGTTTTGACAGAATTATTCAATTTTGATTCGAGTTTGCTGTATTTTGATAGAGTTAGTATATGTAGAAAAGGGTTTTTAGCATTTTGAAATATAGAGTTTGTATTTATTTTACAAAATGTGGTTTTGGCCAGAAAATGAACTATTTGGCCAATTGTGTGATGTAGTGTGTTGTTGTGTGAAGAGTTTAGAAAAGCACTGTAAAGTATATTCCTGTGTACAATACCAGTGTTACCATTCTACTCAAGAGTTCAGATACTCAGAATTAGGAACAAATCTATTATCATTATAAATCAATATTTTAAAACAATGTAAGATTATAAGGCGTAAACATATGTGAGAAAAAAAATTAGTTGGTTACAGTTTTTCTCGATTGCTTAAACACATTTCTTGAAACTATGCCTCGTATTCTCAAAACTATAAACACAAATCCATAACGTCTCACCCAATTCCCCAAACATCCTATTTTCAGGTCAAAATGAAGCTCTACACTCAAAACCATTCACTCTTGCTGAAAAACCATACTTTGCCCTCAGACAGGACACACAAGCCCTCAAAATCACACACACTACAACATAGTCTAAGACACTGGTGCAATAAATTCAAAACAACATTTCCAAAACTGGTAAGTTATGTTGCTTGTGGTTCCCCCCCTCACAAACCTTTTCACATGATGAACACAAAAGACACAACCAATGGATACATTGGCACATTTTTATTCATACACAGAAAACACACACACAAAAATATTTTTTTCCTCTTTTTTTTTTTCCTCTAATTTTTTATTTTTTTATATTTACTTACAGTAAGATGTGTGTGACCAACATATGACAGTAAAAGAGCACACACAAACCATATTCTAATATGGAATTCGAATTGTATTGGAATGGTAAAGAGTGTTGGGACGTGACAGGAGGGCCTCCACTCAAGGAGACAATATCAGAATCAGAATCAGAATCAGAAAGAGCTTTATTGCCAAGTATGCTTGCGCATACGAGGAATTTGTCTTGGTGACAGCTTCCAGTACACATACAATATAAAGTGACAAGACAAGTGACAAGTAACATAGGTATAAATAAAAAAATAGAAAAAATAAAAATAAAATAAAAATAAAAGATTATAAATTATAAATATATATAAAGTTATAAGGTGCTATAATGAAATGTCTGAGGGAAGTATTGCACATGTTTGTTCCACAGTAGGGGAACATTAAGTGTTCATGAGGTAGATGGCCTGGGGAAAGAAACTTTTCCTGTGTCTGGTTGTTTTTGTGCTCGGTGCTCTGTAGCGTCGACCAGACGGTAACAGTTCAAACAGAAAGTGTGCTGGGTGTGACGGGTCCAGAGTGATTTTGCGAGCCCTTTTACTCACTCTGGATGAGTGCAGTACTTTGAGTGTGGGAAGGGTAGTGCCAGTGATTCGCTCAGCAGTCCGAACTATCCGCTGTAGTCTACGGAGGTCGGTTTTGGTAGCAGAGCCGAACCAGACGGTGATGGAAGTGCAGAGGATGGACTGGATGACAGCTGAGTAGAACTGTACGAGCAGCTCCTGTGGCAGGTTGAATTTCCTCAGCTGACGCAGGAAGTACAGTCTCTGTTGGGCTTTCTTCACAATAGAGTCTATGTGAGTGTCCCACTTCAGATCCTGAGAGATGGTGGTGCCCAGGAACCTGAATGACTCTACTGCAGTCACAGTTCTGTCCATGATGGTGAGTGAAGGGAGTGCAGGGGGGTTTCTCCTGAAGTCCACGATCATCTCCACTGTTTTGAGCGTGTTCAGCTCCAGGTTGTTATAACTGCACCAAAGAGCCAGCTGCTCCACCTCCTGTCTGTACGCAGACTCGTCACCGTTCCGGATGAGTCCGATAACAGTAGTGTCGTCCGCAAACTTCAGGAGCTTGACAGAGGTGTCTTTAGAGGTGCAGTCATTTGTGTACAGGGAGAAGAGCAGTGGTGAGAGAACACATCCCTGTGGAGCACCGGTGCTGATGGTGCGGCTGTCGGACGTGATTTTGCCCATTCTGACTAGCTGTTGTCTGTCTGTCAGAAAGCTGGTGATCCATTGACAGATGGAGCTAGGGACAGAGAGCTGGGTCAGTTTGGTCTGGAGCAGTGATGGGACGATGGTGTTGAAGGCAGAACTAAAGTCCACGAACAGAATCCTTGCATAGGTCCCTGGTTTGTCCAGATGTTGTAGGGTGTAATGCAGTCCCATATTGACCACATCATCCACAGACCGGTTTGCTCTGTAGGCAAACTGCAGGGGGTCCAGCAAGGGTCCAGTGATGTCCTTCAGATATGCTAACACCAGTCTTTCGAATGACTTCATGGCCACAGATGTTAAGGCAACAGGTCTGTAGTCATTGAGTCCTGTGATCTTTGGTTTCTTCGGGATTGGGATGATGGTGGAGCGTTTAAAGCAGAAAGGGACTTTGCACTGCTCCAGTGATCTGTTGAAGATCAGTGAGAAGATAGAGGCCAGCTGGTCAGCGCAGGTTTTCAGACAGGCTGGTGAAACACCGTCTGGGCCTGGTGCTTTCCTTCTCTTCTGTTTCCTGAAGATCTGACGCACATTATCCTCACTGATCTGAAGTGCAGGGGGGGAGGGGAGGGGGATGGCTGGAGGTGTTGATGGCTGTGTAGAGAGATGGTCAGGGCGGGTATGGGGTGTCTGATCGGGGGTCTCAAATCTACAGTAAAAGACATTCAGCTCGTTCGCAAGATGCTTGTTGCTGTCGATGCTGGGGGATGGTGTCTTGTAGTTGGTAATGTCTTTCAGGCCTTTCCACACTGATGCAGGGTCGTTGGAGTAAAACTGGTTTTCCAGCTTTTTGGCATAGCTCTTCTTAGCCACTTCAATCTCCTTTGTCAATGTGTTCCTGGCCTGATTATACAAGATCCTATCCCCACTCCTGTAGGCATCTTCTTTGACCTGACGAAGCTGTCTGAGTTTTGGTGTGAACCATGGTTTATCATTGTTGAATGATAAGTAAGTCCTGGTAGGGATGCATAAATCCTCACAGAAACTGATGTATGATGTTACAGTCTCTGTGAGCTCGTCCAGATCGCTGGCAGCAGCTTCAAAAACACTCCAGTCAGTGCATTCAAAACAGGCTTGTAAGACCTGCTCTGTGTCGTTGGTCCATCTCTTTACAGTCCTTATTACTGGCTTAGCAGTTTTAAGTTTTTGCCTGTAAGTTGGTAGAAGATGAACCAGGCAGTGATCGGAAAGTCCTAGAGCTGCTCTGGCGACGGAGCGATATGCATCCTTTGTTGTGGTGTAGCAATGGTCCAAAATATTATTGTCTCTGGTGGGGCATGTAATGTGCTGTTTGAATTTAGGCAGTTCACGTGTGAGTTTTGCCTGATTAAAGTCTCCGAGAATGATAAGAACAGAGTCCGGGTGTTGTTGTTCTGTTTCTGTGATCAGATCAGCCAGCTGTTGCAGCGCCGTACTCACGTGTGCTTGCGGTGGAATGTAAACACTGATGAGAACGAGCGAGGAAAACTCCCGCGGCGAGTAGAACGGCTTACAGTTAATGAAAAGCACTTCCACATCAGGACAGCACATCTTCCTTAACACAGTTACATCAGTACACCACCTTCTGTTGATGTAAAAGCATGTCCCACCACCGCGCGTTTTCCCCGTTGACTCCATATCGCGATCCGCTCTGAACAGCTGAAAGTCCGGTAGATGTAACGCGCTGTCCGGAATGGCTTCGTTCAGCCAGGTTTCCGTGAAACACAGAGCAGCAGAGTTGGTAAAGTCCTTGTTTTTGCGTGAGAGCAGAAGTAGTTCGTCCATTTTGTTAGGGAGAGAGCGGACATTCGCCAGATGGATGCTAGGCAGCGCCGTTCTGAATCCGCGCTGCCTGAGCTTCACGAGTGTGCCGGCTCGCTTCCCACGCCTGCGCGTCTTATACTGTTTCCACAGTGCAGCGGCGCAACCGACGACAATGTTCCGCAAAACGCCAGAAGAATCAAAAACTGGTTGGTGATCAGTTGGTGTGCACTGCCGAATGTTCAGCAGTTCGTCCCTGGTATAACTGATAGCGAATGACAAACATAAAACAGGACAAACTAACAAAAACAGTGTAACAACTGGAGAGCTCAACACCGAGGCAGCCATCCGCGGCGCCATCTTGGATATAGTGAGAACACGATATATATGATGAACACGTCTAAGAATGTTCCACATATGGTTGAAATACCATCATTGGCCTAGAAAGATAACATTCTGGGAGTCAAGACTATAAAGGAGAAAGGATGCCCTCCCTTCACTGTCACACTCTGCAGCCACTCTGTGTGACTGTACGACTACTGGCCTTTTCTTGCAAGAAAATAAACCTCATCAAAGACTATTGGAAATGTTTGTCTCTTATTCAGTGATAGAATTTTGTTTGCCACCACACCTCCCTGAAGGTTCTCGAGGTGACGGTAAAGCGACTCAAATTTGGCCTTACTCGTAGCCGAGCCTCCCTCATAGTCATACCATTGACTAAGACATGGGCAACTAGAGTGGCTTGAATTTCATCTGAGACTGCTTGTCTTCTTGTCCTTGCCCTTCCTCCTCCTCATTCTTATCCCTCTTCCTTCATGCAATAAACTGATTTGGGCCCTTTTATATATCTATTGAAGGTTCTGATTGATGTGTGTTAAATTTTGACTCTTAGTGTTTCCACCTGGGTAATTGTGTGCTAACTGAGCTGAAGCTGTGCTGACTTGAGTGAACAATATTGAATGCTAGTGCTTTCTAAATGACAACATGGTCTAAGCAATGAGAAATTAAGGGATTTGTGTGTAGAGTTTTGCAGTGACAGTTCAACAAATCTGACTCATGTGTCAAAACAGGGAATAGTGTTTATAGTTTAGTGAAATGGGTGTGCTTTTTGATAAATGGCATTATGGTTTTGAAATTTTAGTTCAAAAGCCTGGTTATAGTGTTTAAGCAATCGAGAAAAACTGTAATCAAAAGATTAAACACAACTACAAGTCAAGTGTACTTAGAATACTTAATTATACTTTATATCTCGATCAAAAGATTGAATACATGTATAGTCCAAATACTCTTGACTTTTCTGTCAGTATAAGTCAAGTATACTTAAGAACAATTGTAAGTGTATTTCTGACAAGTACATAACAATTAGACTGAAAGTATACTTTATTTTCAGTTTAAAAGAAGTATATTAATAGCACAGTTGAATAAACTTATTTTTCATAAGGGTATTTTCATCATTATCTTTTCAGCAGAAGTGAAAGTGTTCCAGTCCAGATCATGTAACCAATCAAAGAGTGAGACTGAAAACCCCATTTGCATTGTCAGGGTGGAGTGATTGTGATCCTCTCAGAATAGAGCAGCTCTGTCTCCAGAGACCATGTTCAAACCCCAAGAGCTTGTTGAGAAGCTTTATTGAATGTTGCAGCAAACACAGCAGATTGAAAGATCACACACACACACACACACACACACACACACACACACACACACACACACACACACACACACACTCAGTTTCAGTATTGAGTTGTAAATCACTCCAGCTGCAGCACTAGACTCATGTGAATCCTGCCTGACACAGGACACTCAGATACGGCTCATCTTCAGGAGAGAAACATCAGCACTCAGAGCTCTTGTGGAACGAGACCTCATGAGGAGCTCCATCATGTGTTACTCTGCAGACGTACAGCTCTCCCTCTTCCCAGCGTGCTTTGCTGAGGGTCAGGACGCTACTGCGGCTGTAGCGGCCGTCCTGCTGGCTCTCTGCGCTGGTCAGAACCCCCTCGGTGACCTCTGACCCGTCCAGTGTCCAGCTCACCAGCGCCCCCTGTGGAGAGTAAGAGCTGAGCAGGCAGAGCAGTGCGGCTGAGTCTCCAGAGATCTGCAGAGAAGAGGGCGGCAGCAGAGACACTGAGGGCTTCACTGTGGGACCAGCTGCAGGAGACAAACACAACACATTCACACACACAACACACTGCACTGCACATTCACAGCATAGGAATAATGCTGCTCTAGTTTTAGATTCAATCATTATAAAACAATATCAGTGACACTTTATTTAAAGCTTTCATAAATATTGCATTATAAAAGTATGTTTAATGCATTAATTATGCACTGCTATATACATTAAAATGCATGTATGATCTAATCAATAAGTGTAACAGCAGTTATAACACATATTATCTATACATTGATCCACCTTTATGAAGAACAACCCTTTTGAGATGAAACAATGAAATAGCAAATATTATAATGCATTTTAGATTTGGTTACAATTATTTATGATAAGATATAAGGCATTGTAACGTACATTATGAAACACTTTATAATGCATCAAAGGCTTTAAGTAAAGTTTCAACACAATATATCATAATAATTATCATTAATAAATGTTGTTCTTGTTTCAAATTGTTTTAAATTGTATGTTTAGGAATATTATAAGAATTAAACAGACAGACTTACTGAACACTAATTATAACCGCAGTTATAACACATTATAATATTATCTATTCATTGTTACACCTTCAAAAAATTATAATACACCAAAACTCATGACAAACAACCATTAGCAAATATTATAAAACATTTTAACTTTGGTTTCAGTTATTTATGAAAACATACAGTATAACATATGCTATTGATACCTTTAACTTTTAGCATTTTAACTTTTAACTTGGTTACAATAATTTATGAAAATATATATATGGCATTAAAATCTACATTATGAATACATTTGATACCTTTATAATGCATTATACATAAAGGCTTCAAGTAAAGTTTGCCACAATATCTAATAATCATTATTATTAATAAATGTTGTTCTTGTTTCAACTGTAAAACACTTTCTGAAATCTAAATTGTATTTTTTTTTATTAGGTGATTAAATAGACAGACTTACCGATCACCAGTTTAGTTCCTCCACCGAAAGTCCACCACAGTGATACAATCTAATGAAACGCTCGTACAAAAACCTCTATTCCACTCGAGTGAACACACACTCCAGCAGAGAGAGAGAAACAACACTTCAACACACTGATATTAGAAGATCCTCAGCTCTTCTCAACACTCACTCATTCAGATTTGACTAAATGCTTTCTGATATAACACTGTTTAAAGAAATATATTTGATGAGCTGTGACCTCTGAGGTGACCTTTGACCTCTTTGATCATGGATGATGTTGTGGAGTTTCTCATAATGATGCTTCTGTTCTTCATATGCAGATCAATCATCATGATTCACAGAAAAACCTGCAGCTTCAAATAAATGAATCAATAATTCTGAACATTTCAGATGCACATTGTTTAATATATAATGACCTGATTATGAGTCCTGATGAACTTCATGCATGTGGAAAATGTGGGAAAATAGACATCATGATAATATTTCCCAGAGAGCAACATGTCAACATTGATTCCAAAGACCATAATGGACTTTTTTATTATTATTACTCTAAATATAGTAAAACTGATTTATTTAGTTCTTGATTTCTCATTGTTAACATGCTTGTAAAGGTGTAGCACAGAACTGAACTCAGAGAAACTGCTGCGTATGACATATGTTTAAAATGATCTACATTCATGATTCTCCAGACAAAACCTAGTGTCTTATCAGCCTGACAAACATAAACTAAAATATTTCACAATTAATAAATATGTGCAATTAATCCCTAAATGGTTCAATAACATTATTCTGAAAGTAAAATCTTCTATGTAGAGTTTATGAGTTTGTTATCAGCACAAGCTGTTGTAAATCCTGCCCACTTCTTTGCATTGTCAGCACATGCTTCAGTGCTCTGAGAGTGTTTATAGTGCTGTGAGTTTAACACTTCATGACTGAGAGCAGAACAGAACACACTCTTCATCATCACACAAGACTAAACTACAGCAATGAACACAATCAACATCTTCATCTGGACTCTCTGTCTGTGCATTGAAGGTAAATGTTTCAAGAAAATGTTATATTGAAATATTATAATATCATCAACAGTGAATGCTGCTTTTCTAACTCTCACTATTTCTATCAGGTTTCAGTGGACAGGCGACTGTGACTCAGACTCCTTCTGTAAAAACGGTTCAAACTGGTGAATCAGTCTCTATAAACTGCAAAACAAACACAATAGTGTATAATGGCTGTCCAGGTTCATATACTTGTATGGCCTGGTACTCACAGAAACCTGGAGAAGCTCCTAAACTCCTCATATATGCAGCGACAAGACCTTATACAGGAACTCCATCTAGATTCAGTGGCAGTGGATCCAGAACTGATTTTACTCTGACCATCAGTGGAGTCCAGACTGAAGATACAGGAGATTATTACTGTCAGAGTTATCACAGTGGTAATGTGTTCACACAGTGATAAAGAGTCGTACAAAAACCTCTGTCAGTCAGACGTCACAGTGACTGCACTGATACAGCTGAGAGAAACTGCAGCTGCTGATGGAGGATCACAAACTACACAATATGTAAGGGATAATGTAGAGCGATGCAGTTGTTATAGGGAATATAACCCCGACAGGCTGATCAGGACCCCGACGTGAAGCGGAGCTTGAATCAGCCTGAAGGGGGTGTATTCGCTATAACAACCGCCTCGCTCTACATTATCCCGCTTATTACATGACTACCTACCAAATAAATCAATAATTTGACACAAAATATTGATTTAAAAAGGAGTTTATTGATTTAAAAACTATTGTATTGCTTCCGCTAAAGAAAATAGTCCGTTCCGTCTCTACGGTTAGAATCCTGCGTCCATAGCAACGCTCTGTTTTTCATGGCAACGGTGTGTTATACTTAGCAGCATCTGTTATCAAGAAATAACTACATTAGAATTCGACCAAGCCATGTAATAACAATGTTTAGCAAAGTTTCTAAAGACTTTAAAAATATACATTTATCGGTAGTAATATATTTGATATGAAATAAGAGTTAGTGCTGATATTGATTATGGCACTGGGATGTTTTATTGTTAGTGTTTCAGATCACAGTATGAGAGCGATGCGGAGTGAAGCAGAAACACCAGCTGTTTTTAATGTGTTTTCTCTCACTCCAGGATTGATCTCAGTGGTTTCTTTCATCAGTGGTCGTGGAAATAAAAAGAAAGTTTTTGCTTATGGAACCTTCAAACATTTAAAGACAACTTCAGCAAGGGCATGTAACCCTAATAGAAATATGGGAGAAGCTATTTGATAAAAAAATAAAAAATAAAAAAAAGAATTGTTTAATACTGAAGCCACATTTTCAAAACTCTTCATTCAGTCTGCATTACCAACATGAATCTTGGCCAAAGAGTTAATCTCACTCAGACCAACAAAACACTTCATATATGTCTCAAAATAAACTCATTCCTCCATAACACTGGCAACAATTCTCATTCAGAAAACATACATGTCATTCATAACACACTGAACTAAAAACACTAACAACAGGAGCATTACACAAATGATGAACTTTTATCTTTAAAGTTTGAATGATTTTTTCACATTAATATTCATTATATGATAAGAATAGGATCTTTTCATTTTACTGACTTTATTACAGAATAAAGAATGAATGAGAAAAAACAGCAATTTGTTTTTGTTTTTCTATATATTTACATATAGTAATTTACATTAAAAAAAAAAAGTTGAAACAACAACAAAGTCGTGACGCAATAATAATTACAACAACAAAACAAAATCCACCAAAACATGTCTAGTATATGGAAGCCCATTATCGCCACATCAGGAAAAAAGTCATTATTACGGTCATTATCTCATACAGAAAAATATGAAAAATCTCAATTTCGACATACTGAGTCGAAATTATGACATGCTATGTAGAAATGATGAGACAAATAACTAAATCGAAATTATGACTTGCTGCTCATTTATCTGACGCGACCCGACACAGGATGAATTGTGAACACAGTGAGTATTTTAAACGTGGTTTTAGCTATTAATGATGAGATTCTTGCCTGATAAGATGAACGGCATGGAGTAGCTCTGAGCAAACGCACTCTTGAAAGGATTTTAACACTGTTGGGCAAGCTGGAAAATCTAGTGAGCTAAGCTAGCAGTTACTGTACATTAAATGAAGCTTCACTACACTGAAATGCCTGGGAAATGTAGCAAGCTAAGATACAGCAATATGGCAAAAGTAGTTTACTACATCTAAGCTATTTTTTAACATTTTATTTTTATATTGAACCAACTTCACCAAACTATATAAAACCATATAACTAAATATAATAAAACCATACCTATAACAACTACAACAAAACCAGGTGTCGGGAGTGTGTGCATCTTTCCATCAAGTAAATTTAAATTTAATTACATTTTAGTAACAAGTGATTTAAAATGTAAGGATTTAAGCAAAACTTTCTATACAGGTTAAAGCAACCTTTTATTTGGACTGTTCCTGTCCTGCGTTTGCTGCTGAAAGCTCCTCCTGCCCTGAGCTCACCAAACTTCCTCAATATATTGAGAACGGCTGCAACATCTAAAAGCCTGTCTGCTGATGTGCTTCCTTACTTCCCAGTAAGACATGAACTATCTATCCATGACTCTTATGTGCTAAGAGGATCCCACAGACTTATTGAGCCTCTTAGCACACATTCACGTTTGGTCACTCTAGCACACGGAGGCCATCAGGGAATTGTGAGGACCAAACAACGACTTAGAGACTTTATATTGGTGGCCTAGGATGGATTTGCATGTATAGTAGAGATGCGCGGTTGGCGGTTACAGCCGCGGACTCCGCGGATAAACCGCGGATCGGGCGGATTACGTGACGAAAAATATTTTAATTAAATTTGGGCGGGTGGCGGTCGGTTGAACCAATCAAATGAAAAATATATGTATACATACAATCAGCGGATGGGGGGCGGGTGCGGTTTTGAAAATTGGTCAAAAACGTTGGTGCAGATGGATGGCGGACGGATGATGAGTTTTGTGATGCGGTTGCGGATGAATTAATAGCCCATCCGCGCATCTCTAATGTATAGTCCACAATTGCAACCTGTCACCGTCCAACTTAACGATAAGATAGCTAGAAGCACACATGCACCACTGACCCCAGTTCAGTATCCAGCCGGTCCGTGGCAGAAACTGGGCATTGATGTGATAGGGCCTTTTGAGATAGGCCCTGTTAGCTGTAGATATGCCATTACATTAATTGACTACCACTCAAAATGGACCTCAGTTCCTGTCATCAGTTCAAACATTTCTTGCAGTGGCTGCTGTGGAAGTGCATTCTTCAAGCATCAATTCAATCCAGATATCAGCGTCTTCCTCTAATATGCTAAGGTACATTTCACATTTTTGCATACTATGATATTTATATAGGCTGGCCTATCTACAGGGCCTAACATTTTGTGTGAGGTTGGGGTATTGCGTACTGTGTTAACTCCCTGAAGTGCCGAGTTCATAATGCGGTAAATTCTCACTCCATGCATTTACTTCACATATAGAGAGATGTGTCACAGGTCGGGGCGGGCCAATCAGGCTGCACCCACCCCTAAGACCCGTACCACCCTTGGGGAGTCGGACAGAGGTCAGGCAAGGACGACAGACAACAGACTTAAAGTAACAGTATTTTATTGAGTATAAAAATGGATAAAGGGATCTAAAATGGTGAGTCTTCTGGGCAGGGTCGCTCCGTCCTGCGGACCCGCCGGAGGCCCACAGAGTACAATGAAGAGGGGGTGCTCTGGTGAGTAGCTTCGCTGTCTTCCGATGGGAGGGACGAGTCGGGGCTCACGACGAGTCGGGGCTCACGACTGGGAGGAGGCTGCTGTAGGACCGCTCAGGTGCGTATTTCGGGTGACGTACTCCTCCTTCCCAGGGGGAGGACGGGTCGGGACTTACGACCGGAGGGACTGTGGTGGAACAGTTAAGGTGCGTGTTTCGGGTACGTACTCCTCTTCTGCAGATGACAGGCAGAGAACTTACAGCTGGAGAGCTTCACTGTAGAGCGGCCAGGTGAGTGTACAGGTACGTAATCCTCCTCTCCTACGGGTGACAAACAGAGAACTGACGGCTGAAGGGCTTCACTGCAAAGCAGACAGGTGAGTGTACAGGCACGTAATCCTCTTCTTCAGTAATGACAGACAGAGAACTTACGGCTGGAGGATCTTCACTGCAAAGCAGTCAGATGAGTATTCACCTACGTGTCCCTCTTCACAATGGGCTATCAGATAGTACACTCAAATATCTGTGGAGTACAACAGTGTTAGCCTCTTCTTACGTCTTAGAACATGATAGAAAACTCAGGTAAGTAATGGACATCCAGCGGGTTTAAGTTCACACTTCACACATCAAGACAGTGCATCACATCACTTCATCACTGCAATTCAACACTCAGTGGAAAATACATATATAAATGGCTGTCGCCCATTTTCTGACCTGGCATTCACATCAGGGAGTCCCATAGACGAGAGAGAGAGGATGGAGATCAATAGGACTACTCACAGCCTCTCACAAACGATCTTACTGTCCAGCGATTTCCTCCTTCCGGTTGAATCAATGTGCTCTTTCTCCCAAACTCATAATGCCGTGCCCGTTTGCCAGCCCCGCTTCCTCTTCTCCACCGCTCACGCTTCCTCTGCCTTCCAAAGTCCCAAAAACTACTTCCTTTTATCCTCCCCTAATGGCAACGTGTCCCAATTGCGGGGCTTCAATCCCCTCGTGCACAGCTGCTGGCGATTTTGGCTACTCACCCCATTCGCGGGGATTTTGCGCTACCCCGGAACTAGCCCGGTGTTCTGTTGTTATGGGTCCGGCGGGAGGCAATCTCGGCGAACATTAGTTCCGCCTTGCAAGGGGAAAAAGCTGGAATTTCGTCACCTCGTGACAGATGCACCAGAGAATGTCTAATAGGAAGAGAATTGGCACTCTCTGCTTACTTCCGGTTTCTGGACTGGCTGTAGTAACACGTCTCTGTCCATGCGGGGGCGCTCGCAGGCGAGTGCAGATTGAATGGAGGTCTATGGCGAAATACCCCTCAAAATCCACTTTTCTCAGGATATAATTTTTTGTGTAGTAATTTGAATGTTGTATTCGAAAGAAGATGCAAAGAAATTACACATTGCTGGGTGTTAGATTTTTTAGAGTCACTTATTTGCTTTAAAAAATCTTTTAAAATGTCAATGACGTCAGAATGCTGACGTCATTAGCAGAATGCTAGCGTGTTATGGGCAACAACAACTCAACCTGTAAGAAATCGAAAAGAAATAAGTACTCGTTCATTCAACTTTCGACCTATAACCCATGTTGAACTTGCAAAACCTACAATAAAATCTGAGATTTCTCAACGGCAATCGGGTGAAAGAGACACATTTAGCCGTCTAGCCCCATAGACTCCCATTCAGTCTGCACTCGCCCGCGATCACCTCCAGTGGAATTCTAATGGAACTGCAACCAAGATCGATACAATGGGGCTAATAGGAAGTGCCAAGGCTCTCCGTAGACGGGATGCACGTAGAGATATGTGCACTGCTGCGTCTCTCCCTCGTGCTCTTCATGCAGCCCGATTCGGTATACAGTGCACTGTGGCGTTAACTTTTTTTTTTCTATGGCCTTAGAACTGCCATTGAACTGCATTTCTGACAGTGCGTGACTACAGCTCGTTAATAAAAAAGTTTATAGATTGATCAATTTCATACATTCTGCCTTCATGTAACTCAATTTCAAACAGAGTTAAAACACAATTGAATCATACAGAATGAACAAAACACTGAATTATAAGCACAACATGAGCAAAAGAGATTCAGTATCATTGACTGAACTACAGAAAGTAGCAACATTTACATTCTGATGTCAAATCTCTTTTTTCCATGTATGATTTCTACAATAAAAGATGAACTAAATATGAACTCAGTGTAGAAATAAATGAAGGAAAGACAAACCTGTAATAAACTGATTAAACTCATAGTGAGACACAGTGTGGAAATATGTTTAGAATTCCTTTTTTGTTGTTGTTGCATGAATATTTATTATTTTGAATGAATAAATATGACAATATAATTTTATAGATTAAATAATTCATCATCATCATCATCGGTCGGGTCCCCTGGTATGGAGCTCGACAATACGTTTCCACAATTCTCTATTCTTGGTGATGCTGATGATCACTTTTGTTTCCTCTTCCCTTTCGACATGGGTGAGTGACTGACTGCTCTTCGCTGCGGGGAGAGCTATTTGATTCCAGACTTTTTGGTTTTTGTTGAACTCGTCGATGTAGCTTCGGATTTTGTGTCTGAAGGTTAGGCGAGGTGCTCCTCGCTTGTTCTTATCACTGACTTCTGAGTGATAGATGGCGTAGATGTGAGCTGGTTCATTTTCTTCCATGCGAAGACAGTGGCCTACGAACTCTAGCTGTCGCTTGCGGATGGTCGCGCTGACTGGATGTTGTTTATTCAGTCTGTAGAATTCCTCGTTTGTCATATGGGCATCTGCTTGACTAATTCCCAGCATGGTTCGGTAGCACTTTCTCGCAAACACATCCAGTTCTTCCTCTAGAGCCTTTGTTAGAACCCATGTCTCGCAGCCATAAAGCAACACAGATAGACAAGTTACATTAAAGAGCCGAGTCCTGAATTCTATATTTGGCTTGGGTGGTGGAGCGGTGAGCAGCTTCTTTAACTTAGTAAAGGCAACCCATGCAAGAGAGATACGATTTTTGACATCTTTCTCCGTCGATATGATGTAGGATCCAAGATACTTGAATTCGTCTACGATTTCAATGTCCTTTCCGTTAATTAGTAGATGTTGTTCATTGTCGCTGGAAGCATTCATTTGGACTTGGACCGTCTTCTCCTCGTTTAATTCTAGTCCAACTGCACCAGCTTTTTGTTGTAGCTGGGTGAGCTGTTGTTGTGCCCTGCTGAAATCATTTTCCAGGAGTGAAATATCGTCGGCAAATGCTAAATCGTTAAGCTTGCGTTCGGTTCTAGATTCTTTGGCTATTGCTGTACCACGTTGCGGTCTCGTATTACTCCTGGGCGGAGGACCTTTATGTGTAAGGTATCCAAAGCTTCCAGCAGATTGCCTATAAATAATTATAATTATACAACAATATCAGTAAAACTTTAAAATACTTTATATATATTGCATTATAAAAGTATTTTTAATGTATTAAGTATTGTTATACACATTACGATACAATATTATCTATTCATTTTTACACCTTCCAAAAATTATAATACACTAAAACACATGATAAAAAAAGACTTTAAGATGTAAAAAGGAATTTGCAAATATTATAATGCATTTTAACTTTGATTCCAATTAGTTATGAAAATATATAAAACATTATTATCTACATTATTGATACCTTTATAATGCATTATACATAAAGGCTTTAAGTAAAGTGTCGCCACAATATCTAATAATCATTATTATTAATAAATGTTGTTCTTGTTTCCACTGTAAAACACTTTCTGAAATCTAAATTGTATTTTTTTTATTAGGTGATTAAATAGACAGACTTACCGATCACCAGTTTAGTTCCTCCACCGAAAGTGACCCACAGTGATACAATCTAATGAAACGCTCGTACAAAAACCTCTATTCCACTCGAGTGAACACACACTCCAGCAGAGAGAGAGAAACAACACTTCAACACACTGATATTAGAAGATCCTCAGCTCTTCTCAACACTCACTCATTCAGATTTGACTAAATGCTTTCTGATATAACACTGTTTAAAGAAATATATTTGATGAGCTGTGACCTCTGAGGTGACCTTTGACCTCTTTGATCATGGATGATGTTGTGGAGTTTCTCATAATGATGCTTCTGTTCTTCATATGCAGATCAATCATCATGATTCACAGAAAAACCTGCAGCTTCAGACTTCAATCTTCAGTGAAAATCTCTTCAAATAATGAGTTTATTGAATATTAGAGCCTAAGTCAATAGAAAGTGTCAACAATGAAAATATAAAAGGTATTTTGCATGTTCTACACAGTCAAGCATGTTTTCATATTCAAGGTCTGTTCTAAAAGTATCTGGACTGGTTATGAATCTCCACACAAGATCATGAAACGTGAACAAGCTCTAATATGTCTCCATCTTTAACAGCCTGTTTCTTCTCCATTTGATGATTTCAGACACACATGAGGCTTCATGATAGATGGAGTGACACCATGAACTCTGATTAGAGATTCACGATCAGTCCTGATACTTTCTGAACAGACTCATGATTCATGATCTTACTTTAGTGATGGCGCTTCATCTAGTGGAAGTGTAGCAGTGATGATGGTCACATGACTGAATATGGACACAGAGATGGACGTTCATCTGCACATCCTCAGTGTCTCAGGAGTCACAATAAAAATACTAAATAAAGTCATGATTCTGTAACTCTAGTGTATATTAGTTTGTTATCAGCACAAGCTGTTGTAAATCCTGCCCACTTCTTTGCATTGTCAGCACATGCTTCAGTGCTCTGAGAGTGTTTATAGTGCTGTGAGTTTAACACTTCATGACTGAGAGCAGAACAGAACACACTCTTCATCATCACACAAGACTAAACTACAGCAATGAACACAATCAACATCTTCATCTGGACCATTGCACTGTTTATTCAAGGTTTGTGTAATACAGTTTTTACAACAATTATTAGTTCTCTTAAAATGTGAAATATATATTAATCATTTTTGTTTGTGTTTTCTTTCAGAGTGTAGAGGACAGTATACTGTAACTCAGAGTCCATCAATAACAGCAGTTCAACCAGGAGAAGTAGTCAGAATAAACTGTAAAACCAGCAGTAGCAGTCACTTACACTGGTACTCACAGAAACCTGGAGAAGCTCCTAAACTCCTCATATATGATGCAACAACCCGTAATACTGGAACTCCATCTAGATTCAGTGGCAGTGGATCTGGTTCTAGACAAGATTTTACTCTGACCATCAGTGGAGTCCAGACTGAAGATACAGGATATTATTACTGTCATGGTGATTATCACAGCAGTGGTCCTGCATTCACACAGTGATAAAGAGTCGTACAAAAACCTCTGTCAGTCAGACGTCACAGTGACTGCACTGATACAGCTGAGAGAAACTGCAGCTGCTGATGGAGGATCACAAACTACACAATATCAATGTTTAGCTAAGTTTCTAAAGAATTAAAAATGAATTAATTCATTGAGTAAATATACATTTATCGGTAGTAATGTATTTGATATGAAATAAGAGTTAGTGCTGATATTGATTATGGCACTGGGATGTTTTATTGTCAGTGTTTCAGATCACAGTATGAGAGCGATGCGGACTGAAGCAGAAACACCAGCTGTTTTTAATGTGTTTTCTCTCACTCCAGGATTGATCTCAGTGGTTTCTTTCATCAGTGGTCGTGGAAATAATATACATACTAACTAATCAGATTTGGTCTGAAAGGAAAGTTAGAAAGTTCTTGCTTATAGAACTGTTATATAAAGTAATATCACATTCACAGTCGTGCTGCTCTTCATGTCTATGGTAGAATCACAGGCGTGCTGATATTCAGTATAACTGCACTCTTGATCATGTGACACTGCTTAAATGTGGCAGGAGGAAAGAAAAAACAGCACAACACCTTCACACATTTAAAGACAACTTCAGCAAGGGCATTTAACCCTAATAAAAACATGGTAGTGTTTATTTGATTACAGTTTTTTTAATTGCTAACAAGCATTGTTTAATACTGAAGCCACATTTTCAAAACTCTTCATTCAGTCTGCATTACCAACATGAATCTTGGCCAAAGAGTTAATCTCACTCAGACCAACAAAACACTTCATATATGTCTCAAAATAAGCTCATTCCTCCATAACACTGGCAACAATTCACATTCAGAAAACATACATGTCATTCATAACACACTGAACTAAAAACACTAACAACAGGAGCATTACACAAATGATGAACCTTTATCTTTAAAGTTTGAATGATTTTTTTCACATTACAATTAATTATATGATAAGAATAGGATTTTTTTTTTTTAAAAATATCTTTACATATAGTAATTTACATGCAAAAAATACTAAGTTGAAACAACAACAAAATCCTGAAGCAAACAATACAAAATAATAATAATAATAATAATAATAATAATAATAATCCACCAAACACGTCTAGTATATGGAAGCCATACATTTTTTTTTAAATCTCATACAAAAAAATCTGGAAAATTGTAATTATGACATTACTGTTAAGGATTTTAACAGTGTTGGGCAAGCTGGAAAATGTAGAGAGCTAAGCTAGCAGTTACTGTACATTAAATTAAGCTTCACTACACTGAAGCTTCACCCTGGGAAATGTAATATGGCAAAAGTAGTTTACTACATCTAAGCTATTTTTTTTTTTATTAAATCTTTATATTGAACCAACTTCACTCCAAGTCAATGCTATCTCAGTGATCAATAAAACTGTAAGTTAAACAGATAGACAGGCATAATTCGTCAGTTCAATTGTTTATTCAAAAACTGTTCCAAACCAATTTGTTCCTGCCAAAAATAACTAAATATATATATATATATATATATATATAAACCATATAACTAAATAAAACCATAACTATAATAACTATAACAAAAAGCAGGTGTCGGGAGTGTGTGCATCTTTCCATCAAGTAAATTTGGAGCAGAAAGTGGCGGTAATGCACCAAAAAGCTGCTTATAGGTGTCGCGGTTGGTAGATCCACTGTCTCATTCTAGTCTTGTGTGTTTGTGTGTGTGAGTTGTCTCTTCTTCTTCTTTTGTTTTTTATGGCGGTTGGCAAACCAACTTAACGGTGCATTACCGCCACCGACTGGACTGGAGTGTGAATCAGGAGATATTGGAACTTAAAGGGATAGTTCACTTTGAAATTAATTTTTGATATGTTTTAGCTTACCTCAAGGGCATCCAATATGTAGGTGTCTTTGTTTCCGCAGTAGTTTCAATTTTGATATTTTTAGGTCAAACCGTTCTTGTCTGTCAGTCATATAATGCAGGTCGATGGTCACTGTCTCAAAACACAAGCACAGAGTCCAAATTAAAACAATTCCCCATCGTCCAAATGAAACAATTCCCCATCATAAGTACACATTGATGGCCTAAGACACGAAACGAGCGGTTTGTGTGAGAAAACGAACAGTATTTATATCGTTTCTACCTCTTGTAACCACAGCCACGTCCAAATGATCTGAGGGCGCGGGCGCTTCGGTCTGCGCAAGCGCCGGAAAGCGCCGGAAGTGATCTCTCGCACCTGTACGTCACTCATTGTTTACACAGAACAGAGATTGTAGGTAAGACGGCCAATAGAAATGGTAGTAATTTGCGCTTATCCGGGATGTTTCAACCGTCGTAAAAGAAAACAATTACGTATGCTCACGCAAACTCATCCGGGAGTGGTGAGTTTTCACGAATTCCCAATTTATGAGCCTTCTCTCTTGAAGTTATGGTTGATCGCTCTTCGGCTGGATATCAACACACCCATAAACTTACTAAAGTTGAGGAGGGTCTGCAGCGATCATTTTTGTGTTCTGTGTAAACAATGAGTGACGTACAGGCGCGAGAGATCACTTCCGGCGCTTTCCGGCGCTTGCGCAGACCGAAGCGCCCGCGCCCTCAGATCACTTGGACGTGGCTGTGGTTACAAGAGGTAAAAACGATATAAATACTGTTCGTTTTCTCACACAAACCGCTCGTTTCGTGTCTTAGGCCATCAATGTGTACTTATGATGGGGAATTGTTTCATTTGGACGATGGGGAATTGTTTAATTTGGACTCTGTGCTTGTGTTTTGAGACAGTGACCATCGACCTGCATTATATGACTGACAGACAAGAACGGTTTGACCAAAAAATATCAAAATTGAAACTACTGCGGAAACAAAGACACCTGCATCTTGGATGCCCTTGAGGTAAGCTAAAACATATCAAAAATTAATTTCAAAGTGAACTATCCCTTTAACTAAAAAAAAATAATAATAATAATAATTAGGGGTGTGACGAGATCTCAACGAGACGAGATTAAAACGCGACGAGATTTCTCGTCGAGGTGAAACTTTGTCTCGTGAGTTGTTGTGATGTCAGCGTGATGGAGTGTGACGGTGAAATATTGAAATATTTAAGTATTGAAGATGCCCCTGCCACTTTTAAATCATTTGTGTGCCGGGCCAATCACACACACACTCCGCGCACACACACACACTCACTGTTCCTCACTCACTCGCGCGCAGACACACACACGCACACTCACTGTTGCTTGCACTCTCACTCACTCACACACACTCACTCTCGCACACACTCAACCCGTCGTGGAGGACCATTAAAATTAAACATGCTAGTCTTTCTTCTGTCGTGATGTCCTGAAGCATCGCAGACGCGTAGGTTGTCGCCCACTATGACACACTATACGAAATGAAACGATCGAATCTTGCGTCCCGACGCCCGTTGTACTTTACGAATCTCCACGAAAAGGATCGTGCCAAAATCGCGCTAAAATAGTGTAATCTGAACCAGGCAGGTAATAAACATTTGACCTATCACGCAAAGAACCTATTAAAGCACTAAGACATGGGAACAGTAGGCTATAGCTACATTCACATATCACAAGTCATATCGACATCGCAATATTAAACAATGTTATTGCACATCGCAGCTTTTCCTCATATCGTGCAGCCCTATAGTTACTACCCAAAGGTCTCAACTGCTGCCAGAAATCGTCGACATGCTTATATTCTTGAAAAAGGCAACACGGTCTCACCCCTATTCACATACTGCCGTTTGGTCATTTCCCCCTCACGTCCAAAAGCCGACGTTGAGGGTACCCCCTATTCGTCGCTTGACAACGGAGAGGGTCGTCCGATAGATTTGAGTGCAAATCCCTCATCTTTGAATTCTGACGAAATGGGGTTACACATCCAGTGGTTTGCCTGCGCTGGAAAGTATAGTTTTAGGCGACTGATTTTATGCTGCAAATGTGTATTTTGCAGTAGCGTGCAGCGCATATTGTTACAATCATTCTTTGGTGCGATGAGCATACATTTTCGTGAGGCAGAAACCCTTGTCTGAATGGGTATCACGACCTTTTCCTTTCTCTTTTTTATATCATTTTGGGCTACATTAAAATTACATATTTACAGGACTTTATATTTGCTGTATGCTTAACACATGCCTTAATTTAGATGGGATATTTTATAATTTTAGATCACATAGTTTGATCATTTCCCCCTCACGTCCATATGCCGACGTTGAGGGTACCCCCTATTCGTCGCTTGACAACGGAGAGGGTCGTCCGATATTTGAATGCAAATCCCTCATCTTTGGATTTTGACGAAATGGGGGTTATCCATCCAGCTGGAAAGTATGGTTTCAGGTGATTAATTATGCTGCAAATGTGTATTTCACAGTAGCGTGCGGCGCATAGGCTACTGTACAATAATTGGCGCGGTGACCATACATTTTCGTGGGGCAGAAATCCTTGACTAAATCGGTATCACGACTTTTTCTATCTCTCTCTCCTTTTTATTTATTTTTTTATTTTTTTAAATATAATTTTAGGCTACATTAAAACGACATAATTGCAGGACTGCATATTTGCTGTAGGCTTAAAACATGCCTTAATTTAGGTGGGATTTTGCCGATGGTATTTCAATTTGCAATTGCTTATACTATAGTGATCCTATAGTAGCCTACAACTTTGCTTTTTATGCGAAAAAAAAAAAGAAAAAAAAAAAAAAAGAATAGCCTACTTTTATAGAACTTTCTTCTCAATACTGATTATGATGTTGTAATAAATGAAATAGCCTACTGCAGAAATGTTTTTATTGCTTAATATGGACATATCCTTTGGCAAAGTGATGGATGCATTCTGGGAAGTTGTGTGTTTAAATGTAATATACCCGTGTTTCCTTCACTTAGACATTTATGCTGACCCCTTTAAAATTATATTAAAAAATATTATAAAAAAATATTAAGACTGTGCTTTTTAATTATGATTGATATTTTGGCGCAATTTTGTGCAACACGTCACTGTGTGCGACCATCGCAGAAACCATTGCCCAGCGCGATTCCACCACGGTAAGTCGCTTACAATACGCTGATTTCACGCAGCCGTTATTTTGAAATCGAAAGCGAGGCTCCGGTGGGAAGAAAACCGGAAGTGTCGCCTTTAATCACAGGAGAGTCGTGAATGCGATGGCGTATTGTTGTGTTTAATGATGTTGTGTCAATTCTAAAACTGTACATACATTTCTTTCATACTTTAGACTATATACAGTGAAATTCATTTATAAATAAAATATTTTTTTTATATAATTCAGAAAGTAAAAAAAGAAGCAGGAATGAACTATACACATATCCTATATTGGATATTAACATCCAAAAGTGTAAATCGCGGCAGCAGCTTCAGGTTGGTAGTCCAAAGGCATTGTTGTTTATCTTTACTTCCGGGGTTTTTCCCACCAGAGCCTCACTTTCGATTTCAAAATGGCGGCTGCGTGAAATCAGCGTATAGTCTCATAAGAAAGAGAAATAAATACAACAGTCTCATAAGAAAGAGAAATAAATACAACAGTCTCATAAGAAAGAGAAATACAACAGTCTCATAAGAAAGAGAAATGAATAAGCATTTACACGCCCAAAATTAATAAAATTACGAGTTTATATAAAAAAAAACATGTTGGAGGCCTATAGCCTATATATATGCCTACAACATGTTTTATTTTTTATAAACTCGTAATTGTATTAATATTACATATAATATATAATATGACGAGTTCAGATGCAAAAGCCTTTAAGTGCCATCTGAAATTTTCTTCTAGAATGGTCATTTTATCAAGCTTGTATATTTAAGTTTAATAATTTCACTTAAATGCAATGCAAATTACCTATTAATTGTCAATTAAGTGAAATTACTGAACTTAAATATATACAAGCTTTATATACTGTAAATGATCATTCTAGAAGAAAATTTCAGATGGCACTTAGAGGCTTTTGCATCTGAACTCTTCATATATACAGTGTGTGTGTGTATATATATATATATATATATATATATATATATATAAATATATATATATATATATATATATATATATACACCCCCCCCCCGTCTCTCTTTTTGTTGTTTGTTTGGTTTTTTTGTTTTTGTCCCTGTGTGTTTATATTTTGTGCCATGTCTGATAATGAGATGGACCGTCTCCTGAATGAGATGAGTGACCTTGTTGATCAGGCTGAACATCAAGATCACCTCCAACATCTCATTGGCATGCAGGAAGCAGAACCATCCACCAGTCAGCCTTCCACCAGTAATCCGTCCACCAGCCGACCATCAAACAGCAAGCAAGATGTTAGGTGGATTAAGAGGGACAGTGATGGAAACATTATTTACGGCAGGCCCAGATCATCCCGGAAACAAGCAGGTACGATTTTTTTTACATTAATGTTTATTAAAATGTAGACTCCAGATCTAGTTTTGTATCTTGGAAAGGTATACAGCATAATCACAAGTCATGGGTCTGAATTAGAATATATCTGAGGTTATTATTACGTACCTGTGCCTAGCATCAGGTAAAGTTTGTGTCATTGAGTGTAAAAAGCAACATCTTTGTTTTTTGTTTTTTGCTACAGCAGGTCCCAGTCACAGCCAGAGTCGAAAGACTGGTGTCTCTCATGTCAGGGCTCAGGAAACCAGTGCGGAAATGACCAGTGACTTTCCTTCCATTACTGCAGGTGTGTTATTTATTTTGACTTCACTGGTTCAAAACAGTATGTTCATTTATTATAAAATTGTTCAATGCTATTCTCTTTTGTTATAATAAGCTACTGTTTTTAAATATTGTGCATTGTTTTAACAGAGTCCTTCCTTCAAGAGCTTAAACGCTCACTGGGTGAGGAGGACATATATGAAGATGAAACGGCACTTCAAGCCTCAGCAGACTGGTCGACTCGAAAGAGCCTCATATCAGGGTGGTGGGAGAAACAGAGACCCCGACTGGTCAACACCATGGTGGCTCGACAATATGCAGCAACTCGGATCTGCCAACATTGTGGAAATGGTCCAGCCGTTATCCATTGTTGTGACTGCCGACCACACCCATTCCTCTGTGGCCAGTGTGATGTCAGGGTCCACCAAGGTCAAGTGTTCCACAACAGGGATTCAATGACACGTGCATTTTTTCAGGACAGTCCATAGTTGTGGTTACAATGAATGGTAAGAAGAACTTTATGGGTTTGGGTGGGGGTCACTTCTGTAGAATTTTATTTTTGATTTTTCTCTGATTTTCTTTATCATGGATGGAAATCCAGAGGTGTCAATAGGTTGTGTGTTGATTAGATTGGCTGGGCCCATCTATGTGGAGGAAAACAATTAACCTTTGTTTGAATAAGGATAGTTTATTTTCCTGACAAAAGTGTGACTTCCAATAGAGTGCCTTACAAAATTTTGGTCTGTCATAATTAACTTTGTGTATATATTTTCTTCTTTTTCCAGGGCGATATGATCTCAGATTGCCTCAGATTATATGCAAAGCATGTGAAGCCACTTGGAGTCCTGGAGTGGATGACCTGATCCGTAATGTCTACTGGCCTGCCACTTCTCACTTTTCAACTGTGTACGCAACAGATGTCCTTTTTTCTTTTGAAGAGCTGAAGATGGCTGCACCAGGGATGTCTAGCCAAGCATTTCTTAGAATGCTGGATCAACGCACTGTTCGCTTTGGCCGTGTAAGTATTTGTGGTAATAATTTCGTAACTCCATATATAATACTATGAGGGCATGATGATGATGATAGCACACATGAAAAGAGCCATTAGACCCTTTATAGACAACCATAAACTCATGTTCTCTCATCAGCAGTTTGCACTGAGACATTTATGAAAAAACAGGTCATTCTGAAGATCTCAAATTCAACTCCAATGGCTACTGACTTTGACATCTTCTCCCCAATATCATTTCCTGATCCCAGAAGTGTTCCCTTGGATTAATGGGCTAAACATTGCACAGGCTTACTTCTAAACAGTATGGAAGCCGTTGTAGCTCTCTTTGCGTATAGATTTAGACTGAATGTCAAACTATCCTGTATGTTTAATGGCCAGGTCCCCCAAATACACCAGTGTATAGTGTATGAGTGAAGTTTACACATTGTTTATTTCCTTCGATATGTATTCTAAGGAGTGGTAACAAAGTTTGTACAAACATCCCAAAATGCATCCATTTAGAACATTTTACTTCAGTGAGTATATTGTTTAATTTGATCCGTTTTACTGTTCTCTTTTGTTCTCTTTTACTAAACTCTTCTTTGAAACAGAGCGGAAACATCACAGCAGACAGCTTCCGGAAAAGCTTCTTGCAGTGGGAAGCTGTCCGATTCGAAGTGGACAAATTATGCCAGGAGGACCACTTTGACTGCCCAGCTTGCAGCCCAGACATGCTTGCAGTATCCGTTGATGGAAACCGTAAGCACTACAGATTCAAGAGTGCAGCAAGGTACTGTGTGTGCATTGACGGTCCATTACTTTGAAAGTAACTGCTGTGAATTCAAAATCATATGAATATTTAAAGTTAATTTGTATCTCTTTTATTTAGATCGGAGGAAAAAGCCATCTTTGATGGCGTGTTCATCGCGAATGATGATGACGTTGCAAAATTCGTGGACTATGTCCATACCTCAACCAGTCATGTAAACTTGCACAACTTCACTATATTTACCTATAAAACACCATGTCCTACAGAGGACTTTGTTTGAACAAGTTTGGACTGTTAACCATCTTCCATGTTTTAGGTCTCTGGAAGAGGTGTCTGTGGAGGGCAATGGTTAGCGGCGCGTGAAACGTCTCAGAAGTCCTCAGGAAAAACAGACGAGGAGGGCCTGGAACTCGCTGTATGTCGCCATGGGGTTCTGCTTCGTGCCCTCAATATGTTCAGGGGGGAGATTTTTGCCTACCCCCTGTACCTCCAAAAGCAAATGGCCTGTAAACCAGTTACATTTTTTGCAATGGATGTGGCATGCAAATACTGGCCTTACCTCCAGAGAGTGACAGAGAAATGAGCTTCAGAGCTTCAGGATCTCCTGACCATGAGGCCATTTCTTTCTGTTTTTCATGCCAAAGCTCATGATTTCAAATGTGAGGTAAGAAAAAATGATTGTCCATGACATTTTCTTTCCCTGAAATCCTGCATAATATTGTTGCCACTTAGGTTTTTCTTTTTTTGTTTTCTTTTTTAAAGGTAAAATGGAGTGGAGCATATCAGGAGGGGACTGGTTCGACTCTTGGGGAAGAGGTGGAGCAGTGCAACGCCTTCCTCTCAAGGATTGCTGTTACGACAAAGCACATGTCAAAAGCAGGTAAGGTAACCAGTAAATTTTGATCCTGATGACAATGGTGAGCCACTTTGAGCTCATGCATATATGCTGACTCTGAAAATATAAAGCTCAGAATATTCAACATAAATGGATGGATCGATTACAATACCATCATCCTATTTTATTTGACGTGAGGATAATAAGGAAGGGCAGTGCGATATAAAAAATACACATCAGAGTACCATTCACCTACTGTCCTGCCATAGTGCTCTAAGCCATTTGACTACTGTCCTGCGCCACTGTTTCATGCTATTTCTTCACTATCCTGTGCAACCCTTTCATGGGACAGTAATCAACTGGCACAAGACAGCAGATTAATAGTTCCAAAGTACTGTAAGTTATTATTGTCTGCACAGTTTCTTCTCCTACTGCTACTGGAAAGAAAGGTGATAATCTCATATTTTTTATTTTTGCAGGACGCATAGACATGCTGACGATCATGGCCATGCGCTGGAACCAACAAAAGTTTGACAACTTGGCTTCTACCCTTGCCCGCCGATATCGGAAGGTAAAGACACCAGTTTTCCCTTATGCAAAATGCATAGCGATATTGTAAAATAAAATATTAAATGTTCATACCATATATATTGATAGTCCACATATATACGAATATACTGTATATTTAATTAGTGTTGTATGTGGTTTTCTAATAGTGAAGGTACTTCACAATCCTTATCAACAATTGTCAAAGTTGTAGGCGTTTCCCTCATTGTCATTTATGTTTGAAGGCCAAAATAGCCCTGCAATGCCAGTTGCATAACCTGGAGGCCATGAAAACGGTAATGGACATCTCAGACAGTCAACTGGAGAGGTGGATCTTTGATGTCAATGAGTGGGCAGAAGGTAGGATATACTGTTTTATACTGTTTGATATGGTGCTTGATGTATCACTTCTGACTAAGCTTGGCTGCAATTCCAAAGAGGCTCATTGTAATCGTAGTCAAAGAGCACATACTCTGATTGCTGATGACGTGTGGACAAGATTATCCCCATGGGGACAATAAAGAACCTAACTAACCTAACTATACTCAAACTTAGCTACAAGTGTAGCCTCTCAGTTACAGAGAAATCTGAAAAGATTGTTGAGGCTTTATTTTGCTCATACACCAAAAATATTTTTTCATGGAATCAAGAAGCATATTTCTTATCTCTTAATTTCTTCCTCTCAGCAACAAAATCCCCAAATGATGCTGATGTTGCCGCTGTTGCCAACCGCATAGAGGAGCTGGTGGCAAGTGTTAAGAGGAGGTCCCAGCGTCTTTATAAGGATAGTGACGGATGCAAAGGACGTGCCCGAATCTGCCGAAAGATCAGGGAGGAAAAAAAAATCTTAACTTCTGTAGTGGAAAAGTACAACACCTTGGTTCCTAATGCAGAACAACTGACATTGGACACCATTCTTTCTGACGAGATTGTTTGGCCATGGCAGCTTACACACGGTGGTATGTACACAATTCCATTGACTTTGTGAAATAGTCACATAGTAGGACAAAATCTGTCATGGCTCGATTGTAACCACAGAAAATATTGAAATGCTAATCTTAATTACAACTGACTTATGTTTCATCTATGTATTTCAGACTCTGTAGATCTAAGGACAAAGAGGAAAGCGTTCGACATTGTGATGGCAGTAAGGAGACTTGAGGAGGAGAAGAGGATTCTTATTGCTGAGATGAACAAACATTGGAAGTCTCTTTGCACCCGTGCAGACACCCTGAAGCAGATGTCATCCCAGCTTTCTAATGTGACATCAGGTATGTATTTGTTATACTTGGCATACATTACAATGTTTCTGAATGTTTCTGATTAATAAAGGCTCAGTGTGTTTTAACGTAAGGTAAGACGTGGGGTCTGCTTCAAGATGGTATCCGAGGTCTACAGAGCTTGACAATGAAGAACAAGGAAGCAAGCAACAGCCTGGCAAAGCATGCGAAGAAATGTTATGTTGAAGTTCTGACTGAAACCGAAATTAACTTTGATAGTGATTCTGAGGAGTACCATACCAGTAGTGACTCTGAGCAAGACTAAACATGGCCAGAGTCCTTTTTTATGCTGATGTGTGCTGGGGAGGCAGCATTAAGAAGAGGGCCGCTGGGACAGGTTGGTAAGGAAAGCTGGCTCTGTGTTTGGCATGGAGCTGAGGTTAATCATTTAAACTTTTAAGGTATAGTGGAGGATTTTTTACTTCCGGGTGGATCACCTATACTATTGGTCCTCCTAATTGTCAATCATTCTGGTAAATCAATCAAACTTATTCAAAAAGTGGAGAGGGCGGGTCTTATCTAAAATTCGAAAAGATCCTCCACTATACCTTTAACAAAACTATTAGTCCTTAAAGTTTGTTTTATGTTTTACCGCTATGTTTTATGTCAATACCTGGTAGATCTTCTGCAAGCATCTCTTCTCTTGCTTCTTTGTAGATTTTGGCTAATAGAGAATTTCTTTGATCAAGCTCAAGCACCTTTGGCACAATACTGGTCAAGCTGTCCTTGAAGCACTGGCTTAAGCTGACAATTGATGAATGCATTCGGTCAACTTCATCACACAACTGAAAATAAACAGAAAGAGAAAGTTAATCATTCACAGATTGAATGCACATATATTTGTTCACCTGAGGGTTTAGAAAATTAAATGTTTTTACAAAAAGAGTTATAACTGTAAATTATAATTTTAGTATACTTTTAGCTTACATCAACATTCAACATTTATTTTAAGCTGAGAACTGATATAAAATCAGTGATATCACTGACCCCTGAGGGTGTTTTTAAGAAAGGGTATTTCTTAAGTATATCCTCCACAGTCATCCCATCTCTCATCTCCCTCCTTCACCATGCAGAAGTTCGCTGTGTTCAGTCTTTGACCACCAAGGTGTCTGGTCGCATCTTGCAGTGGATATGCAGGACATTTACATGACCCTCAAAAGAGAATGAATTCTCACCAATGACAGCAATCTCCTATTGGATCAAATTTAAAAGTACAGAACATTAATAATTAAAATTATAATAATAAAAGTTAAACCTCAAAACCACATGTCATTCACTATTTCCTTACCTTAATTTTGTATGATCACAAAGAGAGATATTAAATTTAAAACTGCAACATTTTGCACAATGAATTCCTTAGAAAAGTATTATGCAATTGAGTCAATCCATGTCAATTTGACCAAATTTCAGAAACTTCCCTTGCTCCAATTTGTGATTTTGTTAATATTTTTTTCATAAAAAAATATTAACTTTAAAAAATAAACTTTAATATTGATGAAAACCAAAATATTAAATGTAATGAATATTGACTGAGTAATCCACTATTTTGTAGAGGAGGTCAAAATGACCATTTTTACCCAAGACCAATAAACATAGGACAAATATAATAATAAATGTTATACTTGCATTTCTGTAGTCGAAGTCTGTTGGTGGGATTCTGCTGGCACTGGGTCTAGTGTTTAGTGTTATCACCTCCTTCATCTCATGTGCAAATTTGTTGAACTTGGACTGTTTTTTAAAGGAGCCTTGAAATAAATATGAGATAATGTTCTCTGTGAGGCCACAATCTATTGTTTTCCCGTCCACCTAATTTTCTGAAAAAAAGAAAAGAAAGAATGATCAATGTGAGCTTGAGGTTTAAACAGCAACAATAAAATAAATGTCTTTTTTAAAATAATTGTTAAACTTTCAATGGAAATTCATCAGTATAAAATATCACTTTAATTTAACACTATAATAACTGTAACGTTATGGACACTCACAGAAAAAAGGTACAAAGCCGTCACTAGTGCAGTACCCTAAGGTACAAAGGCTAAAAGGTACACTTGAAGTACCAGATGCCTAATATACAGAGTAACGGTTACCTTTTTTTTCCTGAGTGTATGATCAACTGTTAGAAGCAAACTTATTTAAATTAGCAGCTCAAAGATTATAAACGTATTTTACAAGTTTACCAGTTTTCATAAATGGTTAACAAACTTTCTTTTTTTGGAGGGGCTGACGGACACCTGCACGCCTCGATCTCCGAGCCCTCGCTTCGCCTCGCCTCAATTGACTGCTGCTAACATAGTTCGCTCGTGATGGCTGACAGGACTAAATTATTACTCTCAGCATGCACTAACGTTTAGTCCGGGATGAACACGGGTAACGTTAAGGAGTTGTAAGAAAATTGTGGGAAACTGAATTTATAAATCTGTTGGCTTAACTTATATTGAGTTTTTCTTTACACAAAACGCGATGGGTTTGAACGGTTTGAACTGTTTCTATGGCCGCGGTCTTGCGGTAGAGTAACGTTAACCATATGAGTTATGCTAAAAGATATATCTTAATTTATGGCTAAAAATTCAAATAACTGTAATAACTATAAGTTTAAAACGTAATAGCAGTAACTTTACGTTGGTTCGAAGAAGGGTTTTCCCTCACGCGTCAGTAAGTTAGGCCTGTTACAGACACTATGTCAAGTGCACATAACTCGAAAGGGAACCAACGGATTTTCACAATACTTAAAACTAAACATACCTCTGAATTTCTGTGCTTCGTCTTCGGTGATATTTATTCCGGCTTCTTTCAATTCCAGAAGAAGATCCTCTGTCGACAGCGTCAGGAGTGAGACAGCCATAATAACCGTCGTTATTTTGTGCAGTCCAGTCCCTCCCAACTTCTTCTCGCGCATAAAGTGCACTGCGCGGGCTACAATCCCATTGGCTGGTCAAATGCGTGGACTTGAACTTTGAGGCAAAGTAAAAGTACCCCATATAATTTTCGTCTACATTGCTTTTAAAGATGGCTTTTGCTAAAAAAAAGATTAGTACATATGTATTTATTTTAAGTCTAAATTGAAACTTCAAACTTATTTTACAAGTTAAAACACTATTATACACAGTTTAAAATTACAATTAAAAATACAGGACTACTTTATTACATTTGCTTTATGTTTAAAACTTATCATCTTGATGCTCTGCATAATCAGTAAAAGGTCATGGACTTGTGTAGGCTACTGTTCAGAACCAGTGACAGTCAGAAAATAAATGGGCTATTAAATATATTTGGTTATTTTGTGCATCTCTTCTAAATAACCAACAACTCATGAACATCTTGCTCTATGTTTAATCTATGTTGGGTGATTGACAATTATGTGTTCACTGAATTGTTGAGATCACTGTGCAGAGCCTAATAAGCTTTTGTCAAAGATTGTACCTTTGTTTGGGGAATAAATGGTCCAAACATGGACCCTCTGACAGCTGGAAACATATTTGTACCTTTTTTACAACTAAATGATACATATTAGTACCCTAAGGTATAACTATGACCCATTGAGGGTACAACTTCACCGTTTGTACCCTAAGTGTTCACAAATGTACCCCAACCGTACCCTTTTTTCTGACAGTGCAGAGACCAGCATTTTTCCTCTGTATGGCCTATTTTCTGACAGGAACTGCAAAACCTGCTTTCTTTACCATAGGGATGTTTGTTACGTTCTCCTGGAGTTGAGGGTTTTCGCGTCTCTCTATTGCTTGTACACCATGCGTTCTGGTACATGACGGTGTTGCATCACCTTAAGAACTGAAACAGACACACTTTCTTGGACAGTTGCACATGCATTTTCTGAACTTAATGTTTCAGATTCACTAGAGCAAGTCACTCCTCTAAGAAGTGAACATGCATTTTAGTCCCATCGCTGTTAAGCATTTTGGGAGACATGGACTTTTTAGCATTCAGCTTAGCCTTGAGATCTGCAGTGGTCTCCTTGTGATATCGTTGCCTTGTCCCAGGCCCGGAGTGGGTAATCGGGAGAATCAGGAGAATTCCCGGTGGGCCGCTTCACTTTTGGGCCGGCCGGCCGGCCAGCCGAGGTTTATTTATTTATTTTTTATTTTTTTGTCACGTTTGAGTCTATCTTCTCTTTTAAACACGTTCCGCATTCTGACACTGCAGCGCGCAGCCTCTGCATGGGTTGTACCATATGAGGGAGTTCTCCCCTCCCCTCCCATAGAGTTGGTTGGGTCCATAGCCCGTCTTTTCCAAATCGTTTTCTATCAGGAAGGCTACCGCGGCACCGTAACCAGCCCTATCGTAACGGTCCACTTCAGGGAGGATGGATGGTAGGAAGAGACCAGGGGGGACTGAAAAAGCCAGATAAAAAAAAAAGAAAGGCATTGGAGGAGGATGCTGCCAAATGTGTTAAGCTTACCGATTTATTTTCAAGAGGACAAACACAAGTGGCAACAGATAAAGAGAGATAATGTTAGGCCTATGATTAGCATTAGCAACGTAATTATTCTGCTAATACTGTTGTCAACCTATTCACAAGCAAAATATAACATTTAATTTAAATATTAGCCTTTTTGTATCACCCAATACATGGCGATTCATTAACACCTTTTTTGTTCTTGGTCAAAAATGTCCGGGCTACAAAAAATAACTTATAAATCACTTGTTATGTTATATAATCTCCCAATATTGGATTCAATCTTTTTGTCAACTTGTTTTCTTTCACTTAGGACTGGTTTTATATTTCTATTTGCATCTGATTAATCATAGGCCTCATAGCATTTGCAACGCTGCAACGTAAGTATTCGGCTAATACCGTTGTAGCATCGTCAACCTATTCACAAGCAAAATATAAAATTTAATTAAAATATTAGCCTTTTTGTATCACCCAGTACATGGTGATTCATAGACTTTGCAAATATTATGCAAATATTGATAACAAAACTCAAGCTTGATCTGTGTATGCAGTAAAATGACCTCTTAATTATTTTTTGTAGAATCTGAGCAGCAGATAAGCCAGTCCCCCGCTGAAAATGAGGAGGCCATAATGACTACAGGGACAGGTAGAGACGATACCAGAGTAAACAATATGAATTAAAGTTATTTAACCCTCAGGTGTTGTTCAAAACCCTATAACACCTTTTGTGTTCCTGGTCAAAAATGTCTGGGCTACAAAAAATAGCTTATAAGGGACTGTTCGTTATTTATTTAAGGGGCCACCGGAGGAGTTTTGAGATCTGTTGTCAAAAAAGACATGACCCTCCCTTCGCCAGCAATACATTTTTCTATGACCCTCCAAAATGATTGTGAAAAAAGGCATGACCCTCCCCGATAATGTATTGATTAGCCTAATTCTACTGGTTTGCGCGTGGCAAAGATGTTCAGATAGCCATTGTTTGTTTGTTTTTTAAACCATAAACTCTTGCTTTCTCATCTTACTAGGGCTGTAACGATAGACCAAACCTATGATTCGGTTCGTATCACGATTTTTGATTTTAGATTTGAAAAAAAATCATGTTTTTGGTGCTGATGCGGTGTGACTCGTTCAACATGTGGGTGGCGCTGCGAATAAAGCATCTAAAAGCTGTCACAAAGAACCGGCAAAAGTAATGATTATTAATATGTCAAATATAGCTAGGAGACATTTTAATTGTTTATTAATAAACAAGTGTTTTCTGTGTCTAGGCCTACTGCAAAGATGAAGTTGACGATGCGTCGCGATCTTCTCAGAACGCGTCAGAGAGAGAAATGCACATTTCATAAGCAGAAAGCAGTCTGTTTTCTTTAGTTTTGAATTGTTCTGTGTAAAAGTAGACATTTCAAGCTTTCTATATATTTCTCAGGTCTGTGAGGCAGCATAGCCTACCTTACGCTGAGTTTCGGTTCATTTATGAGACAAGAGTCCAGTTCACTCGCCCGCGCCTCCGTGTCATGATTATCTATTTTCTACTATATTTAGACTACTTCTTATTTATTAAATCCAGATGAAACATTGATTAAAATTAAGATAAAATTAATAAAAAACGAAATTCACTTTAAAGAAAGGCTTTGTGCTTTCTGTTTGAGGTCTCTGTGAAATTTTTAAAGTCGCTTCAGAGCAGCCATGCCCGTAATGGAGAACTGTCACGTCCGTAACATTATTATTTTTTTTCACATAAATGCGAACACGAAAAATAAAATAAAAATAATATAATATTTTATGTTCTGTGGAGGCCGATCTTTATTCATCCGGTGGGTATATATCTTTGGTTTGCACAGTGTAATTTATAGAATTAGGCTACTAAAAAATATTTTGCCACATGTGTATTTCACTCATATTAAATATAAAACGCATGTGTAGTAGACTGATATTTTTCTAATGTCTTGACTCCTTTCAGACGTTTCAAAATATTGGTATTAAATGCATTTTCTGAGAATTTTTATTTTAAGTTTTGACTGCAAATGTCACGTCCATAACACTGGAATCGCCCAATTTTAACAAATTTATCCTCAACTAGTTTTTGTGGTGTAGGTCTATGTATTTTATGTTAACTTAAATAATACTAATAGTAATTTAAAGATGTGGTAGCCCTACATCTTACACATCGTGGAAACAAAATAAGAATGGAGACTAAAATATGGTAGTATTCTATCAGCTGCAGTTCTGGCGCCTCAGTCCCAATACTGTTAAATTCGACGTACGTTCACATCACATGTTAATGCAGCGGTAGAGTTACACTCACAGGACACTGTGCACTTAACAAAAGTTCATTATTTGCTCGTGCTTTAAAGCTTTGCCGGGTAAACATTTCTTTGGCATTCTGTTCTGACATGATGCACTTTTTCTAAGCGCGAACTGAAGTGCACGCGCACTGTCAAACAGCGCCAAACTGGATTTTTGTTGGGTCAGACCCATCTGATATCGAAGGGGGGCTGATAACGCGAGATCAACATGGAATAAATGGAAAAAAATAGCACCAAACAAGCCACTTTGAAATGTTGCTGTTTTAATGAATATAAAAGTTGGGTGACCCTCCCCCCTAGACTAAAAAAAGTTGGATGACCCTCCCCTCAACAAAGAATAAAAAGACATGACCCTCCCCTATTTTCCTCCGGTGGCCCCTTCCATAAATACCGAACGGTCCCTAAATCACTTGTTGTTATGCTATATAATCTAAATATTGGATTCAATCTTTTTGTCAACTTGTTTTCTTTCAAATAGGCCTGGTTTTATATTTCTATTTGCATCTGATTAATAATAGGCCTCATTTATCTGAGAGTAGGTATCATGTTTTTTGAGTAAAAAAGCATTATTTTTGAATAAATTTTGAAATATTAAATAAAATATGAAAAAAATTGGCAATGACGGCCCCCATGAGATCTCATTCCAACATATCCGGCCTACTGCCTAATCTGAGTCTGACACCCCTGGTATATGTTCTTCTGTCCTATTTGTTATGCAATATAGGTGAGTCAGATGCTGAAAGAGCAGATATAGAGACAGCATCCAGTGAGACAACAGCCCTGCAAGAGATTCCAGAGGCACAGGCAGATGCAAGTGTAGATGAGGAAGCCTGTCATTTTGATTATTTTGCTCGTCCTCAAGCACAGGATCTAGACACATTTTTCAATTACCATCCTCAGCAGCCCACAAAACACCACCTACTAGCTTAAGTTTTTAACAGCAAGCATGGCACAAACCTCAAGGGGTTGACATACAATCAAAAATGTCTCAGGTTACGTATGTAACCCTGGTTCCCTGAGAGGGAACGAGACGCTGCGTCGAGACGCGGTGGGAACGCCCTGCGTGATTGCGTCGTGAAGCACGTGTATAATCAGTCCAATGGAAAGACGAGATGTCATTCGTGACGTCATCGACCAGGAAGCTATAAATCACCCACGAGATCAGACCGCGCTAGCTTCTGATAAGCCTGAAGCAAGTCGATCAGGGCAATCAGGAAGTATGGCAAGGCGACGCAGCGTCTCGTTCCCTCTCAGGGAACCAGGGTTACATACGTAACCTGAGACGTTCCCTTTCAAGGGAACTCGAGCTGCGTCGAGACGCGGTGGGAACCCCATACCCACTATGCCACAATGACGATGTGCCTGTTCTGTATGAAGTACCATGCGCATACTAAGAAGCAAGCACCCTGACCCCAGGAGTGGAGAGGTCCAAGTCATAAAATCTCACAAATGTATGCGGAGAAGACCATCCTGCCGCATTACAAATGTCAAAAAGGGAAACTCCCGAAATTAAAGCCGTAGAGGCAGCCATACTCCTCGTAGAATGGGCCCGAACAGTCAGTTCAGTTCAGTTCAGTTCAGTTCAGTTCAGTAATACTTTATTAATCCCCAAGGGGAAATTCTTTGTCACAATTGCACAGTTGCACAGTTGCCCACATGTATAATAAACAACAATAAATATTGTAAAGGCATTTACACTATTTGGATATGTAATAATGAACATATTCATTCAATCTAATGTTCCAATGAACAAGGGAACACATAACAACGAAAGTATTACACATTAATTTTAAAACCGGTCAGATTAAACAAATAATGTTGCACAGCAACCAAAATATTTAAAATTTAAAACTAACTAATGGTTCCTGTGCCAGACACTCAGAGGGAAGAATTATAAAGCCTAATGGCCACTGGCAGAAATGACTTCCTGTGGCGCTCAGTGGTACATTTTGGAAGAATAAGTCTTGCACTAAAAGTGCTCCTGTGTTTAAGTAGCAGATCATAGAGTGGATGGGAGACATTATCCAAGATGACATTCAGTTTGGACAGCATCCTCCTCTCTGACACCACTGTTAAGGAGTCAAGCTCAACCCCCACCACATTACCAGCTTTACGGATCAATTTATTCAGTTTATTTGCATCTGCCACCCTCAGTCTGCTACCCCAGCATGCGACCGCATATAGGATAGCACTAGCTACCACCGATTCGTAAAACATCCACAGCATCGTCCTGTCGATGTTAAAGGACCTTAGCCTCCTCAAAAAATAGAGACGGCTTTGGCCCTTCTTGTAAAGTGCTTGAGTGTTCTTGGCCCAGTTCAGTTTATTGTCTATGTGCACTCCCAGGTATTTATAATCCTCCACAATGTCGACAGGGACCCCCCGGATTGATACAGGGGTCACTGGTATATTTGTTCTCCTTAGATCCACAACAAGTTCTTTGGTCTTTGTCACGTTGAGCTGCAGGTGGTTCTGATCACACCATGTAACAAAGTCCCTCACCATAGCTCTATACTCAGTCTCATCACCCTTACTGATACAGCCAACCACCACAGAATCATCAGAAAACTTCTGAAGATGGCAAGATTCTGTGCGATAGTTAAAGTCGGTAGTGTAAATTGTGAAGAGGAAGGGAGAGAGTACCGTCCCTTGCGGGGCCCCGGTATTGCTGATCATGATGTCTGATACACAGTGTCGAAGGCGTACATACTGTGGTCTACCAGTCAGGTAGTCAACAATCCAGGACACGAGGGGGGCATCCACCTGCATTGCTGTCAGCTTCTCACCCAACAAGGCCGGCCGAATGGTGTTGAAAGCACTGGAGAAGTCAAAAAAGAAGAATCTCCCCGGGGAAAAGAGGAGGACACTGAGGTGGAGGAGGAGGATGGGAGAGTAGTTGGATTGAAGGTGAGCCTGCTGCTGAGTTAATAGGTGGATGGAGTGGAGACACATTATCAAATCTGTTAAAAAACAGATTAAGTTCATTGGCCCTGTCCACACTGCCCTCAACACCTCTGCTGCTAGTCGGTCTGAAGCCAGTGATGTTCCTCATGCCGTTCCAGACCTCCTTCATGTTGTTCTGCTGGAGTTTATACTCCAGCTTCCTCCTATACTTCTCCTTAGCCTCCCTAATCTTCACCCTCAGATCCCCCTGAATGACCTTCATCTCCTCCTTTTTCCCGTCTCTAAACGCCCTCCTCTTGGCATTCAGGATTTCCTTGATGTCCCTTGTTACCCATGGTTTGTTGTTTGGGTAACAATGTACAGTTTTCGCTGGTACAACACAGTCTACGCAAAAATTTATGTAGTCCGTGATACACTCAGTAAGCCCATCTATATCCTCTCCATGTGGCTCACAGAGTGCACTCCAGTCTGTCACCTCAAAACATCCCCGAAGTGTCTCATAATCCTCCTCTGACCATCTACTCACCATCCTTGTGGTCACCGGCTGCCTTTTCACCAGAGGCACATAACAAGGATTAATATAAACCAGGTTATGGTCAGACCTACCCAGAGAGGGGAGGGGGGAAGAGCAGTAAGCCTCCTTTACATTAGCATACAGCAAGTCCAAAGTTCTCTCCTCTCTATTATGGCATCTTACATACTGGGTAAAATTTGTTAGTGTGGTGTTCATATTGACATGATTGAAATCACCCGAGATCACTATAAGGGCACTCGGGTGTTGAGTCTGTAGTTCAGCTATGGCGGAGTAGATAACGTTACACGCCGATGTCGGGTTTGCAGATGGCGGAATGTAAACAACAACGGCGATGGCATGTGAAATTTCTCGTGGCAAATAGTATGGCCGAAGTCCCACAGAAAGTAGTTCAGTGTCCGGGCTACATATACGTTGTTTTACCGTGATGTGACCGGGGTTACACCATCTGTTGTTAACAAGAACAGCCAGACCCCCACCCTTGCACTTACCGCTCCCGATGCGGTCCCTGTCCGCTCGAACAATCTGAAAACCGTCGATGGAGACGTTGTGATCAGGAATATCCGAGTGCAGCCAAGTCTCTGTGAAGCACATTAAACTACACTCCCGAAACTCCCTCTGACTCCGGGCTAACGCTGTTAGCTCGTTCATCTTATTCGCCAGTGATCTCACATTGCCCATGATGAGAGAGGGGAGACACGGTTTAAATCTCATTCTCCTCAGTCTCTGTTGTCTGAATCCCTCTCTCTTCCCTCGCAATTTCATTCCTCCTCTGCAACCTCTGTGTGTCTTCTTCCAGATCTCTCTGGGGATATCTGTAGGCATAGGCGCCGCGATTGACTTCAGCGCGATCAGCTGTATCCGATTGTAAACAAGGCGGCCATGAAGTTGCTGCACAACAATTCCATGGTTTTCCAAAACTCTCTCACATTCCATGATGAGAGAAAGTCAAGTTAAAATTACTTGTAGACCGCAAATCACACACGTGCATTTAAAATAAAGTTTAAAATGAATAAATAAGGCAACAAACAACTGGGCAACTGCGACCGGCTGCATGCACAGTGGCGCATGCGCACAACCTTTGAAGTCAAAGGTGAAGGCTGTCCGGCCGTTTCATATGCAAGTGAGATCGCCTCAACTATCCACTTGCTCATTGTCTGTTTAGATGCAGGGCACCCTTTCTTAGGTGCTCCAAAGCAGACAAATAATTGTTCCGATTTACGCCACAGGGCAGCTCTGTGGACGTAAGCATCCAACGCCCGCACAGGGCATAACAGATTCAGGTTTTCCTGGTCTGGGGTATTAAATGGTGGAGGATAAAAGGCCTGCAGCACTATTGGGCCCCCAACATTAGTAGGGACCTTAGGTATGTAACCCAGTCTAGGGTGAAGAAATGCCTTTACCATACCAGGTGCAAATTCCAAACATGATGGAGCCACCGACAAAGCTTGTAAATCTCCAATTCTCTTGATAGAGGAAATAGCAAGAAGAAATAAAGTTTTTAGAGTGAGGAACTTTTCTGAAACCTCTTCAATGGGTTCGAAGGGAGCCAAAGCCAGACCCTCAAGTACAATGGCCAAATCCCATGCCGGTGCTCTAGAGTGCAATGCAGGTCTCAACCTCAAAGTACCACGGAGAAAACGAATAATTAGAGGATCTCTCCCAACTGAGGTGCCCGCCAGAGGGGTGTGATAAGCAGATATAGCAGCAACGTAGATGACGGAGATAATCCAGCAGAGAAACGGTCTTGTAGAAATTCGAGAACTGTACCAACAGGGCAGTTAACAGGATTCAAATTACGATCTCCACACCAGGTAGAAAATAATTTCCATTTCAAAGCATAAAGTTTCCTCGTGGAGGGAGCTCTGGATTGAAGGATGGTCTCAACGACCTCAGTCGAGAGACCGGACTCTATGAGCTGGGCCCCCTCAGAGGCCAAGCCCACAACTTCCACAACTCTGGGTGAGGGTGAAATATCGTGCCCCCTGCTTGGGACAGCAAGTCCCTCCTGACGGGAATCTCCCACGGAGAGCCGTCCAGAAGTGATACTAGGTCCGAGAACCAAACTCGTGTCGGCCAGTACGGGGCTATTAGCAGTAGATGAGCCCCTTCCCGGCGAACCCTCTCCAGAACTCCCGGGAGCATCGATATGGGGGGAAAACCGTACAGGTGTATCCTCGGCCACACCTGCACCATTGCATCCAGTCCGAGAGGAGCTGGATGTGTGAGAGAGAACCAAAGCGGACAATGGGTCGAATCTGCAGATGCGAAAAGGTCTACTCGAGCTCGACCATATTTCTTCCATAGGAGCTCCACCACCTTGGGGTGAAGCCTCCACTCCCCGGGCCTCAGCCCCTGCCTTGACAGGATATCTGCTCCTACATTCAGATGCCCTGGAATATATACTGCCCTCAGTGACAGTAATTTCCCCTGGGCCCATAGGAGGATCTGATGAGCCAGATTGCATAATAGTCGAGACCTCAGACCCCCCTGATGGTTGATGTACGAAACCACCGATGTGTTGTCCGTGCGGACCAACACATGATGGCCTCTCAGGTCTGGCAGGAAGTATTTGAGAGCATGAAATACGGCCATCAATTCTAACCGATTTATATGCCAAGACAGTTGATGGTCCTGCCAAAGACCTGACACCGAGCGACCGCTCATGACTGCGCCCCACCCCGTGAGGGAAGCGTCTGTCGAAAGTGTTACGCGTCGACAAGAAGCCCCCAACACTGGGCCCTGGGCGAGGAACCAAGGTTTTTTCCACATGACCAAAGCACGAAGGCATCGCCGCGTGACCTTGATCATGCGAAACGGATTTCCCCTCGGAGAAAACCCCTTGGTCCTGAGCCACCACTGCAGAGGTCTCATGTACAGAAGGCCAAAAGTAATTACGTTGGACGCCGCTGCCATGAGCCCCAACAGTCTTTGAAACTGTTTTACAGTGAGTGACTGGCCTAGTTTTATTCCTTTTACGGCTGTGAGAATCGCTGATATTCGTGCAGGAGACAGACGTGCCTGCATTGTTGTTGAATCCCAAATTACGCCTAGAAAAGTGGTCCTCTGAGCTGGGAGGAGCACACTCTTTTTGGCGTTGAGCCGCAACCCCAACTTTTCTATATGAGACAGAACGACATCTCGATGCCGAACTGCCATCTGCTCTGACTGAGCTAGAATCAACCAATCGTCTATATAGTTTAGTATGCGATTGCCCTGGAGTCTTAGAGGAGCCAAAGCTGCATCCACACATTTTGTAAAGGTGCGGGGTGATAAACCTAGGCCGAAGGGAAGAACCCGATACTGGTATGCTTCGCCCCCGAAAGCAAACCTCAGGAACTTCCTGTGATGAGGATGAATAGATACATGGAAGTATGCGTCCTTCAAGTCTATTGTGACAAACCAGTCCTCGGACTGAATCTGTGATACAATCTGTTTGAGTGTAAGCATCTTGAACTTGAGTTTCTGAACTCTGCAGTTTAACTGCCGCAGATCTAGAATAGGACGCAACCCCCCATCCTTCTTTGGAACAATGAAATAACGGCTGTAAAACCCTGACTCTCTGCTGGGAGGAGAAACCCTTTCTATAGCTCCTTTTCGAAAAAGCGTCAGTACTTCCTGCTCCATAACCAGAGCCTGGTCGGAGTCCACCACCGTGGGCAGAACCCCTTGAAATCTGGGCGGACGAGAACCGAACTGAATTCTGTAACCCTTTTCCACAATATGCAGGACCCATTGAGAAATATTTGGTAGAAGTTTCCATGCTACCAGAAATTCTGCTAAGGGAACCAGTCTCTCGAGACTGGTCTCTGGATTTAGTTGAACAGACATTTCGGTGCCCTGAAGCGGCGAACCGGCAGGGAACAACCGAACTGACCGTTCTACGACCCTCCTCGGAGGATCGTACGGGGACACTGACACCTCGGTGCCCTGAAACGGCGAACCGGCAGGGAACAACCGATGTGGCAGCGCTGCGACTCTCCTCAGAGAGCCGCACCCCAGCGGGCGCAGAGGAGGAACGAATCCTCGAAACCGTCCCTCCCCTGAGGGGACCACCCTCAACATTTTGACACCACTGGCGTCAGGACTTCTTCTTGTCCCAAGCCTTTCTAGAGAGGACAGTCCTCAGATCTTGTCTACCTCTAACCGGTTTAAACTGCGCCCGCCCCCTGGACTCCCCAGACTGTGGAGGAGCCCGAGAGGCGACGCTCTGTTTTTGTTGCACTCTGTGCTGTGCGGAGCTCGTTGACGGCCGAGACTGCTCGGATTTAACATTACGCCCAGCAGTCTCTGGGACACTGGATCGGCGAGGAAGAAACTTCTGAAATGCGGCCGCTTGTTTCTTTGACTCAGTGAATCTGTCAACAACACAATTTATAGCATCGCCGAACAAACTTGAAGGCGAAAGCGGGGCATCCAGAAGAACAGATCTATCTTTATCCTTTATATCAGATAAGTTCAACCATAAATGACGCTCCGTGACCACCAGGGCTGCCATAGAACGGCCCACAGATTTTGCCGTCTCCTTGGTGGCCCGGAGAGATAGATCTGTCGCCCGACGCAATTCTCGAATTGCGTCAGCGCTAACTTCCTCACAGTCATCCATGTCCCTCAGCAGGTCAGCCTGATATGCTTGTAAAATCGACATAGTGTGTAAACATGCTGCTGCCTGACCTGCTGCCGAATATGCTTTACCCACCATCATAGATGTAGCTTTTAATGGCTTGGTGGGTAACGTCGGGGCTTTCAGTGATGATGATGACTCGGGGGAGAGATGGCTCGCAAGCGTCTCTTCCGCCGGAGGCATCGTCAAATAACTATAGTGTGAAATATCTTTAATATTACTATAGTTATGTGTTTGTGGATTGTGCACTCTGAAAGAAGCCGGTTTAATCCAAGATCTCGACACCTCAGTGTGTAGATCAGGAAAAAACGGCAGTTCCCGACGAGGAGGTCGTGATTTTGATGGCAAAAAACGTTCATCTAAAAGACTTTTATTAGACACAGTTTCAATTTCATCAGATGGCCATTCAATATTTAACTTGGCAACAGCACGAGTTAAAACCTCCATAAGCTCCTCATCCCCAGAAATACGAGCTGGCGAACACTCATCATCAATATTTTGCTCAATACTGACGACATCCAGTTCCTCGGAACTGGACAGCCGCAACATTGGTGCCTCAGCCTGGGAAGGAGAAGCCGCAGCGCGGGCTCCTTCCTGGGCTGAAGCACCGGATTCAGCAGGTAAGGGTTGAGAAAGGGCTGGGCCCGTCTCAAGCCCCGCTACTAAATCCATATGCGAACCCCAAGATGAAAGCCGCCACTGTGCCTCGGCAGCAGCGGGACCCGCACCTCGGGGAGCGCGAACCGAACCGTCCTCCTCAAAGAACGCCCGGCGAGAGCGGAGCGTCCGCAAGGACAGCTTTACGCAATGCTCACAATCAGCTCCCTCGAGAACTGACTGGGCATGCTCCACTCCCAAACAAAACACACAAAGCAGATGTGTGTCCCCACCCGTGATGTAACGAGGGCAGGGAACAACACAACGCCTGAATTCTTGCTTATTCGCCATAGTAATGATATATATATTGAGCTTGACAGACAACAATAAATATGACAGGGACAGATATACAGAGAGCGCTTGCTGAAGGCACAGAAGCTAGCGCGGTCTGATCTCGTGGGTGATTTATAGCTTCCTGGTCGATGACGTCACGAATGACGTCTCGTCTTTCCATTGGACTGATTATACACGTGCTTCACGACGCAATCACGCAGGGCGTTCCCACCGCGTCTCGACGCAGCTCGAGTTCCCTTGAAAGGGAAACACAATCACTGTATTGTTCTGAGTGTTTGGCATTTGCACCTGCTGCAAGTGAAAGTCCTTTCATAAAGGGAGGTATGAAAACATGGAAACATGTTCATCAGCGGATAGAAGAGCATGAGAAAAGTAAGATCCACAGAGACGGTGCTGATGCTTACTTTCTGTTGGCTAAAAGGGCAGATATAAAAAGCCTTCTGGCAGACAAACAAATGTCTTTACATCATGAGCAGGTGAAGAAGAAGCGTCAGGTGATGGAACGCATAATAGATGTGATAAAAGTCATAGGCAAATGTGGACTTAGTTACAGAGAGAATAAAGCAGAGGCTGCTTATACACTAGAAAATACTGCAGTCAATCATGGCAACTTTCTAGAGTTGGTAATACTTTTGAGTCGTTATGATCTGTGCTTTCAACAGCACATTAGCAGTTGTATTGAGCAGAGCAAGAAGCATCATGACACTGGTGCAAAAGGTAGAGGATTTCTTGTGATTCTGCTATCAAAGGACATTGTTGGGAAAGTTGTGGATGCTCTCAGCCAGGTCATAAAGGGCACAATTTCAGATGAGGTTAGAGAGGCGGGACTGTTTTCGGTTCAGATCGATACAACCCAAGATGTCACATCAAAGGACCAGTGTGCTATCATTGTCAGATATGTCACAGATGTAGTTCATGAGCGGTTGGTTGCTGTGGTGAACTGTGAAAAATCCACAGGTAAACATCTGACACAGCTACTAAAGAACACATTGGACAAACTTGGCATTGATATGGGCATGTGTGTGGGCAACTCCACTGATGGAGCACCAAATATGTAGGGACCGTATAAAGGGTTCTCTGCATTCCTGTCTGAACAGTCTCCAACACAAATTCATGTCTGGTGTTATGCCCATGTTTTAAATTTGGTACTGGCAGACACAACAGGCAGTGTCATAGAGAGTGCATCTCTCTTCTCACTTCTAAATGATGTGGCAGTTTTCCTCAGGGAGTCTTATAAACGCATGCAGACTTGGGAAGAGACAAGTGAGGACACACATCACAGGAGACTGAGCCCAATAGGGGAAACCAGGTGGTGGGCTAAGGATCAGGCTCTCACTAAGGTCTTTGGGTCTTTTGGTAATCCCCAGGATGCATTGTTTGTTGACCTGCTGCTGACCCTAGCCTCTGTTGAGAAGGATGGAAGTGTGAAGTCAACAGTGAGGGTAAAAGCAAAGGGATTAATTGAAAATCTTCTGAAATATGAGATTATCCTTAAGCAAACTTTCCTTCGCATTTTCCAACATACATTTCCCCTCTCCAAGTACCTACAGACACACCGGAGTGGATATGTTGTCAGCTCAGCATCTGGTTGAGGGGACAAAGGATAACCTCAAAAAATATGTCAGGGACTTTGAGGGAGTGAAAGTGGCAGCTGATAAGTTTGTGAGTTGGGCCAATGACAAGCTGGAAGAGATGGACAACTATGAACTACTTGAGCAGACTACACTTCCAGAGAAGCGTGTCCGAAAAAAAGAAAAGAATGCCAGGAGAGCTTTTAGATGATGAACCAGTAGCCTCATCTGATTCTGCCTTTGAGGTGAATGTCCATAATGTTATTCTGGACACTGTGGCAGGTAGCATAGATAGAAGGTTTTCAGCAAATGCAAAACTTGCCTCAGATTTTGCTTGTCTTGACCCCAAAAACTTTCCTGAAATAAAAAGAAATGGGCTCCCTAACTCAGCACTCCAGGAAATCAGCAAATGTCTGCTTAGGTTTGATGACAGAGCTACTGTTAGCAAATTACAAACTGAGCTTTCTAGCCTGGCATACCAGTGGGACAGACTGAAACAGTCCTCTCTTGAAGGTTATACTGTCAGGACATGTAGTGAGGTGACACAGGAAGGTCAGGAGGATAGTGGCAGACTGCCATATATGGAAGAACCAGAGATGGAACTTGAAAGCAGGACCTGTTCCTCCTGCAAAAACTGTGCCATTTGTGTCCATTTAATACTCTCACAGTATAACCTCCTCACAGATGCTTATCATGTGATTGGGTTAGCATATAAGTTTCTGTTGACTTTGTCCATCACGCAGGTTGCATGTGAGAGAAGCTTCTCAAACTTTAACCCCCTGAGGTCGGCAATCGCGCCGGTGTGATAGGTTCGTTTATGTTCATATCAGTTCAAATGAGAGTCCAAATACTCTGTTGACTTTGATCTTACAAACCAGTTTCATACATCAATCGATCATGTTAAGTGTGTATTATTTTTGTGTATACTCACAATAAAAACAAAGTGTTGTGCTTTTTGCCAAATAAAGAAAAATAAACATGATATGAGTTCTGTTTTCTCTCTGTCAGTGTAGTCAATTCTGAAACGCGTCCGAAAATGAACAATAACTCAGCGAATACTCAGTCAAACAGGCATACAGACACACAAGCATGAAGCTTGAATTCTCTTCTTTTAAATGAGGTAATTTATATAAAAAAACAAATATTCTCAGTTTATGTAATCTGTAAGAAAAGAGCGAGATGTCAGTCGTTCTCATCTCAGCTAATTATTTTTAATGTGATCCCGCCCACGGAGAGCGCGCGCTATTCAAACGCAAATGACTGAGGCAATCCACGCAATCCTGTGAACGCCCCCCATATCAGCTCGAGAAAACACATCAAGTTTATTCAGATCATTGTACTTGTTTACACCGTCTCGCGGCGCTGTGAGGAATAATAATAATGGAAAATGTACCTCAGAAGTGCTGGTATTTCGAGGAGCAATTGATCCTGAGAATACTGTAGTAAGTTTTTTTTTCTTCTCAAGTGAATCGCGTTTCTGTGTGTGAATGAATGAACGGCAGAGATGTGCGCTGTTTACCACAACTCGCAAAAAGACGGTTAAATTTGAATCGCATTTCTGTGTGTGAATGAATGATGATGTTTGTTACGAGGTCCAACAAAAGCTGCACCACCACAGCCAATTTTTGACCCGCACACTTTAACTAAACACACAGGGATTTATTTCAATCATAGAGCACCTTAACCCCGCCATAATAAGATGCCCGGAGTCTCATCTCCCGCTTCATTAATTAAATGATATAATAAGCCATCGAAACCAAGAAGTATAATAAGAAAAGTATTTATTAATTACATAAACTTAGGAGACAAAAAAAAATAAGCTGAAAACTTCAGGAGGGGAAAAAATCCAAAATAATAAACCAAACTCCAGCTATCTACCGCATTACACCTCTTTCCTTCTCAAAATAAAGAATAAAATAAACAACATAGTCTTACCTCCCTGCTAACCTCAAAACAGGAGAAAACGGAGGAAAAACAAAAAAGGCACCCACCTCCCTACATACGTCTCCTTTTGTTACACAGGTGATTCAACAAATTTTCACATTATGAATACAAGCAAGGTTTTGAATAGCGTCGATGGTACAACAAGTCTTAGAAGAAAACTCAAAGTAAACCACGAAGCCAGGAGAGAGGAGAGCTTGTGGAGGAAACATCCAAACACGCTTAAATCAAAGCCGCCATGCCACTTCTGACGTCATCGTAATGCCGTGCACCTGTACGCGCTCTAACAAGCGCCGCTAGGAGAGAAAGAGAGAGAGAGAACCACAACAACAACAAAACCACATGCACAAACACAACGGAAAAATAACATCATTCATCAAAATCATTAAATTAAACAACGTAACATTTCTCCCCACCAAAGAAAGAGACAAATTTATTTTGTCTCGTCTATTTACAAATGGCATTTTCAGGACCAACTGCTCTAGACAGCGCATCAGAGAGTACCATCTCCGAGCCACGTTTGTGAACAATTTCAAGATTATATTCTTGAATGACCAGGGACCAGCGCATTAATCGTTGATTTAAATTTTGCATACGGGACAGGAATACCAACGGGTTATGGTCTGTATATACTTTTACAGGGAAAAGGTTAGCACTTAAATAAACATCAAAGTGTCGCAGGGCTAACAACAAAGCTAGAGCCTCTTTTTCCACTGTACTATATCGACGTTGACTGTCACTGAATTTTTTTGAAAAGTAACAGACTGGTAATTCCAGATTAGTTTCTGATGTCTTTAATAATACAGCTCCCGCAGCAACCCCACTTGCATCCACCTCAAGCATAAAGGCTTTAGAAAAGTCTGTCGCGGCCAAAATCGGAGCTTTGCACAGAAGATCTTTTGCCCCATTAAAAGCATTTTCACATTCTGGTGACCAGACAAACTTTCGACACGACTTTAAAAGATCTGTCAATGGCGCCACCAGTGTTGCAAAATTATGACAGAATCCACGATAATAGCCCGTCATTCCTAAGAAGCGGCGTAACTCTCGGCGATTAGAGGGTCGGGGCAACTGTGATGGCAATTATCTTTGCGTCAACTGGTTTCACTTTCCCTTGACCTACTTGTTTTCCAAGATATGTAATAGTGGCTTTAGAAAATTCGCATTTTGCCAAATTCACAGTCAACACTGCATTGGCCAAACGAGCAAACACGGTCTCTAATGACTTCATATGTTCCTCCCATGTAGGGGAATAGATAACAATGTCATCTAAATATGCTTCACAGTCCGGTACATCCTGCAACACTAAACGCATTAGGCGTTGAAAAGTTGAGGGGGCGTTTCGCATGCCGAACGCCATTACAGAATATTGACCAAAAAAGTCAGGCGTTACAAAGGCAGATATTTCAGCAGCTCGCGGCGTTAATGGCACTTGCCAATATCCTTTTAGAAGATCGAGTTTTGTTACAAACTTCGCTGGGCCGACCTTATCGATGCAATCGTCAATCCTTGGGAGTGGAAACGAGTCAGGTTTTGTAACAGCATTGATCTTTCTATAATCTGTACAAAAACGGAATGACCCGTCAGATTTTGGTACCAGCACACAAGGTGAACTCCAAGCACTCTGGCTCGACGCAGCCAACCCATTCTGTAACATATACTTGATTTCAGATTTCATGATCTCTCTTTTTACAGGATTTACTCGATAAGGATGTTGCATAATCGGACTTGTGTTCCCCACATCAATATCATGAGATAAAACATTAGTTTGCGATGGAACATCAGAGAAAATAGTAGGAAATTTCTCAATCAAAGCCATAACATCGGCACGTTGTAGCTCGGACATGTATTTTAGATATGAACTCAAATTCTGCAAAATATTAGAATTTTGCAGACTTCCCGTTGGAACGGAGACAGTTTCCACACTATCCTCCTCACTTTCCTTTAGTGCTGAAACTACAGCTACGGGAACTGGCACGGTTTCAGTTTCAACAGCCGATTTATTTCCTTTCTCTCTTTCATGATACTGTTTTAACATATTAATATGGCATGTACGCAGATCTCTTCTGCGCTCAGGTGTACGAATCACATAAGTGGTATCATTCAACTTTCTCTCTACAACATACGATCCGGTGAATCTATTTTGCAGTGCTGAACCAGGGACAGGTAGTAAAGCCAACACCAACTCTCCAGGCTTAAAAGAGCGTTGAACAGCTCGTTGATCATACTGAGCTTTCATTACTGCCTGAGCCGAAGTCAAATTTGCTCTGGCTAAATTACGTACATGTTTCAAGCGCTTGCGAAAAGTATCAACATACTCGGAAACAGACCTTGCCATAGGTTTAGTAGCCAGCAGTTGCTCACTTAAGAGCTTTAAGGGTCCACGGACAATATGTCCAAAAACCAGCTCCGCGGGACTAAACCCAAGAGAATCTTGCACGGACTCTCTAATAGCGAACATAAGCAAAGGAAGGCTTTCTGCCCAGTCTCATCCAGAATCCAAGCAATGTGTTTTTAACATTGTTTTGAGCGTTTGATGAAACCTTTCCAACACTCCTTGCGATTGAGGATGGAAAGCGCTCGAAGTGACATGTTTAACTGCAAGATCGTCCATTACCTGGTTGAACAATTTTGACGTGAAATTAGTTCCACGATCTGTTTGTATCACTCGTGGCAATCCAAAATAAGAACAGAACTTTATAAGTTCTTTGATCACTGTTTTAGCCTTCAGATTGCGTAAGGGCACAGCCTCGGGAAAACGCGTCGCTGAACACATGAAGGAAAGAATATATTGATATATTTGGGCAACGGACCCACACAATCCAAAATTAACCTTTCGAACGGTTCCCCCATTACTGGTATAGGGCACAAGGGAACTGGTCGAACGACCTGGTTAGGTTTGCCTACCAGCTGACATTCACGGCACGACCGACAATAATTCGCAACCTTGTTCGCAATCCAGGCCAGTAAAAATACTGAGACACACGTTGGAAAGTTTTATTAACTCCTAAATGACCACCCATTATATGATCATGCGCTAACTTTAGAACCGCCGTTCGAACTACGGAAGGTAATACAATCTGATACCTAGGGGCCAAATTAGCTTTTTCATTTGCCACCGAATTCCACTTGCGCATTAAAACGTCGTCGTCCCAATAATAACCGGTCCTGACTCCATCTAACTTACTTTTGTCAGATACTGCTACATCTACACAGATTGCTAAGGACGAGTCAGTTTTCTGAGCAGCCGCAAGTTCTGCTCGACCTAACCAAACTATCGGAACTTCAGCACCAGCATCCTTATCCAGGTCTTCCGGTCGGAGAGCACGCTGGCATGGTTTGGTTGCCGCTTCTCCCTCCGTGACTATCTAACACTGTTGGATTTAATATCTTAACACAGTTGGACAGTTGGACTTACTTTTATTTATTGTCGATGCTCATTTGCGCTAGTCAAAAAAGTAGTGCAAAACTGTTACATTTACTGGCATCTCGTACAAATGTTGACTGCCTGTTGGCTCCGGTTGAAACGTCTCCATTCCATGTCCTTGGCCTGGGTAAATTGCCTCTGGTGCCGTTCGTCTCTGCTGTGGTATACGTGCTTTCCTCGGAGGGCCTGCTCATTGCCGGGCTAACTACAAAGTGGATCCACGTAAACCATGTGTCTTCCCCGGTGCGCACTGTGCTGCCGGCTGTGACGCGCTGATACTCACTGACATCTCAACGAGCCTTGGCTCCTACTGAACTGTCCTCATTCCTTGTCTGTGGTTTGTGAAAGCTGTCCCAGGTGACGTCTGTGCCTGCTGTGGTGTTCTGCCCTGGAGGGCCTGCCTGCTAGCGGGCCAACTACGAGGCGGATCTCTGTGTGTGTCTACCCTGGTGCGCTTTTACGCACGCACATACACACACACACTCATCGGCGGTGACACGCGGATAAGTTACTTATCGGCATCCCTAACTACTGAACTTCGGAATTCAACCTACCAAGGGGGCTTCTAAAATACTGCTGTTAATATGAGGATTAATATGTGTCTCTGGTGGATTCTTCTATGCTCTACTGTCAGTGCCACTTCAGCACTAAAATACTCGGCAGCGGAGCTATTGCGTCTGAACTCAATGAACTTCAGGACTCCACTGGCTCTGTTTGCCCACCGTGATGTTCTTTCCCGACCGAGATACATCCACCGCGGATCGGGGCGATCTTATACATCCAGTAAGTCATCCTCTGCTATTAGTTTAATTTGGTCTAAAGTTCGTCCCGTTTCTTCCACCTGCCGTGGAGCTAATCCAAATAATCTGTTTCCAGTTACCAAGGCAACGTCAAACGCTAGTTTTACTGACTGTTTTAAATGTGGACTTTTTAATGTTCGATCTCTTACAAATAAAGGTCTGCTGATAAGTGAGTTTATTAGTGATGGTAAACTGGACATAATGTGCCTCACTGAAACTTGGCAACAGCCTAATGATTATTTTCATCTTAATCAAACAACCCCTAATGGTTATTCTTACATCAGCCACCCTCGCTCTAGTGGGCGTGGGGGTGGGGTTGCTGTTGTCTATCGTGACACGATCAAAGTTAAAACAATCAGTATACCTCATTCTTCTTCATTTGAATGTTTGGCTGTTAAACTCTCTGGCTTTCAACCTCTGGTAATTTTAACACTCTATAGGCCACCTAAACCATCTGATCTGTTCTTTACTGAATTTTCTGCATTAATGACTTCACTCTCTGTCTATTCTCCCAATATATTACTTGTTGGTGATTTTAATATTCATGTTGATGCCACTACTACTTGTTCCTTTGCTGCTGATTTTATGTCATTACTAGATGGTCTTGATGTCACCCAAAATGTACATTTTCCTACTCACAACAAAGGTCATACTCTAGATTTAGTTTGTTCAACTGGTATTGTTCCCTGCAATGTAACACATGCTGAGTTACCCATCTCTGATCACAAAGCTGTTTTATTTGAAGTCTCTGTCCAAGTTTCCAGGTATAAACATCAACGCATTATAGCCTACAGAAACATAAAACACATTAATCCATCTGACCTTGTGAGTCTCATAAATACATACTCGACTACTGTCTCCCTCTGTCCCCTCAGCCTCATCAATCATTACAATGACTGCCTATCTTCTTCTCTTGATGCCCTTGCTCCCACTCAAACTCGTTCTGTTTCCTTCAACCACTCAGCGCCGTGGTACACACCTGAGCTCCGCCAGTTAAAAAGATGTGGGAGACGCCTTGAGCGCTTGTATAAACGGACAGGCCTTGTATCTCATGCGCAGGCCTACAAAGATCACCTCTTGCAATATAATAACACCATTTCTGCTGCTAGAACTTCTTACTATTCGAACATTATAAACTCTGGAAATAACAATTCTAAGCTTCTGTTTTCAACAGTAAACCGGCTCCTTAAGCCACCTGAAAATGTACTCTCTGTCCCCTCAACGGAACTCTGCAACAAGTTTCTTAACTTTTTTCATTCAAAAATTCAAGAAATACATGACCATCTGCTTAATTTTCCTAGCACTACAGTTCATAACCTTACCTACATAACTGCCCTGCAGGGTTCTGCTTTAACCATCTCCCTCTCAAACTTCACCTTGGCCTCAGAGAACCAGATCAAAGAACTTGTCAGCAAATCAAAAACATCTACTTCCCAATTAGACCCTCTACCTACTAGTCTTCTTAAAGCATGCCTGCCTTCCATCGCTCCATTACTCACTACATTAGTAAATTCCTCCCTCTCCACAGGCATTGTACCGCCCGCTCTTAAGACTGCTGCTATCACTCCGGTCCTTAAAAAGCCCAATGCTGATCCTGATGACTTGAACAACTACCGTCCCATCTCCAATCTTCCTTTTGTCTCCAAGATACTGGAGCGGGTCGTGGCACATCAACTACATCACCATCTCATCTTCAATGATCTGTATGAACATTTCCAGTCTGGTTTCCGCGCTAAACATAGCACGGAAACAGCATTGGTAAAAATCACCAATGACCTACTCTGTGCTGCTGACTCTGGTCTATTGTCCATCCTGATCTTACTTGACTTGAGCGCTGCCTTCGACACCATCTCACATCCCCTCCTCATTGAACGTCTTGCCAGCATTGGTATCATGGGCGATGCACTCTCCTGGTTCTGTTCATACCTTACGGATCGTCAGCAGTTTGTACAACTCAAACACTATAAATCGGCCTGTGCATTTGTGCCTCAGGGTGTCCCCCAGGGGTCAGTGTTGGGTCCACTCCTCTTCATTATTTATCTGCTCCCCCTGGGCAAGATCATGATACACCACAAAATTAATTTCCACTGCTATGCTGACGACACCCAGCTTTATATTTCAACTAAACTGTCATCTCCCCTTCCACCCACCTCTCTCAGCAACTGTCTTAAAGACATTCAAATCTGGATGAACTCAAACTTTTTAAAACTGAATGCCAATAAGACAGAAGTCCTGCTCATCGGCTCCAAAAATACTCTCTCAAAACAGCAAAACATCAATTTAACCATAGATGAGATCACGGTCCCTCTGTCAAAAGCCTTGGTGTCATTCTGGACAGTTCCCTCTCATTCAAATCTCAGATTAAAGCACTTACCCGGACTTCATTCTTTCACCTCAGAAATATCTCCAGGCTTAGACCCTCTTTGACTCAAGCCAGCACTGAAACCCTAATTCATGCCCTTGTCACGTCACGTCTGGATTATTGCAACTCCCTTCTCATTGGTCTCCCTTCTAAGCTGATAAATAGGCTTCAACTTATTCAGAACTCTGCCGCTCGAATCCTTACTGGTACCAGACCATCTGAACACATTACACCTATCCTTATCACTCTACACTGGCTCCCTGTGCACTTCCGTATTGATTTTAAGACCCTCGTCATCACCTACAAAGCACTCCATAATCTTGCTCCCAGCTACATTTATGACCTCCTATCAGGATATGTTCCTACACGCTCCCTTCGCTCTTCCTCGATTGGCCTTCTTGTCACCCCCAAATTCCGCCTCTCCACCATGGGGGCCAGGGCCTTCAGTTGCGCTGCTCCAAGACTTTGGAATGCCCTCCCCTCCCACATTCGACAGGCAGACACAGTCAATTCATTCAAAAAATTGTTAAAGACCTATCTCTTTAAGAAAGCTTTTAATCTTTAAAACATCTTAGTTTTACTTTGCCATCGTAACTCTTCTGACACTCTTTTATAGTGCTTTCTCCTGGCCTTCTTAGCACTTTTCTGATTTGTCTTATTTGTAACATGTATTAGCCTACTATGAATTTAAGTTTTTTTTTATTATTTTTTTATTTTTTATTTCTTTCCTTCTTTTATGTCCTCCGAAACATGTAAGATGTCATTGGGTATTTAGAAAGGCGTCGGCCAAATAAAATGTATTATTATTATTATTATTATTATCCAGCTTAACCGCACTGTCCACGGATAACGCAAATTCGGTAGGACTCGAACGTACAAGAAATGAGTCAGACAAATCTACCTGATCTTCATATTCACGCGTCTGAGAACGTGTCACAGCACAGACGGTAAACACGTCCGGATACTGCAAAGTTATTTTCGAATCACACACCGGAATTGTAGTCACAATTGGGGAAGGAAAAACTTTACCTCCCGCTAGATCATTACCGAGGACGACATCAACATCATCCACCGGAAAGTTTTTCACAAACTCCCACATTCACCATACCCGTAACCAAGTCTGTTTTCAAATAAACAGAATGAATTGGAAGTTTAACACAACCTAACTCTATACCACGAACAAGAACGTCCATTCCAGTGTACGTATCAGCCGAGAGTGGCAAAACTCCCTTCCTAATAAGGGATTGCCCCGAGCCAGTATCCCGAAGAACGGAAACGTGCTGGTTACTTCCATTATCCGAGAGAGATATCGTTCATCGTGTCAGAAACGGGTTAAAGCCGGGCAACTCCAACTTAGTTTCTAACTTTTCTTCTCTCTGAAGAACTACCACATGCGCTACTTTTTTTACTCTCGACGCATTCTTTTGTTTCCACGACTTACAGTCAGCTATAAGATGGTCAGATTCAAGACAATAGAAACAAGAACGCGTTCTATCCGTACCTTTCTCTGGACTTTTTGGAACACTTTTTGTCCGCGTCTCCGATTTTGCATATTTGAGAACACTAGAGTTTTATTTGGCACCGCTTTTACATTTGAATACGAACGTGTCACAAAAATGAGTTAGCACATACTCATCAGCCATAACGCTGCGTCCGCCAAAGATGTAACCTTTTGTTCGTTCAGATGCACTACTAAACTCTCGGGAAGACAGTTCTTAAAATCTTCCAGCAGAATTAATTCCTGCAGACCCTCGAAAGTATTCACTTTTAACGCAGCACACCATTTTTCTAACATATTTCTCTTGTCTCTGGCAAATTCGAGAAAAGTGTGTTTGTCAGATTTACTATAACCTCGAAATTTCTGCCTATAGGCCTCAGGCACAAGTTCATAAGCCCTGAGTACCGCAGTCTTTACTAGGTCATAATTCAGAGAATACTCGATAGGCATCGCTGCACAGACTTCTTGAGCCTTACCGACTAGATTACTCTGCAACATAAGTGCCCACATATCCCTCGGCCATCTTAATTTCCCAGCTACACGCTCAAAAGCTGTGAAATAAGCGTCGACCTCCGTTTCCCTAAACGGTGGGACTAATCGAATATAGCGACTTGGATCAAATTGATCAGAGTTAACAGCACCAACAGGTTGAACATTATGAGCACCCTCATCGCGCTCTTCCTGCTTCGTAACACGGTGCAACTCCATCTGTCTTAAATGCAATAAACGATTTTTATGCTCTTGCTGCTTAATTTGGAGTTCTAACTCTTTCAATTTTAACGCAACCATCGGGTCACTTTCCCGTTCAGGGGAGACAGACTTTAACCTTTCACTCGGTTCTTCCATCTCCTCCGCAACTTCACTCGCGACCGGGGGCTCCTCTGGCAAAATGCCAAGAGCTATCATTTCAGAAAGAAGATAAGATTTAATCACTTGTTTTTTTACATTCGGCACAACTTCGATTTTTAAAGCATCTGCCAACTGTAAAAGATCTTTCTTTCTAAATTTATCTAGCTGTTTAGCAGTTGGATTACCAAGAAAAGCCTCAACATTCACTTCCATACTAAAAAAAATTAGGCTTGTTCCCAACTACCCCCGTACACAAAAAAAGGACAGTTAATAAAAACTGTACTTAACACTTTTCAACATTAGAAAAAAAAAAGTACAAATTATATAAACACAATGGTGTATGGTTTTTTTCCTTTTTTCTCAACCTCAATATAGGCTACATCACTTTGGCTCGCTAAAAAAAAAACAAGTAAGGAAAAAAAAAGAAAGGACGAGCCCCCATTTGTTACGAGGTCCAACAAAAGCTGCACCACCACAGCCAATTTTTGACCCGCACAATTTAACTAAACACACAGGGATTTATTTCAATCATAGAGCACCTTAACCCCGCCATAATAAGATGCCCGGAGTCTCATCTCCCACTTCATTAATTAAATGATATAATAAGCCATCGAAACCAAGAAGTATAATAAGAAAAGTATTTATTAATTACATAAACTTAGGAGACAAAAAAAAAAATAAGCTGAAAACTTCAGGAGGGGGAAAAGCCAAAATAATAAACCAAACTCCAGCTATCTACTGCATTACACCTCTTTCCTTCTCAAAATAAATAATAAAATAAACAACATAGTCTTACCTCCCTGCTAACCTCAAAACAGGAGAAAACGGAGGAAAAACAAAAAAGGCACCCACCTCCCTACATACGTCTCCTTTTGTTACACAGGTGATTCAACAAATTTTCACATTATGAATACAAGCAAGGTTTTGAATAGCGTCGATGGTACAACAAGGCTTAGAAGAAAACTCAAAGTAAACCACGAAGCCGGGAGAGAGGAGAGCTTGTGGAGGAAACATCCAAACACGCTTAAATCAAAGCCGCCATGCCACTTCTGACGTCATCGTAATGCCGTGCACCTGTACGCGCTCTAACAAGCGCCGCTAGGAGAGAAAGAGAGAGAGAGAGAACCACAACAACAACAAAACCACATGCACAAACACAACGGAAAAATAACATCATTCATCAAAATCATTAAATTAAACAACGTAACATTTCTCCCCACCAAAGAAAGAGACAAATTTATTTTGTCTCGTCTATTTACAAATGGCATTTTCAGGACCAACTGCTCTGGACAGCGCATCAGAGAGTACCATCTCCGAGCCACGTTTGTGAACAATTTCAAGATTATATTCTTGAATGACCAGGGACCAGAGCTTTTAGATGATGAACCAGTAGCCTCATCTGATTCTGCCTTTGAGGTGAATGTCCATAATGTTATTCTGGACACTGTGGCAGGTAGCATAGATAGAAGGTTTTCAGCAAATGCAAAACTTGCCTCAGATTTTGCTTGTCTTGACAACAAAAACTTTCCTGAAATAAAAAGAAATGGGCTCCCTAACTCAGCACTCCAGGAAATCAGCAAATTTCTGCTTAGGTTTGATGACAGAGCTACTGTTAGCAAATTACAAACTGAGCTTTCTAGCCTGGCATACCAGTGGGACAGACTGAAACAGTCCTCTCTTGAAGGTTATACTGTCAGGACATGTAGTGAGGTGACACAGGAAGGTCAGGAGGATAGTGGCAGACTGCCATATATGAAAGAACCAGAGATGGAACTTGAAAGCAGGACCTGTTCCTCCTGCAAAAACTGTGCCATTTGTGTCCATTTAATACTCTCACAGTATAACCTCCTCACAGATGCTTATCATGTGATTGGGTTAGCATATAAGTTTCTGTTGACTTTGTCCATCACGCAGGTTGCATGTGAGAGAAGCTTCTCAACTTTAACCCCCTGAGGTCGGCAATCGCGCCGGTGTGATAGGCTCGTTTTTGTTCATATCAGTTCAAATGAGAGTCCAAATACTCTGTTGACTTTGATCTTACAAACCAGTTTCATACATCAATCGATCATGTTAAGTGTGTATTATTTTTGTGTATACTCACAATAAAAACAAAGTGTTGTGCTTTTTGCCAAATAAAGAAAAATAAACATGATATGAGTTCTGCTTTCTCTCTGTCAGTGTAGTCAATTCTGAAACGCGTCCGAAAATGAACAATAACTCAGCGAATACTCAGTCAAACAGGCATACAGACACACAAGCATGAAGCTTGAATTCTCTTCTTTTAAATGAAGTAATTTATATAAAAAAACAAATATTCTCAGTTTATGTAATCTGTAAGAAAAGAGCGAGATGTCAGTCGTTCTCATCTCAGCTAATTATTTTTAATGTGATCCCGCCCACGGAGAGCGCGCGCTATTCAAAAGGAGTTTAATAAATCTGTAAACGCAGCCCCTAACGCATCATTTGAATTATCTACGTGTATGTTAAAATCTCCAACAATTAATGCTTTATCGACGTTGACCAATAGATCTGAGAGAAAATCTGCAAACTCTTTTAAGAAATCAGCGTAAGGCCCAGGCGGTCTATATACGGTAGCCAAGGCTAGAGATAATAGGGATGTTTTTCTTATCTTTTTCTCATCTGAAAGCGTAACATTTAATACAAGTACTTCAAACGAATTAAACTTGTCACCTATTTTCTGGGTAACATTAAGAATATCTTTATAGATTGTTGCAACACCACCGCCACGACCAATCAGACAGGGCTCATGCTTATAACAGTACCCTGATGGAGTAGACTCATTAAGACCGAAATAATCATTTGGTTTAAGCCAGGTTTCAGTAAGGCAGAATACATCGATGCTATTATCTGTGACTATTTCATTTACAATAACTGCCTTATGTGTGAGTGATCTAATGTTTAGAAGACCTAGTGTCACGGAGTGACTAAGCTCAAGGGGGTGGAACTACAACAGACAGCGAGTATCCCTTGGGGGAATTGTTTTTGGGGATGAACATAGTCGGCAACAAGACGGCTGATCTTCCGGGTTCTAGAAAACAAACAAGTGACGAGTAATGTGAGGAAAATAGGAACAGGTGTACGGCGTAATCGACGTGGGTTTGTGATTGGTGACCAGACCGTTTGGAGTACTTTAAATACCCCAGGAAACAGCAGTAGGCGCGGGCGATACGGGGAGGATTGAAGATCAGCTGGGCGGAGAACGGCGAGTTGTGACACTACGTGTTTGGGCCACCCTGAGTTAAAAAAATAAAGGCATAAGAGCAGATGGCTAAAAGTGGAGCTTGGGAATTGGATCGGTAGCGGCCGGCGCCGTGGATGTGAGGAGACTGAAGATACACACCCCTGGCAGATACGTTATTACGGTGGACTGGCATCTTATGCGAGCTGATTAGTTCATGATAAGTCAGCTGTGTGACCTCCCCACTGTGCGAGGAATTACTCCATACTTTGTTTACACTGTGTTATTGCATGACGTTGTTTGCAGTGGTCATATGCTGTGCACGTTTGGATGAAGTGTTTCCCCTCGTTTGAATACTTTGAGTGCAGTTTCATTCACGAATATATTTGACTTGAGTAATTTCTTTCACTGCACAGGAGAGTGGGACACCCTGACTCAGAGTCCTGAAGTCAGCATTGCCTACTAGTCATTCTTGCTAGCCCCTGCCAGTGGTTTTGTACCCGAAAAGGAGTATTGCTGTTGCACTAGAATTGTCATCTAACCCGTGCATGGTTGCCTTGTATCCACAGAACTGTGAGCTGCTGTTGTATCCAACTGACTGTCCCCTCAACACTGTGAGGCTTTAAGCTGTCGTGTTAAATTAACCTGCAACTTGTATATTGCTGCCCTGTATCAGTGGAGCCCAGATAACTCCCGTTGCATTAAGCCAACCTTTTGCATTTACACCTTAACCGCCTGGTGAGTCTGTTATATTAAAGAGAATTGCACTTTGTGCGTTGTTGCCTCGTACTAACTGTGCCTGGAGAGTCGTTGTTGTATCAAGCTAAGCTGCCCCACTGCTGTTACGCTCCAACCGATTGTGCCTGGAGAGCCACTGTTGTATCAAGTCAAACTGCTCCACCACTGTTACGCTCTAACCGCCTGGTGAGTCTCTCTTTGCTCCAAATTGACCTAACTTGTGCATTGTTGCCCTGTGTCAGCAGAGCCTGGAGGGCTGTTGTTGTATCAAGACGAACTGTTCCACCACTGTTACGCTCTAACCGCCTGAGCCTGGAGAGTCGTCGTTGTATCAAGTCAAACTACTCCACCACTGTTACGCTTCAACCGCCTGGTGAGTCTGCTCTTTGCCCCAAATTGACATAACCTGTGCATTGTTGCCCTGTGTCGGCAGAGCCTGGAGATCGTTGTTGTATCAAACTAAGCTGCTCCATTGCTGTTACGTTACAACCGACTGAGTCTGGAGAACCACTGTTGTATCAAGTCAAATTGCTCCACCACTGTTACGCTCCAACTGCCTGAGCCTGGAGAGCCGCTGTTGTATCGAGTCAAACTGCTCCACCACTGTTACGCTCCAACCGCCTGAGCCTGGAGAGCCGCTGTTGTATCGAGTTAAACTGCTTCACCACTAGCCTGGAGATCGTTGTTGTATCAAGCTAAGCTGCTCCATTGCTGTTACGTTACAACCGACTGAGTTTGGAGAACCACTGTTGTATCAAGTCAAATTGCTCCACCATTATTACGCTCCAACCGTCTGAGCCTGGAGAGTCGTTGTTGTATCAAGTCAAACTGCTCCACCACTGCTACGCTCCAATCGTCTGGTGAGTCTGCCTGTTATACCGAATTGGCATATAATCTGTGCACTGTTGCCCTGTGTCAGCAGAGCCTGGAGTCATTGTTGTATCCAGTCAAACTACCCCACCATTGTTACGCTCTAATAACCTGAGCTTGGAGAGCCATCGTCGTATAAAACCAAACGGCTCCATTGCTGATACGTTTCAACCGACTGAGCCTGGAGAGCCATTGTTGAATCAAGTCAAATCGCTCCAGCATACTGTCTTGTATCTGTGGAACTCGAAGTGTTCTTCGTCTCATGTGGACTTGCTTGTACAGTCCTCCTCCTGTAGACTTCAAGGCTCCATCTGGCCCCAGGCCAACCGGCCCTATTGCTCCGCCTCTCTACAACCCTTTTAGACTTTTTCTTAAGTATATTTAATAAAGGAAACTGCATTGTTTTTAACGATCTCTTTCTTGTTCTGGTCTTTGTCGGGTGGGATACGTGGTGTTCCCTTGGGGAGGGAGAAGAGTTAGTGGCGGAAAGTGCCCCCTGCCTGTGACACTAGCTTTAGAAATCATTTTTGTTCACTAATAGCGAGATTTTCTGTTTTAATAACAATTAGATTTTTCCTAGATCCTGCAGTAAATTTATTATTTGATCGCACTAAACGAGGAATAGACACAGTTTCTATGCAATGATCTACACTAGTATTTATATCAATTAAGTTGGTGCAGGAGAGACTGTAATTTGGACTTTTGGTTACTAGTCAAACGGTATTTAACATCTTGGAGATGTTATCAGACAGAAGATCTGCTCCGATTCTACTTGGGTGTAAGCACGGAAGAGCCTAGGACGTTCCCAATACAGATTCCAATTATTTACAAAGAGCAGTTTCTGCTCATTACACCATGACATTAACCATTTATTTAGCGCGAATAATCTACTGAACTTTTCATGTCCTAGTCGGTACGTGGGAAGCGGTCCAGACACAATGATCGTTTTTTCAGGCGATGTGCTGCGTACCGTCTCGATCAGGCTCCTGAAGTCTTTCTTCAGAACCTCCGTCTGCCGCAGCCTGATATCGTTTACTCCTGCGTGCAACACGACGGCTCCGACACGCACGTCACAGTTCAAGATCTCAGGTACCCGCGCAGCGATATCGAAAACACGAGCACCAGGAAAGCAGTGACTACGCACCATCTCTAAAAGGTCGCGGATCTGCTTTTCTACAGCTTCTAGCTCAGACTGCACCGCGTGCAGCTCGAATGTGTCCTCACCTGCACCAAAAGGTAGACAACATACATCTGATATATTCGCCATTTTAACAGATGGACAGTACGTTAGCAACGACGCTACCAGTGATGCTATCAATATTAATACTAATTTATGACTGAAGTCTTGGATATAATCCGTCTTTTTAGTGGTACGGGTGTAATGTAGACGCACGATAAGCGAAAAATGTTTCGTTTGTAAGTGAGTGTGGAGAAGACGCGTTCAGCCGTGATCCACAGGAGTAACCTATAAGAGTATCCGATGTTGGATCACTAAGAGGCTTGAGACGCGTCTGCTCAACAGTCCGCGTAACTATGAGGATTGAGCAGCAGTGCTTCTCATTGAGGAAAAGTAGAAAATGTTCGTTGTAAGTGAGTTTAAAGAGAAAAATCACGGATTATGAATCAAATCGATGGAGCTCCAAACACAAACAACGCGTTCAGACGCGACGCATGCGCAGATCAAATCAGAGAGAGGAGTCAATGCATTGTGTTTTATTAGTGACAAATTTGGGGAGAGGATACATATTCCAAAACTGAAAATATGAGAATTAACTGCACAATTACTAGACATGTTTTCCTTGGATATTAAACAATTTGAAAGCAGAAATTGTGAAAAAAAAAAAAGATTAGATGCTTCCAACTGTGAACCAGTTTGGTAGAACATATATATACATATATATACATATTGCTCTTGCATTTTTTCTTGTGGCTCAGTGACACACCTGAATGAATGGCTCATTAAGTATGCAGGCCCCATTGTCTCCTCAGGTGCGAATCACTAAATATGCATGATGGTGTTGGATCGTTGACGCCCACTCGCATATCGCCTTTCCAAACAGAAAGTGTTTTGCAAAATTTAAGTCAATGTATTGTTTTATGTGAATGATTAGGGAGGATGATTTTCAGAATGATGATTTTCTTAGAAAAAACTCTAAGCGACAACATCCATTAGTCAAAAGTCTTATTGACACTTATTTAGTATGTGTTTTGTGGCCTTATTTCAGAAACTTTAGTTTTTATTTTTTTCAATAACCATGCATAAACATTATTCTCTCAAAAATACAAACATGTACATACATGTTTCTCACATATTATGGTAGCCCTGTTTGTGCTAAATAGAGTGTAATTACACCTTTGCCATTAATATGTTTATAAGCAACTGAAAAAAGCACAAATGTCAGGGCATGTCAGAAAATCTCAAGGACCCCAAAAACACCTCAGACCCCAGAGGGTTAAACTTCAAACTACTTTAAACTTCTGACAAACTCTCTGGTCCGGCTTTCTCAAGCCAACTTAAAGTTTGTCCCAACAAACTTTTTTTTCTAGTTTATATATTTATTTTGCCACATTTAATTTTGTTGGACTTTCACAAACAATGTTTTAATTTAAATGTCAAAGTATGATTTTTTTCTCACATTTTTTTTACTATGCATTGGTCACTTGTTTATTTATTAAGAATATAGCCTGTTTTTCATGCAATAAACCCTTTAAAACGTGATTTTAAGCTTGTTTTTATTATTATTACTGGTATTATTTGTATTAATAATAATTTTGCATGCAGCCAGTGGCGGTCTTAACCCTCTGGGGTCTGAGGTATTTTCTGGGCCCTGGAGGTGTTCTGACATGCTCTGACATTTGTGCTTATCATGGCTAAAGTCTGATTACACTGTATTTATCACAAACTCTGCTACAATAATATGTCAGCAGCATGTATGTAAAAGTTTGTAGTTTTGAGATAATAACATTTATGTGTGGTTTGTGAGCAGAGACACTGAGGACTTCACTGTGGGACCAGCTGCAGGAGACAAACACAACACACACACACACACACACACACACACACACACACACACACACACACACACAACACAACACAACACAACACAACACAACACAACACACTGCACTGCACATTCACAGCATAGGAATAATGCTGGTCTAGTTTCAGATTAAAGAATTATAAAACAATATCAGTGACACTTTATTTAAAGATTTTATACATATTGCAATATAGAAGTACTTTATAATGTATTAATTATGCACTGCTATATACATTAAAATGCATCTATGATCTAATCAATAAGTATAACAGCAGTTATAACACAAATTATCTATTCATTGATCCACCTTTATGAAGAACAACCCTTTTGAGATGAAACAATAAAATAGCAAATATTATAATGCATTTTAGATTTGGTTACAGTTATTTATGATAAGATATAAGGCATTGTAACACATTATGAAACACTTTATAACGCATTAAAGGCTTTAAGTAAAGTTTCACAACAATATGTAATAATAATTATCATTAATAAATGTTGTTCTTGTTTCAACTTGTTTTAATTTGTATGTTTAGTAATATTATAAGAATTAAATAGACAGACTTACTGAACACTAATTATAACTGCAGTTATAACACATTATTATAGTATCTATTCATCATTACACCTTCAAAAAATTATAATACACCAAAACTCATGACAAACAACCAATTCTATTCTAATTTTCAATTTTAGACGTAACAAAGAATTTGTAAAAATTATTAAACATTTTAACTTTGGTTACAGTTATAAGTAAAGTTTGCCACAATATCTAATAATCATTATTATTAATAAATGTTTTTCTTGTTTCAACTGTAAAACACTTTCTGAAATCTAAATTGTATTTTTTTATTAGGTGATTAAATAGACAGACTTACCGATCACCAGTTTAGTTCCTCCACCGAAAGTCCACCACAGTGATACAATCTAGGCAAGGCAAGTTTATTTATATAGCACGTTTCATACACAATGGCAATTCAAAGTGCTTTACATAGAGTAAATTAAAATAATAAAAAGAAATAAGAATAAATATAGCTGCAAGCAGCAATACGGGGCCAAGCCCTGCAAGGCAGAGCAAGCAACAGCCGCTGTAGCGCAATGCGGAGCCAGAAGAGCAAAACATCAGAAATTTAATGTACATCAAGCACAGTAAGCACATCAATTACAGCAGCACAGCTAGCATTTAAGCACCAACAGCAGTGCAGAGCCGGAAGGAATTTAAATTATTATTTTATACACAATTTCAAAGTCGCCCCACACTGGTCTCGAACCCACGACCACAATGGTTCGGGATTCATGACGCATGGTTGAACCACTTGCGCCACCCAGAGGACATGTTTTACAAAGCTGCAGAGGAGAGGCTTCAGTGTGTGAATGAGCACACAAAATCATGTTAACGAGATTAGCATGCTAAGCTAACTTAATGCTAATATAGCTTATGATGTGGTACATCCAATGCTGGCAAAATAGATATCCTCAGATTCGACATGACGCAAGGAATCGATAGACACCAATTTTATGATTTTGTGACAAACTGTTCACAAGTTACAGCCTCTGAACCAATTATGGGTTGACCTCATTAAGTTTGCGACATCATAACTTTTTTTTTCCAGTATAGCAAAAAAATCGGGGACAGTACTTTTATGCGGCTCAGTCCGAAGATCATTTGAGTACATGTTTGGACAAAATTAGACCAATTTTGAAGGAGGAGTAGCGAAAAAACTGTTTTACATTCACTCCAATATGGCGGCCAGTCACATTGTTGATAAATAACATATGAGATATCGTTGAAATCGGCATAAGCCAAGGAATATATTGACATAAAGAAATCAAATTTCAAGCAATGTTAGCAAAAGTTATAAGCGTTTTTTCAAAAAACAATGATATCTCTGGAACACTAGGTGGCGCTGTGATCAAATTTCTCAGGTACCTTCGGGCCATGCTAATGATGATCCATACCAAATTTGGTGAAGAAATTTCAAATAGTTTAAAAGATATTGCAAATTATGACATCATTCAAAATGGCGGACACGTGGTACATCCCATCATGGCAAAATCGATATCCACGGATTTGTCATGACCCAAGGAATCGATAGACACCAAGTTTATAATTTTCTGACAAACTGTTCATAAGTTATTGGCCAAAATATGCATTTTCCATATCTCATGACCCGTAGGTGGCGCTGTTCCCAACTTTGGCATGGAACCTCAGATCATGCTTCCGATGAAGTGTACCAATTTTCGTTTCGATTGATCAAAGTTTGGCCGAGCTATAGCTTCTGAACCAATTTTGGGTCGACCTCGTTAAGTTTGCGACGTCATAACTTTTGATCAGAGAAGAATAAAAAAAATCGGGGACAGTACTTTTATGCGGCTCAGTCCGAAGATCATTTGAGTACATGTTTGGACAAAATTAGACCAATTTTGAAGGAGGAGTAGCGAAAAAACTGTTTTACATTCACTCCAATATGGCGGCCAGTCACATTGTTGATAAATAACATATGAGATATCGTTGAAATCGGCATAAGCCAAGGAATATATTGACATAAAGAAATCAAATTTCAAGCAATGTTAGCAAAAGTTATAAGCGTTTTTTCAAAAAACAATGATATCTCTGGAACACTAGGTGGCGCTGTGATCAAATTTCTCAGGTACCTTCGGGCCATGCTAATGATGATCCATACCAAATTTGGTGAAGAAATTTCAAATAGTTTAAAAGATATTGCAAATTATGACATCATTCAAAATGGCGGACACGTGGTACATCCCATCATGGCAAAATCGATATCCACGGATTTGTCATGACCCAAGGAATCGATAGACACCAAGTTTATAATTTTCTGACAAACTGTTCATAAGTTATTGGCCAAAATATGCATTTTCCATATCTCATGACCCGTAGGTGGCGCTGTTCCCAACTTTGGCATGGAACCTCAGATCATGCTTCCGATGAAGTGTACCAATTTTCGTTTCGATTGATCAAAGTTTGGCCGAGCTATAGCTTCTGAACCAATTTTGGGTCGACCTCGTTAAGTTTGCGACGTCATAACTTTTGATCAGAGAAGAATAAAAAAAATCGGGGACAGTACTTTTATGCGGCTCAGTCCGAAGATCATTTGAGTACATGTTTGGACAAAATTAGACCAATTTTGAAGGAGGAGTAGCAAAAAAACTGCATACTGTACTTTTCAAAATGGCCACTACTGTAATGGGCGGAGTCTTAATGTAAGATATTGGTTCTAATCAGCATGATGAGATGAATCAGGTGTACTAAGTTTCATTTTTCTAGATCAAAGGGTTCAAAAGTTATAACCATTTCAATGTTGAATTTTTGAACTGCTGGTGGCGCTATAGAGTTGGACCTAGAGACTCAAAAATTGCTACAATTACTTTTCATTACCATCACTACAAGTGTGCCAAATTTCATCATTTTCCTATGTATGGTTCATAGGGCTGCCATAGACTTCAAGAGGAGGAAGAAGAATAATAATAATAATAATAATAAGAAAACTAACAGATACAATAGGTGCCATAGCCCCTTCGGGGCTTGGCCCCTAATAATAAGAAAACTAACAGATACAATAGGTGCCATAGCCCCTTCGGGGCTTGGCCCCTAAATAGCTGCAAGCAGCAATACGGGGCCAAGCCCTGCAAGGCAGAGCAAGCAACAGCCGCTGTAGCGCAATGCGGAGCCAGAAGAGCAAAACATCAGAAATTTAATGTACATCAAGCACAGTAAGCACATCAATTACAGCAGCACAGCTAGCATTTAAGCACCAACAGCAGTGCAGAGCCGGAAGGAATTTAAATTATTATTTTATACACAATTTCAAAGTCGCCCCACACTGGTCTCGAACCCACGACCACAATGGTTCGGGATTCATGACGCATGGTTGAACCACTTGCGCCACCCAGAGGACATGTTTTACAAAGCTGCAGAGGAGAGGCTTCAGTGTGTGAATGAGCACACAAAATCATGTTAACGAGATTAGCATGCTAAGCTAACTTAATGCTAATATAGCTTATGATGTGGTACATCCAATGCTGGCAAAATAGATATCCTCAGATTTGACATGACGCAAGGAATCGATAGACACCAATTTTATGATTTTGTGACAAACTGTTCACAAGTTACAGCCTCTGAACCAATTATGGGTTGACCTCATTAAGTTTGCGACATCATAACTTTTTTTTTCCAGTATAGCAAAAAAATCGGGGACAGTACTTTTATGCGGCTCAGTCCGAAGATCATTTGAGTACATGTTTGGACAAAATTAGACCAATTTTGAAGGAGGAGTAGCGAAAAAACTGTTTTACATTCACTCCAATATGGCGGCCAGTCACATTGTTGATAAATAACATATGAGATATCGTTGAAATCGGCATAAGCCAAGGAATATATTGACATAAAGAAATCAAATTTCAAGCAATGTTAGCAAAAGTTATAAGCGTTTTTTCAAAAAACAATGATATCTCTGGAACACTAGGTGGCGCTGTGATCAAATTTCTCAGGTACCTTCGGGCCATGCTAATGATGATCCATACCAAATTTGGTGAAGAAATTTCAAATAGTTTAAAAGATATTGCAAATTATGACATCATTCAAAATGGCGGACACGTGGTACATCCCATCATGGCAAAATCGATATCCACGGATTTGTCATGACCCAAGGAATCGATAGACACCAAGTTTATAATTTTCTGACAAACTGTTCATAAGTTATTGGCCAAAATATGCATTTTCCATATCTCATGACCCGTAGGTGGCGCTGTTCCCAACTTTGGCATGGAACCTCAGATCATGCTTCCGATGAAGTGTACCAATTTTCGTTTCGATTGATCAAAGTTTGGCCGAGCTATAGCTTCTGAACCAATTTTGGGTCGACCTCGTTAAGTTTGCGACGTCATAACTTTTGATCAGAGAAGAATAAAAAAAATCGGGGACAGTACTTTTATGCGGCTCAGTCCGAAGATCATTTGAGTACATGTTTGGACAAAATTAGACCAATTTTGAAGGAGGAGTAGCAAAAAAACTGCATACTGTACTTTTCAAAATGGCCACTACTGTAATGGGCGGAGTCTTAATGTAAGATATTGGTTCTAATCAGCATGATGAGATGAATCAGGTGTACTAAGTTTCATTTTTCTAGATCAAAGGGTTCAAAAGTTATAACCATTTCAATGTTGAATTTTTGAACTGCTGGTGGCGCTATAGAGTTGGACCTAGAGACTCAAAAATTGCTACAATTACTTTTCATTACCATCACTACAAGTGTGCCAAATTTCATCATTTTCCTATGTATGGTTCATAGGGCTGCCATAGACTTCAAGAGGAGGAAGAAGAATAATAATAATAATAATAAATATAGCTGCAAGCAGCAATACGGGGCCAAGCCCTGCAAGGCAGAGCAAGCAACAGCCGCTGTAGCGCAATGCGGAGCCAGAAGAGCAAAACATCAGAAATTTAATGTACATCAAGCACAGTAAGCACATCAATTACAGCAGCACAGCTAGCATTTAAGCACCAACAGCAGTGCAGAGCCGGAAGGAATTTAAATTATTATTTTATACACAATTTCAAAGTCGCCCCACACTGGTCTCGAACCCACGACCACAATGGTTCGGGATTCATGACGCATGGTTGAACCACTTGCGCCACCCAGAGGACATGTTTTACAAAGCTGCAGAGGAGAGGCTTCAGTGTGTGAATGAGCACACAAAATCATGTTAACGAGATTAGCATGCTAAGCTAACTTAATGCTAATATAGCTTATGATGTGGTACATCCAATGCTGGCAAAAAAGATATCCTCGGATTCGACATGACGCAAGGAATCGATAGAGACCAATTTTATGATTTTGTGACAAACTGTTCACAAGTTACAGCCTCTGAACCAATTATGGGTCGACCTCGTTAAGTTTGCGACATCATAACTTTTTTTTTCCAGTAGAGCAAAAAAATCGGGGACAGTACTTTTATGCGGCTCAGTCCGAAGATCATTTGAGTACATATTTGGACAAAATTAGACCAATTTTGAAGGAGGAGTAGCGAAAAAACTGTTTTACATTCGCTCCAATATGGCGGCCAGTCACATTGTTGAAAAATAACATATGAGATATCGTTGAAATCGGCATAAGCCAAGGAATATATTGACATAAAGAAATCAAATTTCAAGCAATGTTGGCAAAAGTTATAAGTGTTTTTTCAAAAAACAATGATATCTCTGGAACACTAGGTGGCGCTGTGATCAAACTTCTCATGTACCTTCGGGCCATGCTAATGATGATCCATACCAAATTTGGTGAAGAAATTTCAAATAGTTTAAAAGATATTGCAAATTATGACATCATTCAAAATGGCGGACACGTGGTACATCCCATTATGGCAAAATCGATATCCACGGATTTGTCATGACCCAAGGAATCGATAGACACCAAGTTTATAATTTTCTGACAAACTGTTCATAAGTTATTGGCCAAAATATGCATTTTCCATATCTCATGACCCGTAGGTGGCGCTGTTCCCAACTTTGGCATGGAACCTCAGATCATGCTTCCGATGAAGTGTACCAATTTTCGTTTCGATTGATCAAAGTTTGGCCGAGCTATAGCTTCTGAACCAATTTTGGGTCGACCTCGTTAAGTTTGCGACGTCATAACTTTTGATCAGAGAAGAATAAAAAAAATCGGGGACAGTACTTTTATGCGGCTCAGTCCGAAGATCATTTGAGTACATGTTTGGACAAAATTAGACCAATTTTGAAGGAGGAGTAGCAAAAAAACTGCATACTGTACTTTTCAAAATGGCCACTACTGTAATGGGCGGAGTCTTAATGTAAGATATTGGTTCTAATCAGCATGATGAGATGAATCAGGTGTACTAAGTTTCATTTTTCTAGATCAAAGGGTTCAAAAGTTATAACCATTTCAATGTTGAATTTTTGAACTGCTGGTGGCGCTATAGAGTTGGACCTAGAGACTCAAAAATTGCTACAATTACTTTTCATTACCATCACTACAAGTGTGCCAAATTTCATCATTTTCCTATGTATGGTTCATAGGGCTGCCATAGACTTCAAGAGGAGGAAGAAGAATAATAATAATAAATATAGCTGCAAGCAGCAATACGGGGCCAAGCCCTGCAAGGCAGAGCAAGCAACAGCCGCTGTAGCGCAATGCGGAGCCAGAAGAGCAAAACATCAGAAATTTAATGTACATCAAGCACAGTAAGCACATCAATTACAGCAGCACAGCTAGCATTTAAGCACCAACAGCAGTGCAGAGCCGGAAGGAATTTAAATTATTATTTTATACACAATTTCAAAGTCGCCCCACACTGGTCTCGAACCCACGACCACAATGGTTCGGGATTCATGACGCATGGTTGAACCACTTGCGCCACCCAGAGGACATGTTTTACAAAGCTGCAGAGGAGAGGCTTCAGTGTGTGAATGAGCACACAAAATCATGTTAACGAGATTAGCATGCTAAGCTAACTTAATGCTAATATAGCTTATGATGTGGTACATCCAATGCTGGCAAAAAAGATATCCTCGGATTCGACATGACGCAAGGAATCGATAGAGACCAATTTTATGATTTTGTGACAAACTGTTCACAAGTTACAGCCTCTGAACCAATTATGGGTCGACCTCGTTAAGTTTGCGACATCATAACTTTTTTTTTCCAGTAGAGCAAAAAAATCGGGGACAGTACTTTTATGCGGCTCAGTCCGAAGATCATTTGAGTACATATTTGGACAAAATTAGACCAATTTTGAAGGAGGAGTAGCGAAAAAACTGTTTTACATTCGCTCCAATATGGCGGCCAGTCACATTGTTGAAAAATAACATATGAGATATCGTTGAAATCGGCATAAGCCAAGGAATATATTGACATAAAGAAATCAAATTTCAAGCAATGTTGGCAAAAGTTATAAGTGTTTTTTCAAAAAACAATGATATCTCTGGAACACTAGGTGGCGCTGTGATCAAACTTCTCATGTACCTTCGGGCCATGCTAATGATGATCCATACCAAATTTGGTGAAGAAATTTCAAATAGTTTAAAAGATATTGCAAATTATGACATCATTCAAAATGGCGGACACGTGGTACATCCCATTATGGCAAAATCGATATCCACGGATTTGTCATGACCCAAGGAATCGATAGACACCAAGTTTATAATTTTCTGACAAACTGTTCATAAGTTATTGGCCAAAATATGCATTTTCCATATCTCATGACCCGTAGGTGGCGCTGTTCCCAACTTTGGCATGGAACCTCAGATCATGCTTCCGATGAAGTGTACCAATTTTCGTTTCGATTGATCAAAGTTTGGCCGAGCTATAGCTTCTGAACCAATTTTGGGTCGACCTCGTTAAGTTTGCGACGTCATAACTTTTTTTTTTCCAATATAGCAAAAAAATCGGGGACAGTACTTTTATGCGGCTCAGTCCGAAGATCATTTGAGTACATGTTTGGACAAAATTAGACCAATTTTGAAGGAGGAGTAGCAAAAAAACTGCATACTGTACTTTTCAAAATGGCCACTACTGTAATGGGCGGAGTCTTAATGTAAGATATTGGTTCTGATCAGCATGATGAGATGAATCAGGTGTACTAAGTTTCATTTTTCTAGATCAAAGGGTTCAAAAGTTATAACCATTTCAATGTTGAATTTTTTAACTGCTGGTGGCGCTATAGAGTTGGTCCTAAAGACTCAAAAATTGCTACATTTACTATTCATGGCCATCACTACAAGAGTGCCAAATTTCATCATTTTCCTATGTACGGTTCATAGGGCTGCCATAGACTTCCACTGGGAAGAAGAAGAATTGTTATTCTGACAATAACAATTGCTAATATAGCTGCAAGCAGCAATACGGGGCCAAGCCCTGCAAGGCAGAGCAAGCAACAGCCGCTGTAGCGCAATGCGGAGCCAGAAGAGCAAAACATCAGAAATTTAATGTACATCAAGCACAGTAAGCACATCAATTACAGCAGCACAGCTAGCATTTAAGCACCAACAGCAGTGCAGAGCCGGAAAGAATTTAAATTATTATTTTATACACAATTTCAAAGTCGCCCCACACTGGTCTCGAACCCACGACCACAATGGTTCGGGATTCATGACGCATGGTTGAACCACTTGCGCCACCCAGAGGACATGTTTTACAAAGCTGCAGAGGAGAGGCTTCAGTGTGTGAATGAGCACACAAAATCATGTTAACGAGATTAGCATGCTAAGCTAACTTAATGCTAATATAGCTTATGATGTGGTACATCCAATGCTGGCAAAATAGATATCCTCAGATTCGACATGACGCAAGGAATCGATAGACACCAATTTTATGATTTTGTGACAAACTGTTCACAAGTTACAGCCTCTGAACCAATTATGGGTTGACCTCATTAAGTTTGCGACATCATAACTTTTTTTTTCCAGTATAGCAAAAAAATCGGGGACAGTACTTTTATGCGGCTCAGTCCGAAGATCATTTGAGTACATGTTTGGACAAAATTAGACCAATTTTGAAGGAGGAGTAGCGAAAAAACTGTTTTACATTCACTCCAATATGGCGGCCAGTCACATTGTTGATAAATAACATATGAGATATCGTTGAAATCGGCATAAGCCAAGGAATATATTGACATAAAGAAATCAAATTTCAAGCAATGTTAGCAAAAGTTATAAGCGTTTTTTCAAAAAACAATGATATCTCTGGAACACTAGGTGGCGCTGTGATCAAATTTCTCAGGTACCTTCGGGCCATGCTAATGATGATCCATACCAAATTTGGTGAAGAAATTTCAAATAGTTTAAAAGATATTGCAAATTATGACATCATTCAAAATGGCGGACACGTGGTACATCCCATCATGGCAAAATCGATATCCACGGATTTGTCATGACCCAAGGAATCGATAGACACCAAGTTTATAATTTTCTGACAAACTGTTCATAAGTTATTGGCCAAAATATGCATTTTCCATATCTCATGACCCGTAGGTGGCGCTGTTCCCAACTTTGGCATGGAACCTCAGATCATGCTTCCGATGAAGTGTACCAATTTTCGTTTCGATTGATCAAAGTTTGGCCGAGCTATAGCTTCTGAACCAATTTTGGGTCGACCTCGTTAAGTTTGCGACGTCATAACTTTTGATCAGAGAAGAATAAAAAAAATCGGGGACAGTACTTTTATGCGGCTCAGTCCGAAGATCATTTGAGTACATGTTTGGACAAAATTAGACCAATTTTGAAGGAGGAGTAGCAAAAAAACTGCATACTGTACTTTTCAAAATGGCCACTACTGTAATGGGCGGAGTCTTAATGTAAGATATTGGTTCTAATCAGCATGATGAGATGAATCAGGTGTACTAAGTTTCATTTTTCTAGATCAAAGGGTTCAAAAGTTATAACCATTTCAATGTTGAATTTTTGAACTGCTGGTGGCGCTATAGAGTTGGACCTAGAGACTCAAAAATTGCTACAATTACTTTTCATTACCATCACTACAAGTGTGCCAAATTTCATCATTTTCCTATGTATGGTTCATAGGGCTGCCATAGACTTCAAGAGGAGGAAGAAGAATAATAATAATAATAATAAATATAGCTGCAAGCAGCAATACGGGGCCAAGCCCTGCAAGGCACAGCAAGCAAAAGCCGCTGTAGCGCAATGCGGAGCCAGAAGAGCAAAACATCAGAAATTTAATGTACATCAAGCACAGCAAGTTCTGTAAGCACATCAATTACAGCAACACAGCAAGCATTTAAGCACCAACAGCAGTGCGGAGCCAGAAGAACAAAAAGAGCAGAAATTGAATATACATGTAAATGTACATCAAGCACAGCAGCGCAGCAAGCATTTAAGCACCAACAGCAGTGCAGAGCCGCAAGAACAAAAAGAGCAGAAATTAAATATAAATGTAAATGAAGCACAGCGAGCATTTAAGCACCAACAGCAGTGCAGAGCCGGAAGGAATTTAAATGACAACTTTAAAGTCATCCCACATGGGACTCGAACCCACAACCAGAATGGCTCAAGATTTTAGATTCATGGTTTAGCAGATTGCACCACTCAGAGGACGTACAATCACAAACTTCAGAGGAGAGGCTTCAGTGTAAGAATGAGCACACAAAAGCAAGTTAACCAGATTAGCATGCTAAGCTATCTTAATGCTAATGTAGCTTATAACATGGTACATCCAATCCTGGCAAAATAGATATCCTCGGATTCGACATGACGCAAGGAATCGATAGACACCAATTTTATGATTTTGTGACAAACTGTTCACAAGTTACAGCCTCTGAACCAATTATGGGTCGACCTCATTAAGTTTGCGACATCATAACTTTTTTTTTTCCAGTATAGCAAAAAAATCGGGAACAGTACTTTTATGCGGCTCAGTCCGAAGATCATTTGAGCACAAGTTTGGACAAAATTAGACCAATTTTGAAGGAGGAGTAGTGAAAAAACTGTTTTACATTCACTCCAATATGGCGGCCAGTCACATTGTTGAAAAATAACATATGAGATATCGTTGAAATCGGCATAAGCCAAGGAATATATTGACATAAAGAAATCAAATTTCAAGCAATGTTAGCAAAAGTTATAAGCGTTTTTTCAAAAAACAATGATATCTCTGGAACACTAGGTGGCGCTGTGATCAAACTTCTCAGGTACCTTAGGGCCATGCTAATGACGATCCATACCAAATTTGGTGAAGAAATTTCAAATAGTTTAAAAGATATTGCAAATTATGACAAAATTCAAAATGGCAGACACGTGCTACATCCCATCATGGCAAAATCAATATCCACGGATTCATCATGACCCAAGGAATCGATATACACCAAGTTTATAATTTTCTGACAAACCGTTCACAAGTTATTGGCCAAAATATGCATTTTCCATATCTCATGACCCGTAGGTGGCGCTGTTCCCAACTTTGGCATGGAACCTCAGATCATGCTTCCGATGAAGCGTACCAATTTTCGTTTTCGATTGATCAAAGTTTGGCCGAGATACAGCCGCTGAACCAATTTTAGGTCGACCTTGTTAACTTTGTGACGTCATAACTTTTGATCAGAGAAGAATAAAAAAAATCGGGGACAGTACTTTTATGCGGCTCAGTCCGAAGATCATTTGAGCACATGTTTGGACAAAATTAGACCAATTTTGAAGGAGGAGTAGCAAAAAAACTGCATACTGTACTTTTCAAAATGGCCACTACTGTAATGGGTGGAGTCTTAATGTAAGATATTGGTTCTGATCAGCATAATGAGATGAATCAGGTGTACTAAGTTTCATTTTTCTAGATCAAAGGGTTCAAAAGTTATAACCATTTCAATGTTGAATTTTTGAACTGCTGGTGGCGCTATAGAGTTGGTCCTAGAGACTCAAAAATTGCTACATTTACTATTCATGGCCATCACTACAAGTGTGCCAAATTTCATCATTTTCCTATGTACGGTTCATAGGGCTGCCATAGACTTCCACTGGGAAGAAGAAGAATTGTTATTCTGACAATAACAATTGCTAATATAGCTGCAAGCAGCAATACGGGGCCAAGCCCTGCAAGGCAGAGCAAGCAACAGCCGCTGTAGCGCAATGCGGAGCCAGAAGAGCAAAACATCAGAAATTTAATGTACATCAAGCACAGTAAGCACATCAATTACAGCAGCACAGCTAGCATTTAAGCACCAACAGCAGTGCAGAGCCGGAAGGAATTTAAATTATTATTTTATACACAATTTCAAAGTCGCCCCACACTGGTCTCGAACCCACGACCACAATGGTTCGGGATTCATGACGCATGGTTGAACCACTTGCGCCACCCAGAGGACATGTTTTACAAAGCTGCAGAGGAGAGGCTTCAGTGTGTGAATGAGCACACAAAATCATGTTAACGAGATTAGCATGCTAAGCTAACTTAATGCTAATATAGCTTATGATGTGGTACATCCAATGCTGGCAAAATAGATATCCTCAGATTCGACATGACGCAAGGAATCGATAGACACCAATTTTATGATTTTGTGACAAACTGTTCACAAGTTACAGCCTCTGAACCAATTATGGGTTGACCTCATTAAGTTTGCGACATCATAACTTTTTTTTTCCAGTATAGCAAAAAAATCGGGGACAGTACTTTTATGCGGCTCAGTCCGAAGATCATTTGAGCACATGTTTGGACAAAATTAGACCAATTTTGAAGGAGGAGTAGCGAAAAAACTGTTTTACATTCACTCCAATATGGCGGCCAGTCACATTGTTGATAAATAACATATGAGATATCGTTGAAATCGGCATAAGCCAAGGAATATATTGACATAAAGAAATCAAATTTCAAGCAATGTTAGCAAAAGTTATAAGCGTTTTTTCAAAAAACAATGATATCTCTGGAACACTAGGTGGCGCTGTGATCAAATTTCTCAGGTACCTTCGGGCCATGCTAATGATGATCCATACCAAATTTGGTGAAGAAATTTCAAATAGTTTAAAAGATATTGCAAATTATGACATCATTCAAAATGGCGGACACGTGGTACATCCCATCATGGCAAAATCGATATCCACGGATTTGTCATGACCCAAGGAATCGATAGACACCAAGTTTATAATTTTCTGACAAACTGTTCATAAGTTATTGGCCAAAATATGCATTTTCCATATCTCATGACCCGTAGGTGGCGCTGTTCCCAACTTTGGCATGGAACCTCAGATCATGCTTCCGATGAAGTGTACCAATTTTCGTTTCGATTGATCAAAGTTTGGCCGAGCTATAGCTTCTGAACCAATTTTGGGTCGACCTCGTTAAGTTTGCGACGTCATAACTTTTGATCAGAGAAGAATAAAAAAAATCGGGGACAGTACTTTTATGCGGCTCAGTCCGAAGATCATTTGAGTACATGTTTGGACAAAATTAGACCAATTTTGAAGGAGGAGTAGCAAAAAAACTGCATACTGTACTTTTCAAAATGGCCACTACTGTAATGGGCGGAGTCTTAATGTAAGATATTGGTTCTAATCAGCATGATGAGATGAATCAGGTGTACTAAGTTTCATTTTTCTAGATCAAAGGGTTCAAAAGTTATAACCATTTCAATGTTGAATTTTTGAACTGCTGGTGGCGCTATAGAGTTGGACCTAGAGACTCAAAAATTGCTACAATTACTTTTCATTACCATCACTACAAGTGTGCCAAATTTCATCATTTTCCTATGTATGGTTCATAGGGCTGCCATAGACTTCAAGAGGAGGAAGAAGAATAATAATAATAATAATAATAAGAAAAATATAGCTGCAAGCAGCAATACGGGGCCAAGCCCTGCAAGGCAGAGCAAGCAACAGCCGCTGTAGCGCAATGCGGAGCCAGAAGAGCAAAACATCAGAAATTTAATGTACATCAAGCACAGTAAGCACATCAATTACAGCAGCACAGCTAGCATTTAAGCACCAACAGCAGTGCAGAGCCGGAAGGAATTTAAATTATTATTTTATACACAATTTCAAAGTCGCCCCACACTGGTCTCGAACCCACGACCACAATGGTTCGGGATTCATGACGCATGGTTGAACCACTTGCGCCACCCAGAGGACATGTTTTACAAAGCTGCAGAGGAGAGGCTTCAGTGTGTGAATGAGCACACAAAATCATGTTAACGAGATTAGCATGCTAAGCTAACTTAATGCTAATATAGCTTATGATGTGGTACATCCAATGCTGGCAAAATAGATATCCTCAGATTCGACATGACGCAAGGAATCGATAGACACCAATTTTATGATTTTGTGACAAACTGTTCACAAGTTACAGCCTCTGAACCAATTATGGGTTGACCTCATTAAGTTTGCGACATCATAACTTTTTTTTTCCAGTATAGCAAAAAAATCGGGGACAGTACTTTTATGCGGCTCAGTCCGAAGATCATTTGAGTACATGTTTGGACAAAATTAGACCAATTTTGAAGGAGGAGTAGCGAAAAAACTGTTTTACATTCACTCCAATATGGCGGCCAGTCACATTGTTGATAAATAACATATGAGATATCGTTGAAATCGGCATAAGCCAAGGAATATATTGACATAAAGAAATCAAATTTCAAGCAATGTTAGCAAAAGTTATAAGCGTTTTTTCAAAAAACAATGATATCTCTGGAACACTAGGTGGCGCTGTGATCAAATTTCTCAGGTACCTTCGGGCCATGCTAATGATGATCCATACCAAATTTGGTGAAGAAATTTCAAATAGTTTAAAAGATATTGCAAATTATGACATCATTCAAAATGGCGGACACGTGGTACATCCCATCATGGCAAAATCGATATCCACGGATTTGTCATGACCCAAGGAATCGATAGACACCAAGTTTATAATTTTCTGACAAACTGTTCATAAGTTATTGGCCAAAATATGCATTTTCCATATCTCATGACCCGTAGGTGGCGCTGTTCCCAACTTTGGCATGGAACCTCAGATCATGCTTCCGATGAAGTGTACCAATTTTCGTTTCGATTGATCAAAGTTTGGCCGAGCTATAGCTTCTGAACCAATTTTGGGTCGACCTCGTTAAGTTTGCGACGTCATAACTTTTGATCAGAGAAGAATAAAAAAAATCGGGGACAGTACTTTTATGCGGCTCAGTCCGAAGATCATTTGAGTACATGTTTGGACAAAATTAGACCAATTTTGAAGGAGGAGTAGCAAAAAAACTGCATACTGTACTTTTCAAAATGGCCACTACTGTAATGGGCGGAGTCTTAATGTAAGATATTGGTTCTAATCAGCATGATGAGATGAATCAGGTGTACTAAGTTTCATTTTTCTAGATCAAAGGGTTCAAAAGTTATAACCATTTCAATGTTGAATTTTTGAACTGCTGGTGGCGCTATAGAGTTGGACCTAGAGACTCAAAAATTGCTACAATTACTTTTCATTACCATCACTACAAGTGTGCCAAATTTCATCATTTTCCTATGTATGGTTCATAGGGCTGCCATAGACTTCAAGAGGAGGAAGAAGAATAATAATAATAATAATAATAAGAAAACTAACAGATACAATAGGTGCCATAGCCCCTTCGGGGCTTGGCCCCTAATAATAAGAAAACTAACAGATACAATAGGTGCCATAGCCCCTTCGGGGCTTGGCCCCTAATAATAATAATAAGAAAACTAACAGATACAATAGGTGCCATAGCCCCTTCGGGGCTTGGCCCCTAATAATAATAAGAAAACTAACAGATACAATAGGTGCCATAGCCCCTTCGGGGCTTGGCCCCTAATAATAAGAAAACTAACAGATACAATAGGTGCCATAGCCCCTTCGGGGCTTGGCCCCTAATAAGAAAACTAACAGATACAATAGGTGCCATAGCCCCTTCGGGGCTTGGCCCCTAATAATAAGAAAACTAACAGATACAATAGGTGCCATAGCCCCTTCGGGGCTTGGCCCCTAATAATAATAAGAAAACTAACAGATACAATAGGTGCCATAGCCCCTTCGGGGCTTGGCCCCTAATAATAATAAGAAAACTAACAGATACAATAGGTGCCATAGCCCCTTCGGGGCTTGGCCCCTAATAATAAGAAAACTAACAGATACAATAGGTGCCATAGCCCCTTCGGGGCTTGGCCCCTAATAAGAAAACTAACAGATACAATAGGTGCCATAGCCCCTTCGGGGCTTGGCCCCTAAATAGCTGCAAGCAGCAATACGGGGCCAAGCCCTGCAAGGCAGAGCAAGCAACAGCCGCTGTAGCGCAATGCGGAGCCAGAAGAGCAAAACATCAGAAATTTAATGTACATCAAGCACAGTAAGCACATCAATTACAGCAGCACAGCTAGCATTTAAGCACCAACAGCAGTGCAGAGCCGGAAGGAATTTAAATTATTATTTTATACACAATTTCAAAGTCGCCCCACACTGGTCTCGAACCCACGACCACAATGGTTCGGGATTCATGACGCATGGTTGAACCACTTGCGCCACCCAGAGGACATGTTTTACAAAGCTGCAGAGGAGAGGCTTCAGTGTGTGAATGAGCACACAAAATCATGTTAACGAGATTAGCATGCTAAGCTAACTTAATGCTAATATAGCTTATGATGTGGTACATCCAATGCTGGCAAAATAGATATCCTCAGATTCGACATGACGCAAGGAATCGATAGACACCAATTTTATGATTTTGTGACAAACTGTTCACAAGTTACAGCCTCTGAACCAATTATGGGTCGACCTCGTTAAGTTTGCGACATCATAACTTTTTTTTTCCAGTAGAGCAAAAAAATCGGGGACAGTACTTTTATGCGGCTCAGTCCGAAGATCATTTGAGTACATATTTGGACAAAATTAGACCAATTTTGAAGGAGGAGTAGCGAAAAAACTGTTTTACATTCGCTCCAATATGGCGGCCAGTCACATTGTTGAAAAATAACATATGAGATATCGTTGAAATCGGCATAAGCCAAGGAATATATTGACATAAAGAAATCAAATTTCAAGCAATGTTGGCAAAAGTTATAAGTGTTTTTTCAAAAAACAATGATATCTCTGGAACACTAGGTGGCGCTGTGATCAAACTTCTCATGTACCTTCGGGCCATGCTAATGATGATCCATACCAAATTTGGTGAAGAAATTTCAAATAGTTTAAAAGATATTGCAAATTATGACATCATTCAAAATGGCGGACACGTGGTACATCCCATTATGGCAAAATCGATATCCACGGATTTGTCATGACCCAAGGAATCGATAGACACCAAGTTTATAATTTTCTGACAAACTGTTCATAAGTTATTGGCCAAAATATGCATTTTCCATATCTCATGACCCGTAGGTGGCGCTGTTCCCAACTTTGGCATGGAACCTCAGATCATGCTTCCGATGAAGTGTACCAATTTTCGTTTCGATTGATCAAAGTTTGGCCGAGCTATAGCTTCTGAACCAATTTTGGGTCGACCTCGTTAAGTTTGCGACGTCATAACTTTTGATCAGAGAAGAATAAAAAAAATCGGGGACAGTACTTTTATGCGGCTCAGTCCGAAGATCATTTGAGTACATGTTTGGACAAAATTAGACCAATTTTGAAGGAGGAGTAGCAAAAAAACTGCATACTGTACTTTTCAAAATGGCCACTACTGTAATGGGCGGAGTCTTAATGTAAGATATTGGTTCTAATCAGCATGATGAGATGAATCAGGTGTACTAAGTTTCATTTTTCTAGATCAAAGGGTTCAAAAGTTATAACCATTTCAATGTTGAATTTTTGAACTGCTGGTGGCGCTATAGAGTTGGACCTAGAGACTCAAAAATTGCTACAATTACTTTTCATTACCATCACTACAAGTGTGCCAAATTTCATCATTTTCCTATGTATGGTTCATAGGGCTGCCATAGACTTCAAGAGGAGGAAGAAGAATAATAATAATAATAATAAATATAGCTGCAAGCAGCAATACGGGGCCAAGCCCTGCAAGGCAGAGCAAGCAACAGCCGCTGTAGCGCAATGCGGAGCCAGAAGAGCAAAACATCAGAAATTTAATGTACATCAAGCACAGTAAGCACATCAATTACAGCAGCACAGCTAGCATTTAAGCACCAACAGCAGTGCAGAGCCGGAAGGAATTTAAATTATTATTTTATACACAATTTCAAAGTCGCCCCACACTGGTCTCGAACCCACGACCACAATGGTTCGGGATTCATGACGCATGGTTGAACCACTTGCGCCACCCAGAGGACATGTTTTACAAAGCTGCAGAGGAGAGGCTTCAGTGTGTGAATGAGCACACAAAATCATGTTAACGAGATTAGCATGCTAAGCTAACTTAATGCTAATATAGCTTATGATGTGGTACATCCAATGCTGGCAAAATAGATATCCTCAGATTCGACATGACGCAAGGAATCGATAGACACCAATTTTATGATTTTGTGACAAACTGTTCACAAGTTACAGCCTCTGAACCAATTATGGGTTGACCTCATTAAGTTTGCGACATCATAACTTTTTTTTTCCAGTATAGCAAAAAAATCGGGGACAGTACTTTTATGCGGCTCAGTCCGAAGATCATTTGAGTACATGTTTGGACAAAATTAGACCAATTTTGAAGGAGGAGTAGCGAAAAAACTGTTTTACATTCACTCCAATATGGCGGCCAGTCACATTGTTGATAAATAACATATGAGATATCGTTGAAATCGGCATAAGCCAAGGAATATATTGACATAAAGAAATCAAATTTCAAGCAATGTTAGCAAAAGTTATAAGCGTTTTTTCAAAAAACAATGATATCTCTGGAACACTAGGTGGCGCTGTGATCAAATTTCTCAGGTACCTTCGGGCCATGCTAATGATGATCCATACCAAATTTGGTGAAGAAATTTCAAATAGTTTAAAAGATATTGCAAATTATGACATCATTCAAAATGGCGGACACGTGGTACATCCCATCATGGCAAAATCGATATCCACGGATTTGTCATGACCCAAGGAATCGATAGACACCAAGTTTATAATTTTCTGACAAACTGTTCATAAGTTATTGGCCAAAATATGCATTTTCCATATCTCATGACCCGTAGGTGGCGCTGTTCCCAACTTTGGCATGGAACCTCAGATCATGCTTCCGATGAAGTGTACCAATTTTCGTTTCGATTGATCAAAGTTTGGCCGAGCTATAGCTTCTGAACCAATTTTGGGTCGACCTCGTTAAGTTTGCGACGTCATAACTTTTGATCAGAGAAGAATAAAAAAAATCGGGGACAGTACTTTTATGCGGCTCAGTCCGAAGATCATTTGAGTACATGTTTGGACAAAATTAGACCAATTTTGAAGGAGGAGTAGCAAAAAAACTGCATACTGTACTTTTCAAAATGGCCACTACTGTAATGGGCGGAGTCTTAATGTAAGATATTGGTTCTAATCAGCATGATGAGATGAATCAGGTGTACTAAGTTTCATTTTTCTAGATCAAAGGGTTCAAAAGTTATAACCATTTCAATGTTGAATTTTTGAACTGCTGGTGGCGCTATAGAGTTGGACCTAGAGACTCAAAAATTGCTACAATTACTTTTCATTACCATCACTACAAGTGTGCCAAATTTCATCATTTTCCTATGTATGGTTCATAGGGCTGCCATAGACTTCAAGAGGAGGAAGAAGAATAATAATAATAAATATAGCTGCAAGCAGCAATACGGGGCCAAGCCCTGCAAGGCAGAGCAAGCAACAGCCGCTGTAGCGCAATGCGGAGCCAGAAGAGCAAAACATCAGAAATTTAATGTACATCAAGCACAGTAAGCACATCAATTACAGCAGCACAGCTAGCATTTAAGCACCAACAGCAGTGCAGAGCCGGAAGGAATTTAAATTATTATTTTATACACAATTTCAAAGTCGCCCCACACTGGTCTCGAACCCACGACCACAATGGTTCGGGATTCATGACGCATGGTTGAACCACTTGCGCCACCCAGAGGACATGTTTTACAAAGCTGCAGAGGAGAGGCTTCAGTGTGTGAATGAGCACACAAAATCATGTTAACGAGATTAGCATGCTAAGCTAACTTAATGCTAATATAGCTTATGATGTGGTACATCCAATGCTGGCAAAATAGATATCCTCAGATTCGACATGACGCAAGGAATCGATAGACACCAATTTTATGATTTTGTGACAAACTGTTCACAAGTTACAGCCTCTGAACCAATTATGGGTTGACCTCATTAAGTTTGCGACATCATAACTTTTTTTTTCCAGTATAGCAAAAAAATCGGGGACAGTACTTTTATGCGGCTCAGTCCGAAGATCATTTGAGTACATGTTTGGACAAAATTAGACCAATTTTGAAGGAGGAGTAGCGAAAAAACTGTTTTACATTCACTCCAATATGGCGGCCAGTCACATTGTTGATAAATAACATATGAGATATCGTTGAAATCGGCATAAGCCAAGGAATATATTGACATAAAGAAATCAAATTTCAAGCAATGTTAGCAAAAGTTATAAGCGTTTTTTCAAAAAACAATGATATCTCTGGAACACTAGGTGGCGCTGTGATCAAATTTCTCAGGTACCTTCGGGCCATGCTAATGATGATCCATACCAAATTTGGTGAAGAAATTTCAAATAGTTTAAAAGATATTGCAAATTATGACATCATTCAAAATGGCGGACACGTGGTACATCCCATCATGGCAAAATCGATATCCACGGATTTGTCATGACCCAAGGAATCGATAGACACCAAGTTTATAATTTTCTGACAAACTGTTCATAAGTTATTGGCCAAAATATGCATTTTCCATATCTCATGACCCGTAGGTGGCGCTGTTCCCAACTTTGGCATGGAACCTCAGATCATGCTTCCGATGAAGTGTACCAATTTTCGTTTCGATTGATCAAAGTTTGGCCGAGCTATAGCTTCTGAACCAATTTTGGGTCGACCTCGTTAAGTTTGCGACGTCATAACTTTTGATCAGAGAAGAATAAAAAAAATCGGGGACAGTACTTTTATGCGGCTCAGTCCGAAGATCATTTGAGTACATGTTTGGACAAAATTAGACCAATTTTGAAGGAGGAGTAGCAAAAAAACTGCATACTGTACTTTTCAAAATGGCCACTACTGTAATGGGCGGAGTCTTAATGTAAGATATTGGTTCTAATCAGCATGATGAGATGAATCAGGTGTACTAAGTTTCATTTTTCTAGATCAAAGGGTTCAAAAGTTATAACCATTTCAATGTTGAATTTTTGAACTGCTGGTGGCGCTATAGAGTTGGACCTAGAGACTCAAAAATTGCTACAATTACTTTTCATTACCATCACTACAAGTGTGCCAAATTTCATCATTTTCCTATGTATGGTTCATAGGGCTGCCATAGACTTCAAGAGGAGGAAGAAGAATAATAATAATAATAATAATAAGAAAACTAACAGATACAATAGGTGCCATAGCCCCTTCGGGGCTTGGCCCCTAATAATAATAAGAAAACTAACAGATACAATAGGTGCCATAGCCCCTTCGGGGCTTGGCCCCTAAATATAGCTGCAAGCAGCAATACGGGGCCAAGCCCTGCAAGGCACAGCAAGCAAAAGCCGCTGTAGCGCAATGCGGAGCCAAAAGAGCAAAACATCAGAAATTTAATGTACATCAAGCACAGCAAGTTCTGTAAGCACATCAATTACAGCAACACAGCAAGCATTTAAGCACCAACAGCAGTGCGGAGCCAGAAGAACAAAAAGAGCAGAAATTGAATATACATGTAAATGTACATCAAGCACAGCAGCGCAGCAAGCATTTAAGCACCAACAGCAGTGCAGAGCCGCAAGAACAAAAACAGCAGAAATTAAATATAAATGTAAATGAAGCACAGCGAGCATTTAAGCACCAACAGCAGTGCAGAGCCGGAAGGAATTTAAATGACAACTTTAAAGTCATCCCACATGGGACTCGAACCCACAACCAGAATGGCTCAGGATTTTAGATTCATGGTTTAGCAGATTGCACCACTCAGAGGACGTATAATCACAACCTTCAGAGGAGAGGCTTCAGTGTAAGAATGAGCACACAAAAGCAAGTTAACCAGATTAGCATGCTAAGCTATCTTAATGCTAATGTAGCTTATAACATGGTACATCCAATCCTGGCAAAATAGATATCCTCGGATTCGACATGACGCAAGGAATCGATAGACACCAATTTTATGATTTTGTGACAAACTGTTCACAAGTTACAGCCTCTGAACCAATTATGGGTCGACCTCATTAAGTTTGCGACATCATAACTTTTTTTTTTCCAGTATAGCAAAAAAATCGGGGACAGTACTTTTATGCGGCTCAGTCCGAAGATCATTTGAGCACATGTTTGGACAAAATTAGACCAATTTTGAAGGAGGAGTAGCGAAAAAACTGTTTTACATTCACTCCAATATGGCGGCCAGTAACATTGTTGAAAAATAACATATGAGATATCGTTGAAATCGGCATAAGCCAAGGAATATATTGACATAAAGAAATCAAATTTCAAGCAATGTTAGCAAAAGTTATAAGCGTTTTTTCAAAAAACAATGATATCTCTGGAACACTAGGTGGCGCTGTGATCAAACTTCTCAGGTACCTTCGGGCCATGCTAATGACGATCCATACCAAATTTGGTGAAGAAATTTCAAATAGTTTAAAAGATATTGCAAATTATGACAAAATTCAAAATGGCGGACACGTGGTACATCCCATCATGGCAAAATCAATATCCACGGATTCATCATGACCCAAGGAATCGATAGACACCAAGTTTATAATTTTCTGACAAACCGTTCACAAGTTATTGGCCAAAATATGCATTTTCCATATCTCATGACCCGTAGGTGGCGCTGTTCCCAACTTTGGCATGGAACCTCAGATCATGCTTCCGATGAAGTGTACCAATTTTCGTTTCGATTGATCAAAGTTTGGCCGAGATACAGCCGCTGAACCAATTTTAGGTCGACCTTGTTAACTTTGCGACGTCATAACTTTTGATCAGAGAAGAATAAAAAAAATCGGGGACAGTACTTTTATGCGGCTCAGTCCGAAGATCATTTGAGCACATGTTTGGACAAAATTAGACCAATTTTGAAGGAGGAGTAGCAAAAAAACTGCATACTGTACTTTTCAAAATGGCCACTACTGTAATGGGCGGAGTCTTAATGTAAGATATTGGTTCTGATCAGCATGATGAGATGAATCAGGTGTACTAAGTTTCATTTTTCTAGATCAAAGGGTTCAAAAGTTATAACCATTTCAATGTTGAATTTTTGAACTGCTGGTGGCGCTATAGAGTTGGTCCTAGTGACTCAAAAATTGCTACATTTACTAATCATGGCCATCACTACAAGTGTGCCAAATTTCATCATTTTCCTATTTACGGTTCATAGGGCTGCCATAGACTTCCATTGGGAAGAAGAAGAATTGTTATTCTGACAATAACAATTGCTAATATAGCTGCAAGCAGCAATACGGGGCCAAGCCCTGCAAGGCAGAGCAAGCAACAGCCGCTGTAGCGCAATGCGGAGCCAGAAGAGCAAAACATCAGAAATTTAATGTACATCAAGCACAGTAAGCACATCAATTACAGCAGCACAGCTAGCATTTAAGCACCAACAGCAGTGCAGAGCCGGAAGGAATTTAAATTATTATTTTATACACAATTTCAAAGTCGCCCCACACTGGTCTCGAACCCACGACCACAATGGTTCGGGATTCATGACGCATGGTTGAACCACTTGCGCCACCCAGAGGACATGTTTTACAAAGCTGCAGAGGAGAGGCTTCAGTGTGTGAATGAGCACACAAAATCATGTTAACGAGATTAGCATGCTAAGCTAACTTAATGCTAATATAGCTTATGATGTGGTACATCCAATGCTGGCAAAATAGATATCCTCAGATTCGACATGACGCAAGGAATCGATAGACACCAATTTTATGATTTTGTGACAAACTGTTCACAAGTTACAGCCTCTGAACCAATTATGGGTTGACCTCATTAAGTTTGCGACATCATAACTTTTTTTTTCCAGTATAGCAAAAAAATCGGGGACAGTACTTTTATGCGGCTCAGTCCGAAGATCATTTGAGTACATGTTTGGACAAAATTAGACCAATTTTGAAGGAGGAGTAGCGAAAAAACTGTTTTACATTCGCTCCAATATGGCGGCCAGTCACATTGTTGAAAAATAACATATGAGATATCGTTGAAATCGGCATAAGCCAAGGAATATATTGACATAAAGAAATCAAATTTCAAGCAATGTTGGCAAAAGTTATAAGTGTTTTTTCAAAAAACAATGATATCTCTGGAACACTAGGTGGCGCTGTGATCAAACTTCTCATGTACCTTCGGGCCATGCTAATGATGATCCATACCAAATTTGGTGAAGAAATTTCAAATAGTTTAAAAGATATTGCAAATTATGACATCATTCAAAATGGCGGACACGTGGTACATCCCATTATGGCAAAATCGATATCCACGGATTTGTCATGACCCAAGGAATCGATAGACACCAAGTTTATAATTTTCTGACAAACTGTTCATAAGTTATTGGCCAAAATATGCATTTTCCATATCTCATGACCCGTAGGTGGCGCTGTTCCCAACTTTGGCATGGAACCTCAGATCATGCTTCCGATGAAGTGTACCAATTTTCGTTTCGATTGATCAAAGTTTGGCCGAGCTATAGCTTCTGAACCAATTTTGGGTCGACCTCGTTAAGTTTGCGACGTCATAACTTTTGATCAGAGAAGAATAAAAAAAATCGGGGACAGTACTTTTATGCGGCTCAGTCCGAAGATCATTTGAGTACATGTTTGGACAAAATTAGACCAATTTTGAAGGAGGAGTAGCAAAAAAACTGCATACTGTACTTTTCAAAATGGCCACTACTGTAATGGGCGGAGTCTTAATGTAAGATATTGGTTCTAATCAGCATGATGAGATGAATCAGGTGTACTAAGTTTCATTTTTCTAGATCAAAGGGTTCAAAAGTTATAACCATTTCAATGTTGAATTTTTGAACTGCTGGTGGCGCTATAGAGTTGGACCTAGAGACTCAAAAATTGCTACAATTACTTTTCATTACCATCACTACAAGTGTGCCAAATTTCATCATTTTCCTATGTATGGTTCATAGGGCTGCCATAGACTTCAAGAGGAGGAAGAAGAATAATAATAATAATAATAAATATAGCTGCAAGCAGCAATACGGGGCCAAGCCCTGCAAGGCACAGCAAGCAAAAGCCGCTGTAGCGCAATGCGGAGCCAGAAGAGCAAAACATCAGAAATTTAATGTACATCAAGCACAGCAAGTTCTGTAAGCACATCAATTACAGCAACACAGCAAGCATTTAAGCACCAACAGCAGTGCGGAGCCAGAAGAACAAAAAGAGCAGAAATTGAATATACATGTAAATGTACATCAAGCACAGCAGCGCAGCAAGCATTTAAGCACCAACAGCAGTGCAGAGCCGCAAGAACAAAAACAGCAGAAATTAAATATAAATGTAAATGAAGCACAGCGAGCATTTAAGCACCAACAGCAGTGCAGAGCCGGAAGGAATTTAAATGACAACTTTAAAGTCATCCCACATGGGACTCGAACCCACGACCAGAATGGCTCAGGATTTTAGATTCATGGTTTAGCAGATTGCACCACTCAGAGGACGTACAATCACAACCTTCAGAGGAGAGGCTTCAGTGTAAGAATGAGCACACAAAAGCAAGTTAACCAGATTAGCATGCTAAGCTATCTTAATGCTAATGTAGCTTATAACATGGTACATCCAATCCTGGCAAAATAGATATCCTTGGATTCGACATGACGCAATGAATCGATAGACACCAATTTTATGATTTTGTGACAAACTGTTCACAAGTTACAGCCTCTGAACCAATTATGGGTCGACCTCATTAAGTTTGCGACATCATAACTTTTTTTTTCCAGTATAGCAAAAAAATCGGGGACAGTACTTTTATGCGGCTCAGTCCGAAGATCATTTGAGCACATGTTTGGACAAAATTAGACCAATTTTGAAGGAGGAGTAGCGAAAAAACTGTTTTACATTCACTCCAATATGGCGGCCAGTCACATTGTTGAAAAATAACATATGAGATATCGTTGAAATCGGCATAAGCCAAGGAATATATTGACATAAAGAAATCAAATTTCAAGCAATGTTAGCAAAAGTTATAAGCGTTTTTTCAAAAAACAATGATATCTCTGGAACACTAGGTGGAGCTGTGATCAAACTTCTCAGGTACCTTTGGGCCATGCTAATGACGATCCATACCAAATTTGGTGAAGAAATTTCAAATAGTTTAAAAGATATTGCAAATTATGACAAAATTCAAAATGGCGGACACGTGGTACATCCCATCATGGCAAAATCAATATCCACGGATTCATCATGACCCAAGGAATCGATAGACACCAAATTTATAATTTTCTGACAAACCGTTCACAAGTTATTGGCCAAAATATGCATTTTCCATATCTCATGACCCGTAGGTGGCGCTGTTCCCAACTTTGGCATGGAACCTCAGATCATGCTTCCGATGAAGTGTACCAATTTTCGTTTCGATTGATCAAAGTTTGGCCGAGATACAGCCGCTGAACCAATTTTAGGTCGACCTTGTTAACTTTGCGACGTCATAACTTTTGATCAGAGAAGAATAAAAAAAATCGGGGACAGTACTTTTATGCGGCTCAGTCCGAAGATCATTTGAGCACATGTTTGGACAAAATTAGACCAATTTTGAAGGAGGAGTAGCAAAAAAACTGCATACTGTACTTTTCAAAATGGCCACTACTGTAATGGGCGGAGTCTTAATGTAAGATATTGGTTCTGATCAGCATGATGAGATGAATCAGGTGTACTAAGTTTCATTTTTCTAGATCAAAGGGTTCAAAAGTTATAACCATTTCAATGTTGAATTTTTTAACTGCTGGTGGCGCTATAGAGTTGGTCCTAAAGACTCAAAAATTGCTACATTTACTATTCATGGCCATCACTACAAGAGTGCCAAATTTCATCATTTTCCTATGTACGGTTCATAGGGCTGCCATAGACTTCCACTGGGAAGAAGAAGAATTGTTATTCTGACAATAACAATTGCTAATATAGCTGCAAGCAGCAATACGGGGCCAAGCCCTGCAAGGCAGAGCAAGCAACAGCCGCTGTAGCGCAATGCGGAGCCAGAAGAGCAAAACATCAGAAATTTAATGTACATCAAGCACAGTAAGCACATCAATTACAGCAGCACAGCTAGCATTTAAGCACCAACAGCAGTGCAGAGCCGGAAGGAATTTAAATTATTATTTTATACACAATTTCAAAGTCGCCCCACACTGGTCTCGAACCCACGACCACAATGGTTCGGGATTCATGACGCATGGTTGAACCACTTGCGCCACCCAGAGGACATGTTTTACAAAGCTGCAGAGGAGAGGCTTCAGTGTGTGAATGAGCACACAAAATCATGTTAACGAGATTAGCATGCTAAGCTAACTTAATGCTAATATAGCTTATGATGTGGTACATCCAATGCTGGCAAAATAGATATCCTCAGATTCGACATGACGCAAGGAATTGATAGACACCAATTTTATGATTTTGTGACAAACTGTTCACAAGTTACAGCCTCTGAACCAATTATGGGTTGACCTCATTAAGTTTGCGACATCATAACTTTTTTTTTCGAGTATAGCAAAAAAATCGGGGACAGTACTTTTATGCGGCTCAGTCCGAAGATCATTTGAGTACATGTTTGGACAAAATTAGACCAATTTTGAAGGAGGAGTAGCGAAAAAACTGTTTTACATTCACTCCAATATGGCGGCCAGTCACATTGTTGATAAATAACATATGAGATATCGTTGAAATCGGCATAAGCCAAGGAATATATTGACATAAAGAAATCAAATTTCAAGCAATGTTAGCAAAAGTTATAAGCGTTTTTTCAAAAAACAATGATATCTCTGGAACACTAGGTGGCGCTGTGATCAAATTTCTCAGGTACCTTCGGGCCATGCTAATGATGATCCATACCAAATTTGGTGAAGAAATTTCAAATAGTTTAAAAGATATTGCAAATTATGACATCATTCAAAATGGCGGACACGTGGTACATCCCATCATGGCAAAATCGATATCCACGGATTTGTCATGACCCAAGGAATCGATAGACACCAAGTTTATAATTTTCTGACAAACTGTTCATAAGTTATTGGCCAAAATATGCATTTTCCATATCTCATGACCCGTAGGTGGCGCTGTTCCCAACTTTGGCATGGAACCTCAGATCATGCTTCCGATGAAGTGTACCAATTTTCGTTTCGATTGATCAAAGTTTGGCCGAGCTATAGCTTCTGAACCAATTTTGGGTCGACCTCGTTAAGTTTGCGACGTCATAACTTTTGATCAGAGAAGAATAAAAAAAATCGGGGACAGTACTTTTATGCGGCTCAGTCCGAAGATCATTTGAGTACATGTTTGGACAAAATTAGACCAATTTTGAAGGAGGAGTAGCAAAAAAACTGCATACTGTACTTTTCAAAATGGCCACTACTGTAATGGGCGGAGTCTTAATGTAAGATATTGGTTCTAATCAGCATGATGAGATGAATCAGGTGTACTAAGTTTCATTTTTCTAGATCAAAGGGTTCAAAAGTTATAACCATTTCAATGTTGAATTTTTGAACTGCTGGTGGCGCTATAGAGTTGGACCTAGAGACTCAAAAATTGCTACAATTACTTTTCATTACCATCACTACAAGTGTGCCAAATTTCATCATTTTCCTATGTATGGTTCATAGGGCTGCCATAGACTTCAAGAGGAGGAAGAAGAATAATAATAATAATAATAATAAGAAAACTAACAGATACAATAGGTGCCATAGCCCCTTCGGGGCTTGGCCCCTAATAATAAGAAGAAAACTAACAGATACAATAGGTGCCATAGCCCCTTCGGGGCTTGGCCCCTAATAATAATAATAAGAAAACTAACAGATACAATAGGTGCCATAGCCCCTTCGGGGCTTGGCCCCTAATAAGAATAGCTGCAAGCAGCAATACGGGGCCAAGCCCTGCAAGGCAGAGCAAGCAACAGCCGCTGTAGCGCAATGCGGAGCCAGAAGAGCAAAACATCAGAAATTTAATGTACATCAAGCACAGTAAGCACATCAATTACAGCAGCACAGCTAGCATTTAAGCACCAACAGCAGTGCAGAGCCGGAAGGAATTTAAATTATTATTTTATACACAATTTCAAAGTCGCCCCACACTGGTCTCGAACCCACGACCACAATGGTTCGGGATTCATGACGCATGGTTGAACCACTTGCGCCACCCAGAGGACATGTTTTACAAAGCTGCAGAGGAGAGGCTTCAGTGTGTGAATGAGCACACAAAATCATGTTAACGAGATTAGCATGCTAAGCTAACTTAATGCTAATATAGCTTATGATGTGGTACATCCAATGCTGGCAAAATAGATATCCTCAGATTCGACATGACGCAAGGAATCGATAGACACCAATTTTATGATTTTGTGACAAACTGTTCACAAGTTACAGCCTCTGAACCAATTATGGGTTGACCTCATTAAGTTTGCGACATCATAACTTTTTTTTTCCAGTATAGCAAAAAAATCGGGGACAGTACTTTTATGCGGCTCAGTCCGAAGATCATTTGAGTACATGTTTGGACAAAATTAGACCAATTTTGAAGGAGGAGTAGCGAAAAAACTGTTTTACATTCACTCCAATATGGCGGCCAGTCACATTGTTGATAAATAACATATGAGATATCGTTGAAATCGGCATAAGCCAAGGAATATATTGACATAAAGAAATCAAATTTCAAGCAATGTTAGCAAAAGTTATAAGCGTTTTTTCAAAAAACAATGATATCTCTGGAACACTAGGTGGCGCTGTGATCAAATTTCTCAGGTACCTTCGGGCCATGCTAATGATGATCCATACCAAATTTGGTGAAGAAATTTCAAATAGTTTAAAAGATATTGCAAATTATGACATCATTCAAAATGGCGGACACGTGGTACATCCCATCATGGCAAAATCGATATCCACGGATTTGTCATGACCCAAGGAATCGATAGACACCAAGTTTATAATTTTCTGACAAACTGTTCATAAGTTATTGGCCAAAATATGCATTTTCCATATCTCATGACCCGTAGGTGGCGCTGTTCCCAACTTTGGCATGGAACCTCAGATCATGCTTCCGATGAAGTGTACCAATTTTCGTTTCGATTGATCAAAGTTTGGCCGAGCTATAGCTTCTGAACCAATTTTGGGTCGACCTCGTTAAGTTTGCGACGTCATAACTTTTGATCAGAGAAGAATAAAAAAAATCGGGGACAGTACTTTTATGCGGCTCAGTCCGAAGATCATTTGAGTACATGTTTGGACAAAATTAGACCAATTTTGAAGGAGGAGTAGCAAAAAAACTGCATACTGTACTTTTCAAAATGGCCACTACTGTAATGGGCGGAGTCTTAATGTAAGATATTGGTTCTAATCAGCATGATGAGATGAATCAGGTGTACTAAGTTTCATTTTTCTAGATCAAAGGGTTCAAAAGTTATAACCATTTCAATGTTGAATTTTTGAACTGCTGGTGGCGCTATAGAGTTGGACCTAGAGACTCAAAAATTGCTACAATTACTTTTCATTACCATCACTACAAGTGTGCCAAATTTCATCATTTTCCTATGTATGGTTCATAGGGCTGCCATAGACTTCAAGAGGAGGAAGAAGAATAATAATAATAATAATAAATATAGCTGCAAGCAGCAATACGGGGCCAAGCCCTGCAAGGCAGAGCAAGCAACAGCCGCTGTAGCGCAATGCGGAGCCAGAAGAGCAAAACATCAGAAATTTAATGTACATCAAGCACAGTAAGCACATCAATTACAGCAGCACAGCTAGCATTTAAGCACCAACAGCAGTGCAGAGCCGGAAGGAATTTAAATTATTATTTTATACACAATTTCAAAGTCGCCCCACACTGGTCTCGAACCCACGACCACAATGGTTCGGGATTCATGACGCATGGTTGAACCACTTGCGCCACCCAGAGGACATGTTTTACAAAGCTGCAGAGGAGAGGCTTCAGTGTGTGAATGAGCACACAAAATCATGTTAACGAGATTAGCATGCTAAGCTAACTTAATGCTAATATAGCTTATGATGTGGTACATCCAATGCTGGCAAAATAGATATCCTCAGATTCGACATGACGCAAGGAATCGATAGACACCAATTTTATGATTTTGTGACAAACTGTTCACAAGTTACAGCCTCTGAACCAATTATGGGTTGACCTCATTAAGTTTGCGACATCATAACTTTTTTTTTCCAGTATAGCAAAAAAATCGGGGACAGTACTTTTATGCGGCTCAGTCCGAAGATCATTTGAGTACATGTTTGGACAAAATTAGACCAATTTTGAAGGAGGAGTAGCGAAAAAACTGTTTTACATTCACTCCAATATGGCGGCCAGTCACATTGTTGATAAATAACATATGAGATATCGTTGAAATCGGCATAAGCCAAGGAATATATTGACATAAAGAAATCAAATTTCAAGCAATGTTAGCAAAAGTTATAAGCGTTTTTTCAAAAAACAATGATATCTCTGGAACACTAGGTGGCGCTGTGATCAAATTTCTCAGGTACCTTCGGGCCATGCTAATGATGATCCATACCAAATTTGGTGAAGAAATTTCAAATAGTTTAAAAGATATTGCAAATTATGACATCATTCAAAATGGCGGACACGTGGTACATCCCATCATGGCAAAATCGATATCCACGGATTTGTCATGACCCAAGGAATCGATAGACACCAAGTTTATAATTTTCTGACAAACTGTTCATAAGTTATTGGCCAAAATATGCATTTTCCATATCTCATGACCCGTAGGTGGCGCTGTTCCCAACTTTGGCATGGAACCTCAGATCATGCTTCCGATGAAGTGTACCAATTTTCGTTTCGATTGATCAAAGTTTGGCCGAGCTATAGCTTCTGAACCAATTTTGGGTCGACCTCGTTAAGTTTGCGACGTCATAACTTTTGATCAGAGAAGAATAAAAAAAATCGGGGACAGTACTTTTATGCGGCTCAGTCCGAAGATCATTTGAGTACATGTTTGGACAAAATTAGACCAATTTTGAAGGAGGAGTAGCAAAAAAACTGCATACTGTACTTTTCAAAATGGCCACTACTGTAATGGGCGGAGTCTTAATGTAAGATATTGGTTCTAATCAGCATGATGAGATGAATCAGGTGTACTAAGTTTCATTTTTCTAGATCAAAGGGTTCAAAAGTTATAACCATTTCAATGTTGAATTTTTGAACTGCTGGTGGCGCTATAGAGTTGGACCTAGAGACTCAAAAATTGCTACAATTACTTTTCATTACCATCACTACAAGTGTGCCAAATTTCATCATTTTCCTATGTATGGTTCATAGGGCTGCCATAGACTTCAAGAGGAGGAAGAAGAATAATAATAATAATAATAATAAGAAAACTAACAGATACAATAGGTGCCATAGCCCCTTCGGGGCTTGGCCCCTAATAAGAAAACTAACAGATACAATAGGTGCCATAGCCCCTTCGGGGCTTGGCCCCTAATAATAATAAGAAAACTAACAGATACAATAGGTGCCATAGCCCCTTCGGGGCTTGGCCCCTAATAATAATAAGAAAACTAACAGATACAATAGGTGCCATAGCCCCTTCGGGGCTTGGCCCCTAATAATAATAATAATAAGAAAACTAACAGATACAATAGGTGCCATAGCCCCTTCGGGGCTTGGCCCCTAATAAGAAAACTAACAGATACAATAGGTGCCATAGCCCCTTCGGGGCTTGGCCCCTAATAATAAGAAAACTAACAGATACAATAGGTGCCATAGCCCCTTCGGGGCTTGGCCCCTAATAATAATAAGAAAACTAACAGATACAATAGGTGCCATAGCCCCTTCGGGGCTTGGCCCCTAATAATAAGAAAACTAACAGATACAATAGGTGCCATAGCCCCTTCGGGGCTTGGCCCCTAATAATAATAAGAAAACTAACAGATACAATAGGTGCCATAGCCCCTTCGGGGCTTGGCCCCTAATAAGAAAACTAACAGATACAATAGGTGCCATAGCCCCTTCGGGGCTTGGCCCCTAAATAGCTGCAAGCAGCAATACGGGGCCAAGCCCTGCAAGGCAGAGCAAGCAACAGCCGCTGTAGCGCAATGCGGAGCCAGAAGAGCAAAACATCAGAAATTTAATGTACATCAAGCACAGTAAGCACATCAATTACAGCAGCACAGCTAGCATTTAAGCACCAACAGCAGTGCAGAGCCGGAAGGAATTTAAATTATTATTTTATACACAATTTCAAAGTCGCCCCACACTGGTCTCGAACCCACGACCACAATGGTTCGGGATTCATGACGCATGGTTGAACCACTTGCGCCACCCAGAGGACATGTTTTACAAAGCTGCAGAGGAGAGGCTTCAGTGTGTGAATGAGCACACAAAATCATGTTAACGAGATTAGCATGCTAAGCTAACTTAATGCTAATATAGCTTATGATGTGGTACATCCAATGCTGGCAAAATAGATATCCTCAGATTCGACATGACGCAAGGAATCGATAGACACCAATTTTATGATTTTGTGACAAACTGTTCACAAGTTACAGCCTCTGAACCAATTATGGGTTGACCTCATTAAGTTTGCGACATCATAACTTTTTTTTTCCAGTAGAGCAAAAAAATCGGGGACAGTACTTTTATGCGGCTCAGTCCGAAGATCATTTGAGTACATATTTGGACAAAATTAGACCAATTTTGAAGGAGGAGTAGCGAAAAAACTGTTTTACATTCGCTCCAATATGGCGGCCAGTCACATTGTTGAAAAATAACATATGAGATATCGTTGAAATCGGCATAAGCCAAGGAATATATTGACATAAAGAAATCAAATTTCAAGCAATGTTGGCAAAAGTTATAAGTGTTTTTTCAAAAAACAATGATATCTCTGGAACACTAGGTGGCGCTGTGATCAAACTTCTCATGTACCTTCGGGCCATGCTAATGATGATCCATACCAAATTTGGTGAAGAAATTTCAAATAGTTTAAAAGATATTGCAAATTATGACATCATTCAAAATGGCGGACACGTGGTACATCCCATTATGGCAAAATCGATATCCACGGATTTGTCATGACCCAAGGAATCGATAGACACCAAGTTTATAATTTTCTGACAAACTGTTCATAAGTTATTGGCCAAAATATGCATTTTCCATATCTCATGACCCGTAGGTGGCGCTGTTCCCAACTTTGGCATGGAACCTCAGATCATGCTTCCGATGAAGTGTACCAATTTTCGTTTCGATTGATCAAAGTTTGGCCGAGCTATAGCTTCTGAACCAATTTTGGGTCGACCTCGTTAAGTTTGCGACGTCATAACTTTTGATCAGAGAAGAATAAAAAAAATCGGGGACAGTACTTTTATGCGGCTCAGTCCGAAGATCATTTGAGTACATGTTTGGACAAAATTAGACCAATTTTGAAGGAGGAGTAGCAAAAAAACTGCATACTGTACTTTTCAAAATGGCCACTACTGTAATGGGCGGAGTCTTAATGTAAGATATTGGTTCTAATCAGCATGATGAGATGAATCAGGTGTACTAAGTTTCATTTTTCTAGATCAAAGGGTTCAAAAGTTATAACCATTTCAATGTTGAATTTTTGAACTGCTGGTGGCGCTATAGAGTTGGACCTAGAGACTCAAAAATTGCTACAATTACTTTTCATTACCATCACTACAAGTGTGCCAAATTTCATCATTTTCCTATGTATGGTTCATAGGGCTGCCATAGACTTCAAGAGGAGGAAGAAGAATAATAATAATAATAATAATAAGAAAACTAACAGATACAATAGGTGCCATAGCCCCTTCGGGGCTTGGCCCCTAATAAGAAAACTAACAGATACAATAGGTGCCATAGCCCCTTCGGGGCTTGGCCCCTAATAAGAAAACTAACAGATACAATAGGTGCCATAGCCCCTTCGGGGCTTGGCCCCTAATAAGAAAACTAACAGATACAATAGGTGCCATAGCCCCTTCGGGGCTTGGCCCCTAATAAGAAAACTAACAGATACAATAGGTGCCATAGCCCCTTCGGGGCTTGGCCCCTAATAATAATAAGAAAACTAACAGATACAATAGGTGCCATAGCCCCTTCGGGGCTTGGCCCCTAATAATAATAAGAAAACTAACAGATACAATAGGTGCCATAGCCCCTTCGGGGCTTGGCCCCTAATAAGAAAACTAACAGATACAATAGGTGCCATAGCCCCTTCGGGGCTTGGCCCCTAAATAGCTGCAAGCAGCAATACGGGGCCAAGCCCTGCAAGGCAGAGCAAGCAACAGCCGCTGTAGCGCAATGCGGAGCCAGAAGAGCAAAACATCAGAAATTTAATGTACATCAAGCACAGTAAGCACATCAATTACAGCAGCACAGCTAGCATTTAAGCACCAACAGCAGTGCAGAGCCGGAAGGAATTTAAATTATTATTTTATACACAATTTCAAAGTCGCCCCACACTGGTCTCGAACCCACGACCACAATGGTTCGGGATTCATGACGCATGGTTGAACCACTTGCGCCACCCAGAGGACATGTTTTACAAAGCTGCAGAGGAGAGGCTTCAGTGTGTGAATGAGCACACAAAATCATGTTAACGAGATTAGCATGCTAAGCTAACTTAATGCTAATATAGGTTATGATGTGGTACATCCAATGCTGGCAAAATAGATATCCTCAGATTCGACATGACGCAAGGAATCGATAGACACCAATTTTATGATTTTGTGACAAACTGTTCACAAGTTACAGCCTCTGAACCAATTATGGGTTGACCTCATTAAGTTTGCGACATCATAACTTTTTTTTTCCAGTAGAGCAAAAAAATCGGGGACAGTACTTTTATGCGGCTCAGTCCGAAGATCATTTGAGTACATATTTGGACAAAATTAGACCAATTTTGAAGGAGGAGTAGCGAAAAAACTGTTTTACATTCGCTCCAATATGGCGGCCAGTCACATTGTTGAAAAATAACATATGAGATATCGTTGAAATCGGCATAAGCCAAGGAATATATTGACATAAAGAAATCAAATTTCAAGCAATGTTGGCAAAAGTTATAAGTGTTTTTTCAAAAAACAATGATATCTCTGGAACACTAGGTGGCGCTGTGATCAAACTTCTCATGTACCTTCGGGCCATGCTAATGATGATCCATACCAAATTTGGTGAAGAAATTTCAAATAGTTTAAAAGATATTGCAAATTATGACATCATTCAAAATGGCGGACACGTGGTACATCCCATTATGGCAAAATCGATATCCACGGATTTGTCATGACCCAAGGAATCGATAGACACCAAGTTTATAATTTTCTGACAAACTGTTCATAAGTTATTGGCCAAAATATGCATTTTCCATATCTCATGACCCGTAGGTGGCGCTGTTCCCAACTTTGGCATGGAACCTCAGATCATGCTTCCGATGAAGTGTACCAATTTTCGTTTCGATTGATCAAAGTTTGGCCGAGCTATAGCTTCTGAACCAATTTTGGGTCGACCTCGTTAAGTTTGCGACGTCATAACTTTTGATCAGAGAAGAATAAAAAAAATCGGGGACAGTACTTTTATGCGGCTCAGTCCGAAGATCATTTGAGTACATGTTTGGACAAAATTAGACCAATTTTGAAGGAGGAGTAGCAAAAAAACTGCATACTGTACTTTTCAAAATGGCCACTACTGTAATGGGCGGAGTCTTAATGTAAGATATTGGTTCTAATCAGCATGATGAGATGAATCAGGTGTACTAAGTTTCATTTTTCTAGATCAAAGGGTTCAAAAGTTATAACCATTTCAATGTTGAATTTTTGAACTGCTGGTGGCGCTATAGAGTTGGACCTAGAGACTCAAAAATTGCTACAATTACTTTTCATTACCATCACTACAAGTGTGCCAAATTTCATCATTTTCCTATGTATGGTTCATAGGGCTGCCATAGACTTCAAGAGGAGGAAGAAGAATAATAATAATAATAAATATAGCTGCAAGCAGCAATACGGGGCCAAGCCCTGCAAGGCAGAGCAAGCAACAGCCGCTGTAGCGCAATGCGGAGCCAGAAGAGCAAAACATCAGAAATTTAATGTACATCAAGCACAGTAAGCACATCAATTACAGCAGCACAGCTAGCATTTAAGCACCAACAGCAGTGCAGAGCCGGAAGGAATTTAAATTATTATTTTATACACAATTTCAAAGTCGCCCCACACTGGTCTCGAACCCACGACCACAATGGTTCGGGATTCATGACGCATGGTTGAACCACTTGCGCCACCCAGAGGACATGTTTTACAAAGCTGCAGAGGAGAGGCTTCAGTGTGTGAATGAGCACACAAAATCATGTTAACGAGATTAGCATGCTAAGCTAACTTAATGCTAATATAGCTTATGATGTGGTACATCCAATGCTGGCAAAATAGATATCCTCAGATTCGACATGACGCAAGGAATCGATAGACACCAATTTTATGATTTTGTGACAAACTGTTCACAAGTTACAGCCTCTGAACCAATTATGGGTTGACCTCATTAAGTTTGCGACATCATAACTTTTTTTTTCCAGTATAGCAAAAAAATCGGGGACAGTACTTTTATGCGGCTCAGTCCGAAGATCATTTGAGTACATGTTTGGACAAAATTAGACCAATTTTGAAGGAGGAGTAGCGAAAAAACTGTTTTACATTCACTCCAATATGGCGGCCAGTCACATTGTTGATAAATAACATATGAGATATCGTTGAAATCGGCATAAGCCAAGGAATATATTGACATAAAGAAATCAAATTTCAAGCAATGTTAGCAAAAGTTATAAGCGTTTTTTCAAAAAACAATGATATCTCTGGAACACTAGGTGGCGCTGTGATCAAATTTCTCAGGTACCTTCGGGCCATGCTAATGATGATCCATACCAAATTTGGTGAAGAAATTTCAAATAGTTTAAAAGATATTGCAAATTATGACATCATTCAAAATGGCGGACACGTGGTACATCCCATCATGGCAAAATCGATATCCACGGATTTGTCATGACCCAAGGAATCGATAGACACCAAGTTTATAATTTTCTGACAAACTGTTCATAAGTTATTGGCCAAAATATGCATTTTCCATATCTCATGACCCGTAGGTGGCGCTGTTCCCAACTTTGGCATGGAACCTCAGATCATGCTTCCGATGAAGTGTACCAATTTTCGTTTCGATTGATCAAAGTTTGGCCGAGCTATAGCTTCTGAACCAATTTTGGGTCGACCTCGTTAAGTTTGCGACGTCATAACTTTTGATCAGAGAAGAATAAAAAAAATCGGGGACAGTACTTTTATGCGGCTCAGTCCGAAGATCATTTGAGTACATGTTTGGACAAAATTAGACCAATTTTGAAGGAGGAGTAGCAAAAAAACTGCATACTGTACTTTTCAAAATGGCCACTACTGTAATGGGCGGAGTCTTAATGTAAGATATTGGTTCTAATCAGCATGATGAGATGAATCAGGTGTACTAAGTTTCATTTTTCTAGATCAAAGGGTTCAAAAGTTATAACCATTTCAATGTTGAATTTTTGAACTGCTGGTGGCGCTATAGAGTTGGACCTAGAGACTCAAAAATTGCTACAATTACTTTTCATTACCATCACTACAAGTGTGCCAAATTTCATCATTTTCCTATGTATGGTTCATAGGGCTGCCATAGACTTCAAGAGGAGGAAGAAGAATAATAATAATAAATATAGCTGCAAGCAGCAATACGGGGCCAAGCCCTGCAAGGCAGAGCAAGCAACAGCCGCTGTAGCGCAATGCGGAGCCAGAAGAGCAAAACATCAGAAATTTAATGTACATCAAGCACAGTAAGCACATCAATTACAGCAGCACAGCTAGCATTTAAGCACCAACAGCAGTGCAGAGCCGGAAGGAATTTAAATTATTATTTTATACACAATTTCAAAGTCGCCCCACACTGGTCTCGAACCCACGACCACAATGGTTCGGGATTCATGACGCATGGTTGAACCACTTGCGCCACCCAGAGGACATGTTTTACAAAGCTGCAGAGGAGAGGCTTCAGTGTGTGAATGAGCACACAAAATCATGTTAACGAGATTAGCATGCTAAGCTAACTTAATGCTAATATAGCTTATGATGTGGTACATCCAATGCTGGCAAAATAGATATCCTCAGATTCGACATGACGCAAGGAATCGATAGACACCAATTTTATGATTTTGTGACAAACTGTTCACAAGTTACAGCCTCTGAACCAATTATGGGTTGACCTCATTAAGTTTGCGACATCATAACTTTTTTTTTCCAGTATAGCAAAAAAATCGGGGACAGTACTTTTATGCGGCTCAGTCCGAAGATCATTTGAGTACATGTTTGGACAAAATTAGACCAATTTTGAAGGAGGAGTAGCGAAAAAACTGTTTTACATTCACTCCAATATGGCGGCCAGTCACATTGTTGATAAATAACATATGAGATATCGTTGAAATCGGCATAAGCCAAGGAATATATTGACATAAAGAAATCAAATTTCAAGCAATGTTAGCAAAAGTTATAAGCGTTTTTTCAAAAAACAATGATATCTCTGGAACACTAGGTGGCGCTGTGATCAAATTTCTCAGGTACCTTCGGGCCATGCTAATGATGATCCATACCAAATTTGGTGAAGAAATTTCAAATAGTTTAAAAGATATTGCAAATTATGACATCATTCAAAATGGCGGACACGTGGTACATCCCATCATGGCAAAATCGATATCCACGGATTTGTCATGACCCAAGGAATCGATAGACACCAAGTTTATAATTTTCTGACAAACTGTTCATAAGTTATTGGCCAAAATATGCATTTTCCATATCTCATGACCCGTAGGTGGCGCTGTTCCCAACTTTGGCATGGAACCTCAGATCATGCTTCCGATGAAGTGTACCAATTTTCGTTTCGATTGATCAAAGTTTGGCCGAGCTATAGCTTCTGAACCAATTTTGGGTCGACCTCGTTAAGTTTGCGACGTCATAACTTTTGATCAGAGAAGAATAAAAAAAATCGGGGACAGTACTTTTATGCGGCTCAGTCCGAAGATCATTTGAGTACATGTTTGGACAAAATTAGACCAATTTTGAAGGAGGAGTAGCAAAAAAACTGCATACTGTACTTTTCAAAATGGCCACTACTGTAATGGGCGGAGTCTTAATGTAAGATATTGGTTCTAATCAGCATGATGAGATGAATCAGGTGTACTAAGTTTCATTTTTCTAGATCAAAGGGTTCAAAAGTTATAACCATTTCAATGTTGAATTTTTGAACTGCTGGTGGCGCTATAGAGTTGGACCTAGAGACTCAAAAATTGCTACAATTACTTTTCATTACCATCACTACAAGTGTGCCAAATTTCATCATTTTCCTATGTATGGTTCATAGGGCTGCCATAGACTTCAAGAGGAGGAAGAAGAATAATAATAATAAATATAGCTGCAAGCAGCAATACGGGGCCAAGCCCTGCAAGGCAGAGCAAGCAACAGCCGCTGTAGCGCAATGCGGAGCCAGAAGAGCAAAACATCAGAAATTTAATGTACATCAAGCACAGTAAGCACATCAATTACAGCAGCACAGCTAGCATTTAAGCACCAACAGCAGTGCAGAGCCGGAAGGAATTTAAATTATTATTTTATACACAATTTCAAAGTCGCCCCACACTGGTCTCGAACCCACGACCACAATGGTTCGGGATTCATGACGCATGGTTGAACCACTTGCGCCACCCAGAGGACATGTTTTACAAAGCTGCAGAGGAGAGGCTTCAGTGTGTGAATGAGCACACAAAATCATGTTAACGAGATTAGCATGCTAAGCTAACTTAATGCTAATATAGCTTATGATGTGGTACATCCAATGCTGGCAAAATAGATATCCTCAGATTCGACATGACGCAAGGAATTGATAGACACCAATTTTATGATTTTGTGACAAACTGTTCACAAGTTACAGCCTCTGAACCAATTATGGGTTGACCTCATTAAGTTTGCGACATCATAACTTTTTTTTTCGAGTATAGCAAAAAAATCGGGGACAGTACTTTTATGCGGCTCAGTCCGAAGATCATTTGAGTACATGTTTGGACAAAATTAGACCAATTTTGAAGGAGGAGTAGCGAAAAAACTGTTTTACATTCACTCCAATATGGCGGCCAGTCACATTGTTGATAAATAACATATGAGATATCGTTGAAATCGGCATAAGCCAAGGAATATATTGACATAAAGAAATCAAATTTCAAGCAATGTTAGCAAAAGTTATAAGCGTTTTTTCAAAAAACAATGATATCTCTGGAACACTAGGTGGCGCTGTGATCAAATTTCTCAGGTACCTTCGGGCCATGCTAATGATGATCCATACCAAATTTGGTGAAGAAATTTCAAATAGTTTAAAAGATATTGCAAATTATGACATCATTCAAAATGGCGGACACGTGGTACATCCCATCATGGCAAAATCGATATCCACGGATTTGTCATGACCCAAGGAATCGATAGACACCAAGTTTATAATTTTCTGACAAACTGTTCATAAGTTATTGGCCAAAATATGCATTTTCCATATCTCATGACCCGTAGGTGGCGCTGTTCCCAACTTTGGCATGGAACCTCAGATCATGCTTCCGATGAAGTGTACCAATTTTCGTTTCGATTGATCAAAGTTTGGCCGAGCTATAGCTTCTGAACCAATTTTGGGTCGACCTCGTTAAGTTTGCGACGTCATAACTTTTGATCAGAGAAGAATAAAAAAAATCGGGGACAGTACTTTTATGCGGCTCAGTCCGAAGATCATTTGAGTACATGTTTGGACAAAATTAGACCAATTTTGAAGGAGGAGTAGCAAAAAAACTGCATACTGTACTTTTCAAAATGGCCACTACTGTAATGGGCGGAGTCTTAATGTAAGATATTGGTTCTAATCAGCATGATGAGATGAATCAGGTGTACTAAGTTTCATTTTTCTAGATCAAAGGGTTCAAAAGTTATAACCATTTCAATGTTGAATTTTTGAACTGCTGGTGGCGCTATAGAGTTGGACCTAGAGACTCAAAAATTGCTACAATTACTTTTCATTACCATCACTACAAGTGTGCCAAATTTCATCATTTTCCTATGTATGGTTCATAGGGCTGCCATAGACTTCAAGAGGAGGAAGAAGAATAATAATAATAATAATAATAAGAAAACTAACAGATACAATAGGTGCCATAGCCCCTTCGGGGCTTGGCCCCTAATAATAATAAGAAAACTAACAGATACAATAGGTGCCATAGCCCCTTCGGGGCTTGGCCCCTAATAATAATAAGAAAACTAACAGATACAATAGGTGCCATAGCCCCTTCGGGGCTTGGCCCCTAATAATAATAATAAGAAAACTAACAGATACAATAGGTGCCATAGCCCCTTCGGGGCTTGGCCCCTAATAATAATAAGAAAACTAACAGATACAATAGGTGCCATAGCCCCTTCGGGGCTTGGCCCCTAATAATAAGAAAACTAACAGATACAATAGGTGCCATAGCCCCTTCGGGGCTTGGCCCCTAATAATAATAATAAGAAAACTAACAGATACAATAGGTGCCATAGCCCCTTCGGGGCTTGGCCCCTAATAATAAGAAAACTAACAGATACAATAGGTGCCATAGCCCCTTCGGGGCTTGGCCCCTAATAAGAAAACTAACAGATACAATAGGTGCCATAGCCCCTTCGGGGCTTGGCCCCTAATAAGAAAACTAACAGATACAATAGGTGCCATAGCCCCTTCGGGGCTTGGCCCCTAATAAGAAAACTAACAGATACAATAGGTGCCATAGCCCCTTCGGGGCTTGGCCCCTAATAATAATAATAAGAAAACTAACAGATACAATAGGTGCCATAGCCCCTTCGGGGCTTGGCCCCTAATAATAAGAAAACTAACAGATACAATAGGTGCCATAGCCCCTTCGGGGCTTGGCCCCTAATAATAATAAGAAAACTAACAGATACAATAGGTGCCATAGCCCCTTCGGGGCTTGGCCCCTAAATAGCTGCAAGCAGCAATACGGGGCCAAGCCCTGCAAGGCAGAGCAAGCAACAGCCGCTGTAGCGCAATGCGGAGCCAGAAGAGCAAAACATCAGAAATTTAATGTACATCAAGCACAGTAAGCACATCAATTACAGCAGCACAGCTAGCATTTAAGCACCAACAGCAGTGCAGAGCCGGAAGGAATTTAAATTATTATTTTATACACAATTTCAAAGTCGCCCCACACTGGTCTCGAACCCACGACCACAATGGTTCGGGATTCATGACGCATGGTTGAACCACTTGCGCCACCCAGAGGACATGTTTTACAAAGCTGCAGAGGAGAGGCTTCAGTGTGTGAATGAGCACACAAAATCATGTTAACGAGATTAGCATGCTAAGCTAACTTAATGCTAATATAGCTTATGATGTGGTACATCCAATGCTGGCAAAATAGATATCCTCAGATTCGACATGACGCAAGGAATCGATAGACACCAATTTTATGATTTTGTGACAAACTGTTCACAAGTTACAGCCTCTGAACCAATTATGGGTTGACCTCATTAAGTTTGCGACATCATAACTTTTTTTTTCCAGTATAGCAAAAAAATCGGGGACAGTACTTTTATGCGGCTCAGTCCGAAGATCATTTGAGTACATGTTTGGACAAAATTAGACCAATTTTGAAGGAGGAGTAGCGAAAAAACTGTTTTACATTCACTCCAATATGGCGGCCAGTCACATTGTTGATAAATAACATATGAGATATCGTTGAAATCGGCATAAGCCAAGGAATATATTGACATAAAGAAATCAAATTTCAAGCAATGTTAGCAAAAGTTATAAGCGTTTTTTCAAAAAACAATGATATCTCTGGAACACTAGGTGGCGCTGTGATCAAATTTCTCAGGTACCTTCGGGCCATGCTAATGATGATCCATACCAAATTTGGTGAAGAAATTTCAAATAGTTTAAAAGATATTGCAAATTATGACATCATTCAAAATGGCGGACACGTGGTACATCCCATCATGGCAAAATCGATATCCACGGATTTGTCATGACCCAAGGAATCGATAGACACCAAGTTTATAATTTTCTGACAAACTGTTCATAAGTTATTGGCCAAAATATGCATTTTCCATATCTCATGACCCGTAGGTGGCGCTGTTCCCAACTTTGGCATGGAACCTCAGATCATGCTTCCGATGAAGTGTACCAATTTTCGTTTCGATTGATCAAAGTTTGGCCGAGCTATAGCTTCTGAACCAATTTTGGGTCGACCTCGTTAAGTTTGCGACGTCATAACTTTTGATCAGAGAAGAATAAAAAAAATCGGGGACAGTACTTTTATGCGGCTCAGTCCGAAGATCATTTGAGTACATGTTTGGACAAAATTAGACCAATTTTGAAGGAGGAGTAGCAAAAAAACTGCATACTGTACTTTTCAAAATGGCCACTACTGTAATGGGCGGAGTCTTAATGTAAGATATTGGTTCTAATCAGCATGATGAGATGAATCAGGTGTACTAAGTTTCATTTTTCTAGATCAAAGGGTTCAAAAGTTATAACCATTTCAATGTTGAATTTTTGAACTGCTGGTGGCGCTATAGAGTTGGACCTAGAGACTCAAAAATTGCTACAATTACTTTTCATTACCATCACTACAAGTGTGCCAAATTTCATCATTTTCCTATGTATGGTTCATAGGGCTGCCATAGACTTCAAGAGGAGGAAGAAGAATAATAATAATAATAATAATAAGAATATAGCTGCAAGCAGCAATACGGGGCCAAGCCCTGCAAGGCAGAGCAAGCAACAGCCGCTGTAGCGCAATGCGGAGCCAGAAGAGCAAAACATCAGAAATTTAATGTACATCAAGCACAGTAAGCACATCAATTACAGCAGCACAGCTAGCATTTAAGCACCAACAGCAGTGCAGAGCCGGAAGGAATTTAAATTATTATTTTATACACAATTTCAAAGTCGCCCCACACTGGTCTCGAACCCACGACCACAATGGTTCGGGATTCATGACGCATGGTTGAACCACTTGCGCCACCCAGAGGACATGTTTTACAAAGCTGCAGAGGAGAGGCTTCAGTGTGTGAATGAGCACACAAAATCATGTTAACGAGATTAGCATGCTAAGCTAACTTAATGCTAATATAGCTTATGATGTGGTACATCCAATGCTGGCAAAATAGATATCCTCAGATTCGACATGACGCAAGGAATCGATAGACACCAATTTTATGATTTTGTGACAAACTGTTCACAAGTTACAGCCTCTGAACCAATTATGGGTCGACCTCATTAAGTTTGCGACATCATAACTTTTTTTTTCCAGTATAGCAAAAAAATCGGGGACAGTACTTTTATGCGGCTCAGTCCGAAGATCATTTGAGTACATGTTTGGACAAAATTAGACCAATTTTGAAGGAGGAGTAGCGAAAAAACTGTTTTACATTCACTCCAATATGGCGGCCAGTCACATTGTTGATAAATAACATATGAGATATCGTTGAAATCGGCATAAGCCAAGGAATATATTGACATAAAGAAATCAAATTTCAAGCAATGTTAGCAAAAGTTATAAGCGTTTTTTCAAAAAACAATGATATCTCTGGAACACTAGGTGGCGCTGTGATCAAATTTCTCAGGTACCTTCGGGCCATGCTAATGATGATCCATACCAAATTTGGTGAAGAAATTTCAAATAGTTTAAAAGATATTGCAAATTATGACATCATTCAAAATGGCGGACACGTGGTACATCCCATCATGGCAAAATCGATATCCACGGATTTGTCATGACCCAAGGAATCGATAGACACCAAGTTTATAATTTTCTGACAAACTGTTCATAAGTTATTGGCCAAAATATGCATTTTCCATATCTCATGACCCGTAGGTGGCGCTGTTCCCAACTTTGGCATGGAACCTCAGATCATGCTTCCGATGAAGTGTACCAATTTTCGTTTCGATTGATCAAAGTTTGGCCGAGCTATAGCTTCTGAACCAATTTTGGGTCGACCTCGTTAAGTTTGCGACGTCATAACTTTTGATCAGAGAAGAATAAAAAAAATCGGGGACAGTACTTTTATGCGGCTCAGTCCGAAGATCATTTGAGTACATGTTTGGACAAAATTAGACCAATTTTGAAGGAGGAGTAGCAAAAAAACTGCATACTGTACTTTTCAAAATGGCCACTACTGTAATGGGCGGAGTCTTAATGTAAGATATTGGTTCTAATCAGCATGATGAGATGAATCAGGTGTACTAAGTTTCATTTTTCTAGATCAAAGGGTTCAAAAGTTATAACCATTTCAATGTTGAATTTTTGAACTGCTGGTGGCGCTATAGAGTTGGACCTAGAGACTCAAAAATTGCTACAATTACTTTTCATTACCATCACTACAAGTGTGCCAAATTTCATCATTTTCCTATGTATGGTTCATAGGGCTGCCATAGACTTCAAGAGGAGGAAGAAGAATAATAATAATAATTACTAATATAGCTGCAAGCAGCAATACGGGGCCAAGCCCTGCAAGGCACAGCAAGCAAAAGCCGCTGTAGCGCAATGCGGAGCCAAAAGAGCAAAACATCAGAAATTTAATGTACATCAAGCACAGCAAGTTCTGTAAGCACATCAATTACAGCAACACAGCAAGCATTTAAGCACCAACAGCAGTGCGGAGCCAGAAGAACAAAAAGAGCAGAAATTGAATATACATGTAAATGTACATCAAGCACAGCAGCGCAGCAAGCATTTAAGCACCAACAGCAGTGCAGAGCCGCAAGAACAAAAACAGCAGAAATTAAATATAAATGTAAATGAAGCACAGCGAGCATTTAAGCACCAACAGCAGTGCAGAGCCGGAAGGAATTTAAATGACAACTTTAAAGTCATCCCACATGGGACTCGAACCCACAACCAGAATGGCTCAGGATTTTAGATTCATGGTTTAGCAGATTGCACCACTCAGAGGACGTATAATCACAACCTTCAGAGGAGAGGCTTCAGTGTAAGAATGAGCACACAAAAGCAAGTTAACCAGATTAGCATGCTAAGCTATCTTAATGCTAATGTAGCTTATAACATGGTACATCCAATCCTGGCAAAATAGATATCCTCGGATTCGACATGACGCAAGGAATCGATAGACACCAATTTTATGATTTTGTGACAAACTGTTCACAAGTTACAGCCTCTGAACCAATTATGGGTCGACCTCATTAAGTTTGCGACATCATAACTTTTTTTTTTCCAGTATAGCAAAAAAATCGGGGACAGTACTTTTATGCGGCTCAGTCCGAAGATCATTTGAGCACATGTTTGGACAAAATTAGACCAATTTTGAAGGAGGAGTAGCGAAAAAACTGTTTTACATTCACTCCAATATGGCGGTCAGTAACATTGTTGAAAAATAACATATGAGATATCGTTGAAATCGGCATAAGCCAAGGAATATATTGCCATAAAGAAATCAAATTTCAAGCAATGTTAGCAAAAGTTATAAGCGTTTTTTCAAAAAACAATGATATCTCTGGAACACTAGGTGGCGCTGTGATCAAACTTCTCAGGTACCTTCGGGCCATGCTAATGACGATCCATACCAAATTTGGTGAAGAAATTTCAAATAGTTTAAAAGATATTGCAAATTATGACAAAATTCAAAATGGCGGACACGTGGTACATCCCATCATGGCAAAATCAATATCCACGGATTCATCATGACCCAAGGAATCGATAGACACCAAGTTTATAATTTTCTGACAAACCGTTCACAAGTTATTGGCCAAAATATGCATTTTCCATATCTCATGACCCGTAGGTGGCGCTGTTCCCAACTTTGGCATGGAACCTCAGATCATGCTTCCGATGAAGTGTACCAATTTTCGTTTCGATTGATCAAAGTTTGGCCGAGATACAGCCGCTGAACCAATTTTAGGTCGACCTTGTTAACTTTGCGACGTCATAACTTTTGATCAGAGAAGAATAAAAAAAATCGGGGACAGTACTTTTATGCGGCTCAGTCCGAAGATCATTTGAGCACATGTTTGGACAAAATTAGACCAATTTTGAAGGAGGAGTAGCAAAAAAACTGCATACTGTACTTTTCAAAATGGCCACTACTGTAATGGGCGGAGTCTTAATGTAAGATATTGGTTCTGATCAGCATGATGAGATGAATCAGGTGTACTAAGTTTCATTTTTCTAGATCAAAGGGTTCAAAAGTTATAACCATTTCAATGTTGAATTTTTGAACTGCTGGTGGCGCTATAGAGTTGGTCCTAGTGACTCAAAAATTGCTACATTTACTAATCATGGCCATCACTACAAGTGTGCCAAATTTCATCATTTTCCTATTTACGGTTCATAGGGCTGCCATAGACTTCCATTGGGAAGAAGAAGAATTGTTATTCTGACAATAACAATTGCTACTAGTTTCAGTAAAGTAATTGACATTTCTGGCACATAATGAAGACTGTATAACTGCATTTTTCTTTTATGTGCCCCTACCATGCTACAATTAATCTGAGGTCCATGGAGGTCTGTTCAAGTTCACAAGTGAAAACGGTACGTTATTAGACCATTTATTTCAAATCATATCATTAAGGTGAGACACAGCAGACAAAAACATCGATTTTTCATGCAGTGGTCAGTTTTGAGATTTTGGGCTAGTTTACTAATTCAATAAGTATTATTTCAAGCTGCTATAAAGAAAACATTGAAAATGAAGATGTTTATTTTATTACATTTTGTTTACTTGCGGCAGTAAGTTTCTCCCGAATTTACCAGGAAGTTAGTATTCCAACATGACATGCTGAGATCTGTCTGTTCACTGAAGTCTGTCATGACCGGGATAGTTGTAAAGCTTTGAGTCTCCTGCACAATGCCATGTAAACCAAATATGGGCATTTTCTTTCTATCAGTAATCAATCGTGAATGTCCAAAGGGGGATTTAAAGCTAACGAAGAAATCTCATTTAGAACTATTAAATCTTTAACTGCCGTTTTCTCAAAATTAGTTTTTGTATTTTATTGTCATTCTCCAGTAGAAACCTCTCCGCTTATGTAGCACCTATGTACACCAAACTTTCCAGTTATACACTTAGCAGTATTCTGAAGATATTTTCAGAGGGATTTGTTAATAAATCATTCCTGGCCTGATTTATGTGACATTTTAATAAAAAAATATGGCGAAAATTTATTTTTTTTATGGCCATGGACAGTATATTTTGATTCCCTAGTTAATGAAAGCATCCTGAAATCCCTCTAAGTTTTTATTTTCATCTTTTGTGTAAACCAAATGAAAAAATAATTTTGCACCTGGCTTTATCATATGTTCAGATCTATCTACTGAAAATATATACAAAATCGTGCATATTTAGTGACATGATGCCTAATTTGCATAATTAAACATACAAATTTCTAAAACTTGTAATACATTTTTTTATATACTTTAAGTAATCAACTGAGGAAGTTTCATGGTGATATCTATTATTTTAAAATTTTACCCTATTCCCCTTTAGTGTCTCGCCTTAACCCCTTACCTGTCACCCCCCTTTTTGAGAATGGACATTAAAATGCACTATTCAAGCTTAAGTGGTTGTAATTCAAGAATGTTTTGGAGTATAGACCCAAGTTGGTCTTAAAGGGAGAAAATAGCAGATTATTACTGAAATGAAAGCAGTTATTGAAGTTTAATTTTACATTAAATCAAATATTATTAAATATTTTTCTTTTATATAATATATATATATATATATATTACTAAATGTTTTACAAAACAATTACTATAAATCAAAGCCATATGTAACCAAGTTGTGTTCCAAATTTGAAGTTGGATATCAAAAAAATTTAAGTTCCCATGAGATGTTTACGCGTATTACCAAAAATAGCCACTGGGTGTCATTGAATTCCATTGAATTTAACTGTATGCATTCTACCATAACAAATTAATAAATTTCTGTCCAAATATCACTTCTGTCACAAAATATGGAACCTTGAGGCTCAGACCTTTCTGACAATGTGTTTTCTCAAGATTAGAAAATATTTTTATCATAAATTATGAAACATGACGCCCAAAAGTGGAGGAGCCTGATAAAATAATTTAGAGTACCATTTCTATGGTAACACAATGTCCAATTTCAAAACCGTTTTCACAGGATGAATTCTGAGATCATAAGCTTTCAAATGATACCTAATTTATGATAACTACTAAAATATGTGATGTAATAAAAAAAAGGCAATATAAAAGATAATATTATATATTAGGGGATAATATGCATATCCTACTTTTTAGAGTAAACGGGACAGTGTATATCTGCATACGGGACGATGACAGTTAAAGTGTTCAGAAAATTATTTCTGTTGTAATTTCTGCAAGTCCACTAGTATTTTATCAAGAAAGGTTTGGTCATGTAAGGTAATATGTCTGATTTATGCAGCACGCTGAACTAAGAAATGTATATAACTGCACTGTCTATTCTTTTTTTGTCCATACCATGTGACACACATCTTGAGATTTCAAGGTCCATACAGTCCTGACCATTCCATACCAAGTTCTATCCATTGTTCATCGGGCACAACCCAGCACCTCCCATAATTGCTCTTCTTTCTGGAGCTCCAAAGCTACATCCAGTCAAGGTTTTTGTTGTTTATGCATTTCATTTGTTCAATTTGTGTATCTGATTTGTCTTGATCTTTTTAAGACAATGTCTCTGGTTTTTAGTTGAAAAATTGTTTTTGATCTAATTTCTGCCCTAGTCTAAGCCATCCAAACAACACTGGATGCTTCCAATCAGCATAGGAAGCATCCACAAAGACTGCCTGCATTCCTACAGTTGTCTTATAAAATGCAATTAAGTTAATAGGATTTCAAGAAAACATCTAAAAAAGATCTAGAAAACTTCACATAAAAAGGTAAGTTGACATGATTATGTACATTTTAATAGTTTAAAAAGAAAATATTTAAGGCACTACATCAACTAACAATATAATTTCAGATTTATAGACTGCAATGTCCACTACTGACAAAAAGGTAAGCTAACATAGTGTCTACATTAGTAGCAAAATATTGTTAAGTCTTCACTTCAGCAGTTCAACAAATGTATTTTTTTAGATTTCTGAAACACTGAAGTCATAACGTCCTCCATATACCCATCACAAGATTCTCTGCTCCACAAAATTCTCTGCTCCATGAACTTTTATAAAGAAGTGCACAAGTGATATAACAGTAAGTTTTATTGAAGTACATTTAAGTTGTTGACATTTATACAAGCACTGATTAATCTACTAATTGTACACTTTCAAGTTTGTACAGAAACTCAATAACTACTGTTGATATTTTGAAGTCCACATATCCCTATACAAATGACGGTAAGCTAACAGACCATGTGTATGTTAGTTGCGAAATGTTTTTAATGTAAAGACTTCACTTATTGCACTTTGTTCAATGAATGTAATGTTTTCAGATTTCTGAAATTCACCAAAGTCCTAACTTTCTCCATATATCCATCACAAGATTATCTGCACCATTAACTTTTATAAAGAATCGTACAACTATTAAGATGGTAGGTTTGATTGAAGAAAATTTAAGTTGTGGACATTTATACAAGCACTGATTAATCTACTAATGGTACACTTTCAGATTTGTGCAGCAACTCAATAACTACTGTTGTTATTTTGAAGTCCACAAACCCCTATACAAATGTCAAATGTCCCCATATACAAACTAACAGACCATGTCTATGTTAGTTGCAAAATGTTTAATGCGAAGACTTCACTTATTGCACTTTGTTGAATGAATGTAATATTTGCAGATTTCTGAAATTCACTGAAGTCATAATTTCCCATATACCCATCACAAGATTATCTGCTCCATGAACTCCTATAAAGAAGTCCACAGCTGATAAAAAGGTATATTTCATTGTATGTCTGCATAATTTAAATTGAAACGCTTTCATTCAAACCCTGATTAATCTACTATTGGTACACTTTCAGATTTGTGCAACAACTCAATAACCACTGTTGATATTCTGAGGTCCATAAACTCTTATACAAATTTTCACTACTGACAAAAAGGTAAGCTAACAAAAACATTGCCATTAAGAAGAAAATGTTTGTTAACCCTTTACTTTCACCAAGCAGTTTGTTCAATGCTTGTCATCTTTGCAGATAACTTCCTCCATATACCCATCTCAAGATTATCTGCTTCATTAACTTTTATAAAGAAGTTCACAACTGATAAAACGGTACATTTTATTGAAGTAAATTTAAGTTGTTGACTTTTATACAAGCACTGATTAATCTACTAATGGTACACTTTCAGATTTGTGCAGCAACTCAATAACCACTGTTGATATTCTGAAGTCCACAAACCCTTGTACAAATGTCCACTACCAACAAAAATGTAAGTTAACATACAATGTCTATGTTAGCTGCAAAATATTTTATGTGAAGACTTCACTTGGAGCATTTAATGAATGTAATATTTTCAGATTTCTGAAACACACTGAAGTCATAACTTCCTCCATGTACTCATCACAAGATTTTCTGATCCATGAACTCCTATAAAGAAGCCCACAGCTGATAAAAAAGGTATATTTCATTGCATGTCTGCAAAATTGAAATTGAAACGCTTTCATTCAAGCCCTAGTTAATCTACTTTCAGATTTGTGCAACAACTCAAAAACCACTGTTGATATTCTGAGGTCCATAAACTCCATAAACAATTTTTCACTACTGAAAAAAGGTAAGCTAACAGACATTTTCTACATTGATGGCTATGTTTTTTGTGTAAACCTTTTACTTTCACCAAGCAGTTTGTTAAACGCATGTAAACTTTGCAGATATCTGAAACGCACAAGTCATAACTTCCTCCCATATACCAATCGCAAGATTTTCTACTGCATGAACTTCTGTAAATTATACAACTGATTAAAAAAGGTAATATACAATGAATATATTCAAACGTGTTACTGAAAACATATAATTTTGTGATTTTTGATAACTTTATTGCTTTTCCCCTCTAGCAATAGTGACAACAACAGTCTTGTCAACTATCAATTCAGAAAATGTTCTGAAAGAACTTTAAACGTATGCAGGCAGTCAATTAATTTATTTTACTACTGAATACATCTCCACAGTAACAATGTTGAATGGATGGCTTGTATTATATTTGGCCTATGTACAGTTACTTAATATGTGCCAGCCAAAAGAGGATGGCCTGCCCCGGCTGAGTCTGGTTCCTCCCAAGGTTTCTTCCTTTACCACTCTGCTGATTATGCTCCACCCTTTGATCCAAGATGTTCCACCCTACTATTATGCTCCACCCTTTGATCCAAGATGTTCCACCCTACTAAGGGAGTTTTTCTTGCCACTGTCGCCTTTTGGCTTGCTCACTGGGGTATTAAGGCACATGTTCAAGATAAATATGTAATAAAGATTCTTTTTAATAAAATGATTGAAATATACTTTGTCTCTGTAGCCATTTACTTCACTTTACTGTCAGTGATTTTCTACTTGTACTAAATGGATATAGACTATATTTAGTATATGAATTGATTCTACACAAACTTGGTGTCTTTTACAAAAAGTGCATCATAAAACAGCTTAGTGGATAGAGCATTTACATAATTTTCATTTAATTTGTAGTATGCTATTATTTAACAGTTGTTTTTATTGTTTTGAAATACTAAAATTAGTAAGTGTCTTCAGGACAATAGTTAAAACGTTGTCCAACCTGAATGTTAATTTTAACTTTAACAATACTTAAAGCTTTAAACCAAACAAATGCATGTATAATAGTTTATGTAGTTAACTTAATTTATAAAAGCCAGCTTAATTAAAAAAAAATAGGTTTACTTAGACCATGACAACATCAAATCACACCCTTCTACTCTCTAGCTCACTACACACAATGCATAAAAGGAAATTGACATGAGAATGAACACATAAAGGCAAAAAGTATTAATATGAAGAAAATGCTTACATTGCAAGAATAGTAGATTGTCAAGGACTGCTATAGAAATCATTTTTGATCACAAAACTTTCTGAATACTCAAGACTTCAGGTGAGACTCAACATAGAATAAACAATGTTTCTAATCCCAGAAGAAAGATTAAAAAAATACTTAACTGGAAAATACAGAAACCATTTTATGAAGTTGGACAGGACTCGAACTCACAACCTCTGGGTGATGTGACTGTTACTCATCTAGTAGTACCATTGGGAAAACTGTTTTTTTTTTACATTTTTACCAAGATGCCAAAGTTCAATAAATCAAGTCAAGCGTTAATCTTTATATGAATGTGCCACATATCATATTCTAATGAGTTACTTTTCAGAAAGACACTATGTCTGTAACACAATGGTTTGGGCTCATGGCACATGGTTTAGCATTTTACGCTTAAGCTGCAGAGGAGAGGCTTCAGATTAAGAATGAGCACACAATAAGCACACAAAAGAATTACTTAGCATCTCAACCAGTTAAGCATGCTAAGATATCTTAATGCTAATGTAACTTATGGTTAGCCAATGTGGAGCCAGAAGAGCAAAAAGAGCAGAAATAGAATGTACATGAAGAACAGATAGGTTCAGAAGTACTTATGGATGAAATCAAAACAAGCAGCATTAGCGCAATAGATTAGAAAAATGCCTGAACAAAACAGGAATCAACACAATTTTTATACTCATCCAACACAGGGTTCGAACCTACAACCAGAACGGCTCAGGATTAGAAGCACATGGTTTAGCAGACTGCACCACTCAGAGGATGTACAATCACAAACTTCAGATGAGAGGCTTCAGTGTAAGAATGAGCACACAAAAGCAAGTTAACCAGATTAGCATGCTAAGCTATCTTAATGCTGATGTAGCTTATGGCTTATGATGACGTGGTACATCCAATCCTGGCAAAAAAGATATCCTCGGATTCGACATGACGCAAGGAATCGATAGAGACCAATTTTATGATTTTGTGACAAACTGTTCACAAGTTACAGCCTCTGAACCAATTATGGGTCGACCTCGTTAAGTTTGCGACATCATAACTTTTTTTTTCCAGTAGAGCAAAAAAATCGGGGACAGTACTTTTATGCGGCTCAGTCCGAAGATCATTTGAGTACATATTTGGACAAAATTAGACCAATTTTGAAGGAGGAGTAGCGAAAAAACTGTTTTACATTCGCTCCAATATGGCGGCCAGTCACATTGTTGAAAAATAACATATGAGATATCGTTGAAATCGGCATAAGCCAAGGAATATATTGACATAAAGAAATCAAATTTCAAGCAATGTTGGCAAAAGTTATAAGTGTTTTTTCAAAAAACAATGATATCTCTGGAACACTAGGTGGCGCTGTGATCAAACTTCTCATGTACCTTCGGGCCATGCTAATGATGATCCATACCAAATTTGGTGAAGAAATTTCAAATAGTTTAAAAGATATTGCAAATTATGACATCATTCAAAATGGCGGACACGTGGTACATCCCATTATGGCAAAATCGATATCCACGGATTTGTCATGACCCAAGGAATCGATAGACACCAAGTTTATAATTTTCTGACAAACTGTTCATAAGTTATTGGCCAAAATATGCATTTTCCATATCTCATGACCCGTAGGTGGCGCTGTTCCCAACTTTGGCATGGAACCTCAGATCATGCTTCCGATGAAGTGTACCAATTTTCGTTTCGATTGATCAAAGTTTGGCCGAGCTATAGCTTCTGAACCAATTTTGGGTCGACCTCGTTAAGTTTGCGACGTCATAACTTTTGATCAGAGAAGAATAAAAAAAATCGGGGACAGTACTTTTATGCGGCTCAGTCCGAAGATCATTTGAGTACATGTTTGGACAAAATTAGACCAATTTTGAAGGAGGAGTAGCAAAAAAACTGCATACTGTACTTTTCAAAATGGCCACTACTGTAATGGGCGGAGTCTTAATGTAAGATATTGGTTCTAATCAGCATGATGAGATGAATCAGGTGTACTAAGTTTCATTTTTCTAGATCAAAGGGTTCAAAAGTTATAACCATTTCAATGTTGAATTTTTGAACTGCTGGTGGCGCTATAGAGTTGGACCTAGAGACTCAAAAATTGCTACAATTACTTTTCATTACCATCACTACAAGTGTGCCAAATTTCATCATTTTCCTATGTATGGTTCATAGGGCTGCCATAGACTTCAAGAGGAGGAAGAAGAATAATAATAATAATAATAATAAGAAAACTAACAGATACAATAGGTGCCATAGCCCCTTCGGGGCTTGGCCCCTAATAATAATAAGAAAACTAACAGATACAATAGGTGCCATAGCCCCTTCGGGGCTTGGCCCCTAATAAGAAAACTAACAGATACAATAGGTGCCATAGCCCCTTCGGGGCTTGGCCCCTAATAATAATAAGAAAACTAACAGATACAATAGGTGCCATAGCCCCTTCGGGGCTTGGCCCCTAAAAACTAACAGATACAATAGGTGCCATAGCCCCTTCGGGGCTTGGCCCCTAATAATAATAAGAAAACTAACAGATACAATAGGTGCCATAGCCCCTTCGGGGCTTGGCCCCTAATAAGAAAACTAACAGATACAATAGGTGCCATAGCCCCTTCGGGGCTTGGCCCCTAATAATAATAAGAAAACTAACAGATACAATAGGTGCCATAGCCCCTTCGGGGCTTGGCCCCTAAATAATAAGAAAACTAACAGATACAATAGGTGCCATAGCCCCTTCGGGGCTTGGCCCCTAATAATAAGAAAACTAACAGATACAATAGGTGCCATAGCCCCTTCGGGGCTTGGCCCCTAATAATAATAAGAAAACTAACAGATACAATAGGTGCCATAGCCCCTTCGGGGCTTGGCCCCTAATAATAATAAGAAAACTAACAGATACAATAGGTGCCATAGCCCCTTCGGGGCTTGGCCCCTAATAATAATAAGAAAACTAACAGATACAATAGGTGCCATAGCCCCTTCGGGGCTTGGCCCCTAATAATAATAAGAAAACTAACAGATACAATAGGTGCCATAGCCCCTTCGGGGCTTGGCCCCTAATAATAAGAAAACTAACAGATACAATAGGTGCCATAGCCCCTTCGGGGCTTGGCCCCTAATAATAATAAGAAAACTAACAGATACAATAGGTGCCATAGCCCCTTCGGGGCTTGGCCCCTAATAATAATAAGAAAACTAACAGATACAATAGGTGCCATAGCCCCTTCGGGGCTTGGCCCCTAATAAGAAAACTAACAGATACAATAGGTGCCATAGCCCCTTCGGGGCTTGGCCCCTAATAATAAGAATTTTTATTGTTTTGAAATACTAAAATTAGTAAGTGTCTTCAGGACAATAGTTAAAACGTTGTCCAACCTGAATGTTAATTTTAACTTTAACAATACTTAAAGCTTTAAACCAAACAAATGCATGTATAATAGTTTATGTAGTTAACTTAATTTATAAAAGCCAGCTTAATTAAAAAAAAATAGGTTTACTTAGACCATGACAACATCAAATCACACCCTTCTACTCTCTAGCTCACTACACACAATGCATAAAAGGAAATTGACATGAGAATGAACACATAAAGGCAAAAAGTATTAATATGAAGAAAATGCTTACATTGCAAGAATAGTAGATTGTCAAGGACTGCTATAGAAATCATTTTTGATCACAAAACTTTCTGAATACTCAAGACTTCAGGTGAGACTCAACATAGAATAAACAATGTTTCTAATCCCAGAAGAAAGATTAAAAAAATACTTAACTGGAAAATACAGAAACCATTTTATGAAGTTGGACAGGACTCGAACTCACAACCTCTGGGTGATGTGACTGTTACTCATCTAGTAGTACCATTGGGAAAACTGTTTTTTTTTTACATTTTTACCAAGATGCCAAAGTTCAATAAATCAAGTCAAGCGTTAATCTTTATATGAATGTGCCACATATCATATTCTAATGAGTTACTTTTCAGAAAGACACTATGTCTGTAACACAATGGTTTGGGCTCATGGCACATGGTTTAGCATTTTACGCTTAAGCTGCAGAGGAGAGGCTTCAGATTAAGAATGAGCACACAATAAGCACACAAAAGAATTACTTAGCATCTCAACCAGTTAAGCATGCTAAGATATCTTAATGCTAATGTAACTTATGGTTAGCCAATGTGGAGCCAGAAGAGCAAAAAGAGCAGAAATAGAATGTACATGAAGAACAGATAGGTTCAGAAGTACTTATGGATGAAATCAAAACAAGCAGCATTAGCGCAATAGATTAGAAAAATGCCTGAACAAAACAGGAATCAACACAATTTTTATACTCATCCAACACAGGGTTCGAACCTACAACCAGAACGGCTCAGGATTAGAAGCACATGGTTTAGCAGACTGCACCACTCAGAGGATGTACAATCACAAACTTCAGATGAGAGGCTTCAGTGTAAGAATGAGCACACAAAAGCAAGTTAACCAGATTAGCATGCTAAGCTATCTTAATGCTGATGTAGCTTATGGCTTATGATGACGTGGTACATCCAATCCTGGCAAAAAAGATATCCTCGGATTCGACATGACGCAAGGAATCGATAGAGACCAATTTTATGATTTTGTGACAAACTGTTCACAAGTTACAGCCTCTGAACCAATTATGGGTCGACCTCGTTAAGTTTGCGACATCATAACTTTTTTTTTCCAGTAGAGCAAAAAAATCGGGGACAGTACTTTTATGCGGCTCAGTCCGAAGATCATTTGAGTACATATTTGGACAAAATTAGACCAATTTTGAAGGAGGAGTAGCGAAAAAACTGTTTTACATTCGCTCCAATATGGCGGCCAGTCACATTGTTGAAAAATAACATATGAGATATCGTTGAAATCGGCATAAGCCAAGGAATATATTGACATAAAGAAATCAAATTTCAAGCAATGTTAGCAAAAGTTATAAGCGTTTTTTCAAAAAACAATGATATCTCTGGAACACTAGGTGGCGCTGTGATCAAATTTCTCAGGTACCTTCGGGCCATGCTAATGATGATCCATACCAAATTTGGTGAAGAAATTTCAAATAGTTTAAAAGATATTGCAAATTATGACATCATTCAAAATGGCGGACACGTGGTACATCCCATCATGGCAAAATCGATATCCACGGATTTGTCATGACCCAAGGAATCGATAGACACCAAGTTTATAATTTTCTGACAAACTGTTCATAAGTTATTGGCCAAAATATGCATTTTCCATATCTCATGACCCGTAGGTGGCGCTGTTCCCAACTTTGGCATGGAACCTCAGATCATGCTTCCGATGAAGTGTACCAATTTTCGTTTCGATTGATCAAAGTTTGGCCGAGCTATAGCTTCTGAACCAATTTTGGGTCGACCTCGTTAAGTTTGCGACGTCATAACTTTTGATCAGAGAAGAATAAAAAAAATCGGGGACAGTACTTTTATGCGGCTCAGTCCGAAGATCATTTGAGTACATGTTTGGACAAAATTAGACCAATTTTGAAGGAGGAGTAGCAAAAAAACTGCATACTGTACTTTTCAAAATGGCCACTACTGTAATGGGCGGAGTCTTAATGTAAGATATTGGTTCTAATCAGCATGATGAGATGAATCAGGTGTACTAAGTTTCATTTTTCTAGATCAAAGGGTTCAAAAGTTATAACCATTTCAATGTTGAATTTTTGAACTGCTGGTGGCGCTATAGAGTTGGACCTAGAGACTCAAAAATTGCTACAATTACTTTTCATTACCATCACTACAAGTGTGCCAAATTTCATCATTTTCCTATGTATGGTTCATAGGGCTGCCATAGACTTCAAGAGGAGGAAGAAGAATAATAATAATAATAATAATAAGAAAACTAACAGATACAATAGGTGCCATAGCCCCTTCGGGGCTTGGCCCCTAATAATAAGAAAACTAACAGATACAATAGGTGCCATAGCCCCTTCGGGGCTTGGCCCCTAATTAAAACAGTTTAGAAAAGTAAAATAAAATACAGTAAAGTACAAACAGTCGGACGAACAGCGGCACAGTGCTCATTCAGTAAATGCATAGCTAAACAGAAGTGTTTTGAGTCTGGATTTGAAAGTGATTACTGTAGGAGCACATCTGATCTCCTCTGGAAGCTGGTTCCAGCTGCGGCATAATAGCTAAAAGCAGGGTTTCCGTTGTCCAGTAATTACCGGACATTGGCCGGAAAAAAAATGAAATGTCCGACAAAATTAAATCTCTCCGGTCAAATTGTCCGATTAAAATTGCCTAATAATCCCGCCCCCCTAACACAATCTGAATTTGAAAATACGCCTAAAATGTATAAGCAAAAATACACCGACCTTTGGCTATGTTATAAAGGAACAGGCTCTACCGTTTGAAAGTTATTAAACATTATTACATGGCTTGGTTGAATTCCAATGTGGAATGCGGTCTGTTATTTCTTCATATCAGACCGCTGCGAAGCACTAGCGGCGGCAGGATTTTGATTGTAGGTGGGCCTCCAGAAAACTGGATAAACCAGTTAAAATAAGCCAAAAATAAATAAAAACGGGTTCCCCTTCATCTCCGTTTCAGCGCTTTTCTGGGCACTGAGGACAGTGACTAGTAGCCTACCTGAATTTAATGCGTAAAAAAAAAAAAACTTAAACAGGATTTTTTTTGTTGCTTTTTTAATACAATTACAATTTCATTGAATTTATTTTTTAATAAAATTATAGGCCTATTATTTTACAGCAACAACAGTTGTAAAGATGAAGTTGACGATCGCCATTTCCGTAGTGAACGCGCATTTTAGAGAGAAATGCACATCATGGATTACATAATCAGAGAGTAGCCTATTTCTTTTCGTTTTAAATTGTTAAAAAGACATTTCAAGCTTTCTTAAGATATATTTCATGTCTGTGAGGCCTACGCTGAGTTTCGTTAAATTAGGATGAGATGCGCTCCTGTTTACGAGCAATGCAAGTGACCGCACGGGCGTCTGCATGATTAGGCCTATCGTCTGCTATATTTGCTGCTTATTTATTAAATACAGGCAATTGGTTGATAAAAAAAATATTAAAATTAAGATACAATTTATACAAAACGAAATTCACTTCAAAAAAGTCTTTCTAGAAAACGCCTCGGTTACGACTGTAACCTCGGTTCCCTGAAGAGGGAACGAGCGTTGCGTCGAGTTTGACGCTATGGGAACGCTTTGCGTGATGACGTCTTGAAGCACATGTAAAATCAGTCCAATGGTGTGGCGGAACGTCAGAGGCGGGTGACGTCACGTACCAGGAAGCTATAAAAGCCGGCCCGAAACAGAAAACGAAAGCTTCGTAAAGTCTGAAGTCGTGTTGACAGGCATGAAGGAGATATGGCAAGGTGACGCAACGCTCGTTCCCTCTTCAGGGAACCGAGGTTACAGTCGTAACCGAGGCGTTCCCTTTCAAGGGAACTCGCGTTGCGTCGAGTTTGACGCTATGGGAACGTCTATACCAACGCCTCCATAGCTACAAATGTCTGTCCTGTGTGAAATCTGGTGAGCAGCACTAGGAAGACAAAACATGAGACCCTGGAGCAGAGTCTAGATCCAGAGAGTAGAACCTGACGAAAGTGTGCGGTGAGGACCAGCCTGCCGCATCACAAACGTCCTGTAACGAAACTCCTGATATAAGGGCCTTAGAGGCCGCCATACTCCTCGTAGAGTGCGACCGGACAGCCAAAGGAGAAGGCTGTCCAGCCGCCTCATAAGCAAGTGAGATAGTCTCAACCACCCACTGCTCATCCTTTGCTTAGACACTGGACCTCCCTTGTTAGGGGAGCAAATGTCACTTTTACGCCACAGGGCAGCTCTGTGGACATACGCGTCTAACGCCCGAACAGGGCAAAGCAAATTATTCGCCTCCTGGTCCGATTTCGAAAGGGAGGAGGACCTCCAAGTGCCACGAGGGAAACGAGATACCAAAGGGGTCTTTCCCCACAGACATTCCACCCAAAGGACTGTGGTAAGCACCTACGGCCGCCACATAAACCTTTAAAGTGGACGGGGTCAGACCTGCAGTGAACCGCTCTTGCAGGAACTCCAGAACTGTACCAATTGGGCAGTTGACTGGATCCAACCGACGGTCACTACACAAAGAGGTGAATACTCTCCAGTTCAGGGCATAAAGTTTCCTCGTGGAGGGAGCTCTGGACTGTAGAATGGTCTCAACAACCTCAGTTGAGAGACCTGACTCTATGAGCTGGGCGCCCTCAGAGGCCAAGCCCACAGGTTCCACAGTTCTGGTCGGGGGTGAAAAATCGAGCCCCCTGCTTGGGACAGAAGGTCCCTCCTGACGGGTAGCTCCAGAGGAGGCCCGTCGAGGAGGGACACAAGATCGGGAAACCATACTCTGCCCGGCCAGCGCGGGGCTATAAGAAGCAGGCAAACCCGGTCCCTGCGAACTCTTTCCAGAACTCCCGGGAGCAGAGCAACTGGGGGAAAGGCGTACAGACGTAGCCTCGGCCACGTCTGTACCATAGCATCCAGTCCCAGAGGAACTGGATGCGTGAGGGAGAACCAAAGTGGACAGTGAGACGTCTCTCGAGACGCAAACAAATCCACTTAAAATTTCCATATCAGCTCCACCACCTCGGGGGTGGAGCCACCATTCCCCGGGCCTCGGCCCCTGTCTCGACAGAGTGTCTGCTCCTATATTCTGGACCCCGGGGATGTAGGCTGCCTTGAGTGACAGCAACTTCCCCTGGGACCACAAGAGGATATGGCGTGCCAGCGCAGACCCCCTTGATATAGGCGACTACCGACGTGTTGTCCGTATGTACTACACATGGTGTCCCCTGAGACCTGTGATAAAGCTCCTCAGAGCCCGGAAGACAGCTAACATCTCTAGGCTATAGAATGCCAGGAACGATGATGGTCTTCCCACAGACCTTGAGATGAGCGACCCTCAGGATCGCTCCCCAACCCGTGAGGGAAGCATCCGTCGTTAGCAGTTTGCGACGACAAGGAGCTCCCAGCACTGGGCCCTGGGACAGGAACCAAGGTTTCTTCCACATAACCAAGGCACGTAGGCATCACCGCGTGACCTTGATTGTGCGAAATGGGTTGCCCCTCGGGGAAAAACCCTCTGGTCCTGAGCCACCACTGCAGGGGCCTCATGTGCAGCAGTCCAAAAGGTATCCCGTTGGAAGCTGCTGCCATGAGACCCAACAGTCTCTGGAACTGTTTGACAGTGAGTAGCTGGCCTAGCTTTACACTTCTCACAGCTGCCAGGATCGAAGCGTGGCGATGACAGGCGCGCCTGCATCGACACTGAATCCCAAACCACGCCTAAAAAAGTGGTCCTCTAAAATAGAGAAGCACACTCTTCTTGGCGTTCAGCCGTAACCCCAACTCTTTCATATGGGCGAGAACAACATCTCGATGTTGAACCGCCATCTAATGCGACTGAGCTAAAATCAACCAATCGTCGATGTAGTTTGTGATGCGAATACCCCGGAGGCGCAGAGGCGCCAGAGCTGCATCCACGCATTTGGTGAAAGTGCGGGGTGATAAAGCCAGGCCGAATGGAAGAACTCGATATTGGTATGCTTTGCCCCCGAAAGCAAACCTCAGGAACTTCCAATGACACGGACGGATGGAAATATGCGTCCTTGAGGTCTATCGTGACAAACCAGTCCTCGGACTAATCTGTGGCACGATTGTCTCAATGTTAACATTTTGAACTTGAGCTGCATGACAACTCGAAGACCTAAAATGGGACGCAATCCCCCGTCCTACTTTGGAACTATGAAGTACCGGCTGTAAAACCCGGTTTCCCTGTTGGAGGGAGGTACATATTCTATGGCCCCTTTCTCTAACAGAGTGTTTACTTCCTGTTCCATAACCAGAACCTGCTCGGGGCCCACCATTGTGGGCAGGACCCCCATAAACCGCGGTGGGCGTTACTAGAATTGTATCTAATACCCTTTTTCCACGGTCTGCAGGACCCAACGAGAAACATTTGACAGTAGCTTCCACGCTGTCAAAGATTCTACTAGAGGTACCAGTCTCTCGAGACTGGTTTCTGGATTTTGTTGCTGTTGAGTAGGGAACGACCAAACAGACTGCTGGCAGGGAACGACCAAACAGACTGCTCTAGCACCCTCCTCAGAGGGGGCGGGCATCCCGAGGCCACTACGTTTCCGGGTGGACCTTGAGATATGTGCTCGCCGGAGACCGCTGCGCCCTGTAACACCGGAGGCGGCAGGGTTGGCAGAACGGTCCCCTGAGGGCACCGAAGAGAGACAGCACCGTATTTTTCTCCTGCTGTTGAGCAGTCGGTTCGTCGCCCTGTAACGGCGCACCGGCAGGGAACGACCAAACAGACTGCTCTAGCACCCTCCTCAGAGGGGGCGGGCATCCCGAGGCCACTACGTTTCCGGGTGGACCTTGAGATATGTGCTCGCCGGAGACCGCTGCGCCCTGTAACGCCGGAGGCGGCAGGGTTGGCAGAACGGTCCCCTGAGGGCACCGAAGAGAGACGGGCACCGTGAAAAGAGGTGTTAACCGCTCTGCTTCGGGGGGACTACCCTCATTTGTCCTGAGCCCTCAGACATCAGGACTTTTTCCCAGCAGCCTTCTTGGCGGTAATAACGGTCCGCAGATCCGTTTTACCCCTCGAAGACTGCTGGGTTTGAGAGCGCCCTCCGTGTCCCCGAGATTTTTGTGGGGGAGCACGGGAGGAAACGCTCTGTTTCTGAGTGGCGCGGTGCTCAGCGCTCTTTTTAGAGGAGTGAGGCTGCTCCCGCTCAGCAGCCTCATAGAAAGAACGGCGGGGGAGAAGTTTCTGAAGTGCAGCTGCCTGTTTTGAAGCTTCTTGTGACTTCGCTACAGCACTATTAACTGCGTCTCCAAATAACCCTTGCGTGGATACTGGTGCATCTAAAAGAACATGTTTTTCTTTGTCCTTTATGTCACTTAAGTTGAGCCACAGATGCCTCTCAGTGGCCACCAGGGCTGCCATAGAGCGGCCGATGGATTTAGCCGTCTCCTTGGTGGCCCTGAGAGACAAATCCGTGGCTCTACGCAGTTCAGACACCGTATCAGCACTAATACCCCCGCCCTCCTCAAAATCACCCAATAACTCAGCCTGGTAAGCCTGCATTATGGACATTGTATGTAAACACGCTGCAGCTTGACCGGCGGCGGCATAAGCTTTATGAACCAGGGAAGAAGTAACTTTTACTGGCTTGGATGGAAGTGCAGGAGCCTTCAGAGAAGATGCCGTTGCTGGAGAGAGATAGCTCGCGAGCGTCTCTTCCACCTTCGGCATCTCCCCATAACCATGCTCTTTATAATTGTGAATGGATGAATAGTGTGATGTTTGTGCAGTATACACTCGATATGACACTGGTTTCGCCCACGATCTCGACACCTCGGTGTGGAGATCGGGGAAAAACGGCAGGCTCCTGCGCTGGGGCTGCGCACGAGATGGCAGGAAGCGTTCGTCGAGCTTACTTTTCGAACGAACGTCCTGCCTATCTTCTGGCCACTCAATAGACAGTCTGTCAACAGCTCTAGTAATGACATCGAGCAGTTCCTCAAACGCATGAGACTGAGGTGGCGAATCCTCAGACTCAGCTACAATACTCACAACATCCAACTCCTCAGAGCTGGATAGTTGCAGTACTGGTACCTCTATCGGGGGGGAAGAAACCGCAGCGCGTGCTGCACCCTGATAAGAGGCACTGGATCTATCAGACGGATGCTGAGATAAGGCAGAGCCCGTCTCAACATCCACTGATAAATCCATCTGTGAACCCCAGGTCTGAGATCGACGCCGTGCCTCGGCAGCGGCGGGACCCGAGCCCTGGGGAGCGTGGTCGGGATTGAACCGAGCCAAGCGGGATCGGAGCGTACGCAATGGAAGCGCACAGCAATGCACACAGTCACCACCCTCGAGTGCTGACTGGGCATGCTCCTCTCCCAAACAAACAACACAAAGAGTGTGTGTGTCACCTCCCGTTAAATAACGCGGGCAGGGATGGACACACACTCTAAACTGCTGCTCGCTCGCCATACTGAATATATATATATATGATATAGACAGACAACACCAAATATACAGACAGATTTCACACAGAGCGCAACTGAAGACTCAGAAAGCTTTCGTTTTCTGTTTCGGGCCGGCTTTTATAGCTTCCTGGTACGTGACGTCACCCGCCTCTGACGTTCCGCCACACCATTGGACTGATTTTACATGTGCTTCAAGACGTCATCACGCAAAGCGTTCCCATAGCGTCAAACTCGACGCAACGCGAGTTCCCTTGAAAGGGAACCAAACTTAATTAAGTGGTCAAAATCATGTCTGACCCGCTCCATGTCTCTGGATATTGCGCATCCATCCTACTCGTGCGGTTCACTTTTCATAATCCACATAAATTAAAAAATAACATTATAATATTTTAACAAATATTAAACTAAATTAAACTAAATTAATGGCTACAACACGTATAGTAGCTAGACATAGACTCTCTATTTGTACAAATTGCTGCACATTCATTTTATTCTGAATTTTGCACACATAAGTTGAAAGGCATTTGTTTGTGCATGCATAGCAAAACATATCTGCAACATTTATCAAGTTCACTGATAATTATGCGCGCATTTATTAATTATTATCTTAATGAATAATGAAACAAGGACAAAGCATATAAACTGCGTTGTTTGTTTAGAATGGAATGGATCGCAAATAGATCCGAATGAAGAAACGTACATAACCATAGTAGAAAATGGGTCTCGAGTGTTCCTGCAGAGGGGGGGTTCTCGCTGCAGAATCGGATCAAGACGAAGAAGCAAAGTCGCCTTGCGGAGAGCAAGGTTACGCGGCTTATGCGCATTGCAGGTTGTGGAGAGACACTGGGAAGTTCGCTTGAGTAAAAACAATAGGCTTCAGATATTTTATGTGGGGAAGGGGGATTGGTTTGTTAATGTGAAACCCTAGTAAAAACAATTGGCGTTGATTGACGCCAATCGGACGTTCATGGTTTTTTTTTTTTTTCGTTTTTTTTTTTTGAAAGTTAGGCTAATAAACATGTTGCATTCGGCCTGATTATGTCATTTTTTAAGTTACATAGCCTTCCTCCAGTTTTCCTCAACTTGACTAATTAAGAGGCGATATTTGACCGGCATATCATTAAAATGTCCGGAAAACGAAACCTCTGCCGGTCACTTTGACCGGCACCATTTTTTTCTAGCGGAAACTCTGGCTAAAAGCAGACTCGCCATGTTTAGAGTGAACCCTTGGTATTTCTAGCTGATATATGATCCTAATGATCTGAGTGATCTGTTGGGTTTATATTCAGTGAGCAAATCTGCAATGTATTGAGGTCCTAGGCCATTGAATGATTTATATACCAGTAATAATACTTTAAAATCAATCCTAAATCTAACTGGGAGCCAGTGTAAAGACCTGAGGACTGATGTGATATGTTCATATTTTCTGGTTCTGCTCAGAATCCTGGCGGCAGCGTTCTGTATGAGCTGCAACTGTCCTATGGTCTTTTTGGGAAGGCCAGTGAGGAGTCCATTACAATAATCCACCCTGCTGGTGATGAAAGCATGCACAAGTTTCTCTAAGTCTTGTCTGGAAACAAAGCATTTAATTCTTGCAATATTTTTCAGATGATAGTATGCTGATTTAGTTATTGCTTTGACATGACTACTGAAACTAAGGTCTGACTCTAGTGTCACACCAAGATTCCTGACTTGATGTTTAGTTGTTTGACCCCTAGAGTGAAGGTATGCGTTCACCTTGAGAACTTCATCTTTGTTTCCAAACGCAATGACTTCAGTTTTGTCTTTGTTTAACTGAAGAAAGTTTTGGCACATCCAACTGTTGACATCAATGCATTGGCACAGGGAGTCAATGGGGCTGTAATCGTTAGGCGATAGGGCTAAGTAGAGCTGTGTGTCGTCTGCATAGCTGTGGTAAGAGATTTGGTTCTTTCTCATTATTTGGCTCATTGGGAGCATATACAGGTTGAACACTGATAATTTGCCTGAATCAGTATTTAAGCGAATATCGTTTATTATCTTTATGAGCGCTGTCTCTGTACTCTGGTGCGATCGGAAACCAGATTGAAAATTGTCAAAGTATCCATTCGAGCATAAGAATTTGTTCAGCTGATTGAAGACAACTTTTTCAATGATCTTGCCTATGAAAGGAAGATTTGAGATCGGCCTATAGTTGCTTAATATGGTCTTATCCAGATTGCTCTTTTTCAGGAGGGGCTTGACAACTGCAGTTTTCAGGGAGTTTGGAAAACTCCCAGAGAGAAGTGAGGCATTTACCACTTCTAGAAGATCTGCTTCTAAACTGTTTAACACACTTTTGAAAAAAGATGTGGGAAGTGTGTCAAGAGCGCAGGTTGATGTTTTAAGGTGCTGTACGGTTTCTTCCAAAATTTTGCCATCAATTTCTTTGAAGTCAGACATAGTAACTACTTTCTCAGGTGGTTTGATGGTCTGTCTAACCCCAGGGCAACTCAAGGATGTGCTGATCATCTTTCTGATATTATTTATTTTCTCAGAGAAGAAAGAAGCAAACTCACTGCACTTGTTGTCTGAGAGCATTTCACTGGGAATCTGGCTTGGGGGGTTTGTCAGTCTCTCTACAGTAGCAAAAAGAGTGCGTGTGTTGTTTAAATTACTGTTTATAATATTTGAGAAGAAAGTCTGTCTAGCTTTGCCTAGTTCCATATTAAAAGCATGGATGCTGTCTTTGTAGATGTTATAATGGACTACAAGTTTTGTCTTCCGCCACATGCGCTCTGCTTTTCTGCATTGTCTTTTCATATTTTGAACCGCTGTTGAGTTTCTCCAAGGTGCTTTTTGTCTGCCACTCTTCCTGACTTTCACAGGAGCAATATCATCAATTACACTTTTAACTTTTGAGTTAAAAGAATCAAGGAGAAAATCAAGTCAGCAGATATGCTTGGTGTCAATCTAACGAAACGCTCGTACAAAAACCTCTATTCCACTCGAGTGAACACACACTCCAACAGAGAGAGAGAAACAACACTTCAACACACTGATATTAGAAGATCCTCAGCTCTTCTCAACACTCACTCATTCAGATTTGACTAAATGCTTTCTGATATAACACTGTTTAAAGAAATATATTTGATGAGCTGTGACCTCTGAGGTGACCTTTGACCTCTTTGATCATGGATGATGTTGTGGAGTTTCTCATAATGATGCTTCTGTTCTTCATATGCAGATCAATCATCATGATTCACAGAAAAACCTGCAGCTTCAGACTTCAATTTTCAGTGAAAATCTCTTCAAATAATGAGTTTATTGAATATTAGAGCCAAAGTCAATAGAAAGTGTCAACAATGAAAATATAAAAGGTATTTTGCATGTTCTACACAGTCAAGCATGTTTTCATATTCAAGGTCTGTTCTAAAAGTATCTGGACTGGTTATGAATCTCCACACAAGAAACGTGAACAAGCTCTAATGTGTCTCCATCTTTAACAGCCTGTTTCTTCTCCATTTGATGATTTCAGACACACATGAGGCTTCATGATAGATGGAGTGACACCATGAACTGATTAGAGATTCACAATCAGTCCTGATACTTTCTGAACAGACTCATGATTCATGATCTTACTTTAGTGATGGCGGTTCATCTAGTGGAAGTGTAGCAGTGATGATGGTCACATGACTGAATATGGACACAGAGATGGACGTTCATCTGCACATCCTCAGTGTCTCAGGAGTCACAATAAAAATACAAAATAAAGTCATGATTCTGTAACTCTAGTGTATATTATTTTGTTATCAGCACAAGCTGTTGTAAATCCTGCCCACTTCTTTGCATTGTCAGCACATGCTTCAGTGCTCTGAGAGTGTTTATAGTGCTGTGAGTTTAACACTTCATGACTGAGAGCAGAACAGAACACAATCTTCATCATCACACAAGACTAAACTACAGCAATGAACACAATCAACATCTTCATCTGGACCATTTCACTGTTTATTCAAGGTTTGTGTAATACAGTTTTCACAATAAATATTAATTTTCTTAACATGTTAAATTATATATTTGTATCATATACTGTATATCATCATATATAATTTTTATATATAAAGTTTGTGTTTTCTTTCAGAGTGTAGAGGACAGATCACTGTAACTCAGAGTCCATCAATATCAGCAGTTCAACCAGGAGAAGAAGTCAGAATAAACTGTAAAACCAGCAGTAATGTGGATGTGTTGAGTGGTAATCATCGTTTAGCCTGGTACTCACAGAAACCTGGAGAAGCTCCTAAACTCCTCATATATTATGCAACAACCCGTAATACTGGAACTCCATCTAGATTCAGTGGCAGTGGATCTGGCAGTGATTTTACTCTGACCATCAGTGGAGTCCAGACTGAAGATACAGGAGATTATTACTGTCAGAGTTTACACTATATCAACAGTAACTGGCTGTTCACACAGTGATAAAGAGTCGTACAAAAACCTCTGTCAGTCAGACGTCACAGTGACTGCACTGATACAGCTGAGAGAAACTGCAGCTGCTGATGGAGGATCACAAACTACACAATATCAAACCTTTCACAGACTTCATTTTTTATGATGTAAGTAAACATGTAACACAATCTAATGTGGAGAAATGTGAGTGGTGCTTGTCTGCAAAACTTATTATATTAAAACTTATTACTGTAGGAAAGTCAATATCTTTAATTGCACTTACAAAATTCACCACTAGAGGGTCACATGTCTTTTACATAACTGAGTTCCCTATCAGTCGCTCACGTTCGACGTTACGATGACGTGACGACGTAATTGGGATCACTTCAGGGAGCAAGCGGGAGCACGCACACATTGTCTTTCATGTCGGAGCCAAGCTTCTGTTTGACTTCAGATCTACAAGATACAAGGTGCCTTCAGTGTTGGTGTGACGGCGTGATCAGCGAGACGTTGCGGAGCATCTGATGCCAGGCCTAGTGCTCGTATGCTTGTGTAACCTGTGCTAGGCTGGGTTCCATATGTCGTGATCCCTGCGGCGATCCCATATGCGTATTCCTCCACGACCAGCTCCCTGCGGTGAGGCCGTGTCTTTCCCTTGGCAGAGTCCGCTCTGCCGTCTCTGTCCGGTTGTCTGGTGTCCTCCCCCTTCTCAGGCTGGAGCCACCCCTATGATATGCTCTATGATATGTCTAGCTGAAGTCACCCAGCTAATATCACAGATCTTGACTGAGTCAGAATTCAATGATTTTGAAAGTGCTGTAAACAATTCTGATTTACAACATGCCAGAAAAGATGAACTGAGGGAGGGAGTTCTGAGAGTGTTAAAGAACATTGTTGGACCAAACATGGACCGGTCAAAGATCACTAGTTGTGTACAGAAGGATGAAACTGTAAGTGAGTACACTGAAAGATTTTGTCAATCAGCTGCAGCATACATTGGGATAGATGACACTCAAGAGAAGGTGCTAGATGATAATGGTCTGCTTGTTCGCACATGGTTTGATGGTCTTTTATCAGAACATAGAAAGGCATTGCCTTTCTTAGACTTCACTATGTCCACTAGAACCCTGCAAAACAACTTGGAAAGATTAGCAACTTGGGAAAGAGACTCTGATGTGAAGGCAAGAGTAAAGAGTAAAAATAGCAGCAGCATCCTTTAAAGTGAACACAGAATCAACAGAAACGCAAATGTCCTAAGAGAGAGGGCAGTTGTTATTACTGTGGTAAGCATGGACATTGGAGAAAAGAGTGTAGGAAAAACAAAAAGAACTTTAGAGAAGTTAACAATGTTACTCAGCTTATACTCAGTCTGCTTGCTACTCTGAAGCAGCCCCTCCCCTCGTCAGTAAACTTGTGGTCTTTATAGCCTACATAAACAGTTTTTAAAAACATGGTTCTCTTACGAGAGGTCTCTCGTACTGCGTTTGAAAAACGCTATGGGGAAAACCTCTTTTCCACGAGATACTGAAGCCAAAAAATGATTCTATAATTTTGAATTATTGCAAAGCGCGTTGCAGCAGCACACGGCTATGGGCGAGACGGCTCGCACGCTCATTGGCCGCTCTGCGGCAACTACATCAGCCTATCGAGCGAGGCCTGAGGTGACGCCAGGCCAATGAGGACGCTTCGCGCCCTCCGCGCCACTTCCCGCCGAAACGGGCGTGGCCTAGCCCTATAAAGGGAGCTCGGGAAGGCTGATTCTCTGATTTTTCATCTCTTCAGCGGAGCTCACGCATCGCTGGATCACGGGAGAAGCCACGCGCCGTCTGAGAAGCACCTTCAGCGGGACGAGCCACTTCTGAAGCCGCTGGCCAACGCCGCCTTCTACTGCCGTTCCTGCTGCGCTATCCGGCGCCTATATCCTTTTTCTTCTGTGTGTGTGTGCTCGCCCTGCGACACACACTCGTAAAAGAGCTTGCGTCTTTTTAAAGTTGCCTTCTTGCGGCTCGTGCCGAGCCCCACTCAGCGAGGGAGACCGCCATGTCATCTGCGTCTCCTGCCTGGGTGAAGATCATGCAGCGCTCGCGCTCGCCGACGGCGGCTGCCCTCATTGCGAGCTTCTGCCGATGGTGACTCTGAGGACTCGCCTGGCAGCTTTCTCCGAGCCTGCACCTCCCGCTATGTTGCCGCGCCGTAAAAAGCGCCGCTCTCAGCAGGTCCCGGAACCTTCTCCAGCCCGACCAAGCTCGCCGGTTCGCCCGCCTGCTTCACCGGCTTCCCCCGAATCACTTCCCGATGCACAGCGGTCCGCCGCCGCTTCATTGGAGGAAGTGGATTCTGAAGCCGCGTCGGGGGAGAATGACTCGTGCTCCCTGTTAGCCTCGGGCAGCGAAGACTGGGCGAACTCCGTGGATCTCGCGCTTCCTGCTCGTATGCCTAACAAGAGAGCTAACGCCGAGAGGGAACTAATGCGCGTACTCACGCTGGCCGCGGCGAGCCTCAGCCTCGAGTGGTCTGCGCCAGAACCCCCCTCTCACACCCGGCTGGATGGTTGCTTCCTCCCCGATGAGCGCACTTCACCTGAATCCAAGCCCGCCCCCTTTCTTCCTGAGCTTCACGAAGAAGTGGCTAAAGCTTGGAGCGCTCCCCTCTCAGCATGAACATGTTCGTCTGTGTCACCAGCATTCGCCACCCTCGACGATGCTAAAAACAGAGGCTACCATTCACTTCCTCCGGTTGAACAGGCGATAGCAACCCACCTTTGCCCGCCCTCTGCTGGACGGCGGACGAAACCGGTGCTGCCATCCAAAGCACGACGTCAACGCTGCTCGCGCAAATTTTCTCCGCCGCTGGGCAGGCTGCGTCTGCACTGCACACGATGGCCACGCTGCAGATTTTCCAGGGTGATCTCCTCCGAAAGCTGGACGAGATGGGACCTGATGCAATCTGCCTCACGGACTTGAGAAGCGCCTCGGACCTTTCTCTCCGCGCTACTAAGTCTGCTGCACAGGCCATTGGACGGTGTATGGCTTCCGCTACTGTTGCTGAGAGACATCTATGGCTGACGCTCTCGGAGATGTCTGAGTCTGAGCGCACCGCGTTCCTCGACGCCCCGCTGTCTTCTGCCAGCCTCTTTGGATCCTCTGTCAACGAGTTCGTAGAGAGATTCACCGAGGCTCAGAAAGCGTCACAAGCCTTTAAGCACTTCCTCCCGAAGCGCTCCAGTTCTTCAGCGGGTCGTGCAAAGCCGACTCCCCGGAGCTCTCAGCCACAGCCTATCACGGACTATCACCGAAGCGCACCGCTGTTTCAGTTCAAGGAATTGCGACTGTCTCAGCGTATTCTGCAACGCGCAAGCCCGTACAGCTGCCCGCTTGCCTGCACACAAAAGCCGTTTTTACAGCTACCCAGATAAATCCTGTAAAGAGTGTATTTTCTGGTATTCCGGCCACGGCCGATGGTGCTATAAATGTAGAGCAGATGCCCACTGTACAGTGCCCATCCCTACACACAAGCACAGCCCTTCACACAGGGCTCGCGCTCATAAAATCGACTCAGGTCGATTGCGCACCCAACATAGCAAACGTGCCCACCACCCAGTGTCCACAAACACTATGTTGTGCATGTCACACGGTTTCTGTAAAAACGAAACCTGTGTGCGCTCACTCTGCTCAAGCAGACAGTGTGTCCAAAGCAGTAAATGTGCCCGCTTCCCCGCGCCCACTTTTACTCACACACATTACGAGTCATACGGAACTCGCCCAGCCCTCCCTCACTCGGTCGAGCACCGTAGTGGGGTCGAGAGCGAGCGTTCTGCCCGCTGTGATCAGCGCGCTCCCCGCCTCGAATGTCACGGGCGTAACGCCTATGTTACAGCACGCCGAAGCGCTTCTGTCGCCCAGCGAACAGAGCGCGCTTCGCATCCAACCCTTAGCCAACCACGCAGATGCATGGGCAGCGCTTCCAGGGGTTTCGGAATGGGTGCTAGACATTATAAAGAGAGGCTACTCGCTACAGTTTTGGCAACGTCCACGCCGCTTCACAGCGCGCGTCGAGACTACGGTGAATTCAGAAGTAGCTCACTTACTTCGAGCCGAAATATCAAAACTGATGAGCAAAGGGGCTATAGAGCCTTTATCTCAAGCTCAAAGCGAAGGGGGGCTATACAGCAGATACTTCCTGGTCCCCAAAAAAGACGGGGGCTTCAGACCCATACTGGATCTAAGACAGCTGAACAAAGCATTGACGAAATGCAGTTTCAAAATGCTCACGACCAGAAAAATCCTCGCGCAGATTCACCGAGGAGACTGGTTTATGTCGATAGATCTGAAGGACGCGTATTTTCAAATACAAATAGCGTCACATCACAAGCGATTCTTGAGATTCGCCTTCGAGGGCCAGGCATATCAGTACACAGTCCTGCCGTTCGGCTTGTCCCTAGCACCCCGTACATTTACGAGGTGCATGGACTCAGCGCTCGCACCTCTCAGACTCCGAGGCATGCGAGTGCTGAACTATTTGGACGATTGGCTGATTCTAGCTCACTCACGATCACAACTCGTGGAGCACAAGACCATTTTACTCGATCACCTCGAGAATCTAGGTCTTAGAGTCAATTGGGCGAAGAGCTCTCTGAACCCCAGTCAAACAATATCTTTTCTGGGCACAGTTTTGGACTCGCAACTCATGATAGCGCGGCTGTCATCACAGCGCGCGCTAGACATTCAGCACGCAGCGAACTCTTTCCGCTGCGGCGCGACCGTCCCGCTCAGGAAAATTCAAAGGATGCTCGGTCTCATGGCCTCAGCATCATCAGTTCTCCAGCTGGGCTTGCTCCGCATGCGCCCTCTGCAGTTCTGGTTGAAAGCGCGGGTACCGCGCAGAGCGTGGGTATCCGGTCAGCTTCATCTCAAGGTCGATCAGAGTTGCGTCACAGCTCTGAAACCTTGGAAAGCAAGCGACTGGTACCTATCAGGTGTAAGCCTGGGGACTTCCTCGAGAGTGAAAGTGGTGTCGACAGATGCCTCCACCTCGGGATGGGGAGCGCTGCTCGAGGGCAGACCGTTCTTCGGCCAGTGGTCAGAACGGGAAAAGCTTCAACATATCAACTGCCTGGAGATGATGGCAGTGGACAACGCGCTAGCGCGTTTTCGTCCCCAAATAAAAGGCCACCACGTCTTAGTCCGCTCGGACAACATGTCAGTGGTGTCCTACATAAATCGCCAAGGCGGTCTCGGATCCCGAAATTTATACAGACTGGCGGAACGCCTTCTGGTATGGGCTCAGCGCAACCTGCGCTCGCTGAGAGCAGTGCACGTGCCTGGGCTGCAGAATTTGGGGCCAGACAGACTGTTCAGGAACAACATTCCGGCGAGCGAATGGTCTCTACACCCGCAAACAGTCCAGCTGTTGTGGGAGAGATTCGGCAGAGCAGAAGTAGACCTGTTCGCGTCTCACGAAAATGCTCACTGCCCTGTGTTCTTTTCCAAGAGCGAGAGCGCGCTGTCACAAACGTGGCCGCGCTGCCCGCTCTATGCTTTTCCCCCCGTCTCTCTCCTGCCTCAGGTGATAGAACGGATCAGGGAAATAAAATGCTCAGTGCTGCTTGTAGCACCACTCTGGAAGAATCAACCATGGTTCCCAGTTCTGATGCAGCTAGCAGACACTGCCCCATGGCCAGTACCCCTGAGAAGGGACCTCCTATCTCAGGCCAGGGGTTCGATTTGGCATCCTCACCCAGAGCTCTGGTCCCTTCATGTATGGGCGCTCAACGGGTACCCGCTGACCTCTCAGTGGGAGTGCTAAATACTATCACTCAGGCTAGAGCTCCGTCTACCAGACGGCTCTATGCCTCAAAGTGGTCGATATTCTCCGGCTGGTGCACAGCTCGGGGTTTTTCACCCTTCGACTGTGGGGTGACGGAGGTTCTCTCCTTCCTACAGGAGCTGCTGGATGAGGGCAGAGCCCCCTCCACGCTCAAAGTCTATGTGGCGGCTATCGCAGCGTTCTCTAAGTCAACGCTCGGTCAGTCAATAGGAAGGAACGATTTAGTCATCCGCTTCCTCAGGGGAGCTAGGAGGCTGAATCCTCCCAGACCTCCTTCAGTCCCTATGTGGGACCTCTCTACGGTTTTGGAAGCCATGAAAGGTGACCCTTTCGAGCCTATCCAAACGATTAGCCTCAAACATTTGTCGTTCAAGACAGTGTTTCTGTTGGCTCTCGCTTCAGTGAAGCGTGTAGGTGACCTGCACGCGCTCTCGGTGAGCGCGACATGCTTAGAGTTTGGGCCGAACGACTCAAGAGTCATACTCAAACCTAGGCACGGTTACGTTCCAAAATCCCTCAACACACCATTTCGGGCTCAGGTCATTTCCCTGTCTGCCCTACCGGTGTCAAGCGAGGAAGGGGACGCAAGTTTTCTTTGTCCAGTAAGGGCGCTAAGAGCTTATGTGTCTCGCTCGTCTGTTTTTCGACAGACTGAGCAGCTATTTGTTTCGTTCAGCGGACGTTCAAAAGGACTGGCTGTTTCGAAACAGAGCCTATCCAGATGGATAGTTGACGCCATAGCGCTAGCGTACACTGCCAAGGGCTTACAATGCCCGTTGGGTGTCAGAGCGCACTCCACGAGAGGCGTCGCCTCTTCGTGGGCTTGGTCTAGCGGGATTCCCTTACAAGACATATGTATGGCGGCAGGCTGGGCCTCACCGTCTACATTCATAAGGTTCTATAACCTGGAGGTTCCCGCCTTGCAGGCTAAGCTGCTGTCAGTTTAGACGAATCAGTGTTGCCTGATTAGACCACCGAGTTCGCGAGCGCTACGCGCCGCCGACTGCCTATGCTATGGGCAGTATTGCGTAAGACCCACATTTCCCACATTAGTTCAGGCTTACCCCGCCTTGTCTATGTGATGTCATGTTACATTGCGTCTACGGACGCTACTATATATGGATGGAGGGATTCCCCTCTTGTTCCCCAGGACTCTCTGTGATTGTGCACTGTAATTCCTGGGCTTTGCCTCCAGGTTTATTGGTGTCTGATCCCAGCACGCACGGCGTTTTGCATTGGGTCCCCATAGCGTTTTTCAAACGCAGTACGAGAGACCTCTCGTAAGAGAACGTACTCGGTTACTAACGTAACCTCGGTTCTCTCTAGAAGAGGGAACGAGTACTGCGTTCCTTGCCGTGCATGCTATCACTCTGGTTCGCTTAGGCGATGAAAAAATCAGAGAATCAGCCTTCCCGAGCTCCCTTTATAGGGCTAGGCCACGCCCGTTTCGGCGGGAAGTGGCGCGGAGGGCGCGAAGCGTCCTCATTGGCCTGACGTCACCTCAGGCCTCGCTCGATAGGCTGATGCAGTTGCCGCAGAGCGGCCAATGAGCGAGCGAGCCGTCTCGCCCATAGCCGTGTGCTGCTGCAACGCGCTTTGCAATAATTCAAAATTATAGGATCATTTTTTGGCTTCAGTATCTTTTTCAGTATTTTTCAAACGCAGTACTCGTTCCCTCTTCTAGAGAGAACCGAGGTTACGTTAGTAACCGAGTACGTTTTAGGCAAGGTGCGATTTGCCAGGGGGGATGGGGATTTCCTTCTGGTCTATACATCCCAGCTTCTGCTGAATTATTTTAACCCCCCCTCCCTCCACCGTAATCAATGCTATACTTCACCAATAGACTATATAAAATATATAAAATAAAGATATGCAACACGCACGTTATTGATATGCAACAACAATTAAGTGTTTTGGCACACCACGCCGAGTGGCGCTATGCATTGTTCTAAAGTCGGGTTTCATCCTGGCATGTTGAATTAGTGTTCGACCGACACGGCGGCGCGTTCATTTGGATTTATTTCTCTCATAACAGCTAAGATAACTTGCTAGGCTACAAATAAGATACAGATAAGAGTAGAGTATAGCCTACATTGTTAAAAACCGTAAGACATTCTGACAAATACATTTATTTGATCTGTTTTTACATTTTAATTCAGGGCGATTTAGATTAATGGATTACAAATAACATTTGTTAAATATTTAGACATAGCCTATTTCTCATAGTGAATGAGCTGAGGCAATGGCTTTCGGTTAATTTTTGTGATGCGCAGTTCCTGGACACAGAGACGACAGACAAACTTTTGTCGTTAGCCTAATATGAATAAAAGTTTTGTTGCGATATCGTTTCATTTAAGTTCATAATTTTTCTATAAATGTTATTTAGTTTAACAGCAGCACAAAGCACTGTGGTTCGAGATTTATTGGAATAAAAAAATTAAAAAAAACTTTATTCACAAATCACACTCTGGTTGTAAAGATCACAAGATCCCTGTGGAATTTAATATTGAGTTTAATATTTTGTTCATGACAACAAATGAACATGCATTTGAAGATTATATTTAGTTTTACTTGGAAATAGCTGGCCCAAACCTGAGTAGCGTTTTAATTCTTCAATTATTGAAATAATGAAATATTTAATAATAAACTTTTATGACAGAAATATTACTGTATGTAGCCTAAATGATTTAATTCCTTCATTATCAACACTTTAATAGCCTAATGCTAATGAACCAAGTTGCCCCAAACAAGGATGAACCCTAGTTAAAGCTGCCGCTACCTCTTCACACTGATAGTATTTAGGATATTTTGTGTATTTTACCATTTCTTGGGCTAGGAATTTACCATTAAGAATTATACCTTTCAGCTTCGGGCCAGGGTTAAAGTATGTCCCATTGCCCTCAAACTTAGTATTCTTTATGTTTAGCTCAAATTCTGCGTCATAAGTAAACTTGGGGACCACACAAGCTTTGGGCCATGGGGACAAACCTGAGAGAGTTTCTGTAGATGAGTGAGAAGTAGATGAATACTGTATATCATCATCAAAGGATGAGACAAGTGATGAGGTTTGTGGCTCTAGTGGGAGTCTCAGTAAATACTGCGTACTGGGTACAATGTGATGCAGGGCTCATCAGTCTGGACCTCCAAAGATGACAATGCAGGCAGGTATATCACCTTCAGTGTGCTTTTGTGTTCAATTTCAGAAACTGAAGTTAGGTTCATATACTCTTTGAAGTCAGCATCCATGTATTGCAACCAGAAGTCCTCATTCAACCAAAAGACTGTCTTTATAAATGCATGAAGTTCTTCCACAGTATCTGGAATTCCAGACATTAGGGACAGTTTCCTGGAGTCAGTCTCATCACCAAAAATAATCCGCAGAGCAAAAGGACCCGCCATAATGGAACACCTTTAATCTGGAGGGGAAAAAGAGAGAAACAATTAAAAGAACAAGAAATTATCAAATTATATTTTTGTTTTCATTTGAAATTAAAATATAATCTGATATTTAGCAGGAGAGAGCATAAGAAATACGGTAGACATCGGCCTCCAGGCTGCAGACTAGACTGAAAGGATTATACTAACCTTTAATGATGATGAATCTTCTCAAGCACACCATACGCAAACCTCCAACCATGTAATCCACAAGGGGATATGGGTCTTTCAAGTCACCAAGCTCAATCAGGGCAACCTCTGTAGTGGGTAAGGCAGTCAACTCAAACCCTCTATAATGCTCCCTGTACCAAGCACATAAAGGTTTCACAAGGCACCACAACTTTTCTTTATGTAGGGTGACCATATTTTGATTTTGAAAGCTGTCTGGTGAGAAATGATTTGCGCAAACATGAAAGCATTGACCTTGATCGTGGGGAATCCCCGCGAGGGAATCTCTGCGTCAATGCTTTGGGAATATTCCCTTCAAAAACAAAACTCAGCCACTGCGTCTTCAGCGATTCGGATTTAGGAACATCAAAATGACTGCTGTGTTCCTTATTACACCCAAGAACAGAACACCACAATCGCTTAGACACTTTGCTTTTCCAGTGTGTGATCGCCGATCGGTACATGATTCGAGCATTTGGGCCGTTAACGACAGAGCAGAACGCGCAGCGCAAACATGGAGCGGAACATTGAGCAGAGAGCGCAGCGCGCCAACACACACACACACGGAACAAAGAGAACGGCACACACGGAGCGGAAAAAACATGCTTGTGAAGTTACTAAACAAGATGCGCGAGAATGAAACCTGGTCACCGAACACAGAGGGAGAGGCGTAATACACTAAAATAAAAGCGATTTGAATCTATTGAATACTCCAGCCCTGAGAGCAGCGCGTAATACACTAAAAATAACAGTGATTTGAATCTATTGAGTACTCCTGCCCTGAGAGCAGCGCGTAATACACTAAAATAAAAGCGATTTTAATCTATTGAGTACTCCTGCCCTGAGAGCAGCGCGTAATACACTAAAAATAAAAGTGATTTCAATCTATTGAGTACTCCTGCACTGAGAGCAGCGCGTAATACACTAAAAGTAACAGTGATTTGAATCTACTGAGTACTCCTGCCCTGAGAGCAGCGCGTAATACACTAAAATAAAAGCGATTTTAATCTATTGATTAGAGCAGCGCGTAATACACTAAAATAAAAGCGATTTTAATCTATTGAGTACTCCTGCCCTGAGAGCAGCGCGTAATACACTAAAAATAAAAGTGATTTCAATCTATTGAGTACTCCTGCACTGAGAGCAGCGCGTAATACACTAAAAGTAACAGTGATTTGAATCTATTGAGTACTCCTGCCCTGAGAGCAGCGCGTAATACACTAAAATAACAGTGATTTGAATCTACTGAGTACTCCTGCCCTGAGAGCAGCGCGTAATACACTAAAATAAAAGCGATTTTAATCTATTGAGTACTCCTGCCCTGAGAGCAGCGCGTAATACACTAAAAATAACAGTGATTTGAATCTATTGAGTACTCCTGCCCTGAGAGCAGCGCGTAATACACTAAAATAAAAGCGATTTTAATCTATTGAGTACTCCTGCCCTGAGAGCAGCGCGTAATACACTAAAAATAACAGTGATTTGAATCTATTGAGTACTCCTGCCCTGAGAGCAGCGTGTAATACACTAAAAATAACAGTGATTTGAATCTATTGAGTACTCCTGCCCTGAGAGCAGCGCGTAATACACTAAAATAACAGTGATTTGAATCTATTGAGTACTCCTGCCCTGAGAGTAGCGCGTAATACACTAAAAATAACAGTGATTTGAATCTATCGAGTACTCCTGCCCTGAGAGCAGCTCCTAATACACTAAAAATAACAGCAATTTGAATCTATCGAGTACTCCTGCCCTGAGAGCAGCGCGTAACACTAAAATAACTGCGATTTGAATCTATTGAGTACTCCTGCCCTGAGAGCAGCGCGTAACACTAAAATAACAGCAATTTGAATCTATTGAGTACTCTTGCCCTGAGAGCAGCGCGTAATACACTAAAAATAACTGCGATTTGAATCTATTGAGTACTCTTGCCCTGAGAGCAGCGCGTAATACACTAAAAATAACTGCGATTTGAATCTATTGAGTACTCCTGCCCTGAGAGTAGCGCGTAATACACTAAAAATAACAGTGATTTGAATCTATTGAGTACTTCTGCCCTGAGAGCAGCGCGTAATACACTAAAAATAACAGCAATTTGAATCTATCGAGTACTCCTGCCCTGAGAGCAGCTCCTAATACACTAAAAATAACAGCAATTTGAATCTATCGAGTACTCCTGCCCTGAGAGCAGCGTGTAACACTAAAATAACAGCAATTTGAATCTATCGAGTACTCCTGCCCTGAGAGCAGCTCCTAATACACTAAAAATAACAGCAATTTGAATCTATTGAGTACTCCTGCCCTGAGAGCAGCGCGTAACACTAAAATAACTGCGATTTGAATCTATTGAGTACTCCTGCCCTGAGAGCAGCGCGTAACACTAAAATAACAGCAATTTGAATCTATCGAGCACTCCTGCCCTGAGAGCAGCGTGTAACACTAAAATAACAGCAATTTGAATCTATCGAGTACTCCTGCCCTGAGAGCAGCTCCTAATACACTAAAATAACAGCGATTTGAATCTATTGAGTACTCTTGCCCTGAGAGCAGCGTGTAACACTAAAATAACAGCAATTTGAATCTATCGAGTACTCCTGCCCTGAGAGCAGCTCCTAATACACTAAAATAACAGCAATTTGAATCTATTGAGTACTCCTGCCCTGAGAGCAGCGCGTAACACTAAAATAACAGCAATTTGAATCTATTGAGTACTCCTGCCCTGAGAGTAGCGCGTAATACACTAAAAATAACAGTGATTTGAATCTATTGAGTACTTCTGCCCTGAGAGCTAGGGCTGTACCAGAATATTCGAGTATTCGAATATTCGATCGGTGGGTTGGTATTCGATTTTCAAATTTGACATTCGAATATTCGTTTTAATTATTTTATTTTTTTTCACACCTGGCATCCCCCTAGAAACGGTTCCCATTCGCGCTTGAATGGGGCTGTCATGCGTTTTCTCAGATGGATAGCTCTCTCTGATTTGTCAATATGAACAATGAACACATAAATGTGTTTTTGCAAAACGGATATGAATCCGAACTTCAAATCCCGCGCTATAGGCAGATGTAATGGAGTGCACGTCACCAGCAACAGCTGCATTTTACTGATCGTCAGCTAAAATTTCTAAATCAAAGACCGCAATAAGAGAGCGCGCAACAGCCCTGGTAAGATCATTTCGGTTCTTTACTTTTAATGAAGTTGATTGTGTGTTAAAGCATCTGCGACCCACTTTCACTTTGATTAGTTTGCACGTTGGCTTGATGAATAGATGCTGATCTGCGGTGACGCGTGCTGTAAGCGTCGTCATATCTGGCTATAACATGATATAGCCTAAAACGCTCTCACACGGTTATTTTTTTAGCATTTTTGGGCGAAATACAATACTCTTATTTTAGAGCGCAGAACAGCGGAGTTTGTATGGGCAGAAGTGCATGCCTGAGCTTGTAGGCTATAAGCTGTGTTGCTTTGACATTGTGGAAATAGAATAGAAACAATATATTAGCCTACCCTTTACTGTGTCAGTAATTACTGTGCTGCTGATTTCTGATTTGAGAGTTATTTGTTACTCAGAAAAATATTAGGCTGTGTTTTGTATCACTAGTGCAGTGTCCGTTCTCGGAGCCCTGCGCGTGAGGCGCGCGCGCTTCCCGCTCGCGCTGTTCTGTATTAAAAGTTTATTAATTCTGAACGTGTCACGTCTCGCGTGTCTATATTGCACCAAATGTGACACTGCACTCGTGAAGTCGATTGGATGAACGGTTCAAAATGCAAGATAAATAATCTAAATGCAAACAGACAGACACATAGAGATTCCTGCCTTTATTAGAGAGAAGAATATGTTCAGCCCCCTCCCTCCGAAGCTTCGAATATTAGATGTTAATTCCTATCGAAGCTTTGAAGCTCAAAAAATGGTATTCGGACCAGCCCTACTGAGAGCAGCGCGTAATACACTAAAAATAACAGCAATTTGAATCTATCGAGTACTCCTGCCCTGAGAGCAGCTCCTAATACACTAAAAATAACAGCAATTTGAATCTATCGAGTACTCCTGCCCTGAGAGCAGCGTGTAACACTAAAATAACAGCAATTTGAATCTATCGAGTACTCCTGCCCTGAGAGCAGCTCCTAATACACTAAAAATAACAGCAATTTGAATCTATTGAGTACTCCTGCCCTGAGAGCAGCGCGTAACACTAAAATAACTGCGATTTGAATCTATTGAGTACTCCTGCCCTGAGAGCAGCGCATAACACTAAAATAACAGCAATTTTAATCTATTGAGTACTCCTGCCCTGAGAGCAACGCGTAATACACTAAAAATAACTGCGATTTGAATCTATTGAGTACTCCTGCCCTGAGAGCAGCGCGTAATACACTAAAATAAAAGCGATTTGAATCTATTGAGTACTTCTGCCCTGAGAGCAGCGCGTAATACACTAAAATAAAAGCGATTTGAATCTATTGAGTACTCCTGCCCTGAGAGCAGCGCGTAATACACTAAAATAACTGCGATTTGAATCTATTGAGTACTCCTGCCCTGAGAGCAGCGCGTAATACACTAAAAATAACAGCGATTTGAATCTATTGAGTACTCCTGCCCTGAGAGCAGCGCGTAATACACTAAAATAAAAGCGATTTGAATCTATTGAGTACTCCTGCCCTGAGAGCAGCGCGTAATACACTAAAATAACAGCGATTTGAATCTATCGAGTACTCCTGCCCTGAGAGCAGCGCATAATACACTAAAATAACAGCAATTTGAATCTATCGAGTACTCCTGCCCTGAGAGCAGCGCGTAACACTAAAATAACAGCAATTTGAATCTATCGAGTACTCCTGCCCTGAGAGCAGCGCGTAAAATAACAGCAATTTGAATCTATCGAGTACTCCTGCCCTGAGAGCAGCGCTAAGGCGGGAGATATCATTTTGACCGTTGAAATATCGCGGAAAATTTTAACGAGTTCTGTTCTCGCATATCAATTTAACAGACAGCAAGGTAGCATTGGAAAAGCATGTTTTACACCAGTTACCCCATAAGCAGCTTTGTTTTGGTCGACTGATGAAACAGTCAAATCAAAATGCATTCGATATTTAGACGATGATTAGTTCTGTGCATTTTTAAATGTTCGCTTATTATCTTAGTAAACGTTAGAGGATGTTGAATTGTAACAAAATATAGTTGTAAATTCACTTACCTTGCAATAAATGCGTTCTCCCACGAACATCTGTCTTTTATTCCGACTATTCCTCAAGAATCCCTCCGCAGCGCATCTCAAATTCAAACGTCTAAACCCCGCCCTTGCTTCAGTTTCATTGGTTGAAGCTGTAAACCAATCATTTTCCTTTCTGCCCTCAGAACATGTTTGAGTAAGTAAAACTCCCATCTGCTCTGTGAACTCATGAACCACTGTCTATTTCATTTCACCTGATCTCAGATCAGTTTTTTAAATATTAATGTTTATTGACACATTTTTATAATAAAAAAGGAGTTGTAGTTAAAAGTGTCTAATTGGTCTGATTACCAAGCTCTCCATAAAACAAACAAAACAAGCCCTTCAATTTAATAAACTAACACATATTATAAAGACATTTCATATTTACTGGTATTAGATGATTTGGTAATTGCATTGAATAGATTAGACTTTAAATAAAAACATTTGCATTTGGTGTGTAAAAGGTGTTTTTATGCTGAGTTTCCGCTGTTCTGACCAGCGTGTGGCGTTTCCAGAGCTTCAATACAGTGAATCATTATGCAAATCAATCGGTTCAATGGTTTCTAAAAGCTTTGTTTCTCGCATCACTAGAGCAACATGATTTTGGTTCACTTTTGAGTTGATAACAGCAGGCCAGAGAGCAAACTTTGCCTGGCCCACCTCCACTTCTGGCTGGGTCCCCGGCCCAAAACTGGCCCAACACACTGAACATGGACACACAGAGCTTCCTCTGGCCCAGATGTGGCCCACACCCTGTAAAGCGACTCTTATTGACTGATATGGCCCAGGTCTGGCCCAGGCACTGTAAGACAGATCTGGCTGAGAGTCGGCTGGGCAGAAACTGGCAGTGAAACACACATTCAACCAAGGGTTTCTATTATAAAATTAACAAATACACTTTAATATAAACATGTATGAACAATGAACAAATACACTATGATATTAACATTTATTAACAACACACTGATTCTTGATTTGTGATCATGTATTAGTTATGATTTTCATAACATTTTCATATATATACACCATTGTCTATAAATGTAATGATTATGTAACAATTAGTGTCAGAACGGCTGATTCTTGATTTTTTTTTATTTAAAGTTATATTTTAGATACTTTAGATATTTTTATGATATTTTTATATAATAAAGTTTTTAATCTCCTATAAATGATCAGTTTGTCTGCGCTGCTTCACTAAAGCAGAAGTGAAAGTGTTCCAGTCCAGATCATGTAACCAATCAAAGAGTGAGACTGAAAACCCCATTTGCATTGTCAGGGTGGAGTGATTGTGATCCTCTCAGAATAGAGCAGCTCTGTCTCCAGAGACCATGTTCAAACCCCAAGAGCTTTATTTGACATTTACTGCTACATCAACCTTCTGAAAAGCACCTGCATCTTCATCTGTTAGTTGAATGATGTTGTCAGACACAAAGTGAACTTGTTGAGAAGCTTTATTGAATGTTGCAGCAAACACAGCAGATTGAAAGATCACACACACACACACACACACTCAGTTTCAGTATTGAGTTGTAAATGACTCCAGCTGCAGCACTAGACTCATGTGAATCCTGCCTGACACAGGACACTCAGATACGGCTCATCTTCAGGAGAGAAACATCAGCACTCAGAGCTCTTGTGGAACGAGACCTCATGAGGAGCTCCATCATGTGTTACTCTGCAGACGTACAGCTCTCCCTCTTCCCAGCGTGCTTTGCTGAGGGTCAGGACGCTACTGCGGCTGTAGCGGCCGTCCTGCTGGCTCTCTGCGCTGGTCAGAACCCCCTCTGACCCGTCCAGTGTCCAGCTCACCAGCGCCCCCTGTGGAGAGTAAGAGCTGAGCAGGCAGAGCAGTGCGGCTGAGTCTCCAGAGATCTGCAGAGAAGAGGGCGGCAGCAGAGACACTGAGGGCTTCACTGTGGGACCAGCTGCAGGAGACAAACACAACACATTCACACACACACACACACAACACACTGCACTGCACATTCACAGCATAGGAGTAATGCTGCTCTAGTTTTAGATTAAATCATTATAAAACAATATCAGTGACACTTTATTTAAAGCTTTCATAAATATTGCATTATAAAAGTATGTTTAATGCATTAATTATGCACTGCTATATACATTAAAGTGCATGTATGATCTAATAAATAAGTGTAACAGCAGTTATAACACATATTATCTATTCATTGATCCACCTTTATGAAGAACAACCCTTTTGAGATGAAACAATGAAATAGCAAATATTATAATGCATTTTAGATTTGGTTACAGTTATTTATGATAAGATATAAGGCATTGTAACACATTATGAAACACTTTATAATGCATTAAAGGCTTTAAGTAAAGTTTCAACAATATGTAATAATAATTATCATTAATGTTGTTCTTGTTTCAACTTGTTTTAAATTGTATGTTTAGGAATATTATAAGAATTAAATAGACAGACTTACTGAACACAAATTATAACTGCAGTTTTAACACATTATAATATTATCTATTCATTGTTACACCTTCAAAAAAATTATAATACACTTGAGGAGATTAAGAAGATGAGGCACGCGGGAGGAGGAAAAATCTCGACTGTTGCTTGTTCTCAGACGACAGCATCAAACTTCTGTCACGCTGACCACGCTTTGGCCCCAGGGGATCTTTTGAAAAACTTTCAATTGTTTTACTCAAAGTCAACGAAAACCGAGCAGGACCAAGCCATTTTACAGCTGATCGCCGTAAAAAAGGTTCAGGAGGTAGGCTATTTCTTACCGAGGGTGATTTAATGTCGCCTATTTTTAGTCCAGTGCCTGTAAGTTATATAAGATTAGTATTGACCAAGTTCAGAGGCTGTCATATGTGGATCAACTTACTTTGTTGTGTATTTCAACAGTTAAAATATGAAAAATATTTTTATATTGATTCAATGGATTAATTGCATTTTGGGGGAAAAAAGTGTCATGCATTTATTGCATTTTGGGGGGTAAAGACTAAAAATTATTGTTTAATGTTATGTATTTGGATAATTTTTTCTTTATTCATTTTCATAGTAATTTCATAATGTATTTTGTCAAGTCAGATTTTCATGTGCATGTGTTGAGTGCATGAGGAGACTATATATAGCACAGAACCATGTGAAGATCATATGTCAGAGACAAGAGGGAAGCTATATTTTTGCTTTGAGGGTGTGTATGAGGTGGAGAGGTTGGTCTTTTACCCCACAGACACACACAAAAAAACAGCCTGGGCAAGAGACACACAGTATTGATACAAATAGCTACGTTAGCTAAAATAATATCTATTTAATAATGTCCAAGTTAATACTTGTTCAAAACAATGACTTGAGCTAAGTTCTTTATATATATTTGAATAAAATTAATGTTTGTTCATTATTTGTAAAAAGAACATGTTCTTTATCAATTTATCAACCACAACAGAAATATGTCAAGAAATATATCATCCTACATATTATCTGCATTATACTGCATTAATGTATATTAATGTATAAATAAAATAATAAATTTGTACTCATTATTTCTAAAAAAAATATATTTTCCATCTGTGGTTGTGAATTTTAATTGAAATGGCCACACACCACTGTTAAATTGGAATTGCAGGAAGTGAAATTTATTGAATTCAGAGAAATAAAATAAAATGTTCTTCCACCCGGGGTTATATATTTATTAAAATGTATATTAAATATTTAATGGTAAATAAATAAAAAAAAGCAGAAAAAAATACAGTAGCAACATTTTAGGTTTTACACATTTTACTTAAAACCTTACAGTAAAAAACTTATTTCATTAACTGATTTAAAGTTAATTTATCAACCTACTGAAGTACTAATATCTGTTTTGTACCTTTGTAATACACTGACAACCACCAATCACAGTGGGGATGAGAGTCACATGATGAAAGCCCATCACAAGCAGCTTTTCCACAAGCTGAGAACGTTAATATTATATAGAAGGTGTACAGTGTCATTCAAACAAACACTAAACACCATCATTCTAACACACATGACATTGTAAAATGCATTAACACATAATAAAAACATATAAACCCTTACGTACATAAAACTAAGAAGAAAATGTAATTTAAATTTTTTACAGATTTTTACCATTAACCCTTGTATGGTGTTCGGGTCTGTTGGACCCATTTTCATTTTTTATCAAAAGAAAAATGATACAATTTATTATTTTTTCAAACTGAGACTCATTGGCCTTGGCTCATTTTCTGTGAGGAATATATATCAGAACACATTTTCAATGAAAACACACTGTACACCCCCCCCTACACATTTATATTACACACAGGGTCACCAACACGGTGCCCGCGGGCACCAGGTCGCCCCCAAGGACCACATGAGTCGCCCGCAGGCCTGTTCTAAAAATAGCACTTGGGAGCTGCGTCTGAAATTAAATTTTATTCTGTTGCTATTTTTTTTAAATCACACTTGCATTTATATATATTTAAAAATGACAATATCTTAAAAATATGTTCATTATACATGAGTTTAGATAAGTTTAGGTGAACTCTGACCTACTCTAGTTCAAAAGTATTTTGCGTGAGACAAAACCATTGCTGAGCACTGAGTGCTCGTGGAGAGTAAGCTAGAGGGCGCGGGCGCGACGAAGATGGTAGCTGAAAAACATGGCAGAAAAAAGGAAGAAAACGTACTCGGTTACTAACGTAACCTCGGTTCTCTCTAGAAGAGGGAACGAGTACTGCGTTTATCAAAACGCTACGGGAAAAGTCTCTTTTCACGAAACACTGAAGCAAAAATTATCCTTTAATTTTTCATATATGTAAAACGCGTTGCGGCAGCAGCAGACAACTGAAGCAAGACGGCTTGTCTGCTCATTGGCTGCTCTGCGGCAACTGCATAAGCCTATCGAGCGCAGGCTGATGCAACATCAGACCAATGAGGGCGCTTCGCGCCCTCCTCGCCACTTCCCGCCGAGACGGGCGTGGCTTACCTCTATAAAAGGAGCTCGAGAAGGCTGACTCACTTGATTTTGATCGCCGAAGCGAACCAGAGTGAACCAAACGCACGGCAAGGGAACGCAGTACTCGTTCCCTCTTCTAGAGAGAACCGAGGTTACGTTAGTAACCGAGTACGTTCTCTTACGAGAGTTCTCTCGTACTGCGTTTATCAAAACGCTACGGGAACCCCTTGCAAAACGCCGTGCGTGCTGGGATAAAAACACTGATCACCGGAAGCTATTTCAGGCATACAGTGCATAATCACCAGATAGACTCACACAGAGTCAGGGAATAAGGGGGGGAAGCCTTAATTCCCTATACTGTAGCGTCCGCAGGCTTAACATGACCTCACAGGGAGAGTCTACAGTACAGGAGGGGTTTCCTCCGTCCTTATATAGACATGTCCACAGACGCGAATATGACATCACATAGCCAGGGTAGGGAGCCTGCACTAATGTGGGAAAACGTGGGTCTTACACAGTTCAGCCCAGTATAGTCGGTATAGTATTACACCGACAAAAGCTTAGCCTGTAAGGCGGGAACCTCTAGGTTATAAAACCTGATAAATGTAGACGGAGAGGCCCAGCCTGCCGCCGTACATATATCCTGTAAGGAAATCCCGCTGGACCAAGCCCACGAGGAGGCAACGCCTCTCGTAGAGTGCGCTCTGACTCCCAACGGGCATTGAATGCCCTTGGCAGTATAAGCCAGCGCTATGGCGTCAACTATCCATCTGGATAGACTTTGTTTCGAAACAGCCGATCCTTTGGAACGTCCGCTGAACGAGACAAAGAGCTGCTCTGTCTGTCTAAAGGCAGCAGAGCGGGACATATAAGTTCTTAAAGCCCTAACAGGGCAAAGAAAACTCGAGTCCCCTTCCTCACTCGACGCCGGCAGGGCAGCCAGGGAAATGACCTGAGCCCGAAAAGGCGTGTTGAGGGATTTCGGCACATAGCCGTGCTTAGGTTTGAGTATGACTTTAGAGTCATTAGGACCAAACTCCAAGCACGTCGGGCTCACGGAGAGCGCGTGCAGATCGCCTATGCGCTTCACTGAAGCGAGAGCCATCAAAAACACTGTTTTGAAAGACAAATGTTTGAGGCTGATTGACTGGATAGGCTCGAAAGGGGCACCTTTCATGGCCGCCAGGACCGTAGAAAGGTCCCACATAGGGACTGACGGAGGTCTGGGTGGATTCAGTCTCCTAGCTCCCCTGAGGAAGCGGATGACTAAATCATTCCTTCCTAGTGACTGACCCAGCGTTGAACCGGAGAACGCTGAAATAGCCGCCACATACACTTTGAGCGTGGAAGGGGATCTGCCCTTATCCAACAGCTCTTGTAGGAAGGAGAGAACCTCCGTTACCTCACATTCGAGGGGTGAAAGGCTCCGAGCTGTACACCAGCCGGAGAAAACCGACCACTTTGAAGCGTAGAGTCGCCTGGTCGACGGCGCTCTAGCCTCCGTGATGGTATTCATGACTCCCTCTGCGAGACCAACGGGTATCCGTTGAGCGCCCACACATGAAGGGACCATAGTTCCGGGTGTGGGTGCCAGATCGAGCCCCTGGCCTGCGAGAGGAGATCTCTCCTCAACGGCACTGGCCATGGAGCGATGTCTGCTAACTGCATCAGAACTGGGAACCATGCCTGGTTCTTCCAGAACGGTGCTACAAGCAGCACTGGGCATTTCGTTTTCCTGACCCGTTCCAACACCTGAGGCAGGAGGGAGACGGGGGGAAAAGCGTATAGCGGGCAGCGCGGCCACCTTTGGGACAGCGCGCTGTCGGTCTTTGAAAAGAATGCGGGGCAGTGAGCGTTTTCGCGGGACGCGAATAGGTCCACCTCCGCTTTGCCGAATCTCTCCCACAACAGCCGGACTGTTTGTGGGTGTAGAGACCATTCGCCCGTAGGAACGTTGTTCCTGGACAGTCTGTCCGGGCCCACATTCAGCAGCCCGGGCACATGTACTGCTCTCAGCGAGCGTAGGTTGTGCTGAGCCCATAGCAGGAGGCGTTTCGCCAGCCTGTACAGGGGTTTGGAATTCAGACCGCCCTGGCGATTTATGTAGGACACCACTGCCATGTTGTCCGAACGGACTATGACGTGTTGGTCCTTGATGTGGGGACAAAAACGCGTCAGCGCGTTGTGCACTGCCAGCATTTCTAGGCAGTTTATGTGTTGGAGCTTTTCCCGTTCCGACCATAGGCCGAAGGACGGTCTGCCCTCGAGCAGCGCTCCCCATCCCGAGGTGGATGCGTCCGTAGACACCATCCTTACCCTCGAGGAAGTCCCCAGGCTTACACCTGATTGGTACCAGTCGTTCGCCATCCAAGGTACCAGGGCTGTGACACAGTCCTGATCGACCTTGAGGCGTAAATGACCGGACACCCACGCTCTGCGCGGAACCCGCGCTTTCAACCAGAACTGCAGCGGGCGCATGCGGAGCAAGCCCAGCCGGAGAACTGACGATGCTGAGGCCATGAGACCCAGCATCCTTTGAAATTTTCTGAGCGGGGTGAAAGCGCCGCGGCGGAAGACTTCGCCGCGCGCTGAATGTTCAGCACGCGCTGTGGCGACAGCCGCGCTGTCATAGACTGTGAGTCCAGAACTATACCCAGAAACGGAATCGTTTGGCTGGGGTTCAGTGAACTCTTCGCCCAATTGACCGTGATACCAAGATTCTCGAGGTGATCGAGTAAAATGGCTCTGTGCTCTATGAGCTGAGATCGTGATTGGGCTAGGATCAACCAGTCGTCCAAATAGTGCGAGAGGGGGGCTCCGGTGCAGACCACTCGAGGCCGAGGCTCGTCGCGGCCAACGCGAGTACTCGCATGAGCTCCGTCTCAATGTTGGCTCTCACTGAGGGCTTTCGGGCAGGAGGCGCGAGGTCCTCAGAGCTCGCCCAATCCTCGCTGCCTGAAGCGAGGAGAGAACAGGAATCCTTTTCCCCCGACGCGGCCTCCGAAACAACTTCCTCTGATGAAGCGGCGGCAGGCTGCGGGCGCTGAGCATCAGGAAGTGATTCGGGGGAGGTCGGTGAAGCTGGCGGGCGAACCGGCGAGCTTGGTCGGGGTGGAGAGGGTTCCGGGACCCGCTGCGAGCGGCGCTTCTTACGGCGCGGCATCGCGGCAGAGAATGCAGGCTTCGAGAAGGATGCCAGGCGGGTCCTCAGAGCCACCAAGGCAAAAGCTCGCAGTGAGGGCAGCCGCCGTCAGCGAGCGCGAGCGCTGCATGGTCCTCACCGAGGCAGGAAACACAGATGACGTGGTCGTCTCCCCCGGCGAGTGGGGCTCTGCACGAGCCGCAGGATTTAGGCATCTTTAGAAAGACGCCGCTCTTTTAGGGGGTGAGTGCTACGAGAACACTCACACACACACACAAAACAGAGCACAATAAAGGATATGGGCGTCGGAAAGCGCAGCAGGTACGGCTGTAGAAGGCGGCGTAGGCCAGCGGCTTCGAGGGCTCGTCCCGCTGAAGTGCTTGCTTCGAACGACGCTGCTTCCGTGATCCAGCGATGCGTGCGCTTCGCTGAAGAGATTAAAATCAAGTGAATCAGCCTTCTCGAGCTCCTTTTATAGAGGTAAGCCACGCCCGTCTCGGCGGGAAGTGGCGAGGAGGGCGCGAAGCGCCCTCATTGGTCTGATGTTGCATCAGCCTGCGCTCGATAGGCTTATGCAGTTGCCGCAGAGCAGCCAATGAGCAGACAAGCCGTCTTGCTTCAGCTGTCTGCTGCTGCCGCAACGCGTTTTACATATATGAAAAATTAAAGGATAATTTTTGCTTCAGTGTTTCGTGAAAAGAGACTTTTCCCGTAGCGTTTTGATAAACGCAGTACGAGAGAACTCTCGTAAGAGAACTTATCACTTTCACAACGAATGGGAGGAGGAATTCTTTTTTACGACTGTGAAAGAAACCTGCGTGTGTCTCATTTGCGGGGCGACTGTGGCGACGGCAAAGCGGCACAATGTGGAGAGACACTTCACTACGTGTCACAAAAGCTACCATGCTAACTACCCACCGGGAAGTGCACTACGGACAGAAAAAGCCCGTGAGCTAAAGGCAGCTTTGGGTAAGCAACAGTCTTTTTTCACGAGGCCGGTGAAAAAGTCACAAAAAGCAACCGAAGCCTCGTTTAGAGCTACACATTTTCTGATCAAGAAGAAAAAGGCATTTTCAGACGGAGAAGTTTTCAAAGAAGCAATGATGATAATTGCTAACACTGTACTTAAAGACGAGAAAAATGGAACCGATCTAATCTCCACTCTCTCTGACGTCCAACTGGGTGCATCTACGATGGCTAGACGAGTGTCAGATATGTCTGGTAATTTGGCCGATCAGCTGGACCGGGATCTGGCAAAGTGCAGCTGGTTTAGCATCCAGTGCGACGAGTCCGTGGACAGCAGCAGTACAGCGCAGCTGTTAGTTTTTATCCGGATGGTGTTTGAAGATTTCTCCACAAGAGAAGAACTGCTGACACTACTGCCATTAAAGACAACTACGAGGGGAGTTGACATTTATAACACAGTGAAGGAGTTTTTCGTGCAGAAAAAGGTACCATTGGAAAAGCTGGTAGCGGTGACTACAGACGGGGCTCCTGCTATGATCGGCCGACATGCAGGTTTCATCGCTCACTGTAAAAGTGACCCAGACTTCTCAAAATTTCTGCATTATCACTGCATCATTCACCAGCAGGCGTTATGTGCAAAAGTGATCGGCTTTGGACACGTGATGACTCCCGTTGTAAAAATCATAAACGACATCCGCTCCAAAGCAAAACAACACAGGATTTTCAAGGTGCTATTGGAGGAGATGTCAGCTGAATATGGTGACCTGCTTCTACACACAGAAATCCGATGGCTCAGCAGAGGACGAGTTTTACTTCGTTTTTTGTCACTTTTGGGTGAAATAAAAGAGTTCAAGCAGTCCAAAGGCGAAGACGTCTCACTGCTAGAGGACACAGAGTGGACACTTGACCTTGCATTTTTGACGGACATTACTGGGAAACTAAACGACTTGAACTGCCAGCTGCAAGGCAAAGGTAAGACTGTTGTTGATATGATAAGTGCTTTAAATGCATTTAAAGCCAAGATGAACGTTTTTTCTGTGGATTTACAGAGAAAAAAGGTGCTGCACTTTCCCTCTGTGCAGTCGGTGCTGAAAGACAATGCTTCTGCATCTGAAACATTTGACAAAGTTGCAGAAAAGTACTGTGAAGTCATAAACAGACTTGGGCAAGAGTTTGAGAATAGGTTTTGTGACCTTCATCAACTTGAGCCATGTGTGTCGTTCATTTCCAATCCTTTCATGAAAGTGGACACAACATGGTTTGCTGAGCAACTAAGTGCAACTTTCAACTTGGATGCTGGACAGGTGGAGATTGAAATCATAACACTGCAAAATGACCTCCACCTCAAAGCCTACCAGGCTGCCCCAAACTTTTGGTCCCTTGTTGACAACGAGAAGTACAGTGGAGTATGCACAGCAGCTATGAAGGTTGCTAGCCTGTTTGGTTCAACCTATCTATGTGAATCAGCGTTTTCTGACATGAACTTCATCAAGAACAAACACAGAACACGCCTCACTGATGCACATCTGAAAGACTCACTCACAGTTGCAGTGTCAAGTTACACACCAGATTACAATACACTGGTGAACAGCATGCAATGCCAGTCTTCCCACTAAAAAAGAAACAGATACCAGATGTTGTCAGTGGCAACATAGCAGTGCCATGGCAAAGTTTAAAATAATGAAGAATTGTTCAATTTAAAAGTGTGTTAAAAATGCTGATTTGGTCCTTAGTTCAAAATGTGACAGTTCATTTAAAAATATGTAAGTTGATTTTTCTAACATTAATAATTGATAACTTTTTGAAACAACATAGTTCATGATTTGTTACAAGGGTTTGTCAGTGGATAGTAAAAATGGGACATTTTTCTCTCTTAAAATATTGAAGAATTGTGTTCAATTTAAAAAGTTTTTTAAAAAATGCCACAGATTTGGTCATGAGTTCAAAATGTGACAAGATTTATTTAAAAATATGTAAGTTGATTTTTCTAACATTACATAATTGATAACTTTTAAAAAAAAAACAGTTCATGATTTGTTAAAAGGGTTTGTCAGTGGATAGTGAAAATGGGACATTTTTCCTATGAAATGTAGTGATGTAAGTGATCATCTAAAAATGTAACAATTACTGATATTAAAGTGCTGAATATTGATATCTGTTTCCCTCATTGTTATTGTTGCTAATTATTGTGAGAAATCATTTACGTGATTAGTGTCTTCACATAGAAGATGATTATTATTAATATATAACTAAAGGCAAACTGAGCAAATTTGTTATTTCAGAAGAGCGTATCAAACTGGTAGCCCTTCATATGACTCAGTACCCATGAAGTAGCTCTCAGTTTCAAAAAGGTTGGTGACCCCTGACACACAGGATGTTGGGGTCCACTGGACCCGGGGCTAATAAAAGTGTGGAAATTGTAGGTCCTGTGTAACTTTACTCTGTCCTCCTCCTGTCAGGGCCTGCTGTTAGTGTGTGTATGTTCTTGTATATGGTTTATGAGGACACAAATGTGTATAATGACATGGGTATTACAACGTAAACATGGTTTATGACGACATCTGTGTCCTCATACTAAAACATACTAAATGGTGTTTTTTGAAATTCAAAAAATGCCAAAAGTTGTCTGTGATTGGTAGGTTTAGGGGTAGGGTTAGTGTAGGGGGATAGATTATACAGTTTGTACATTAGAAAAACCATTATGCCTATGGAGAGTGACCGTACACCACATATCCAAGTGAGTCTGTGTATGTGTGTGTGTGGGGGGGGGGGGGGTGTTTTGTGTGTGTGTGTGTGTGTGTGTGTGTGTGTGTGTGTTGTGTGTGTGTGTGTGTGTGTGTGTGTGTGTGTGTGTGTGTGTGTGTGTGTGTGTGTGTGTGTGTGTGCGTGCGTGTGAGAGAGAGATTGTGTGTAAGTGTGAGAGAGAGATTGTGTGTAAGTGTGAGAGAGTGCAAAAGTGAGTTTAGTTTCTACCCCTGCCATTCCTGCCATGAGGTTGCAATTCTTAAATGTGATCTAACAAAGGTAAAGAGAAAATATTAACCATATATGCTGTTTATATTGCTTGTAATTGGGATGAAGTAAACATCTGTTGAGTATTTTAACATAACATTTTTGATTGTGTTGAATTAAAACCCCAAAAATGCAGCGGGTCCACCAGACCCACGAACACTGGCTGAGTAACAAAAATATGCACCACACAAGGGTAAAGGTAAAACTTAAGAACGACGTAGCGTTAAGAAGGTTTCAGGAAATGCAGCCTAGATTAGTGATCAAGAGGAAAATAAAATAAAATGCACCTTTTACCCTGAGTCACATTTAGCTCCGTTGTACCCTTATTTATTTGTTTGTTTGTTTGTTTTGCAGGATTGGAAATGAATATCATTGCAAACAAAACCCAAAGCCTTACCACTGCTGAGGACATGAGGAACCATGTCAAACTCCTGATGAAGCCCTGTGCCAACTGGGAAGAGTATCTGACTCCAGCACCGCTTTCAATAGCCATCCTGGGAGAGCTGGTGTTCATCTCGTCCTCAACAGATTTCTCCATCAATAAAAATCCCCCCATAGGAGGCTACAAATACATTAAACACCCTGATTCCTTCCGCGCTTGCCTTATGCAAGTGTGTATCTCTGGTTGGGGGGCATTTAATGAGGCCCATAAGAACATGGAACTGATTCGCCTCCACACTGCCAACGTTCCAGATTACATGAAGACAGCTGTGAAGATTCTGTTCCTGGGTGATGAAGTTATTGAAGCACTTCTTCCTGATCAGCTGGAAAATATCAAAGTCATTCCAGATAAATGTCTGCAGTTGTCTGATTCAACTGAAAAGTGTTTTAGTGATGTAATCAACACCATCCAGGAGCTGTTAGAAATGTGTGAGTGCAGAGCACTTTTATGGGGAAGAGATGGAAGCAATCAAGATGAATCTAGAAGAGACCAAACTGAGAAAGCAGTCAGCTGAAATGCACAAATGCATTTATTCAAAGCCACCAATGATGCAAAAAGAAGAAAACATGTCAGAGAACATGCGTCCTTCTCAGAGAGCAGCAGATAATGCACGATTCGCCATTGAGCAGACCCAAGCTCAGTTGAACAGCACAAGAGAGACCTATGAGAAGTGTCTGGAGAACTTCGAGAAGAACCATAAGGAACTAGATGAAATCATGGCCACTATGAGAAATTGTAACCTGAAAGAGATCGACTTCAAAACTACCATAGAAATGCTGTTCAAAGGAATGGATGCCATGGGGAGAGTGAAGGAGCAGTGGGAGAAGATGGCACTCTTCTTTCAGATGGTTTCCTACATTCTGAAAAACTTGAGCAAAACTCTCTCAAACTTTGTCTCAGCATCCGAGAAAACACAACCACTCTCCTACAATGCAAAGCTCTTCGCAAAAGATCTGCTGTACGCTCAAACCTTCCAAGCCTGTAACATTGCTAGTCTCGTCCATATGATCTCTGGAACGTACACAGAGATTTTCAACAAGTACCTGATGGGCTGTGTCAGTTCACTGATCAAACTGATGGCCATGGATCCGAGTAAGCCAGAATTTGAGTGTGAGCGATATCAGCTCCAGGACTCCTGTGATGTGGCACAGAGAGGCATCTTAAAGCTTGTCCTGAAGAATAAAGAGGAGTTTGATAAGGAGAGCACGGCAAGACTAGAAAAGATCAATCGAGAGTTCTCCAAATCGATCGAGAGTCCTCCAAAGAAAATCAAGATTATTGAAGATGCTGTAAAAGCTGGATTCTGTGAGGAAGATGAAGCATCATCCTACTACTGAGAGAATATACTGAAGAAATGTGTATTTTCCAGTTTTACATTGGTAAGCACCGGATGATAATATATATTTCAGACTGAAGCTTTGTTTTTCTTTAACATATAGAAATAATGGGTCATTTTATTAAATTGTATGATTTGACATTTTTTCTTCAATCGGGAGTGTTTTTAAAGTGTCATGAATTCAGAAATTTCACTAAAGAAAATGTAAACAAAAAATAATATTAAAACTAATAATCTGTAATATTAAAGTCACATTTCACCTTAATTTGATTTCAACCTTTTTTGTGTGATAGTTTCATTTTTTTTAAATAGTTTTTAAACAACTGGATTTAAACAACTGTGTATCTCTCTTGCTTTTTAGAAAACATGAGAAAAGACAAACACAACAACCATTCCTGTCATCCCTCAAAATCTGAAATTATATAAATCTTTTCGAGTATCGGTATTTAGTGGAATTTTACTTATAGTGTTTGCTTATGTATTTCTGTTTGGGTTTTAGTGGTACTTCTTTTTACTTTTCTATTTGGACAAGTACTCTATGCAAATATTAATGGAAAGCACAACACACAGTTGTTATAGTTTTGTGTTTATTCTGATATTGTCTTCTGCTATTGATTTTAATTACATATAATGGACTCTTATGCTTGCCAATCTGTGCCGCTTTCTAATAACTTACCATGATTTAAACAAATTGGTAATACTTTACAATAGTTTTAGTTGTTAACAATAAAAAGTACTTGTAAATCTATTATTATTCTCAGTTGATTTCATTTAGTTACATTTTAACATTTTACATTTACATTATAAAATACTTATTACAGTTACATTTTACATAATACATCTCTAACCCTAACCCTAATACATTATTAAAATCAAAAGTTACCAAAAGTTGTTAATTGTTATGAGGAGGCAGGAATGAAGCGGAGAGAGAATCCATATGCAAGCAAACTTTAATATAACAATCAGGAAATCCAGGCAGAACACGGAACTCAGGACAGGAAACAGCTACAACGACCGACAAACAACTACTGAAGCACAGAGGTTTAAATACAAATGCAAACAAGCTAAAAAAGATATCAAGGGGGCGTGGTAAATAAGAATTACCTGGGAAGACTAATAAACAATAAAAACTACAAAGGACTACAAAACATGGCACAGAACAGGAAATAACAAGTCCACACAAGACAAGGGGAACACAAGACAGAAATCATGACAGAGCCCCCCCTTTAAAGAGTCATACAAAAATCTGTTTATGAAGAGAATGAGTCAGTGTTTCAATATGATCATCATGTTTTAGGTGTAATATATGATCCTGTCAATCAAACTGAACAGACTGCATTCAGTCACTTCTGCTGTCTGGACGTGATGCTTTCCATTTGAGACACAGAAACTTTTACATTCTTACACAATTACTGTCACAACGGCTGATTCTTGATTTATGATCATGCACTATATTTTTAATAACATTTTCAAATACAGTATATTTACACCATTGCCTATAAATGTAATGATTATGTAACAATTACTGTCATAATGGCTGATTCTTGATCTTGATCTTTTTTATGATATTTTTATATAATAAAGTTTTTAATCTCCTATAAATATAATCATCAGTTTAACTAAAGCAGAAGTGAAAGTGTTCCAGTCCAGATCATGTAACCAATCAAAGAGTGAGACTGAAACCCCATTTGCATTGTCAGGGTGGAGTGATTGTGATCCTCTCAGAATAGAGCAGCTCTGTCTCCAGAGACCATGTTCAAACCCCAAGAGCTTTATTTGACATTTACTGCTACATCAACCTTCTGAAAAGCACCTGCATCTTCATCTGTTAGTTCAATGATGTTGTCAGACACAAAGTGAACTTGTTGAGAAGCTTTATTGAATGTTGCAGCAAACACAGATTTAGAGAGATTTGTGAACAATATTTGAGAGAAATAGGCCTTTTGTGTACATAGAAAAAGTCTTAGATCTTTGAGTTCAGATAATGAAAATTGGGGGCAAAAACAAAAGTGTTGTGTTTATAATTTTGCTCAGTGTATTAGTTATATCTGATATGTATCTGTGTTCTCTCTGTCAAAAGACTCTTCTAAATGTTGTGTACAATAGTTTGATATGATTCACAACATGAGGAAGTTGTTTGATAATGTGTTTGTGACTGATCTACAGTCTTCAGGATAATGATTTAAATAGAGAGAGTCACTTTGCATTGTCAGCACATGCTTCAGTGCTCTGAGAGTGTTTATAGTGCTGTGAGTTTAACACTTCATGACTGAGAGCAGAACAGAACACACTCTTCATCATCACACAAGATTAAACTACAGCAATAAACACAATCAACATCTTCATCTGGACCATTGCACTGTTTATTCAAGGTAAGATGTAAAAACTGACTCTGGTTTTGGTGTTTTTGTAAAAGTATATGATGATAATAGTTTTAAACACTAATAGTTTTTCTTTTCTCTTCTTCAGAATCCAGAGGAGTGACTCTGACTCAACCTGAAGTTAAAACTGTCCAACAGAGTCAAACAGCAACAATAGAGTGTAATATAGATGTAGGAATATACAGCAATGGTTTATACTGGTATCAGCAGAAACCTGGAGAAGCTCCTAAACTCCTGATTTATGGCATAAACACCCTTTATACTGGAACTCCATCTAGATTCAGTGGCAGTGGAACAGCAGGTACTGGACGTGATTTTACTCTGACCATCAGTGGAGTCCAGACTGAAGATACAGGAGATTATTACTGTCAGAGTTATCACTATATCAACAGTAAAGATGTGTTCACACAGTGATAAAGAGTCGTACAAAAACCTCTGTCAGTCAGACGTCACAGTGACTGCACTGATACAGCTGAGAGAAACTGCAGCTGCTGATGGAGGATCACAAACTACACAATATCAAACCTTTCACTGACTTTATTCATTTATTATGATGTACTAAGTAAACACATAATCTTATATCCCTTACTAAACTGGACTAAAATGTGGAGAAAATGTGAGTGGAGCTTGTTCTTGTAAAGCCTCTACACTGTAATAATTGCACTTCCATCCTTTACATCTTTATATTACTGAGTTCCCTCTGTCAGCGAGAGAGTTTTCCTGCACTTCAACGAGCATCTAGAAAGAGACATTTCTCACTTCACATCAGAAGGCCTACTCTCTCATCCCAGCATAGAAAAACACATGTACGAATGAGACGCTAAAACGAAAATGGTTAAAAGCACCATTTTTAAGGAAAATCTACTAATCACACTGATGCACATTATTACAGAAACCCTTAACAATATTTTAAAACCATAAATGCATTGATTATGATACAAATTGAGAGAAAAACTACCTTTGCGATGTATCTTCCTATGGTGTCCCTATAATTAAAGTCCCATCACAACAATTCAAATCAGAATCACTACAGCAACATGATTTTGGTTCATTTTTAAATTGATAACAGCAGACTATGTGGTTTACGATGTAGTCAATTTTTTCATCATATGTTTATTTTATTTTTTTCGGTTTCTGAGTTCGGTGTGTACGTCACCAAATCTAACTTTATATTACCTTAATCACGGTCTTGTTGGCTAAAACAGCACCATTTTGAAACATGTCAGCAACTGTTAGCTAGGCTTAAAATATGTTTTACACAGCGGGTTAGATGTAGCTCAGTGTTATAACTAATCCACCAAGTGTACAACGATAATGAAATGAAAACAGGGAGCCACACAACTTTTCAGGTTTGAGTATTTATTTATATATTTATTTTGCCACATTTAACTTTGTTGGACTTTCACAAACAATGTTGGAATTTGAATGTCAAAGTATAATTTTTTCCCCCACATTTGTTTACTATGCATTGATCACTTATTTATTTATTAAGAATATAGTCTGTTTTTCATGCAATAAACCCTTTAAAGGGGACATATCATGCTAAATCCACTTTTTTTTAGCCCTTAAATGCATTTTGTTGTATATTTTTAGTGTTTAGTAGTATAGAAAATTTGAAATTAGTCTCTTCAGGTGTTTCATTGATATCTTTATATTCTGTTTTGGCCTTATTTTTCAACCTGTTCCGATTTTTCTATTCTCTATGACGTTTTGTGAACAATGACGTCACAGTATTTGCAGCGGATCTGCCAAATAAGGACATCGACTACCGGCTCAATACTTCGAGCAATCCGCCATTTTTATTTCTCGCTACTATTTTGTAGTCCAAGCTCAAAGATGCAGAACTTACGAGAGGGTAAGTCAAAATGTTTGGTTGTTGGATGTAGTAACCCACACGCTTCATTACACCGTCTCCCAGCATCAGAACCTCTTCGAAGTGCCTGGTTGAGTTTTATTTTTTACGGAAATGTACCCATAAAGTCATTTATGTGTGCGCGAATGCCAAAGCGATTTTTTGTCCCGCCAAAGTCTTATTTGATCGGTGAGTAATGTAGATGAACTGCCGCGCTTGTGACAGGGCGCATGTTTAACTGAAAGAACGAGCAGAGAGAGAGCCGGTCTCTCTCTTCAGAGCCAGGCGAAAGTGTAAACAACTTCACCGTCTCCAAACTAGGCGCTGTCTTGCTCTCTCTCCCTCACACATATTAAACAAAATAAATCGACACGGTGGTAAAAGGTCGGAAGACCAAAGTTTCATGTGGAGCATTCAGAGATATTTTTTTCCTGAATTACCGTGTGAATTGTGCTAAATAAGTCGCCTTATCTTCTCTGAAAAGCGTTCCGGGCATTCAGCTGACATAAAACAACACTTTAATAAAATGAAAAAACTATCCAATGATGAAATGTTTTCTGTGTTGACACAAATCTTGGATGTCCAAAAGTTTCTGTGCCGCTAGATAATCGTATCTCTGCTATCAAACTACAAAAATGGCCGAACGGGCTGGAGTTGAACCGAGTGTGGGCGGGGTATGAAGTGTCTCAATTGTATTTAAAGAGACCACATCAAAACGAGTTGCTCTCAGACGCACATCAGAAAAGGGGTAGAAAAGGGGCCTGTGGAGCTATAATAATAATGAGGAATTCAGACCCAAGCATTGCAGTTCCGCTTTATATAGACCACAAATGTATGATTTATATGTAAAAAGGAACGATTTAAAAGCATGATATGTCTCCTTTAAAATGTGATTTTAAGCTCGACTTTATTATTATTACTGTTATTATTAATAATAATTTTGCATGCAGCTGCCACACACAAATATAATTCAATTGCAATTACAATATTTGATTATTTTATTTATTTATTGCAAAACTGTGCAGCCCTTTCCTTTATCTCCATCCATGATATTGATCCCTAATAGAAGGATGATTGGATGAGGGATGGATGAATGATATCTATCTATACAGATGCACAAACAATATTAAACTATACAGAAAATATTGTACTGAATTATGTGCTTTACATTTGCACAGAGACATTGTTGGGGAACCACTGATCTAGAGTTTCATGTCTGAACTCAATATTTATTTTTAACTGTGTGTATTTGAGTGTAAATGTAACGGGGCGAACAAGACGAGAGATGTGCGGATCCATATGCAAGGCTTTATTCCAAAACATGGTCATAATACAAGCAGGGTCAATAAACAGCAAACAGGTATGGCAGAGACATGACACAGAATAAACCTTAGGGCAAGCGTGGGTAGACGATTGGCGAACAATATCCAACAGGGGCAAGGCAAAGAGAGATAATCCAGGTAAACAGCAATAATCCAAACGAGGTGCAAACAGAGTCCAAAGGGCTAGGCTAAGGGTGAATCCAGGAAACACGGGCAAGAATCAGAACACAGGAAAACGCAAAGGACAAGGCAAGACTAAGATCACTGGAAGGGCTCTGTAGAGTAGCTAACACTAGGGGAGTGCTAAACACAATACAATTAAGGATGGCTGACGCGAAACAGTCGTTCCGAAGCTTTGCGAGATCCCAAAGCGCAGATGTGTCGAAACACTGATTCGAAGCGTGATTCAAAACACCCATGTCACGTGACTTTGGCCAAACGAAGCCTCGAAGTGTTTCACTAAGTGTTTCATCAGGTGTGGTCCGCCGAATCAGCGTTTGATTGACACGGTCGGGAACAGACCCCACAATCGCACATCTGTATAAAAGTGAAATCAACGCATTTTGACCTCGTGGGTTTTTGTGAGAGGAGTTTGATTTTGAGATAGCGGATTTTTGTTAATATAGTGACATAGTGCGATTTGATTAGTTATAGGCTATTTAGGCTTATATTTAAATTCACACAACACATTGACTGATAGGCAGTATATAGGCTAGATTACAAACTTTTGGGACACTGTTTAAAAAGTCCATAGCCCTGTGCCCTACAACCTAATGTCCCAATCACAACTGCCAATCATGTTAAAAATAGCTTCAATGTGAATATAATATAATATTGTGTGAATATACATTTTATGGTCTACGTATGAGTACCCAATATACTGCCAGTGACGATATCATTTTGCTTTTCCTATTTGTTGTAGGTATACATTCCATTACATTTTTCTCTGCACTCTGAGTATAAACGTTCATAACTAACTTACTGGAAAGAGAGAGCAGTAGCCTAATCTTTCCTCATTTCTATGTCCTTGCTAAAAAATATCTTTGCATGCCAGCGACAAGTGTCCCTTGTGAGAGGATTTTTTCAAAGGCTGGAGAAATTATCTGTAAAAAAAGAAGTAGGCTAAGTCCTTCCACAGCAGAGAAATTAATATTTTTGAATAAAAAATTCTAAAAAAGTGAGACATTGTGGCTTGATTTATTTTATTAATATTCATTTTGCAGGACCAAAATAACATTATGCACAGTGAGGAGCCTACAGGTTACAAGCTTCACATATTAGAAAAAAAATAAATAAATAAAAAATGTAATGGCTCGTCAAGGTTGTTTCAGAGCAACACCTGCAAGTGACCACTAGGTGTCACCGTTGAGACGGGTGTCGGATTGATTCGAAGCCTCGAAACAATATGGCACATTTGGTTCAATAGTTTCATTGGTTCACGAAGCCTCGATCTGCCCATCACTAAATACAATACTCGACAACAGGGAGAGAAAGTCCAAGGCTGAGTCCCAATTCGCCTACTTATACTACGACCTAAAAGTATGTACTTTTTTTGTGAGGAAAAAGTACATACTTTTGAGTGTGTAGCAAAAGAGTATGCACGTTCAGGGACATACTTCGATGACGTCATGCAACGTGAACTTGAACGTGGTTGCCTAGTTACGCACACCTCGACTTAACAAAACATTTAACATTTCATTCATTATTATATGTCCAATATAATTTTATTTACTATTCCCATCTTTTTTTCCACAATACATTTACAATGTGTTTTACCAAATTGAGGAGTGAAGCAGGGCGTCGTCGTAGATCAACCAGACGCAGGTCGTTTGTGAGGCGGCTGGTTCTGACGTTCATGTGCAAATGTGTGTAACGAAAGCTATTATTTTCTGAGTTAAAATATTTAAAGTTTAAAGTGTAACTATTGTTTAACGTATTTTATACTTAATCTTAATCTTATACTTATGTATAATACTTAAAAATACCCCGATGAAAATGAACCATGCTTTTACTATAGTAAAAGTGTAGTAACCATGTTTCTTTGGTTGGACTGATAAAGTTAACATTTGTACAGCCACAGTATTACTACAAATAAGTCAAACAGAAACATCAAAATAAATACATAAAAAAGACACTTGCATGACACTGTACTAGAGCCTTTTTATTTATTGTTCTGTAGCCTGCAATGAGGCGCTGAGTATCTTGATCGGACCCTACAAGATAAACACGGTACTTTTTTGGCAAAACATAAACCCATTAATATTACGAGACAATAAAATATAACTTTTATTAGGGTTAAACATTTGAATTCTTACACTTAAAAACTGAGGGCGCATCTCCACTGCTGCATCCGACTGCCAGGTTTACATCATCACCACTATCACCGCAAAGCTCCTCCCTCCCGCACGCAATGGGTTGTGGGTAATATTAGCCGTTAGAGTGTGCATTGATCTGCACTTCGAATTCTAACCGGAAATAGTAGACCATCCGGGTATCTTTGGAACACTCATTTCAACATACTACGATTTGGGACGTACTAATTCTAGTTTCGCATACTATTTAGGACGGATAGTATGCGAATTGGGACTCAGCACAAGGCTTATAAAGAGTGTGAGATAGTGTTTGATAGTTCTCAGGTGTGAGCGTGATTATTGGAATCAGCTGTGTGTGTCGTCAATGCAATGAATGATGGGGATTGTAGTGAAGTGCAAGAGTCCATGCTGTGAGTGGGCGACCTCTGGTGGTGACCAACCGGAAGTGCAGTGACCAGATTCGTGACAGTAAATGTGTATGTCAGTATATTTAATGTTACTGTGCTTCGGCCATTTAAAGCCTCAACAGATGAGCAGAAATCGTGAACACAGTGACACACAGTAGCAACTCTGAGGGTCAGGCTTACAGTTGATGTCAAGTTTAGGCTTTAGACAACAGGGTTAGGCTTCTACATCAGTGTTATTCACCATCATTTCCCTCTGATTTTAGAGAGACTGAACTCGATATATATATATAATTTTTTTAACTGTGTGTATTTGGGTGTAAATGTGTATGTCAGTATATTTAATGTTACTGAGCTTCGGCCATTTAAAGCCGTTCTTTAAGCCTGTCAGTAAAGCTCTTTGACTCTGATGAGTCTGAGGTGAGTCTGTATCTCGTCCTGATCTCTCTTCGGTCTCGTCGTGAGCTCACAGTCTACAGCAGCTTTTGCATTCAGAGGGTGTTTTATATGATCAGCACATGCTTCACTCTGCATGTGTTTATAGCTCTATGAACTGAACATGACATGATCAAGAGCTCTTCTTCATCAACCAACAAACATGACTTTCAGCATCATCTTCCTCTTGACTCTGGCAGTGTTTAGTTCAGGTTTGAATAATGATTTATGATTGTATTTTTAACACTAATAACACTATATCATTACAATCAACATCACTCTTGTGTTTATGAGGAGAATGAGTCAGTGTTTCAAACTTTTACATTCTTACACAATGTCAGAATGGATGATTCTTGACTTATGATCTTGTTTTTTAAATTATTGTTATTATATTTTTATATTTAAAATACCATCACCTGCTTTTGCAGAAGTGAAAGTGTTCCAGTCCAGATCATGTAACCAATCAGAGAGTGAGACTGAAAACCCCATTTGCATTGTCAGGGTGGAGTGATTGTGATCCTCTCAGAATAGAGCAGCTCTGTCTCCAGAGACCATGTTCAAACCCCAAGAGCTTTATTTGACATTTACTGCTACATCAACCTTCTGAAAAGCACCTGCATCTTCATCTGTTAGTTGAATGATGTTGTCAGACACAAAGTGAACTTGTTGAGAAGCTTTATTGAATGTTGCAGCAAACACAGCAGATTGAAAGATCACACACACACACACACACACACACACACACACACACACTCAGTTTCAGTATTGAGTTGTAAATGACTCCAGCTGCAGCACTAGACTCATGTGAATCCTGCCTGACACAGGACACTCAGATACGGCTCATCTTCAGGAGAGAAACATCAGCACTCAGAGCTCTTGTGGAACGAGACCTCATGAGGAGCTCCATCATGTGTTACTCTGCAGACGTACAGCTCTCCCTCTTCCCAGCGTGCTTTGCTGAGGGTCAGGACGCTACTGCGGCTGTAGCGGCCGTCCTGCTGGCTCTCTGCGCTGGTCAGAACCCCCTCGGTGACCTCTGACCCGTCCAGTGTCCAGCTCACCAGCGCCCCCTGTGGAGAGTAAGAGCTGAGCAGGCAGAGCAGTGCGGCTGAGTCTCCAGAGATCTGCAGAGAAGAGGGCGGCAGCAGAGACACTGAGGGCTTCACTGTGGGACCAGCTGCAGGAGACAAACACAACACATTCACACACACACACACACACAACACACTGCACTGCACTGCACATTCACAGCATAGGAATAATGCTGCTCTAGCTTTAGATTAAATCATTATAAAACAATATCAGTAACACTTTATTTAAAGCTTTCATACATATTGCATTATAAAAGTATTTTTAATGCATTAATTATGCACTGCTATATACATTAAAATGCATGTATGATCTCATCAATAAGTGTAACAGCAGTTATAACACATATTATCTATTCATTGATCCACCTTTATGAAGAACAACCCTTTTGAGATGAAACAATGAAATAGCAAATATTATAATGCATTTTAGATTTGGTTACAGTTATTTATGATAAGATATAAGGCATTGTAACACATTATGAAACACTTTATAATGCATTAAAGGCTTTAAGTAAAGTTTCACCACATTATGTAATAATAATTATCATTAATAAATGTTGTTCTTGTTTCAACTTATTTTAAATTGTATGTTTAGGAATATTATAAGAATTAAATAGACTTACTGAACACTAATTATAACTGCAGTTATAACACATTATAATATTATCTATTAATAAAAAATATAATACACTAAAACTCATGACAAACAACCAATTTTAGACGTAACAAAGGGATTAGCAAATATTATAAAACATTTTAACTTTGGTTTCAGTAATTTATGAAAACATATATGACACTATAACATACATTATTGATACCTTTAACTTTTAACATTTTAACTTTTAAAATGATGTTATAATAATTTTTGAAAATATATATATGGCATCAAAATCTACTAATGAATACGTTTGATACCTTTATAATGCATTATACATAAAGGCTTCAAGTAAAGTTTGCCACAATATCTAATAATAATTACTATTAATAAATGTTGTTCTTGTTTCCACTGTAAAACACTTTCTGAAATCTAAATTGTATTTTTGCATTAGGTGATTAAATAGACAGACTTACCGATCACCAGTTTAGTTCCTCCACCGAATGTGACCCACAGTGATACAATCTAATGAAACGCTCGTACAAAAACCTCTATTCCACTCGAATGAACACACACTCCAGCAGAGAGAGAGAAACAACACTTCATCACACTGATATTAGAAGATCCTCAGCTCTTCTCAACACTCACTCATTCAGATTTGACTAAATGCTTTCTGATATAACACTGTTTAAAGAAATATATTTGATGAGCTGTGACCTCTGAGGTGACCTTTGACCTCTTTGATCATGGATGATGTTGTGGAGTTTCTCATAATGATGCTTCTGTTCTTCATATGCAGATCAATCATCATGATTCACAGAAAAACCTGCAGCTTCAAATAAATGAATCAATAATTCTGAACATTTCAGATGCACATTGTTTAATATATAATGACCTGATTATGAGTCCTGATGAACTTCATGCATGTGGAAAATGTGGGGAAAAATAAATATCAAGATAATATTTCCCAGCAACATGTCAACATTGATTCCAAAGACCATAATAGATTTTTTTCGACTTTTTTTCTGGTTTACTCTAAATATAGTAAAATTGATTTATTTAGTTATTGAGTTCTCATTGTTAACATGCTTATAAAGTGCAGCACATAAATAAATATTAATGGTGTTTAAATTGACACTCTACACCATGGATCACCAAACTAAGGCCCGCAATAAATGTAATATCTGTGGTATTTCAAATTAAAACAAAGTGTGAAGACTTGATTACTACTTTTGCAAACCACTAGTAAAGATAAACAAATATGTGCCAGGAATCAAGTGTGGATATAGTAGTGTGGATATAGTAGTGTTGATATAGTAGAGTTGATATAGTAGTGTGGATATAGGATATAGTGGTGTGGATATAGTAGTGTTGATATAGTAGTGTGGATATAGTAGTGTGGATATAGTAGTGTGGATATAGTAGTGTGGATATAGTAGTCTAGATATAGTAGTGGGGATATAGTAGTGTTGATATAGTAGTGTGGATATAGTAGTGTGGATATAGGATATAGTAGTGTGGATATAGTAGTGTTGATATAGTAGTGTGGATATAGTAGTGTTGATATAGTAGTGTGGATATAGTAGTGTGGATATAGTAGTGTGGATATAGTAGTGTGGATATAGTAGTCTAGATATAGTAGTGGGGATATAGTAGTGTTGATATAGTAGTGTGGATATAGAAGTGTGGATATAGTAGTCTAGATATAGTAGTGGGGATATAGTAGTGTGGATATAGTAGTGTGGATATAGTAGTCTAGATATAGTAGTGTGGATATAGTAGTGTGGATATAGGATATAGTAGTGTGGATATAGGATATAGTAGTGTGGATATAGTAGTGTGGATATAGGATATAGTAGTGTGGATATAGTAGTCTAGATATAGTAGTGTGGATATAGTAGTGTGGATATAGTGGTCTAGATATAGTAGTCTAGATATAGTAGTGTGGATATGGTAGTGTGGATATAGTAGTGTGGATATAGTAGTGTTGATATAGTAGTGTGGATATAGTAGTGTGGATATAGTAGTGTGGATATAGTAGTGTGTATATTTAGTACTGTGGATATAGTAGTGTGGATATAGTATTGTGGATATAGTAGTCTAGATATAGTAGTGTGGATATAGTAGTGTGGATATAGTGGTCTAGATATAGTAGTCTAGATATAGTAGTGTGGATATAGTAGTCTAGATATAGTAGTGTTGATATAGTAGTGTTGATATAGTAGTGTGGATATAGATGTGTTGATATAGTAGTGTTGATATAGTAGTGTTGATATAGTAGTGTGGATATAGTAGTGTGGGTATAGTAGTGTTGATATAGTAGTGTGGATATAGTAGTGTGGATATAGTTAGTGTGGATATAGTGGTCTAGATATAGTAGTCTAGATATAGTAGTGTGGATATAGTAGTGTGGATATAGTAGTCTAGATATAGTAGTGTTGATATAGTAGTGTTGATATAGTAGTGTTGATATAGTAGTGTGGATATAGTAGTGTGGATATAGTAGTGTTGATATAGTAGTGTTGATATAGTAGTGTGGATATAGTAGTGTTGATATAGTAGTGTGGATATAGTAGTGTTGATATAGTAGTGTGGATATAGTAGTCTAGATATAGTAGTGTGGATATAGTAGTGTGAATATAGTAGTGTGGATATAGTAGTGTTGATATAGTAGTGTGGATATAGTAGTCTAGATATAGTAGTGTGGATATAGTAGTGTGGATATAGTAGTGTGGATATAGTAGTGTTGATATAGTAGTGTGGATATAGTAGTCTAGATATAGTAGTGTGGATATAGGATATATCCAGTGAAAAAAGTTTGGTGACCCCTGCTCTACACTCATGATTCTCCAGTCATTTCAGTGGCCTAGAAATATTTTCACTGGTCCCTCTTTATGGTGTCCATCATGACCAGCTGAATTTATCTCACTTTATCTTGGTAGCAAGATTATCATATTATCAGAAACATTCTCTTGATGTAAATTAAACTGCATGACAGTGAATAGATTATTTCTATAGCGGCTCTGAAAACTGAAAATGTTCCATCCACACTGATAGATGTCAATATAAAGAACCCTAGTGACTAACCTATCAACCTGCCAAACATAAAATATTTCACAATTAATCACTAAATGGTACATCACTAAATAACATTATTCTGAGAGTAAAATCTTCTGTGTAGAGTTTATGAGTTTGTTATCAGCACAAGCTGTTGTAAATCCAGCCCACTTCTTTGCATTGTCAGCACATGCTTCAGTGCTCTGAGAGTGTTTATAGTGCTGTGAGTTTAACACTTCATGACTGAGAGCAGAACAGAACACACTCTTCATCATCACACAAGACTAAACTACAGCAATGAACACAATCAACATCTTCATCTGGACCATTGCACTGTTTATTCAAGGTTTGTGTAATACAGTTTTTACAATAATTGTTAATTCTCCTAAAATGTGAAATATATATTAATAATTTTTATTTCTGTTTTCTTTCAGAGTGTAGAGGACAGATCACTGTAACTCAAAGTCCATCAATAACAGCAGTTCAACCAGGAGAAGAAGTCAGAATAAACTGTAAAACCAGCAGTAGAGTGCTTGGTGGTGATGAATTACACTGGTACTCACAGAAACCTGGAGAAGCTCCTAAACTCCTCATATATGAAGCAACATCCCGTTATACTGGAACTCCATCTAGATTCAGTGGCAGTGGATCTGGCAGTGATTTTACTCTGACCATCAGTGGAGTCCAGACTGAAGATACAGGAGATTATTACTGTCTCAGTTATCACAGTGGTCCAGTGTTCACACAGTGATAAAGAGTCGTACAAAAACCTCTGTCAGTCAGACGTCACAGTGACTGCACTGATACAGCTGAGAGAAACTGCAGCTGCTGATGGAGGATCACAAACTACACAATATCAATTCACAGACTTTATTCATTTATTATGATGTACTAAGTAAACATATAATCTTATATCTCTTACTAAACTGGACTAAAATGTGGAGAAAATGTGAGTGGTGCTTGTCGCTGTAAAACTTTTCTCCACAATATTATCTATATTATTACTGTAGGAAAGTCAATCCTTTAATTGCATTTCCATACTTCACCATTAGAGGGTCACATGTCTTTTACATTACTGAGTTCAGTGGAAGCCCTGAACCGGCACTGCAATATGAAAAAATAAATAAATCTAAAATGTTGTGGTCAGGGTCCGAAATTAACACCCGGCAAGTGCCAAATGCGGGTAGATTTTCCGTTTGGCGAGTAAATCTCAAAAGGCTATCCGCCACACTGGCGGGTGAATGTTCATACCAAAATAGTAATGTAATAAAATGTTTATTACAATTGCATTTTGTAATGTTATAAAATATCTGGCATGATGGCTCAGAGTTGTTGTGTTTGCCAGTCACTAATCTGGGGACGAGGTTAGCTAGCCACAGAACGTCTCTAGCGCTCCAAGTCTCGCGGCTCTGTCTCTGGGGCCGGAAGGTAAACAGTGCCGTGAGACTTGGAGCACTAGAGACGGTCTGTTGCTAGCTTGTACTGCAGCTAACTTCCGGTCTGCAGCTAGCTGCCGCTTATTAGCTGTTATGTGGCGACATTTACCAGGACTGAGCCAACCTTTGAAACAAAAACCACAGATGAAAAGGGGGACGAATTACATAAAAAAGAAAGTTTTGTGAGAAATGGAGGTTTGGAGATAACAGAGTTTCAAGAGGCTGGCTACAATATGATTCTGACGCTGTCGTGATGAGTTGTTCTGTGTGTCGCCAGTATGCTAAAGATAAAAGCAGAAACAACTCATTTGTCATCGGAAATAAAACAATGAAACTTGAGAACATTCGTGACCATGAAAACAGCAAGTGTCACATTGCCTGCGTGTCTGTGTCCCTGGCTCAGTCGGAGCCTCTACTCTTGAAAACTTCTGTGTGTGAAGAGTGAGAGAGCAAGTTGGTTGCTCTGGGAACTGATGGAGCTGCTGTTATGACTGGAGCCAAGAGTGGTGTGGTCAGGGCCTACATCATCGGCATCCACTGTATGCCACACCGCCTTGAACTGGCCTTTTCTGATGCCATCCATTTCAATGTGATGTTTCAGATAATAGAAGACCTCCTCAGTGGACTCTACATATTCTACCACACCAGTCACTGAACAGGGCAAACCTCGTAACCAGCTTCCAGGCTCTTGGGCACACACCACTGGAGCACACCAGAATTGCCCGATGGGAAGGACAGCTATTGCGTGCACTGGATCACTTCCTGTGAGGTTACCAGGGGCTTGTCCAGCACCTGGAACAGGTATTGGTCTAGATCGCTACTGTATAATATGTACTCCAAAAGTCATCATCAATATGTAATGTCAAGTAAATAACAAGAAGTAATATTACAATTGGTCAATGCTTTATACACTAATAAAACATTTCATTATTCTTTTTTAACAGCAAGTAATTGTCTATTTGTATGTCTTTGTTCTTTATGCATTTTAGATTCAATCTGCTGATGCCCAAAATGTCAGAGTTGTCCAGCAAGCCAAGGCCAGGAAATACTATAGTACTGTGAGGGAGGCTGTTGTTATCCGCTTCTGTGGCTTCCTGCATGACACACTAAACCCACCTGAGCATCTGTCTGCCTGTCTGCAGAGGTCCACAATCACCATAGCAGAAGCCCACAGCTCCTTGTGCTCAACACAGGCAGTACTTAAGAAGTACAAAACCAAGTATGTTCATTTAAGCTGCAATAAGAAATACTTAAAGAGAATTAAGAGAAATGATTACATTAATAAGAGAGGGAGAATATGAAAGAGTATGAGGCTTTTATCATCAGAAAAGGGCCCATGATGAAGGCCACAATGGCCAACAGCTATGAGGGAATTTCGCTGACCAGAGGTGACAGCAAGACCCTCGGCCTCGTCGTCTCACAGGACAAAACGCTTGGCAGTCTAGTGGAGAGTATGACTGACAGGTTCCAGGATGCCAGTGTAGGGGTCCTGTGTGCAACCAAGCTGGTCAGCTTCACCAACTGGCCAGAGTCAGGAGATGCAGCAGCAGGATACTTTATGTTTTGTATTACAGGGCAGTCAGGTTAGGTTCAGGTTCATGATCATATTTTTATAGTTTGAGAAGTAAAACTGCATGATGCTTGTTGTAATGTTGTATAACATTATTCTAGATTTTGGTGACAATGAACTGGAAACCTTGGTGGACCACTTCAAGCCTGTCCTGGAGGCCTCTGACCTGAATCCCTGACCAGTGGACAGTCCTGAAGGTGCTGATATACCAAGAGCCCCAGTCCCTGGAGAAGATATCCTGGTTCCATGTCAACAGGAGCCATCAGCATGAATTGGTTGACCTAGTCCTGTCCTTCACTGCCTCCACAGCTGAATGTGAAAGAGGTTTTAGTACCATGAAACAGGTGAAAACCAATTGGCGCTCCAACCTAAAGTCTGATACACTGTCAGATCTCCTTATGGTCCAGCTGTCCTCTCCAGAGATCAGGGAGTATGATCCAAGCAAAGCTGTGATGCTGTGGCACCAAGACTCTGTCAGGAGTAGGAGGCCAGAATTCATGGACCATGCAAAAGGGGTAATTGCGGTAGAGATTGAGGAGTCGGATGAGGTTTAAGTTCATTAGATTAAGCATCTGATAGTTTTACAAAACCTTCAAATGTAGTGTTATGAGCACTAGTTCCATGCTCACATCTTCCATGTCTTACCCATTTGTTGCTCTGTTTTGACTTCTATGTACTCTTATTCATTGTATCTGACATGTTTCATTTGTTTTCATTGTGTGTCTACTTGTTTGACATTTTTGCACTCTGTACAGCACTTTTGGTCAACTACAGTTTCTATAAGTGCTTTATAAATAAAGTTGATTACATTTTGATCAATATATAGATTTTTTTTATTTATTATTATACATTTTAAATTTTGCTCTGGACAATTTTTTATGTTTGTATTCAACATAATACCTTATTATCTCAAATAAATGTACTGAAATTAATGTATATGTGACCAAAAAAAGGCTGTTTATAATTTTGGCCGGTAAAAAATATGCTTGGCTGGTGGATTTTTTCATCTCCCCGTGGCAGGTGAGCCAGAAAGTTAATTTCGGACCCTAATGCCAACTCTTTTAAACTATTTTTGATATTGCATTTTGAATTATGTTTGTATTTTATGCTGATCAGTTATGTATTGTGTATTCTTTTTAATCCTTTTAATTGATATTTAACTCTGCTAGGCAAAATAAATGTTACATCTTGAATTATTCTGAAATCATTATTTTAGTAGATTATAAGGAGGCAGATGCCACCGCAAATCTTAGTCAGGGAAGTTCAAACTAAAGGCGCATGTATGAACGGAGCAGTAGCACGTCATCTGAAGACCTTTTGATTTCTGTTTATCACTGATTTAGTAAGTTGTATGGAAGTGGCTAAAATAAACTACACTTTTGAGTGAGCAGTAGACAACCGACTTAAGAGGTATTAGCCAACCCTGCATCCACTGACTAAAGTCAGAACTGACAAGTTTGTGTCCGTGAGAAACACGATCCGGCCGACGTGATCTCTATGCGGATTTGGGTCCATAATGAATTAATAACTGAAAGTATGAGATCCTCAGAATAATCAACAATCTAAATCAAATCACAATTAATCTTATGATCTGTTCAATCATAATCTGTTCTCTAAGCTGTTAAGATAGAAAATCAGTAAAAAAATAAAGAGTCATTTAAATTTGGATTTAGATTAAATTATTCATGGAGTCAGAATTAAAATTAGAAATCAACTGTTTAATTAATTAAAGTGATTTTTCCAGAAGTGCCAGAAAAGACTGAATACCTGAAACGCTGAATACCTTCGACCACAACATTGGATTCTGTTTTTGGGCCAGTGGATGGAGTTTAGAGTTGATTTGCACCAAAAATACCTTCATACGTTTCTGTCGGCCGGTGTGTGAGCAGCTGCCGCTTGCATTGCTTAAGGCCCTTGCACACCGAGTCTGAAATTATCGCATGCGTTTTTTCGCATTCGTGATTCGGTGGCTCTGAATTGTCAAAACACCATTCAAAATGCTTGCTACGGATGCGAAAAACGCAGAAAATCGAACCTGATTCGTTTTTTATTTTTGACGGACAAAAGTTTCGGAGGCAGTGTGCAAGCGTGACTGACATTTTTTTTTTTTTTTTTTTGACATTCGTATTTATTTTTTAACGTGACTCTTTTTTTATCATTTTTGATAAATGACTCTTGCGCCCGGCGCAAATCTAAAATGTGTTGGTCTGAAGAGCTTCATTATTCATAGGTGTGGTTTGGGCGTAACGTGAAATAAACCAATCAGAGCGTCATCTCACATTCCCTTTAAGAGCAGGCGCGCTTTTTCCTTGGCATATTGCTATTATAACGGCGGATTTGCCAGGAGCGGTTCACAGCCGAGGAGACCGACGTTCTCGTCACGGCCGTAAAAGGCTACGTCTACATTAACTCTTCCGAGTCTGCGATCACGCCGGCGTGATCAAATCACATGACCAGTTTAAGACATTGAAGCATAAAAACAAAGTCACGTTGAGCGCTGCTGTCCACTTCTGTCGAAAGTTTTGTGTTGATAGACCAAGTAAAAACGGAGATATGATAATTTAAACTTTATATATATATTTTTTTTAAATATTGACGCGTTCGTAAAGGAACGCAAGATGGGATGCGACAGGCGTTGCATTTATTCTCATAACTTCGTCGGTTTTTGTCATAAAGCAAAACGGAGAAAAATGTGTGAATCTGCTGACTCTGCTCTTCAGGCTGCACATTTTAGGGAGTGGAGGAGGAGCCAACTGAGCAAAGAAGTGAAATTGAAAGGCGCCCGCGGGAGTCGGGAGATTGACGGAGTAGACAGAGAAACATATATATAGAAAGAGAGAGAGAGATATTATTGCTAGTTTTTGGAAAAGTTTGAATAGATTTTGAGAGTAGTTTAGGAGTAGTGTAGATAGTTTAGGTAGTTTTTTGTGGAAGGAAAATGAAGCGAATGTCTTAGGTCTCATTGTTGACAGAAACTGTTTTGAGGAGTAGCACAGATAAAAAAAAAAAAAACTCACCTGATATTCGTTGTAAATAGTTGTATATATAGTTTGATTTTGTGTTTATTTTACCTTTTGTATAGTATATTTGCACTTTTTAGGAACCCCTCTTACTCAAGGAAGGAAAGCCCTGTAATGTAGCTGTCTGTGTAATTGTACATGAAGTGTTTTGTAGAGTTTCTAAGCAAAAAAGAAGAAAAAAACACCTATTGCCACACCTGCTTTTTGCTGTATATAGTTAGATTTTATCTCAATTTTACCTTTTTTATGTTGTATTTGCACTAATTGGGAACCCTCATACTCTGGGAATGCAAGGCCTTAAATATAGCTCTCTGTATAATTGTGTGCATAAACTTTTAAAAAGTGGCAAAGCTAAAAAGAGAAAAAAAAGCCTATGGCTACACGCGCTTTTTTTTTGTAAATCATATTTGTTTTGTATATAGCTTGATTATATCTGAAATTTACCTGTATATGTTGACATTTACAACTTGTGTTAACATTTTAAACCTTTTAAAATGCTTCATTGAGCATGTTTGTGTTTTTTGTAGTAAAATAACTAATTTTTCTATTCGGATTTTGTGTTTTTTGTGTGATTTTGGGTCCAGTATGTTGATACAGTACATAAAAGTGAAAAAATAATTGTCTGTTCATATAGGTGATGTTGTGCTGAAAAAAACAATACCAAACATTGGTATGGTAAACATTTATGTCGCAAAAAAAAAAAAAAAAAAAAGTACTCAAAAACGGCCAAAATAGCCCAAGACTCCGAAGAGTTAATCCGGATACATTTGAAAACGCCGTTTTCGTTTATAAACGCTCTCCGTCCACACTAGCATTTTCAAGCGTTTTCGGACGTTTCAGTGTGGATGAGAAACTTTTGAAAAATGCCTGAAAACGCTAAATTCACCTTCACTGCACATGTGTAAAACCCCACAAAAGCTCACTGATATGATTCAGATGGAAAAATAAATAATGAAGTTATCGCGCAATTCTTCTGACAGGATCATTTTATTCAGTAAAATATCTCACCATTCATTGATGCGGTCCAGGTCGCACGCAGACACCATATGTTTGGTCTAAAACGCGACTGCTCTCATGTTTTGCCGCAGGACAGCAAATGTGAGTAAATTCTGTCATCTTTGCAGGACTGTGATATGAAGAGTGTGCAATGTAGAATATTTTTAGCAACAGTGTGAAAGTGAATAGCACATAACAGGCACAATACTGGTATAAACATGAATATCTATTGGTACAATATGCGTCACATGATTAAATTTACGTCATCGTTTTTAAATCCCTCCGGTTTCACAGTCCACACTACAACGGGAAAACGGCGTTTTCAAATGTATGCGCTTTGGAGTGCGTTTTCAAAAAGCTTCGTTTTCCTTAATAAAAATGCCGTCTCAGTGTGGATGAAAGGCCAAAACGGAGAGAAAAAGATGCGTTTTCAAACGAAAACGTATTAGTGTGGACATGGCCAAAGAGAGAAGTGACATTGGGGATGGAGAAACACACCCAAATTAGCTTCGGTTAAACAGGCATATAATAATTTGCGTAAATGTGTAAGCTAGATGTATGCTTTTATAATACATTGTCTATCTATCTATCTATCTATCTATCTATCGTTTGTAATAATATGATTTGCAAAAATGAAAACTGCTGCTTCTGTGTAGATGAGAGAATCAAAGTGTATGCGCGTGTGCACATGACATTGATTATGGTCAAGCATGTGTAACCGGCCTAAATCTGCCCACTGTTATGATCTGCGTTGTGTTGGTTTATTCAGAGAAGACACCGGACACTGGAACTGCTGCTCATGGAGAATTTATTTTCATCGAGGAAGTAGATGGTACTCTCCTCAGCATGCTCAAAGGAGTCTGGATGGATTAAACAAAATACAGCAACAATGTGTTCACTCTGTGATTCAATCACCTCTCCTCAGCGCGCTCAAAACAGACTGAGCACACATCACAATGATAATGACATCAAAAATACTGTGTGTGAAACATGTTACATACGATGGCAAAATTAATTGTCACAAGCATTTATACCAAACATACATTACATTCTCCTGCAGCTATTTTTAAGTCAATCACAAATTAGTAAAGAAACAAACTGATACAAAATGAATACATTAGGAAATTTAACAGAAATAAAACATACCTGGATGGATTAAACAAAATACAGCAACAATGTGTTCACTCTGTGATTCAATCACCTGCACAAATCAAATACCAGTAAATGAATCAGTAAAATTCACCGCGTTCTATTGACGCACACACATACTCAATCACCACGTTCTATTTACGCACACACATACTCAAATTGCTGTTCTCAGTAATAAAACTATCAAATCCTATCCATCCATTCATAAAACACTTCCTACAACACTTATAACAGTCTTAACAATAATATTACAGCATATTATAAACTTAATCACATTTAGGATAACTTTTATACTCCTATATAAGAGGAGCACCTCTAATTGCTTACCTCTCCTCAGCGCGCTCACGAGGTGAGCGGCAATGACGTCACGACGTCAACAAAAAAACCCGCAAAACTCTTTAACCAAATGAATACTAATGATGTCAAAAACCAAATTATAGCCTTTTCTTGGACACAGTAATATAAAGTAAATAAACTAAAATTGACAGGAAGGATTATTGGTGAAATACATGTATTCAGTGAATATTCACTCATGAATATTAACATCCGTCACATTCACCCCTCCTGAATTTCACTAATATCCTGACCAAATGACACAAAATTGGTCTAACAGAACCACATTCGCAACGAATCTCATTCGCAGTTCAACATAGTAAGCTACCTGCTTTACAGGTTAAGAAAAATCCAAGGTTGATCAAGTCTCAGATATTCTTAGAACAGTATGCTGCCTTGTACAACATCCAAAAATCTGGTCTGTATTACACTTTGAAATTCACATTGTACACATTTTCACAGTATCTTCATAGAAACAAATATCCTTCTAAAATAAAGAAAGAAATGATCCTGATTTCCTTGCTAAAGATGAACCCATTCTCTGAACATAAAATGGTCTCTGTGCCATTGACTCAATTAAACGATTAACTTTCTTGACCATCCTGCCTGCACGGGTCCTAACACCCAATGTGTCAACTGGAATTTGTGCATGCGTGTCAGTCATACTGTTATCGTGTGTGTCATTCAAAGTTTCAGGTAATGAGTCATGATTACTAGCAAAAGATTCAGTCTCTCTAACAGGTACTTGATCAGAACCTCCAACAGCCTCATTTTGACTAGGATTTTGTTCACAGACGCTTCTTTGACTGTGAACTGAATGATCAGAGTCCAGATCATCATCATCAACAAACTCTTGTCCTTCAATCTGTTCTTGTCCTTCAAGTACCCATGCCCTCGTTCTATCATCAGAACTCTCCTCTTCAAACGAGTCAGACGGCTCAGACACACAAGACTCGCTCTCCATATTGTCAGCATTAGACTGTACGTCATTGTCATCTTGAGATGGTACAACGGGTAGGAAGCTGATGTCAAGAATCAAATTCCGATGCACAACTTTAGATTTGCCTGCCTCGTCAATCAGTTTGTATATGTTTGTTTGAAGATTCTGGTCCTTTACAGTATAGACGGTTGGGTCCCACTTATCGGCAAGCTTCCTCTTTCCTCTTTCACTCTTGTTTGCAAGGAGCACTCTGTCTCCGATGTTCAAACTTGTGCCCTTGACCTTCCGATTGTAACCCTTGGCCTGCTTCTTCTGTTCTTTTTCAGTGTGTTTCTGAGCAATTCGAGCCGCCTCATGCAGGTAAGACATTAGGGTTTTCACATAGTTGCCATGGTCAACAATCACAGAGTCATGCAACACCTGCCCAAACATGACATCAACAGGTAGCTTTGGGATGCGACCAAACATTAGCTGGAATGGGGCATAACCAGTGGTCTCATGTACTGTGGCATTATATTCGAATGTCAGAGTCTGTATCTGCTCGGGCCACTTGTGCTTCTCCTTGAGAGGCAGAGAACGAAGCATACTGCCCAGGGTCCGATTAAACCTCTCGGTCCCACCGTTTCCCATCGGGTGATATGATGTAGTGTGGGATTTCTCAACACCTGCCAACTTGAGCAGCTCTGCTATGATGGTACTTTCAAAGTTGGTCCCTTGATCCGTGTGAATGCGTGTTGGGAAACCATAAACACAGAAGATGTGATCCCACAGCTTCTTCGCAATTTGTTTTGCTTTCTGGTTTACACACGGAAAGGCATGGGCCAACTTTGTGAAGTGATCAGTCACAACTAATACGTCTACAGAACGCTGCTTGCTGTCTTCAGCACTCCAAAAATCCAAACACACTAACTCCATTGGGGCAGAAGTTCTAATGCTCTCAAGTGGGGCTCGTGCAGATGGCTCTGGTGTTTTGGCCAATATACATCTCTGACAACACTTGACATAGTCCCTTATGTCACGCTCCATTCTAGGCCAGAAAAAGCGTTGTCGAGCTAGCTGAAGAGTTCTTGACTGTCCCTGATGTCCAGCGAGATTGTGTACACCATTTAAGGCTTTACTCTTAAGACTAGAAGGAAGCACCAGTGGAAACCTCTTGTACTTGCTTAAAGGATCTTTTGAGACACGGTAGACTACTCCATCTTGAATCTTCAGCCGATCCCATTGCTTAACCCTCTGGAGTCTGAGGGGTTTTTGGGGTCCTTGAGATGTTCTGACATGCCCTGACATTTGTGCTTTTTTCAGTTGCTTATAAACATATTAATGGCAAAGGTGTAAATTCACTCTATTTAGCACAAACAGGGCTACCATAATATGTGAACAACTTGCATGTACATGTTTGTATTTTTGATAGAATAATGTTTATGCATGGTTTTTTAAAAAACAAAAAACTAAAGTTTCTGAAATAAGGCCATAAAACACATTCTAAATATATGTAAATAAGACTTTTGTCTAAAAGATGTCATCGCCTAGTGTTTTTTCTTCAAAATGAAGTGAAAATCACCCTGCCTAATCATTCACATAACACAATACATTGATTTGAATTTTGCAAAGCACTTTCTGTTTGGAAAGCCAATATGCGGAGTGGGCGTCAACGGTCATGTATATGTAGTGGTTCACACCTTAGGAGACAGTGGGGCCCGCATACTTAATGAGCCATTCATTCAGGTGAGTCACTGAGCCACAAGAATGCAAGAGCAACAGTTGGAAGCATCTCAATTCTTTTTTATTTTTCCACATATTGTGCTTGCAATTTGGCCTATAATATCCAAGGAAAACATGTCTAGTAATTGTGCAGTTAATTCTCAAACTGTATTTTCAGTTTTGGAATATTTATCCTCTCCCCAAATTTGTCAATAATAAAACACAATAAAAGTTATTTAAAGAAAAGGCTTATATTTACCTTTTAATAGTTTGTTTACATCTACCTTGTAAATATATTTTTTTTATTAAAAAGGTTACAATTACAACAACAATTCAAGTGTAATCTTTCTATGTAAAAACTAAAGTATACATTTTATCATACATATTTCAAAGTTAAGGATTTGATTGATTATTTGATAACTTTATTTTTGACAAAACATATTATATTTAACATAAGCAAATATTGGCAAACAAAAGCTTATTTGAGGTGGCAGATATTTTACATTAAAAATGTATAATCTATCCAAAACTAATCAACGAAATGTTGTCTTTCATATGTCTGTAACATAGGTCTTTCATTTTTATTATAAGAAATATAAATGTTAATTTGCAGTTTAAATCCAGGAAATTTGTTAATGAAAAAATTATTAAAAGTAAGATACAATTGATACAAAACGAAATTCGTTTTAAAGAAAGGATTTGTACTTTCAGTTTTGAGGTCTCTGTGAAAGTTTGAAAGTCTTTTAGTGCTTTTTTTATAGCGCTCGCGTCCATAATGGAGAACTGTCACGTAATATTGTTTTTTCCTCATAAATGCAAACACGAAAAATAAAAGACAAAAGACTTTTGAGTAAAACTTACTCCGAAATTGTGTTCTCGGCGGAATTCGCTCTTCAAAATGCTGCCGTTCGTCGTCTGAGTTACAATCTTCCTCTGAGGAAAAGGTGCATTCTTCCTCGCTGTCCAGAATCATCTGAAGGGCGTCTTTATTACCGGAGAAGCGTGTCATACTCAAAACACGATGAACTATCAGTAAGTCTGATGAAGAAACTTTTTATGGCATTGATCAGGGGCGTATGCGATGCATACTAGATCACCTAACTATTTACATGTGAATCGCGCCGGGGGCGGGGCGGCCGCAGCTGATTATAGAGATAATGAGGCAGAAGGAAAAACGGTACCTCTCCTTGCTTTCAAACGGATTACATGAGTTGAAAACATTTGTTTTTTATATAAATTACTTCATTTAAAAGAGGAGATTTCAAGCTTCATAAAGACATATCTCACGTGCCTGTGTGAGAAGTATTCGCTGAGTTATGATTCATTTTCGGACGCGTTTCAGAATGGACTAAACGGACATAGAGAAGGCAGAACTCGCTTCGTGTTTATTTTTCTTTATTTGGCGAAAAGCACAACACTTTGTTTTTATTGTGAGTGTACACAAAAATAATACACACTAAACAGGATAGATTGATGTATAACACAAGCATATAAGATAAAAATTAATATTTTTATTTTATTATTTTTTTGCACTCATACGGAAAAAAACGAGCCTATCGCGCCGGCGCGATAGCCGACCTCAGGGGGTTAAGAAGAACTAGAGTCCTGGCATCCATTCCAGCCCTCTCTCGCCTTGATGGTCGCTTCTTCTGACTCAGATATGTCATAATTTTGGAGATCACTGGATCTGACTCTTGGCCATGCTGAATCTCCTCAAGGGGGATTGCTGAGATTGTGTCATACTCAAGAGGTACTGCATTCTGGATGGCCTGAATTGCCTGAATAGCCCTCAGCTCAGTTACAGTCTCCCACTGATTATGGAGGGTCAATTGTGTTCCAACTGCTGTGTGATCACATGACACTGCAAAATTTGGCTGAGGCAACGCATGAAGACTGTTCACTTGCAAACGGAAAGTATCTTGAATTCCATCTTCAGTTACACCTGCAGCTTCAGAGAGTAAGCCGCCATATCGCTCTGTGATGAGCCTGTGACTAATTGTTTTTGTGAAAGGATCTCGGCTCAAAGCATCAGCCACAGTGTTTTTCTTTCCAGCAATATGTTTGAGGTCGAAGGTGTAAGCAGCTAGCTTAGACACCCAGCGCTGTTCACAAGCATCAAGCTTAGCCTTGGTTAGAATATAAGTGAGCGGATTATTGTCCGTCCATACAGTGAACGTGTGGCCCTTTAGCCAATGACTGAATTTCTCACACACGCTCCACTTTAAGGCTAAAAACTCGAGTTTGTGTGCCGGATATCTCCTCTGAGAGTTACTTAGGGACTTGCTTGCGAATGCAATGGGACGAGCTTTCTCCTCGCCTGCTGGTATTTGTGATAACACAGCCCCGAGTCCATCCAAAGAAGCATCGATTGACAAGATTAATGGAAGAGAGAAGTCGGGATGTGCTAAGACCACACTGTGCAGTAGGCTTTCTTTCAGATTAGAAAGAGCATCATCGCACTCTGAGGTCCAGTCAGTTGGCTTGAGCTTTCTGTATGTGCCTGCCTTAGCTTCAGTTTTGACCTTTGTCCTCTTTCTCTGTCCAGCTGTTAGAGAGAAGAGCGGTTTGGCTATGGAGGAGCAATTTGGAATAAAGTGCTGGTAATAGAGGATCATTCCCAAAACAGACTTAATTCTCCTCACAGATGGAGTACACCCATCTTCTTCCATGAGATCAGTTTTTGACAGCTTGACTATGGCCTCAACCTTTGAAGGATCCACAGAAACACCATTTCCATCAATGATGTGGCCTAAGAACTTAACGGATGCTTGCATCAGATGGCATTTTTTTGGACTTAACTTTAGATTGTGGCTCCTCAATCGTTGGAATACTACCTCTAACCGCTCCAGGGCTGCATTTTCATCAGGAGCAAACACCAGTAGGTCGTCTAAGTAACACAGCAGACTACTAAAATTCAGGTCTCCAAAGATGCTCAACATCATGCGCATAAACGATGCTGGGCTATTGCACAACCCTTGAGGCATCCTGTTGTACTCATGGAGTCCTACTGGAGTAGTAAACGCTGTGTACTTTTTATCTTCTTCAGCCATGGGGATGTTATAAAATCCGGATGTTAAGTCCATTGTACTGAAGAGAGTGTTTCCACCCAAGGCAACTAGACAGTCAGACTGATGTGGGAGCGGATGTGCGTCCTTCATGGTTCTGGCGTTCAGCCATCTAAAGTCCGTACAAATCCTCAAGCCGCCATCTTTCTTCCAAACTAGAACCAAGGGCGAAGCATACTCGCTCACTGATTTTCGAATTATGCCTTGTTCTTCCATTTCTGAGAGAACTTGCCGTAATTTTTGATAGTGAGCAGGTGGTACTCGTCGGTATGGCAGTCGGAATGGACGCTCGTCTGTCAAGCGAATGCGATGGACAAAACCACTGACCTCCCCACAATCCAGAGAATGCTTAGAAAATACATCATGGTAATTCTCAAGCAGCTGAACAAGCTTTTCTCTTGCTGCATCTCTGACAGAGCATGTGTCAATGTCGATGTCACTGAGGCCTATGGCCTTTAGTCTTTGTTTAAGATCAGCTGTGCTCGGTGCAAGTTGACAAGAATTCCCGGACGTGGGCATCTGAACTTGACTGAAACCTTGCAACAGCTCGAAATCTTCCACAGCTAGGCATGGGAACACATCCGCAAGCTTACGGTTTCTTTTTAGGGTGACTGGTTTGTCTGAAAGGTTGGTAACTTTTAGAGGAACCCAACGATCTCCCCACAATGGTGTAACAACTCGGCCAATGATGATGTCCCGTGGCATGGATCTGGAAGAAGTGGCCTCCACAATTACAGTACTCCCTGGTGACATAGCAGTATTACTAGGTAGCCTTCCCCAAACAAGGTGCTCTTTTTTGGCCATAAGTGTAACTGACTGCTGAAGCTTTACAGTCCCAACCTTGTCAGGTGGATGACCACCTCGCCAGCGGCAAGTATTTGCCATGACATCCAGGAATTGTTCACACGATGAAGATGGCTCTGAGACACCGTTAGACACAATCCTCCAGTAATCATCACTGATCTTCATCCTGTGCATAAGGAACTTAATCAAGTTGGTGCCAATGATCAAGTCGTCTCTTTGTCCTGGCACAACTAGAACAGGAACTAAACATCTCTCGCCATACACTTTCAGCTCAACTTCATACATGCATTTTGGCTTAGTTGCTTTACCTCCACAGCCTATTAACATTATTTCCTGCAACAATGGTGTGGGCTTTGGCAGCACATCCTCATCCAGCATTCTGCTCTCTACTGCTTCACTGAAAGTGCATGCCATGGATCCTGAGTCCAACATTCCCATCATCTGGAATTTGTCATTGACACAGATGGGTGCATAAAACAATTCATCAAAAACTTCAAGGGTTTGCATATTCTGAGCAATCACTTTGACTTCGACAGGAGCTTGTGCACAGGCACTTTCGTAAACTTGCATGAGATCAACATTTTCGAGGGTTTGCTCAACTCTACCCACACGTCCCCTCTCCTGGTGTGGGCTGACTATTTTAAAGCTGGTGAACCTTGAGGTGGCTGGGCAAACTGATTGTGATCACGGGGTTGGACATTAGCACAATCTTTCTTTATGTGACCAGGCTGGAAACAGGCAAGACAAAGTCGTTGTTGTCGACAATGTGCTAAGGTTGAATGCTCAAGTGAATGGCATACCTTACATGCTCTCACAAGGGATTGGTTCGGCCGAGTGCGCCTCATCTCTGCTTGACTATTCTGGGAAAGAGCACGATCAAGTAAACCGATGAGCGTCTTCATGCAGTTATCATCATTCTGTGGAAGAGATTGGGTGCTTTCATTAACATTATCAGATGACAGAACAGGAAGGACACTGGTGACGACCCCACCCTCCATAGGTGACTGGGCATGAGTTGTAACATTTCTCACAACAAAGTTGCGCTTGGATTTGACTGCCAACTGTTCTTTTTGCTCAGTCTGATACCTGTCGAGATGCTCTTGTACCTCACTTGCGGTCCACTTATCTGGTGCTTTCAAGCGGAAAATGGCTGACAGAGTTGGGTCCGGGCAGTGTTTGACAAACATCATGGCTGCCTCCTGGCATGGATTATCCATCTGTCGCCCAAGCCTAGCTAGAGCCTCCTCTGCAACATCCACAGCCTTATTTAAACGGACCCAGTATTCAATTGGGTTTTCTCCGGCAACAGGCACTGTGCCATAGAAATCAGCTAAAGGCATGTAAGAATATCTGACCTCGCTGAAATGCTGTTTTAGGATATCAAATATCACTTTGGGGTTCTCAGAGGGTCTTAGGGAAGTGTTACTGCGAAGGGTAATTCTAACGATGTCTTTTGCTTTACCCATCAGCCTTGAAAGGATTTCATGATGGTGCTCCAGCACTGGTATGCCTCTTTTACGCAGGTAAGTGTCCATTAAATCCTCCCACTCATGCACACTGAACTTATCTGTTCCATCCCCTCGGAAAACAGAGGGCTCTTTTGCTTCAGACTGCATGACTAGTTTAACTCCTGTCAAATTAAGTGAGGGTGTCTCTGAGAATGACTGAGCTGCACCTAAACTTCTAGTCTGTGCATTGGTTGATGCTCTTTCCCCATACGCTACCCCACTTTGAGCAGAAATTATACTAGTTCCTACTTCCTGAGCAATGTGTGTTATAAGGTTAGACCATGCTGGATCACTTATGTCTGGGCAGAATGATAATGGATTACCTCGTAAATGACTAGGTGTTTGTTCAGTTACTCGAGTGGAACAAAGTTCAGGTGATATTCGTTCTACCTTACCCCTCCCTGGAACAGGTGTGAATGTACGGTCATTGAAAAGTCGACCTCTCCCAAAATTTAAATCTGACATGTCCCCCTCAGCATTAAAATTGTCTGCATTGAAACCCTGCGCCATTGTTCCTCATTAACAAATAATTTCACCAAACAATGAATAATGAAAACCTCAAATGTAAAAAAAATAAAGATAAGAAAGTTATTAAAAGATACCAAAGGGAAAAAATAAAAACTGGTGGCACCAAGTATGAAGTGAAATGTCCAGGTCAGCAAAGTTCACCTATTTGTGTTACTATTGATTGAAACCTTGAGTGAAGTGCAGCATCCACCGGCGACCAAACGGCATTGGTCCTTGGATGAAGATCCTGGAAGACGAACTGATCTTCATCCGGGTCACGGCACCACTGTAACCGGCCTAAATCTGCCCACTGTTATGATCTGCGTTGTGTTGGTTTATTCAGAGAAGACACCGGACACTGGAACTGCTGCTCATGGAGAATTTATTTTCATCGAGGAAGTAGATGGTACTCTCCTCAGCATGCTCAAAGGAGTCTGGATGGATTAAACAAAATACAGCAACAATGTGTTCACTCTGTGATTCAATCACCTCTCCTCAGCGCGCTCAAAACAGACTGAGCACACATCACAATGATAATGACATCAAAAATACTGTGTGTGAAACATGTTACATACGATGGCAAAATTAATTGTCACAAGCATTTATACCAAACATACATTACATTCTCCTGCAGCTATTTTTAAGTCAATCACAAATTAGTAAAGAAACAAACTGATACAAAATGAATACATTAGGAAATTTAACAGAAATAAAACATACCTGGATGGATTAAACAAAATACAGCAACAATGTGTTCACTCTGTGATTCAATCACCTGCACAAATCAAATACCAGTAAATGAATCAGTAAAATTCACCGCGTTCTATTGACGCACACACATACTCAATCACCACGTTCTATTTACGCACACACATACTCAAATTGCTGTTCTCAGTAATAAAACTATCAAATCCTATCCATCCATTCATAAAACACTTCCTACAACACTTATAACAGTCTTAACAATAATATTACAGCATATTATAAACTTAATCACATTTAGGATAACTTTTATACTCCTATATAAGAGGAGCACCTCTAATTGCTTACCTCTCCTCAGCGCGCTCAAAACAGACTGAGGACGCAGCACGAGGTGAGCGGCAATGACGTCACGACGTCAACAAAAAAACCCGCAAAACTCTTTAACCAAATGAATACTAATGATGTCAAAAACCAAATTATAGCCTTTTCTTGGACACAGTAATATAAAGTAAATAAACTAAAATTGACAGGAAGGATTATTGGTGAAATACATGTATTCAGTGAATATTCACTCATGAATATTAACATCCGTCACACATGCACCCTTAAAATAGCATCATGAACAACGCGCAACGCGCCACTGACTTTAGACTAGTTTTTTTCTGGCCAGTGGCGCAATTGTTTTATGGAACAGTAAAATAGCACCAGGGATTGTTTGCGCCGGAACACACCTCCTTTTTCGCGCTGAACAGCCCAGGGAGCGCAAATTTATTCCCTAGTTTAGCGACGTGCGTCTGTGGAGGGAAAAGCGCGCTTTGCGCGGGTGCAAAATAGGAATGAAACATGCGTCGGTGTGCAAAGTCAATTGCGCTGGGTGCAAGATAGGGCCCATAGTGTGCAAGGGCCTTTACTCTTTCAGACCTGGATTATTTTACATTTGCCTGTCAAATTCTTATTCTTAACGAATTTGAGTTGAAATGTCAATGAAGAACAAAAGCTGGAATGTGAACAGAGGAAGAGGTCGTACGTGGTCTGTAAAAATACTGGCGATATCAGGTAAGAAAATATTTTTCAGTCCTTAACAGTCTAACGTTTAAGGACACGGATAACGGTGATAGGCTACTGCAACGAGACAGGGGTATCTGCAGCTTGGAGTAATGGGCGTGTCGAATATAAAATTTACAAACGATTGAAATTTTACAATCAATTTTAAGATTGTTTAAAGGAATGGTAAAAAAAAAAAAAAAAAATCCTGCTTTAAGGACTTTTCAAGTGAATCATTTCTTCGTTCCCCCTCCAGATTCTCCAAGGATCCGGCTGATTACTGGCAGTTTGGTGGAGGGTTTTTCTTTAGCGGCTACATTGCACTATCACTTCTGGTACGGATTCATTGACCTTTTGTGATATGTTTTGATTTGACTTAATTGAATAAAAACATGCTTAATTTTATTTAATTAGTACAATGTATAGTTAGGATTCTGAATTAAAACAGTGCAATGTTTCTCCACAAATATTATCAGATATATACGGAGGGCCCAGGGGTCAGGCGAAAACTGTTGAAACAATATAATCCTGCATTGAAAGATATAAGCTAAAGAACAACAGACCACAACCCTCTCAGCTCAACACCACCATTTGTTGATTTCTTCGTCTGTTTCAAAGATGAAATCATGACCTTATGATGATAGTAACCGTGACTGTGTTTTAGAGTGGATAGTGTTGTATACTTTGTTTTCTACCCGACTGTAATTGAACTGTAAAGTGAAAATATTGTACATGACTTATTTTGTATTCAGTTTTGATTTATTTATACAGGATAGTGCAGACAGCGGACGAGAAGTGAAGAGGGAGCGAGAGGAAGGCTGGGACTCGAGCACTGCACAAGGCTTTGCATTTTATTGAGAATTTAAAAAACTTTTTTTACTGTTCATTTTAAATATTAAATGTTGTATTTAATTTAAGGTTTACTGTAATTGAACAAAAACTCTTTAAATACTCCATTTAGACTTCTACTTCTACTTCTACAGGTTTTTAACATTACATCGATATGGATATGGCAAGGAAGTGCATTCAAACTCGCTTGCGCGTGCACGCGAAGGGGAGTGCGATTTGTCCGGGGAGTCGGATTTCGGTACAACACCGGCCAGGGAAACGAAACATGAATCTCTTTAATAATAGCAATACAAATACATGTTTTTTCCTGCGGGACGGGAGAAGACACACAATCAATGCATCTCTATTATTGTGCGGGAGTAAATTCTCAGAGTTTTGCGGGTGCGGGCGGGAGTGGACATACATATTGCGGGAGCGGGCGGGAGTGTAACACATACGTTGCGGGAGTGGGCAGTAATGGTCAGAAATTCGGCGGGCGCGGGCGGGAGCGGGATGAAGAAAACAGTCCCGCGCAGGGCTCTACCTCGAAGTGTTTCAGGTGTGGTCCGCCGAATCAGCGTTTGATTGACACGGTCGGGAACAGACCACACAATCGCACATCTGTATAAAAGTCAAATCAACGCATATTGACCCTTGGGTTTTTGTGAGAGGAGTTTGATTTTGAGATAGCGGATTTTTGGTGATATAGTGACATATAGATATAGTGCGATTTGATTTAGTTATAGGCTATTTAGGCTATTTAAATTTAACTGGAATTTAAATTAAACTGGAAAGAGAGAGCAGTAGGCTAATCCTCATTTGTATGTCCAAGCTAAAAAATATCTTTGTATGCCAGCAACAAGTGTCCCTTGTGAGAGGATTTTTTCAAAGGCTGGAGAAATTATCTGTAAGAGAAATCAATATTTTTTTTAAAAATCTCTAAAAAAGTGAGACATTGTGGCTTGATTTCTTTTATTAATATTAATTTTTCAGGACCAAAATAACATTATGCACAGTGAGGAGCCTATAGGTTACAAGCTTCACATATTAGAAAAATACAATAATAAAAAACAGATCAACACCTGCACGTGACCACTAGGTGTCACCGTTGAGACGGGTGTCGGATTGATTCGAAGCCTCGAAACAATATGGCACATTTGCTTCAACTGTTTCATTGCTTCACGAAGCCTCGATCTGCCCACCACTAGTGTTAACTCTTTATTAAATGTGTTTGTAATTAAGCCATTGCTGCCAGTCATTTGACACTTAACAATTTTTTCAGGGTTCTCAAGTTTTATCAAAAGCTTGGAGTGAGATCACATGCGGTTAGGGGAGGAGCCTTAATCAAGTGTGTGTGTGTGTGTGTGTGTGTGTGTATATGTGTGTGTACACAAGAGTACACACTCCAGCTTATGAAATGTGTTTTGTGTTGTAAGTAGAGCTGCACAATATGAGGAAAAGCCGCGATGTGCGATAACATTGTTTAATATTGCGATGACGATATGACTGGTGATAAATATTCAAATGTGAATGTTAGCTATACTGTTCCCATGTCTTAGTAGGCGCTGGATAGCCCTCGGTGGATGGCTTGACACTCCTCCACCGCCTGGTGGACGGCGACAGCTCCTCAGTGTTCGGGCAGTCGGCAAGAGTCCCCCGTTCCCTGCTCCTCCCCGTCATGGCGGATGGCAGCAGGCTCCGGCCCACGGCAAACGGCGGCAACTCCTCCGCTCCATCACGGACGGCAGCCGCCTCTCTAGCACCCAGACGGCCAGCAGCGAGCTCGACCGTCCCCCCCGGCAACTCCCTCCCGCGCACCGCCTCGAGCGTCCATGGCGACGGAAACTGCCCGCCACGATGGCACCGCGGATTCACCACAGCGGCGAGGGCTCTTTGACAACGCGTTCCTCCTTCCTCCCGGGTTTCGGCACCAATATAACGAGATATGTTGTTACGGGAAGAAGGAGGCGGGAACCGGCGAACATGTAACCCTCTGAGGTCGGCAAACGCGCCGGCGCGTTTTGCTGGATTTTCTTCACATTGTAGCACTATAAACTTAAATTACTCCGTCATTTATGTTCATACAGAAAAAAGAAATATAAAAAAAGAATCTGTGATATTTTTACTTTTGTATGTGTCCACTTACAATCAAATCAAAACATTGTGCTTTTGTAAAATAAAGAAAATAAACAGGGTGTGCGTTCTGCCTCTCCGTCGCGGTGAACTTTTTTTTCTTGAGCACGTCTATAAACTGAAACAAAACTCAGCGAATACTTGTCACACATTTATGAGCCATATACCTTTATAAACATTTAAGTGTGTACTTTCAAATGATCGGATTCAAACTGAAAACAAATATTCTCTGTTTAAGTAATTTGTATAAAACCAACAAGATGTCCAGCTTCTCAAACGCTTCCTAATTATTTTTAATTTGAACACGGCCACTCGCGCAAAAGATATTCACATGCAAATCTCCACATGGAACGCGATCGCGCTCATTACCTCAAAAACAAAACACCAAAACACTTAACAAGTCTCTGCTTTGCATCGAGTTTGAAAGACGCGCCGTGAGCTTACATTGGAATTACCTCAGAAGAAGAAGAACGCGATTTGAAGACAAGAAAGATGTAAGGTAAGAAATTCTTACATATTAGTTTGTTATTGTTGCATAAATTTCACATTGCAGTTGAACTGTTGCTAGATATATGGTGAATATTATAATATTTAGACCTGTGTTTACTGTTACTGTGTTTGTGGATATCTGCTCAAATGTAGATATGCATATGGTAACCATAATGTTTTATATTTGAGCGCGATCGCGTTTGAATGTATCATTTTGGATCGCGATCGCGTTTGAAAAGCACCAAACGGCTTCATGTTTTTACTATTATCTCATTTCATATCATCATAACGAAAGGAAACATTTGAAGTAACATGATAATCAATATATTTTTCTCTAGCTTATTTGTTACTGAAATATTTTGGAAGATTTATAGGCTGCTATGGTTATTGTTATTATTATTTTATGCAGCACTGCGCATAGCCTATGCCTACAAGGCACAACAAACCTGGTGTTCATTATATTATATATTGTTGGAAACATTTATGTGTGTGTGTGTGTATTCTGTGAATTTTAACAAGCAATTTTAACCAGAAAAATCTAAAATTTATTCCCAAAATCGTGCAGGCCTTTCTCTTGATATCAGTATGTTCACTTTTTTTCTTCTTTCAGGGCCCAGATGCTGAGTCCTGCTGACTTCAACATTCACATGAGTCTCTGTACATGAACATGGTAAAGTGAAAATCAAAAATATCAACTCAACAAAGTAACGTTGGTAACGCTGCAGGACATATGAGGTAAAAAATTGTGACTATATGGAAAAGGGAATGATCAAGTTATATGGTACAATTCCGGTAATACCATGGAAATAAACAAGGCTTCATTTTACAGTACAGTTGCACTTTACTTACTGAGTAAATTGTAAAAAACATTTGCAAGAACATACCCAGTATTTAAGATGTGCCATGACATTAGGGAAAACTGTTCCTGCGGGGTAGTTACCAGGTAAGTGTAAGGTAAATTATTTGATAAACCCTCTATAAATGGGTGTAGCAATGAACAACAACTATGTAAGACAAGGTAATTTATTGGAAACTACGTCTTAATTTCAAGATAGTAATAAATAAACATGGACTGTTACCAACATAACCCTAGGATAACTACACACCTAACTTGAATGGATGGGTAATACTGGAGGTGTTTCTAAAAATAGTCTGCCTACATTCTGAGGAAGTACACAATTAAATCTGAGTTATTACCAACCTAAACAGGTAACAAGTACACAGTACTTTGTTGAGTTGATATTTAACAGTGGTGTTTTTTTCCCTGGTAGTTTCTCTGTAATTGCATACTAATCACCTTAAGTAATTACACACTAAAATACTATAATTTACCATATGCTTACCAGGTAAATACTTAGTAGTTAGTTTGTAGTTTCTCTGCATTTACATACTTGTTACCTGTGGTAATTACCAATAACCAACTATAACTTACCATATATTTACCAGGTAAATACCTTGTAATTAGGGGACTGTAAAAGGAAGGGTTACCCTTAATTTTAAGTATTAAAAGATCTTGATATGAATTTTTTTTTAAAAAAAAAAATACATATATATATATATATATATATATATATATATATATAATAATTATAGTCTAGAACAGTTGATAGATAATTCTCAGCACTTGTAAATGTATCATTTACTGCCTTTGTATTATACTTCTACTACATATATACCCATAAATAGATATCATGAAAATATTTCCCAGAGAGCAACATGTCAACATTGATTCCAAAGACCATAATGGACTTTTTTTTATTATGACTCTAAATATAGTAAAACTGATTTATTTAGTTCTTGATTTCTCATTGTTAACATGCTTTTAAAGGTGTAGCACAGAACTGAACTCAGAGAAACTGCTGCGTATGACATATGTTTAAAATGATCTACATTCATGATTCTCCAGACAAAACCTAGTGTCTTATCAGCCTGACAAACATAAACAAAAATATTTCACAATTAATAAATATGTGCAATTAATCACTAAATGGTTCAATAACATTATTATCTGAAAGTAAAATCTTCTATGTAGAGTTTATGAGTTTGTTATCAGCACAAGCTGTTGTAAATCCTGCCCACTTCTTTGCATTGTCAGCACATGCTTCAGTGCTCTGAGAGTGTTTATAGTGCTGTGAGTTTAACACTTCATGACTGAGAGCAGAACAGAACACACTCTTCATCATCACACAAGACTAAACTACAGCAATGAACACAATCAACATCTTCATCTGGACCATTGCACTGTTTATTCAAGGTAAGACATAAAAACTGACTCTGGTTTTGGTGTTTTTGTAAAAGTATATGATGATAGTAGTTTTAAACACTAATAGTTTTTCTTTTCTCTTCTTCAGAATCCAGAGGAGTGACTCTGACTCAACCTGGAGTTAAAACTGTCCAACAGAGTCAAACAGCAACAATAGAGTGTAATATAGATGTAGGAATATACCTCGATGACTTATACTGGTATCAGCAGAAACCTGGAGAAGCTCCTAAACTCTTGATTTATGAAATAAGAAGCCTTTATACTGGAACTCCATCTAGATTCAGTGGCAGTGGAACAGAAAATACTGGACGAGATTTTACTCTGACCATCAGTGGAGTCCAGACTGAAGATACAGGAGATTATTACTGTCAGAGTTATCACAATATCAACAGTCAGTATGTGTTCACACAGTGATAAAGAGTCGTACAAAAACCTCTGTCAGTCAGACGTCACAGTGACTGCACTGATACAGCTGAGAGAAACTGCAGCTGCTGATGGAGGATCACAAACTACACAATATCAATGTTTAGTTCAAAGTTTCTAAAGACTTTAAAAATACACATTTATCGATAGTAATTTATTTGATATGGAATAAGAGTTAGTGCTGATATTCAACCCATTCTCACTCCCAAGGCGTCAAAAACTGAAGCATGGTCAAGCGCCCCGGCGTCACTCTATGGACAAATTCGTAATTGTATGGTAAATTAACTTAATTGTAACCATCTTAATTGATATGTTTCAAGAACAATAGTAATTGCACATAGAGTAAGTCGAGACTTTCTTGTTTTACAGCAGAGAAGAAAGACCAGTCCTTATATCAACGCAAGCTAATCGAATAAGTCCTTTGTTTCGGGTGAGGAAGGAACATCTGGTGCCCAAAGACAGAAAGCTGCGCGAGTCCATTGGTATGTCTTGTATTGAAACAATGCTGTAATATGTAGTACGTAATTTGATGTTGACAATATTACATTGTACAAGTTATCACTTGGTTTTTGACCATGTGAAGCTCTTGAAACAAGTGACAGAAGAGTAAGAGTATGTTGTCTTGAAAGAAATCAAGCATCACTGGCAAAGGCTCAAAAGAGTCCATGCCTTTCTTAAAGATCTTTTAAAATAGGTTTCTGTTGATATGGGTAAAACTGTTTTTGTTCAGTACTTAGCTTATATTATGTGCTGCAATATTATATATATATAATACTTCAATGTGTATATTATATAATATACTGACTGCTGCTTTGTAAATTTAAATCAGGAACGGGCAACTCTGGCCCTTTGCGTTCTCCTTTTTAAAGCGGAGAGTTAACCTCCAACCCTAATCGAGCACATCTGGAAATTTAACCAAAGTCTTCAGGTTTACTTCTAGACAATAGGCAGGAAGGTTTGAGGTCGGAGCTAAATCTGCAGGACAGTGGACGCTGAGGGCCAGAGTAAACCATCACTGCTTTAAATAACGCAGAACATAATGGATTGCAGCTGTGAATGGATTATTATGATGTTAATGTATATTTGAAGACACATTTTTATTTATCTTGAATCTCATTTATCTTTATGCTACTTTATCAACTTTATGCTTTGTCCTCCAATAAAGTGTTGTGTAATAAAGTATGGGGAATATTGTGTATTGAAAGTGGTGTTTGTGTAGTGAAGTGTCGCTGTTGGGTGGCGTCCTCTCTGCGTGTGTTGACTCCGCCCTAGAGGCCCGCAGTTAATCAGCGTCTCATTCCTACGGGTATATTAAGGTGGCTGTTTTGCCACCGGACATGGCATCAATGTGCGACCGCCTCTCTAGCGCGTCATTATTCTGCTGTCGGTCTGGTGTTCTGGCTGGAGGTGAGTGTGACGGCCGTTTGTGATTGTTGCTTGAACCTACCGGACTTTAAATGGTTAATAGTGTTACTCTCGTCAGGTGCTGGGCTGTTTACGGATAAGCACACGTTGTGCTGAGTGTTTGCAGCCATTGGCAATACGCACCGTTTTCCGGATACCAACGCATGTTATATATTGCACCAGAGAATGTCTAATAAGGCGAGAAGTTCCACTCTCAATAAACTTCTGGCTTCTGAACTGGTTGCAGTTCCACTCATGAAGGTCTTTTCTCAGGATAATAATTTTTTGTCTAGTAATTTAAATGTTGTATTCGAAAGGAGATGCAAAGAAATTACACATTGCTGGGTGTTAGATTTTTTTAGAGTCACTTATTTGCTTTAAAAAGTCTTTTAAAATGTCAATGACGTCATACACATCGTACGACCAGAGACACTGATTTACGGCAATCCTTCAGTTGCTTTGGTGCTTTCGCTCTCTGCACCTTCTTTTCTCTCGAGGCATCGACAACACAGCTGACACAGGGAAACACAGTGCTAGAAGAGTTTTTGTTTTGTTTGTTTCTGGTCCCGGTTCGGATGCCATGATGCCATCAAGCGGTATCTCTGGTCGTAATCAGTCCTTCACTGACCAATCAGCGTTCATTAGCAGAATGCTAGCGTATTATGGGCAACAACAACTCAACCTGTAAGAAATCGAAAGGATATAAGTACTTGTTCATTCAACTTTCGACCTATAACCCATGTTGAACTTGCAAAACCTACAATCAAATCTGAGATTTCTCAACGGCAATCGGGTGAAAGAGACAAATTTAGCCGTCTAGCCCCATAGACTCCCATTCATTTTGCACTCATGGGCGATCGCCCCCAGTGGAACTCTGGTGGAACTACAACCAACATTCGGTACAATAGGACTTAATAGGGAGTGGCCAGGCTCTCCGTAGACGGGCTCTGATTGCACTAAGCGTCGCCGGTGTATTGCTGCTTGGTTTCCTGGTAGGTCTCTTTCTGGCTCTTGTAGCCGTATTTATTTTAAATGATGTAGAGTGATGTGGTTTATCCGTGTATTCCAGCTCGACTTTGTGAACTTTGTTCATCTGTTGCTGCCGGACGAATGACGCAATCTCCGCATGTTTGGTATGTGCGATCAGTGTATAACAATGATGAGTTAATACTATGTATTTTTTAGCTTATATTCAGGCTTTTGCAGGTGAATTAATCTGCCTGTATAAGGGCACTTGAAGACTGCTGCTCGGATTAGGACTTCACTGCTGTTTTGTTCCTACTATTCAAACTTTTTGTTTCTATTGTTTTGTTTCATCAACATGCTGGAAGTGCAGTTGCTCACATGTGAGCACGCTTCAGCATTGTTGATGTTTGTTTTTGTTTGCTTATTTGTTTGAGTTATTTTGCTTTATTATTGTGTGATTATTTAATTCATTATTTTTCTGTATTTTGCTTGCTTTTGATTTCTTTATTTTTTTGGGTGCTGTCCTTATTTTTTTGTTGTGTTGTGAATAATATTTTCTTTTTTTTTTGGTACTGTGAGTGATACTCGGCCTGTTAAAGGAAAGAGGGGTTGTGAGTGGTAACCGGCCTGTGAAGTTTGGACAGGTTGATGACACTGGTCTATTCACCATTACTGAAACCGATGAGTGCAGGTTTGAGTGGATCGTCTTTTTCTTTTTGTTATAATGGTTATATTTGTTTTGTATATTGTGTCTTGTAAACTGGGTACCCATATGTAAGAACAATTATTTTCTTTTTTTGTAATTTGCATTTCTTGTGTTTCAGGCACTGTGAGTCCGGAGCAGGAGGGCTAGTTGCTCTGTTTGGTGGTGGGTCCTGATGATGCACAGTGTGTGTGGTCTACAACCCATAGTGATTGATCTTGGTTGACGTGAGTGTGCGTGTGTGTGCAGTGTAGTGCACGTGTGGGTGCTCCTTGACCATCGCTGACGTTGGTGAAGTCTGGCACTAGCTCGTCCTGCTTCTGGCAATCACCAGTCCTGGTAATCCTTTGTTATTGTGTGGTGGTTATGATTGAGCCTAATTGCCTTGCCCTTCAGTATTTTATCTTTGTCCAATAAAGAATGTTTTTGTACTTTTTCATATCCACGTCTCAGAGTCTCTGTGTAAGGGAAAAATCGAACCTGTGTGTCCTCATTAGGATACTTCCCTGGCTTAGTGACCAGGGTGGCGTAGTCGACTCTTCCTCCTTTGTTCTTTCTTTCTTTCTCTCTTTCTTCTCACTTTGTCTCCATGTCTTTTCCAAGTTCTTTCTGTCTTCAAACCTACTGCTCTTCGCCACATGTGCATTTGTACTAAACAACAGATGTTGCAGTAAACAACATTACAGTGATCATATTCACTGTAATAAAATTAAAAATGACAAAACTCAACCCAGTCTCTTTTTGTTAAATTTCAGTTTTATCAATATTAGCCATTATAAAAGTAGAAGTAAAAGGTACAAGAATCTATACAATAAGAAATAAAGCAAACAATTCAGTCAAACATACAAAGTCAGCGCTCTAGTCTAACCTTACAACGGAAAGTTAAAGGGGACATATCATGCTAAATCCACTTTTTTAGCCCTTAAATGCATTTTGTTGTATATTTGGAGTGTTTAGAAGTACAGAAAAGTTGAAATTATTCTCTTCAGGTGCTTCGTTGATATCTTTATATTCTGTTTTGGTCATATTTTTCAACCTGTTCCGATTTTTCTATTCTCTATTACGTTTTTTGAACTATTACGTCACAGTATTTGCAGCAGAACTGCCAAATAAGGAAATTGACTTCCGGCCCAACACTTCGAGCAATCCGCCATTATTATTTCTCGCTGCAGTTTTGTAGTCCAAGCTAAAGGATGCAGAAGTTACGAGAGGGTAAGTCAAAATGTTCGGTTGTTGGATGTAGTAACCCACACGCTTCATTACACCGTCTAATGTAGATGAACTGCTGCGCTTGTGACAGGGCGCATGTTTAACTGAAAGAACGAACAGAGAGACCCGGTCACGCGCGTGCAGGCGAAAGTGTAAACAAGACTTCACCGTCTCCAAACTAGGCGCTGTCTTGCTCTCTCTCCCTCGCACATATTAATCAAAATAAATCGACACGGTGGTAAAAGGTCGGAAGATCAAAGTTTCATGTGTAAATACAGTAACACACCATTGCGATACATCCATATGAAGACGTTGTTCTGCAGGTTCGTCGTCTTCATTTTCATCTCGCTCCGGCTCCGACTCTGGCTCGAACATGTAAGGCTGGCTGGACAAGTCTTCCGTTGTTGACATTTTGTTAATAACGTGTGAATAAAAAGTTTCTGTGCCACTAGATAATCGTATCTCTGCTATCAAACTACAAAAATGGCCGAACGGGGTGGAGTTGAACCGAGTGTCACCTCTGCAACCTGGAGAGGGGGCGGGGTATGAAGTGTCTCAATTGTATTTAAAGAGACCGCACCAAAACGAGTTGCTCTCAGACGCACATCAGAAAAGGGGTAGAAAAGGGGCCTGTGGAGCTATAATAATGAGGAATTCAGACCCAAGCATTGCAGTTCCGCTTTATATAGACCACAAATGTATGATTTATATGTAAAAAGGAACGATTGAAAAGCATGATATGTCTCCTTTAAATAGCTTAAATATATAAAGTTATGAAACTTCACTTAGCCCTCAGCCAAAACGATTGGCCAGGGAACAAATTATAGATTCACGAGACCAAATATCGCCCTTTAGATATACACAAGACGAATGATATCTCATGTTTAACCACTACAGAGACGTTAGAGTGAGCGGCAAACGTCAGAACGACTAGCCGAGGAAAGGCTGTTCCAGGCGGGGTACATGAGCGCCGAGTGCCCGGTGATCACCTGGATCTCACAACCTTCATAAATCTTTATAAATAAACCACAGATTTGAGCTTTAAACAACTACATTCTCGCCTGAAAAACTTTTAAAACTACATTTCGTGACACAATAACAGTAGTATTATATTTCAACTGTATATTAAAAAATGGCGCTTCTTAAGTTGACGATACTCTGTCAACCAATCAACGTTATGCAGTAAGTCTAGCTCCACCCTTTAGTACCGTACCAGTGTGCTAGGAAACCCAGCGGAAGGGAACTGAAAAAGTGGTATATTCTACGGTTCGACATTTTGGTACCATTCACAACTTTTGACAGTGGAAACGGAAATAATTGCATACCGTACTGTACCGCACCGCTCAGTGGAAATGAGCCATAACTTTAAACAGAGCGAGTACATCTTTCTTGAAGTGCACATTATAGATCAGAACAGAAATTAGCACAGCCAAAACTGATGAATGATTGAACCCTCTTCCAGCAGCGGTCGGGACGAGTAGAGCGCAGTCTGGACGGTTTAGAAGTTGCAGATGTCCTGATCAGGCCAGTGTGCACATGATGATGGACAGGAGTCATAGTCCCATACTCCATTTCAATGAAGTCATTCAACTGTGCTCTCAAGAGTTACAGTTATATTCATAAAGAGCCTTCGAGTCCCACCAGGTGTAATCCACGTTTAGAGAGTTGGGTCACTCTTAGGGGTGTAAATATTAATCGATTTGTATCGATGCATCGATTATACATCCGACGATTCAATGCATCGATGCGTCCGCAAGAGTATCGATTAATGTGTTTATTTTGCCGCCCGTCTGTTCACCTGTCTATTTTCAGCATCAGCTCGTGCGTACAACCTTGGCTACTCCTAAGCTGCGGGTGGCGCTAACCTCATTATTGTCTTCTTCTTCACACCGCTTCACACGCATTACTTACGTTTCACACTTCACAGTCTATCTATCTATGTTCACACACACTGTTGAGTCAAGAGCGATGGAACCGTCAGAGCGAGCTGGAGCTGGCAATGAAAGTGAAACGCTACACACTCCAGTCGGCGTCAAGTCATGGGTGTGGAAGTATTTTGGCTTCAGGAAAACCGAAGGAGCAGTGGTAAGAGATGTTGCCGTTTGCAAAGAGAAAGGTTGTCAGTGTGAGATAAGATACTTCTAACATGATCAAAGCCGGTGAAGAGGCAGGGTTATCACCACATATAAAGTGTTTCGCGCACACACTCAATCTGACAACACAAGATGGACTGAAGATTGCTGCCACAGAAAGGCTTTTAGGGCGCGTGAGAAGAATTGTGAGTTTTTTTCACCGCAGCGCAGTTGCGACCACAGTTTTGAAGGAGAAGCAAAGTTTGCTGGGGCTTCCACACCACAAGCTCAAAGCAGACGTGAAAACCCGATGGAATAGTTCTTTCGAGATGTTGGAGCGATTTCTTGAACAACAAGCTGCGGTGATGGCGACACTTCTCGACAAGAAAGTCAGAAAAGGCTCGTGTGACGTGCACACACTCAGTGAAAGTGATCTCTTGGCTGCCGAACAAATGGTGAGTCTGCTAGCCCCGCTAAAGGCTGCTACCACTCTGATGTGCGAGGAGAAGCAACCCACTGTGTCCATCGTCGCACCTCTCCGAATTAAGTTGCTGGCGCATTTCGAATATGCACCGGATGACTCCCCCTTAATCAAAGAAACCCCCTTTTATCTGAAACGGCTTATGTCTGATGATCTTAGAGAGCGATATGTGAACGAAGAACCATTCTTACTTCGAGCAGCTGCTTTAGACCCCCGATTTAAAAAGCTTCCTTTCCTGGGTGATGAGAGAAGAAACCAAACATTTGAATATCTTGCTGAAGAAGCGGCATGGCTGAATGAACAGAGGGTAGGTTGTTTCTCATCTTGGTTAATTTAGTGATGGTGTTTAATTAAATTTAATTTAATAGTAATACTGATGAACCCGTTGTTCCATTGAGTACTCTAGCTATTGACTAATACCTTTATGTGTATGTGTTTATCTGTGTCTGTGCTACAGAATGAGTCAGAGGCCCAGCCTGAGGAAACGCCTCCTCAATCTTCTCCTCACCAGATTTCTATTGAGCTAAATGAGGTGTGTGATGCAGAAACCACTAAAGGTATGTATTCATACATTGTAGACATACTTGATTTTTTTATTTTTTTTATTATCTTTATATATACATATATATATGCTTTATATATATGCTACATATACATATACATAAAACACAATAACACACAACTATAATCAAGTCTTATTTTTTTATTTCTGTGCTATTCTAGAATGCCCTCCTGTTTCCAAGAAATCAAAGGTATTGGAGGACCTTTTTGGCGACTCCTTCTGCAATGAGGACCCAAGTGTCAGAGACAAAACATCCAAAGAACTTGCCCATGATGAAGTTAGGAAGTACAGAGATGTTGCATCTTTGAGCCTAGATGGTAAGGTGTTAGACTGGTGGAGAGCTCACCAGGCTGAGTTTCCTCTGCTGGCAGACCTGGCCAAGACGTACTTATGCATTCCTGGTACAAGTGTACCATCAGAATGTGTATTTAGTACAGCAGGGGACATTGTGCGTTCAGAGCGTAGTGTATTGTCTTCTGAGCATGTGGACCAGTTGATTTTCTTGAAGAAAAATCTGTCAAGGAGCACCACTGAGAGTATTGAACTGTAGAACTGTAGTCAGTCTCCTTGTTTTTGGTTGTTTTGCCATTAATGGGATGTAGGCTTATGTCCTTGACTTTTGTTACTTGTTTTGATTCTTACTGCACTTAAACTGTTTTGAGAAACTGTTCTATTTGCAAGGTCCCTGCTATAGCCCAAGCCATGAGCCATGCTTCTAAATACCTAAATACCTCATTCTTCTAAAATGCAAATGCATTTGTGTTATTTTGTAGTGAATGGTCTGTAGGCTTATGTCCTAGACTTTTGTTACTTTTTGTTATTATTGCACTTTAACTGATTTTGTGGAGTTAACTGTTCTATTTGCAGTTCATCTACTGCAGAGGATGTGTGACCATTACCTCTTAATAAGATGCAAATTGTATTTTCAAAATGTAACCAATTTTGTATAAAAGAAACATGCAGGGTTGATGTACTTGAACTGTAGGCTGTAGAGGTCTTTTTTTTTTAAAGTGAATAGGCTAATTGGCCATAGTAGACCTGCACTGTAAGCTTTAGACTTTATTATTGTTATTTTGTTCTTATTACAATTTATCTGATTGCACTTTATTGTAACTGTAGATGCAGTAACTGTTATATTTGCTGTTCTATTTGCAGTGCATTGAGCACAACTGCTATAGTGTAACAGTAATAGAATACTGTTAATGTATTCTCAATAAAAGGCACATTATTTATTATTGTTGTTGATTTATTTGAAACTTAATAAATATAATTTAAAAATATCTAGTATTGAATCGTATCGAATCGAATCGAATCGTATCGCAGGGAATTCTGAAGTATCGAAAATAATCGAATCGTTGGCTTAAGAAATCGGTATCGTATCGAATCGTCATGAAGGCTCCGATTTACACCCCTAGTCACTCTCCCACTCTTTACTGTAGATACAACTGTATATTTATGCCACTTTGACACACTGATCACTCGAATATACAGCTGCAAATTATCTCACTAAAAACCCGTCAGTCATGAATGATCACGTCTGATTGCTGATCTCTGATTGGCTGAATCAGATCTGCAGTGGGCCGGTGTATTTACACATCATGATGACTGATTTTATGGACTACATGCACACTTGAGTTTTGGTTATTAACCAATTAGTCTATAAAATGTAGGTGTTTGAAAACCGCCAAACCAATTTTTACCAGCACAATCAAACTCAAAACTGCCCAAATCTGGCAGCACTGGCTTCATGTCATCACTGTTTCCAAATGTCACTGGTTCGTCACTAGGGGGCGATGATCTCTGTGAACCCATGAACCACTGTCTATTTCATTTTACCTGATCTCAGATCAGTTTTTTAAATATTAATGTTTATTGACACATTTTTATAATAAAAAAGGAGTTGTAGTTAAAAGTGTCTAATTGGTCTGATTACCAAGCTCGCCATAAAACAAACAAAACAAGCCCTTCAATTTAATAAACTAACACATATTATAAAGACATTTCATATTTACTGGTATTAGATGATTTGGTAATTGCATTGAATAGATTAGACTTTAAATAAAAACATTTGCATTTGGTGTGTAAAAGGTGTTTTTATGCTGAGTTTCCGCTGTTCTGACCAGCGTGTGGCGTTTCCAGAGCTTCAATACAGTGAATCATTATGCAAATCAATCGGTTCAATGGTTTCTAAAAGCTTTGTTTCTCCATCACTAGAGCAACATGATTCTGGTTCACTCTTGAGTTGATAACAGCAGGCCAGAGAGCAAACTTTGCCTGGCCCACCTCCACTTCTGGCTGGGTCCCCGGCCCAAAACTGGCCCAACACACTGAACATGGACACACAGAGCTTCCTCTGGCCCAGATGTGGCCCACACCCTGTAAAGTGACTCTTATTGACTGATATGGCCCAGGTCTGGCCCAGGCACTGTAAGACAGATCTGGCTGAGAGTCGGCTGGGCAGAAACTGGCAGTGAAACACACATTCAACCAAGGGTTTTTATTATAAAATTAACAAATACACTTTAATATAAACATGTATGAACAATGAACAAATACACTATGATATTAACATTTATTAACAACACACTGATTCTTCATTTGTGATCATGTATTAGTTATGATTTTCATGACATTTTCATATATATTTACACCATTATCTATAAATGTAATGATTATGTAACAATTAGTGACAGAACGGCTGATTCTTGATTTTATTTTTTAATTTTTTATATTTTTATATTCTAAACTTTTTAATCTCCTATAAATGATCAGTTTGTCTGCGCTGCTTCACTAAAGCAGAAGTGAAAGTGTTCCAGTCCAGATCATGTAACCAATCAAAGAGTGAGACTGAAAAGCCCATTTGCATTGTCAGGGTGGAGTGATTGTGATCCTCTCAGAATAGAGCAGCTCTGTCTCCAGAGACCATGTTCAAACCCCAAGAGCTTTATTTGACATTTACTGCTACATCAACCTTCTGAAAAGCACCTGCATCTTCATCTGTTAGTTGAATGATGTTGTCAGACACAAAGTGAACTTGTTGAGAAGCTTTATTGAATGTTGCAGCAAACACAGCAGATTGAAAGATCACACACACACACACACACACACACACTCAGTTTCAGTATTGAGTTGTAAATCACTACAGCTGCAGCACTAGACTCATGTGAATCCTGCCTGACACAGGACACTCAGATACGGCTCATCTTCAGGAGAGAAACATCAGCACTCAGAGCTCTTGTGGAACGAGACCTCATGAGGAGCTCCATCATGTGTTACTCTGCAGACGTACAGCTCTCCCTCTTCCCAGCGTGCTTTGCTGAGGGTCAGGACGCTACTGCGGCTGTAGCGGCCGTCCTGCTGGCTCTCTGCGCTGGTCAGAACCCCCTCGGTGACCTCTGACCCGTCCAGTGTCCAGCTCACCAGCGCCCCCTGTGGAGAGTAAGAGCTGAGCAGGCAGAGCAGTGCGGCTGAGTCTCCAGAGATCTGCAGAGAAGAGGGCGGCAGCAGAGACACTGAGGGCTTCACTGTGGGACCAGCTGCAGGAGACAAACACAACACATTCACACACACACACACACACACACACAACACACTGCATTATAAATCATTATAAAACAATATCAGTAACACTTTATTTAAAGATTTCATACATATTGCATTCTAAAAGTATTTTTAATGCATTAATTATGCACTGCTATATACATTAAAATGCATGTATGATCTAATCAATAAGTGTAACAGCAGTTATAACACATATTATCTATTATCAGGCCGATCTGACTGCTTTAATTCCAGCAATTATTCACTCTGAACATAAATATCTTAAATTTTGAGATATTCACCTGAACTGAAAATGTAACTCAATTTCAAACAGAGTTAAAACACAATTGAATCATACAGAATGAACAAAACACTGAATTATAAGCACAACATGAGCAAAAGAGATTCAGTATCATTGACTGAACTACAGAAAGCAGCAACATTTACATTCTGATGTCAAATCTCTTTTTCCATGTATGATTTCTACAATAAAAGATGAACTAAATATGAACTCAGTGTAGAAATAAATGAAGGGAAAACAAACCTGTAATAAACTGATTAAACTCATAGTGAGACACAGTGTGGAAATATGTTTAGAATTCCTTTTTTTTGTTAAAAGAAATAATGCCATTCTTATAACAATATCATTGTTTTAGATTAAATTAGTATACAACAATATCAGTAACACTTTATTAAAAGCCTTCATACATATTGCATTATAAAAGTCTATGCATGTACGATCTAATGAATACATTGTGATATTATCTATTCATTGTTACACCTTTAGAAATTATAATACATTAAAACTCATGACAAACAACCAATTTCAGATGTAACAAGAATTTGTAAATATTATAATGCATTTTAACTTTGGTTACAATCATTTATGAAAAAAAAATATAAATCGTTATAATCTACATTACTGAAACCTTTATAATGCATTATACATAAAGGCTTCAAGTAAAGTTTCACCACAATATCTAATAATCATTCTTATTAATAAATATTGTTCTTGTTTCAACTGTAAATTAATTTCTGAAATCTAAATTGTATTTTTTTTTTATATGTAATTAAATAGACTTACATTTGATCACCAGTTTAGTTCCTCCACCGAATGTGTACCACAGTGATACAATCTAATGAAACGCTCGTACAAAAACCTCTATTCCACTCGAGTGAACACACACTCCAGCAGAGAGAGAGAAACAACACTTCAACACACTGATATTAGAAGATCCTCAGCTCTTCTCAACACTCACTCATTCAGATTTGACTAAATGCTTTCTGATATAACACTGTTTAAAGAAATATATTTGATGAGCTGTGACCTCTGAGGTGACCTTTGACCTCTTTGATCATGGATGATGTTGTGGAGTTTCTCATAATGATGCTTCTGTTCTTCATCTGCAGATCAATCATCATGATTCACAGAAAAACCTGCAGCTTCAGACTTCAATCTTCAGTGAAAATCTCTTCAAATAATGAGTTTATTGAATATTAGAGCCAAAGTCAATAGAAAGTGTCAACAATGAAAATATAAAAGGTATTTTGCATGTTCTACACAGTCAAGCATGTTTTCATATTCAAGGTCTGTTCTAAAAGTATCTGGACTGGTTATGAATCTCCACACAAGATCATGAAACGTGAACAAGCTCTAATATGTCTCCATCTTTAACAGCCTGTTTCTTCTCCATTTGATGATTTCAGACACACATGAGGCTTCATGATAGATGGAGTGACACCATGAACTCTGATTAGAGATTCACAATCAGTCCTGATACTTTCTGAACAGACTCATGATTCATGATCTTACTTTAGTGATGGCGGTTCATCTAGTGGAAGTGTAGCAGTGATGATGGTCACATGACTGAATATGGACACAGAGATGGACGTTCATCTGCACATCCTCAGTGTCTCAGGAGTCACAATAAAAATACTAAATAAAGTCATGATTCTGTAACTCTAGTGTATATTAGTTTGTTATCAGCACAAGCTGTTGTAAATCCTGCCCACTTCTTTGCATTGTCAGCACATGCTTCAGTGCTCTGAGAGTGTTTATAGTGCTGTGAGTTTAACACTTCATGACTGAGAGCAGAACAGAACACACTCTTCATCATCACACAAGACTAAACTACAGCAATGAACACAATCAACATCTTCATCTGGACCATTGCACTGTTTATTCAAGGTTTGTGTAATACAGTTTTTACAATGATTATTAATGATCTTAATATGTGAAATATATATATTTATCATATACTGTATATCATCATATATATAATTTATCATTCTAATTTTTGTTTGTGTTTTCTTTCAGAGTGTAGAGGACAGTATACTGTAACTCAGAGTCCATCAATAACAGCAGTTCAACCAGGAGAAGAAGTCAGAATAAACTGTAAAACCAGCAGTGATGTGTTTGTGCATAATGGTAATCAAGGTTTAGACTGGTACTCACAGAAACCTGGAGAAGCTCCTAAACTCCTCATATATGGAGCAACAACCCGTAATACTGGAACTCCATCTAGATTCAGTGGCAGTGGATCTGGCAGTGATTTTACTCTGACCATCAGTGGAGTCCAGACTGAAGATACAGGAGATTATTACTGTCAGAGTTACCATGTTATCTTACATGGCATCAACATGGAGGCTGAAGATACAGGAGACTGTCTGAGCACTGTCTTACAGGCCATCAACATTGAACGTGTGTTCACACAGTGATAAAGAGTCGTACAAAAACCTCTGTCAGTCAGACGTCACAGTGACTGCACTGATACAGCTGAGAGAAACTGCAGCTGCTGATGGAGGATCACAAACTACACAATATCAAACCTTTCACAGACTTTATTAAGTTGGCTTGAGAAAGCCAACTTACTGATATTGTATTTAAACTTATTATTATTATTCTTTTTCTTCTTAGCCAAAATTTTCTGACTCTAACTCCTCCTAGAGCTTTAACTCTGCAAACTCCAAACTCGGCTCAGACCTTCAGACTGTTCTGACTTAGTGCTATATCTTTTCAGACTGATTTGACTTTGTTTTCTTAAAAATTAATATTAAAAATCATAAAAATCCCATAGACTTACATTGCAGAATGCTCAAAATGAGCCAAGACTACGGTGGCCCATTAGTGTACAAGCCAAAAACTCAAATCTAAATTCTCTGAAGCCCTAGACTCAATTAAACTACCATTCAATCTACTTATAAACTTATCTATCTATCTATCTATCTATCTATCTATCTATCTATCTATCTATCTATCTATCTTTCTTTCTTTCTTTCCAACTAATCTATCTTTTTTCTTTTTAACTAATCTATCTTTCTTTCTAACTAATCTAACTAATCTTTCTTTTTAACTAATCCATCTTTATTTCGTTCTTTCTTTTTTTCTTCCGTTCTTTCTTTCTAACTAATCTATCTTTCTAACTAATCTATCTATTTATCCTTCTATCTAATCCATCTTTCGTTCGAACTAATCAATCTTTCTTTTTTAACTAACTAAGCTATCTTTCTTTTTAACTAACTAATCCATCTTTCTTTCTTTCTAACTAATCCATCTTTCTTTCTAACTAATATATCGTACTCGGTTACCTAATGTAACCTCGGTTCTCTCTAGAAGAGGGAACGAGTATTGCGTAAGTTGCTTACGCATCGGGAAAGTCTTCTTTCTTCGAGATCTGAAGCCAAAAATTATCCTTAATTTTGTATTCATTGTCAACGCAGTGCGGCAGCTTCGCGCCCTCCACACCCTTCTAACCGTCAGAATGGGTGTGGCCAGCGTGTATATAACCAGTGCTCACAGGCTAGAAATCTGGTTTTCGCAGTCAGAAGCGCAAAAGCTCGTGGCGCGACACGGCAGGTTACGCAATACTCGTTCCCTCTTCTAGAGAGAACCGAGGTTACATTAGGTAACCGAGTACGTTCTCTTACGAGAGGTTCTCTCGTATTGCGTAAGTTGCTTACACATCGGGAACCCTTTGTCAACGCCGTGTGCGCCGAGCATCCAGCCCATGAATCCCGGGGAGACCGGGGAAAACATTCTGCTGGAATAGGTGGCCGGTCGGAGAGACGGGCCAACACAGTACAAAGCACTTCACTCAGTATATATAAAATAGAGCGGCGCGGCCGGTCTATAAGCGTATAACAGTGCAAAATAGTAGGGCCGGCAGAGCGAGCCCATACAGTACATAAGCACTTATTAGGGTAAGAAAAAGAGCGACATAGTCGGTCTTTCATGAAGAGAATAGACCCCCGCGCCACAGAGTGGAATTCGGGCGGCCAGCAGCGCGGGCCAACACCGGAAAGCAGCGCGTAAAGGGGAATGAGAAACAGAGCGGTCCAGCCGGTCTGAGTATAAAACACTTCACCCCAAGTATCATTCCAGAAATATCGTCAGCATGTAAACGTAGTCTGCACATGAGAGACTGGGCAGAGCATATATGTCACTTACACTGACAGTAGTTTTGCCTGTAAGGCGGGAACTTCCAGGTTATAAAACCTCACGAATGTTGATGGGGAGGCCCAGCCCGCCGCCATACAAATATCGTGGATAGAAATTCCGCTGGACCAGGCCCACGAAGAGGCCATGCCTCTAGTAGAGTGGGCTCTGATACCCAGAGGGCACTGCAGGTGTTTGGAGGCATAAGCTGCTGCAATCGCGTCCACTATCCACCTGGACAGGCTCTGTTTCGAGGCGGCGAGACCCTTGGTGCGTCCGCCGAAGGAAACAAAGAGCTGCTCTGAACGCCTGAAAGCGGCGGAGCGCGTGATGTAAACTCTCAGCGCCCGGACAGGGCATAGGAGGTTATCACTGTCCCCATTATCGGATGCTGGCAGAGCCGAAAGGGAAATGACTTGTGCCCTAAAAGGGGTTCCAATCGCTTTGGGGACGTAACCGTGTCTCGGTCTGAGAATGACTTTCGAGTCGTTCGGTCCGAACTCAAGACATGCAGGGCTAACAGATAGCGCGTGCAAATCCCCCACACGTTTAACTGAAGACAGAGCTATCAGAAAAACGGTTTTAAGCGACAGGTACTTTAAATCCACGGATTCGAGTGGTTCAAAGGGAAAAGCCTTCAGGGCCTCCAGGACCAAGGACAGATCCCAAATAGGAACCGAGGGGGGCCGCGGGGGATTCATCCGTCTAGCTCCTCTGAGGAAGCGGATAATGAGCTCGTTCCTTCATATTGCCCGGCCGCGCGTCGTCTCAGCGAACGCCGCAATAGCCGCTACATACACTTTGAGCGTGGAAGGGGACCTGCCCTTTTCCAACAGCTCTTGTAGGAAGGAAAGCACCCGCGGGACCCCGCATGTGCGTGGATCCAAGCTCTTGGTAGCGCACCATTTAGAAAACACTGACCATTTAGATGCGTAGAGCCGTCTCGTAGAGGGAGCTCTAGACTGTGTGATCGTGTTCACGACCCCTTCTGGCAGGTCAACGGGTATCCGTTGATCACCCATGCATGCAGAGACCAACGCTCTGGATGGGGAGGCCCAGCCCGCCGCCATACAAATATCGTGGATAGAAATTCCGCTGGACCAGGCCCACGAAGAGGCCATGCCTCTAGTAGAGTGGGCTCTGATACCCAGAGGGCACTGCAGGTGTTTGGAGGCATAAGCTGCTGCAATCGCGTCCACTATCCACCTGGACATTTGACATGCCAAATCGATCCACCGGCTTGGGAGAGGAGATCCTTTCTCACCGGGATCGGCCATGGGGATGAGCGCGACAGCCTCACTAGCTCTGGGTACCAAGTTTGGTTCTCCCAGCGCGGGGCTATGAGAAGCACTGAGTGGTGCGTTTCCCTGATCCTCGAAATGACCTGTGGCAACAGGGAGATCGGAGGAAAAGCATACAGCGGGTGGCTGGGCCATGTCTGGGACAGCGCGTCCTCGCTTTTCGAGAAAAATTTCGGGCAGTGAGCGTTGTCTTCCGACGCAAAGAGGTCGATTTCCGCTTTGCCGAATAGGCGCCAGAGAAACTGGACTGTCTGGGGGTGCAGGGACCATTCTCCCGGGGGAATGTTGTCCCTGGACAGTCTGTCTGGACCGATATTCAAGTGGCCCGGCACGTGCGCGGCTCTCAGCGAGCGCAACGAGCGGTAAGCCCACACAAGAAGGCGTTCTGTCAGAAAACCGTTCTGGCAAAAACCGGTTTGCCCTCGAACAGAGCGCCCCAACCTGAGGTGGAAGCGTCCGTCGAGATAACTTTGCGGTGTGAGATGGCTCCCATTGTCACTCCCCGCTGGTACCAGTCGGCCGCTAACCAGGGCTTCAGTGCTGAAACGCAGCTCTGAGTCACTCTGATTCGGATGCCGCCGGAAGCCCAGGCTCTGTGAGGCACTCGGGCATTCAGCCAGCGTTGTAGCGGGCGCATCCGTAAGAGACCCAGCTGAAGCACTGCTGCAGCTGAGGCCATACAACCCAGCAACCTCTGAAATGTTTTGAGAGGTGCAGTGCTGCCCGGCCGGAAGGATGCGGCCAGGCGTTGAATGCAGCTCGCGCGCTGTGTCGACAGGCATTGCCACAGAGTCCAGATCCAAACCCAGAAAAGAGGTTGATTGACTGGGCACTAGCGAGCTCTTGGTCCAATTGACCGTAAGCCCCAGGCTGTCCAAGTGGCTTAGAAGCACTGTTCTGTGGGCGATGAGTTCGGCCTCTGACTGTGCTAGAATCAGCCAATCGTCCAAGTAGTTCAGAATTCGCATTCCCCGACCCCTCAGGGGAGCGAGAGCCGTGTCCATGCACTTTGTAAATGTACGGGGTGCCAGAGACAGGCCGAACGGCAGGACGGTGTACTGATATACCTGACCGTCGAAGGCGAATCTCAAGAATGGCCTGTGACGGGGTATTATCTGGATCTGAAAGTACGCGTCTTTCAGATCGAGAAATATAAACCAGTCCCTCGGGCGAATCTGCGCGAGAATTTGTCTGGTTGTGAGCATTTTGAACGGTCTTTTCATAAGAGCCTTGTTCAAACGTCTCAGATCCAAAATCGGTCTGAGAGCTCCGTCCTTCTTGGGAACGAGGAAATAACGTCTGTAAAAGCCCGACTCGCTCATGGAAGGGGAAACCGGTTCTATAGCCCTTTTGCACAGAAGTGTAGCTATTTCTGCTCGAAGTAGATGTGCTACTTCCCCATTCACTCTGGTCTCGATACGCGCTTGAAAGCGCGGAGGGCGGCGAGCGAACTGCAGAGTATAGCCCTGTTTTACTTTGCTCAGCACCCATTCTGACGCGCCCAGAATAGCTTCCCACGCTTTCGCGTGTACAGCCAGGGGCAGAATGGCCTCCGGGCTCTGATCGCCGCTGATTGCGGGCTCGAGAGCTCGAAACGGAGGGGCGGGCGCGGAGCGCGCGCTCTCGGTGCTTAGATACGGCGGGTCGCAAGCAGCGAAAACTGGCCGTTTTACACACAGCGTCCCGGTGGCTTTGGACGGGGAACATACAGTGTGGGGCACAACGCTTGAAAGCGGCGTCGGGGGCGAAGTATTCGAGAGGATGTGTGAGCGCGTGGGAGCGGGCACAGCATCTGTATTTATAACATGACCGGTGGTGAGGGGTTGTGTAACAGTAAGGGAAGTCAGGTAGTTCGTGGACATGTTCCCATTCATTTAAGTTGCCATTGTCAGCGCAAGCAATCGGAGGGATCTCGGCTCCAAAAGGACGCCCACTTGCCGCTAGAGTTAATGGTGAACTGGACACTTTGCGTTATCGAGGGGTAATGCGTGCTAATGCGTTGCATTGACCCTGGGGCCCTGGGTGGACACCTGTAGGGGGCGATCTCGCTCCACGGTGGTTTCCCCAGATGGTCAACGATGTCCACCGTGACATATGTCCTAAAACTGCCCGTATCATCCCCCTTACAGCCCGCCACCCCTCCCCCCACCCGCCCCACGCCATTGGCCGAAGTCACGGGATGGGCGGGGCTATCCACAGAGAGCCTTTTTGTCCCCTTCCAGATTAAACAAAGCCAGGGGGCGGGGATCAATCCCGAAAACGCCCTCTGACCACGGACAGCCTAAAAGTCCCCCTTACAGCCTATCTCCCGCCCACCCGCCCCACGCCATTGGCCGAAGTCATGGGATGGGCGGGGCTGTCCACGGAGAGCCTTTTTGTCCCCTTACAGCATAAACAAAGCCAGGGGGCGGGGATCAATCCTGAAAACGCCCTCTGACCACGGACAGCCTAAAAGTCCCCCTTAATGCCCATATAGAGCTCCAAGCTCCGGGTGTGGGGCCACCAGTTACCCCAGAGTATGGAGCCCCAAGTCGGCTAGAATTTTGAGTTATGCCCAGTCAAAGATGGGACTTTGACCGGGTGTATCTTGGGAACCAAGCCGAGTTTGAGCTCCAAACTCCGGGTGTGGGGAGGTACCCATGGGCCCCCCATGACCCCAGAGTATGGAGCCCCAAGTCGGCTAGGATTTTGAGCTATGCCCAGTCAAAGATTCAACGGAGCGGTTGAATCCCTGTAAGGAATTGGGGATTTCAGCATATGTGCTGAAATCCCCAATTGGTTACAGGGATTCAACCGCTGAAAAAGTCTAAGTCTAAACCCAGCATCCCACCTGCAGCTTATTGGACGGAGCACCTGTGCGCTCCCCGTGGACAGTGATATTTTATGCAAATCTTGCACAATTAACGGGTGAAATGTACATTAGTGTGTTGTACGGTGTCCCCTGACTGGAGTACAGTAGGTTTGACCCCAAGCAACCGCTTTTATTATGAAATATGACCCTTTAATGCAATGTCCACGGACAGCGCACAGGGGCTCCGTCGAATAACTTGCAGGTGGGATGCTGGGTTTCGACTTAGACATTTTCAGCGGTTGAATCCCTGTAAGGAATTGGGGATTTCAGCATATGTGCTGAAATCCCCAATTGGTTACAGGGATTCAACCGCTGAAAAAGTCTAAGTCGAAACCCAGCATCCCACCTGCAGCTTATTGGACGGAGCACCTGTGCGCTCCCCGTGGACAGTGATATTTTATGCTAATTTTGCACAATTAATGGGTGAAATGTACATTATTGTGTTGTACGGTGTCCCCTGACTGGTGTACAGTAGGTTTGACCCCAAGCAACCACTTTTTTTTAGGAAATATGACCTTTTAATGCAATGTCCACGGACAGCGCAAAGGGCCTCCGTCGAATAAGTTGCAGGTGGGCTCCGAACTTTGAAGGGCCATATCTCGGGGACCCGGCCGGCTAGCGACACCAAACTCGGGTCAAAGTAGGGTCCCGAGGGGCCCTCTCCAACGGGCCCTAGCCCGAGTCTCTAGCGCCCCCACGGTCCGAGATACGGGGCCCAACAGGAAAGGGTGCACTTGAGAAGGAAGGGTCCCAGTGGCCCGGGACTCTGGTGTCTGAGAGGGCCCCTAGGGGCCCCTCACCACCCCAAAGGACGATCCGCTGGGACACGCCCTTTTCGAGATATTGACCATTTTGTCTAAAAGTCCCTTATGTATAACCGGGTGTATCTTGGGAGTTAAGCCGAATTGGAGCTCCAATCTCCGGGCACTAGGAGGGCCCTTAGGGCCCCTTCTGACCCCACCGTCCCCAGCTCATGGGACTTTCCAGTTCCGAGATACGGCCACTTCCGGTCCAGCTTTGACCGGGTGTATCTTGGGAACCAAGCCGAGTTTGAGCTCCAAACTCCGGGCGTGGGGAGGGACCCAAGGGCCCCCCATGACCCCAGAGTATGGAGCCCCAAGTCGGCTCCGTTCCCGAGATATGTCCACTTCCTGTGGGAATTTGACCGGGTGTATCTCGGAAAGCACGCCGACTTTGAGCTCCAAACTCCGGGTGTGAGGAGGTACCCCTGGGCCCCCCATGACCCCAGAGTATGGAGCCCCAAGTCGGCTTGGTTTTGGAGTTATGCCCGGTCAAAAACAGCATCCCACCTGCAACCTATTTAGTTAAAAATGGGACTTCAAAACATCCCACCTGCAAGTTATTCGACGGAGCCCCTGTGCGCTCCCCGTGGACAGTGATATTTTATGCAAATTTTGCACAATTAACGGGTGAAATGTACATTAGTGTGTTGTACAGTGTCCCCTGACTGGAGTACAGTAGGTTTGACCCCAAGCAACCGCTTTTATTATGAAATATGACCCTTTAATGCAATGTCCACGGACAGCGCACAGGTGCTCCGTCGAATAACTTGCATGTGGGATGCTGGGTTTCGACTTAGACATTTTCAGCGGTTGAATCCCTGTAAGGAATTGGGGATTTCAGCATATGTGCTGAAATCCCCAATTGGTTACAGGGATTCAACCGCTGAAAAAGTCTAAGTCGAAACCCAGCATCCCACCTGCAGCTTATTGGACGGAGCACCTGTGCGCTCCCCGTGGACAGTGATATTTTATGCTAATTTTGCACAATTAATGGGTGAAATGTACATTATTGTGTTGTACGGTGTCCCCTGACTGGTGTACAGTAGGTTTGACCCCAAGCAACCACTTTTTTTTAGGAAATATGACCTTTTAATGCAATGTCCACGGACAGCGCAAAGGGCCTCCGTCGAATAAGTTGCAGGTGGGCTCCGAACTTTGAAGGGCCATATCTCGGGGACCCGGCCGGCTAGCGACACCAAACTCGGGTCAAAGTAGGGTCCCGAGGGGCCCTCTCCAACGGGCCCTAGCCCGAGTCTCTAGCGCCCCCACGGTCCGAGATACGGGGCCCAACAGGAAAGGGTGCACTTGAGAAGGAAGGGTCCCAGTGGCCCGGGACTCTGGTGTCTGAGAGGGCCCCTAGGGGCCCCTCACCACCCCAAAGGACGATCCGCTGGGACACGCCCTTTTCGAGATATTGACCATTTTGTCTAAAAGTCCCTTATGTATAACCGGGTGTATCTTGGGAGTTAAGCCGAATTGGAGCTCCAATCTCCGGGCACTAGGAGGGCCCTTAGGGCCCCTTCTGACCCCACCGTCCCCAGCTCATGGGACTTTCCAGTTCCGAGATACGGCCACTTCCGGTCCAGCTTTGACCGGGTGTATCTTGGGAACCAAGCCGAGTTTGAGCTCCAAACTCCGGGCGTGGGGAGGGACCCAAGGGCCCCCCATGACCCCAGAGTATGGAGCCCCAAGTCGGCTTCTTTCCTGAGATACGGCCACTCCCTGTGGGACTTTGACCGGGTGTATCTTGGGAACCAAGCCGAGTTTGAGCTCCAAACTCCGGGCGTGGGGAGGGACCCAATGGCCCCCCATGACCCCAGAGTATGGAGCCCCAAGTCGGCTCCGTTCCCGAGATATGTCCACTTCCTGTGGGAATTTGACCGGGTGTATCTCGGAAAGCACGCCGACTTTGAGCTCCAAACTCCGGGTGTGAGGAGGTACCCCTGGGCCCCCCATGACCCCAGAGTATGGAGCCCCAAGTCGGCTTGGTTTTGGAGTTATGCCCGGTCAAAAACAGCATCCCACCTGCAACCTATTTAGTTAAAAATGGGACTTCAAAACATCCCACCTGCAAGTTATTCGACGGAGCCCCTGTGCGCTCCCCGTGGACAGTGATATTTTATGCAAATTTTGCACAATTAACGGGTGAAATGTACATTAGTGTGTTGTACAGTGTCCCCTGACTGGAGTACAGTAGGTTTGACCCCAAGCAACCGCTTTTATTATGAAATATGACCCTTTAATGCAATGTCCACGGACAGCGCACAGGTGCTCCGTCGAATAACTTGCATGTGGGATGCTGGGTTTCGACTTAGACATTTTCAGCGGTTGAATCCCTGTAAGGAATTGGGGATTTCAGCATATGTGCTGAAATCCCCAATTGGTTACAGGGATTCAACCGCTGAAAAAGTCTAAGTCTAAACCCAGCATCCCACCTGCAGCTTATTGGACGGAGCACCTGTGCGCTCCCCGTGGACAGTGATATTTTATGCAAATTTTGCACAATTAATGGGTGAAATGTACATTAGTGTGTTGTACAGTGTCCCCTGACTGGAGTACAGTAGGTTTGACCCCAAGCAACCGCTTTTATTATGAAATATGACCCTTTAATGCAATGTCCACGGACAGCGCACAGGTGCTCCGTCGAATAACTTGCATGTGGGATGCTGGGTTTCGACTTAGACATTTTCAGCGGTTGAATCCCTGTAAGGAATTGGGGATTTCAGCATATGTGCTGAAATCCTCAATTGGTTACAGGGATTCAACCGCTGAAAAAGTCTAAGTCTAAACCCAGCATCCCACCTGCAGCTTATTGGACGGAGCACCTGTGCGCTCCCCGTGGACAGTGATATTTTATGCAAATCTTGCACAATTAACGGGTGAAATGTACATTAGTGTGTTGTACGGTGTCCCCTGACTGGAGTACAGTAGGTTTGACCCCAAGCAACCGCTTTTATTATGAAATATGACCCTTTAATGCAATGTCCACGGACAGCGCACATGGGCTCCGTCGAATAACTTGCAGGTGGGATGCTGGGTTTCGACTTAGACATTTTCAGCGGTTGAATCCCTGTAAGGAATTGGGGATTTCAGCATATGTGCTGAAATCCCCAATTGGTTACAGGGATTCAACCGCTGAAAAAGTCTAAGTCTAAACCCAGCATCCCACCTGCAGCTTATTGGACGGAGCACCTGTGCGCTCCCCGTGGACAGTGATATTTTATGCAAATCTTGCACAATTAACGGGTGAAATGTACATTAGTGTGTTGTACGGTGTCCCCTGACTGGAGTACAGTAGGTTTGACCCCAAGCAACCGCTTTTATTATGAAATATGACCCTTTAATGCAATGTCCACGGACAGCGCACAGGTGCTCCGTCGAATAACTTGCATGTGGGATGCTGGGTTTCGACTTAGACATTTTCAGCGGTTGAATCCCTGTAAGGAATTGGGGATTTCAGCATATGTGCTGAAATCCCCAATTGGTTACAGGGATTCAACCGCTGAAAAAGTCTAAGTCTAAACCCAGCATCCCACCTGCAGCTTATTGGACGGAGCACCTGTGCGCTCCCCGTGGACAGTGATATTTTATGCAAATTTTGCACAATTAACGGGTGAAATGTACATTAGTGTGTTGTACAGTGTCCCCTGACTGGAGTACAGTAGGTTTGACCCCAAGCAACCGCTTTTATTATGAAATATGACCCTTTAATGCAATGTCCACGGACAGCGCACAGGTGCTCCGTCGAATAACTTGCATGTGGGATGCTGGGTTTCGACTTAGACATTTTCAGCGGTTGAATCCCTGTAAGGAATTGGGGATTTCAGCATATGTGCTGAAATCCCCAATTGGTTACAGGGATTCAACCGCTGAAAAAGTCTAAGTCTAAACCCAGCATCCCACCTGCAGCTTATTGGACGGAGCACCTGTGCGCTCCCCGTGGACAGTGATATTTTATGCAAATTTTGCACAATTAATGGGTGAAATGTACATTAGTGTGTTGTACAGTGTCCCCTGACTGGAGTACAGTAGGTTTGACCCCAAGCAACCGCTTTTATTATGAAATATGACCCTTTAATGCAATGTCCACGGACAGCGCACATGGGCTCCGTCGAATAACTTGCATGTGGGATGCTGGGTTTCGACTTAGACATTTTCAGCGGTTGAATCCCTGTAAGGAATTGGGGATTTCAGCATATGTGCTGAAATCCCCAATTGGTTACAGGGATTCAACCGCTGAAAAAGTCTAAGTCTAAACCCAGCATCCCTCCTGCAGCTTATTGGACGGAGCACCTGTGCGCTGTCCGTGGACAGTGATATTTTATGCAAATTTTGCACAATTAACGGGTGAAATGTACATTAGTGTGTTGTACGGTGTCCCCTGACTGGAGTACAGTAGGTTTGACCCCAAGCAACCGCTTTTATTATGAAATATGACCCTTTAATGCAATGTCCACGGACAGCGCACATGGGCTCCGTCGAACAACTTGCAGGTGGGATGCTGGGTTTCGACTGTGATATTGTATGCAAATTTTGCACCATTAACGGGTGAAATGTACATTAGTGTGTTGTACAGTGTCCCCTGACTGGAGTACAGTAGGTTTGACCCCAAGCAACCGCTTTTATTATGAAATATGACCCTTTAATGCAATGTCCACGGACAGCGCACAGGTGCTCCGTCGAATAACTTGCATGTGGGATGCTGGGTTTCGACTTAGACATTTTCAGCGGTTGAATCCCTGTAAGGAATTTGGGGATTTCAGCATATGTGCTGAAATCCCCAATTGGTTACAGGGATTCAACCGCTGAAAAAGTCTAAGTCTAAACCCAGCATCCCACCTGTAGCTTATTGGACGGAGCACCTGTGCGCTCCCCGTGGACAGTGATATTTTATGCAAATTTTGCACAATTAACGGGTGAAATGTACATTAGTGTGTTGTACAGTGTCCCCTGACTGGAGTACAGTAGGTTTGACCCCAAGCAACCGCTTTTATTATGAAATATGACCCTTTAATGCAATGTCCACGGACAGCGCACAGGTGCTCCGTCGAATAACTTGCATGTGGGATGCTGGGTTTCGACTTAGACATTTTCAGCGGTTGAATCCCTGTAAGGAATTGGGGATTTCAGCATATGTGCTGAAATCCCCAATTGGTTACAGGGATTCAACCGCTGAAAAAGTCTTAGTCTAAACCCAGCATCCCACCTGCAGCTTATTGGACGGAGCACCTGTGCGCTCCCCGTGGACAGTGATATTTTATGCAAATTTTGCACAATTAACGGGTGAAATGTACATTAGTGTGTTGTACGGTGTCCCCTGACTGGAGTACAGTAGGTTTGACCCCAAGCAACCGCTTTTATTATGAAATATGACCCTTTAATGCAATGTCCACGGACAGCGCACATGGGCTCCGTCGAACAACTTGCAGGTGGGATGCTGGGTTTCGACTGTGATATTGTATGCAAATTTTGCACAATTAACGGGTGAAATGTACATTAGTGTGTTGTACAGTGTCCCCTGACTGGAGTACAGTAGGTTTGACCCCAAGCAACCGCTTTTATTATGAAATATGACCCTTTAATGCAATGTCCACGGACAGCGCACAGGTGCTCCGTCGAATAACTTGCATGTGGGATGCTGGGTTTCGACTTAGACATTTTCAGCGGTTGAATCCCTGTAAGGAATTTGGGGATTTCAGCATATGTGCTGAAATCCCCAATTGGTTACAGGGATTCAACCGCTGAAAAAGTCTAAGTCTAAACCCAGCATCCCACCTGCAGCTTATTGGACGGAGCACCTGTGCGCTCCCCGTGGACAGTGATATTTTATGCAAATTTTGCACAATTAACGGGTGAAATGTACATTAGTGTGTTGTACAGTGTCCCCTGACTGGAGTACAGTAGGTTTGACCCCAAGCAACCGCTTTTATTATGAAATATGACCCTTTAATGCAATGTCCACGGACAGCGCACAGGTGCTCCGTCGAATAACTTGCATGTGGGATGCTGGGTTTCGACTTAGACATTTTCAGCGGTTGAATCCCTGTAAGGAATTGGGGATTTCAGCATATGTGCTGAAATCCCCAATTGGTTACAGGGATTCAACCGCTGAAAAAGTCTTAGTCTAAACCCAGCATCCCACCTGCAGCTTATTGGACGGAGCACCTGTGCGCTCCCCGTGGACAGTGATATTTTATGCAAATTTTGCACAATTAACGGGTGAAATGTACATTAGTGTGTTGTACGGTGTCCCCTGACTGGAGTACAGTAGGTTTGACCCCAAGCAACCGCTTTTATTATGAAATATGACCCTTTAATGCAATGTCCACGGACAGCGCACATGGGCTCCGTCGAACAACTTGCAGGTGGGATGCTGGGTTTCGACTGTGATATTGTATGCAAATTTTGCACAATTAACGGGTGAAATGTACATTAGTGTGTTGTACAGTGTCCCCTGACTGGAGTACAGTAGGTTTGACCCCAAGCAACCGCTTTTATTATGAAATATGACCCTTTAATGCAATGTCCACGGACAGCGCACAGGTGCTCCGTCGAATAACTTGCATGTGGGATGCTGGGTTTCGACTTAGACATTTTCAGCGGTTGAATCCCTGTAAGGAATTTGGGGATTTCAGCATATGTGCTGAAATCCCCAATTGGTTACAGGGATTCAACCGCTGAAAAAGTCTAAGTCTAAACCCAGCATCCCACCTGCAGCTTATTGGACGGAGCACCTGTGCGCTCCCCGTGGACAGTGATATTTTATGCAAATTTTGCACAATTAATGGGTGAAATGTACATTAGTGTGTTGTACAGTGTCCCCTGACTGGAGTACAGTAGGTTTGACCCCAAGCAACCGCTTTTATTATGAAATATGACCCTTTAATGCAATGTCCACGGACAGCGCACATGGGCTCCGTCGAATAACTTGCATGTGGGATGCTGGGTTTCGACTTAGACATTTTCAGCGGTTGAATCCCTGTAAGGAATTGGGGATTTCAGCATATGTGCTGAAATCCCCAATTGGTTACAGGGATTCAACCGCTGAAAAAGTCTAAGTCTAAACCCAGCATCCCACCTGCAGCTTATTGGACGGAGCACCTGTGCGCTCCCCGTGGACAGTGATATTTTATGCAAATTTTGCACAATTAACGGGTGAAATGTACATTAGTGTGTTGTACAGTGTCCCCTGACTGGAGTACAGTAGGTTTGACCCCAAGCAACCGCTTTTATTATGAAATATGACCCTTTAATGCAATGTCCACGGACAGCGCACAGGTGCTCCGTCGAATAACTTGCATGTGGGATGCTGGGTTTCGACTTAGACATTTTCAGCGGTTGAATCCCTGTAAGGAATTGGGGATTTCAGCATATGTGCTGAAATCCCCAATTGGTTACAGGGATTCAACCGCTGAAAAAGTCTAAGTCTAAACCCAGCATCCCACCTGCAGCTTATTGGACGGAGCACCTGTGCGCTGTCCGTGGACAGTGATATTTTATGCAAATTTTGCACAATTAACGGGTGAAATGTACATTAGTGTGTTGTACAGTGTCCCCTGACTGGAGTACAGTAGGTTTGACCCCAAGCAACCGCTTTTATTATGAAATATGACCCTTTAATGCAATGTCCACGGACAGCGCACAGGTGCTCCGTCGAATAACTTGCATGTGGGATGCTGGGTTTCGACTTAGACATTTTCAGCGGTTGAATCCCTGTAAGGAATTGGGGATTTCAGCATATGTGCTGAAATCCCCAATTGGTTACAGGGATTCAACCGCTGAAAAAGTCTAAGTCTAAACCCAGCATCCCACCTGCAGCTTATTGGACGGAGCACCTGTGCGCTCCCCGTGGACAGTGATATTTTATGCAAATTTTGCACAATTAATGGGTGAAATGTACATTAGTGTGTTGTACAGTGTCCCCTGACTGGAGTACAGTAGGTTTGACCCCAAGCAACCGCTTTTATTATGAAATATGACCCTTTAATGCAATGTCCACGGACAGCGCACAGGTGCTCCGTCGAATAACTTGCATGTGGGATGCTGGGTTTCGACTTAGACATTTTCAGCGGTTGAATCCCTGTAAGGAATTTGGGGATTTCAGCATATGTGCTGAAATCCCCAATTGGTTACAGGGATTCAACCGCTGAAAAAGTCTAAGTCTAAACCCAGCATCCCACCTGCAGCTTATTGGACGGAGCACCTGTGCGCTCCCCGTGGACAGTGATATTTTATGCAAATCTTGCACAATTAACGGGTGAAATGTACATTAGTGTGTTGTACGGTGTCCCCTGACTGGAGTACAGTAGGTTTGACCCCAAGCAACCGCTTTTATTATGAAATATGACCCTTTAATGCAATGTCCACGGACAGCGCACAGGGGCTCCGTCGAATAACTTGCAGGTGGGATGCTGGGTTTCGACTTAGACATTTTCAGCGGTTGAATCCCTGTAAGGAATTGGGGATTTCAGCATATGTGCTGAAATCCCCAATTGGTTACAGGGATTCAACCGCTGAAAAAGTCTAAGTCTAAACCCAGCATCCCACCTGCAGCTTATTGGACGGAGCACCTGTGCGCTCCCCGTGGACAGTGATATTTTATGCAAATTTTGCACAATTAACGGGTGAAATGTACATTAGTGTGTTGTACGGTGTCCCCTGACTGGAGTACAGTAGGTTTGACCCCAAGCAACCGCTTTTATTATGAAATATGACCCTTTAATGCAATGTCCACGGACAGCGCACATGGGCTCCGTCGAACAACTTGCAGGTGGGATGCTGGGTTTCGACTGTGATATTGTATGCAAATTTTGCACAATTAACGGGTGAAATGTACATTAGTGTGTTGTACAGTGTCCCCTGACTGGAGTACAGTAGGTTTGACCCCAAGCAACCGCTTTTATTATGAAATATGACCCTTTAATGCAATGTCCACGGACAGCGCACAGGTGCTCCGTCGAATAACTTGCATGTGGGATGCTGGGTTTCGACTTAGACATTTTCAGCGGTTGAATCCCTGTAAGGAATTTGGGGATTTCAGCATATGTGCTGAAATCCCCAATTGGTTACAGGGATTCAACCGCTGAAAAAGTCTAAGTCTAAACCCAGCATCCCACCTGCAGCTTATTGGACGGAGCACCTGTGCGCTCCCCGTGGACAGTGATATTTTATGCAAATTTTGCACAATTAATGGGTGAAATGTACATTAGTGTGTTGTACAGTGTCCCCTGACTGGAGTACAGTAGGTTTGACCCCAAGCAACCGCTTTTATTATGAAATATGACCCTTTAATGCAATGTCCACGGACAGCGCACATGGGCTCCGTCGAATAACTTGCATGTGGGATGCTGGGTTTCGACTTAGACATTTTCAGCGGTTGAATCCCTGTAAGGAATTGGGGATTTCAGCATATGTGCTGAAATCCCCAATTGGTTACAGGGATTCAACCGCTGAAAAAGTCTAAGTCTAAACCCAGCATCCCACCTGCAGCTTATTGGACGGAGCACCTGTGCGCTCCCCGTGGACAGTGATATTTTATGCAAATTTTGCACAATTAACGGGTGAAATGTACATTAGTGTGTTGTACAGTGTCCCCTGACTGGAGTACAGTAGGTTTGACCCCAAGCAACCGCTTTTATTATGAAATATGACCCTTTAATGCAATGTCCACGGACAGCGCACATGGGGCTCCGTAAAATAATCTGAAGGTGGGCTCCAAACTTCGAGCGGCTATAACTCAGGGACCCGGCCGCCTAGCGACACCAAACTCGGCTCAAAGTAACTGTTTCCAACACTCATAATGAATCAGAATATTAGAATGATTTCTAAAGGATCATGTGATTGACTGGATGACACAAGTGACATTGAAGACTGGAGTAATGATCCAGAAAATTCAGTTTTGCATCACCGAAATAAATGATCATTTAAAGTATAATAAATTGAAAACCAATTATTTTAAATTGTCAATTATTGTCAATATCACTATTGCATTGTCACTATCAAAATAGTTTTTTTATATCGACAAATCATCCAGTCACTATGTAATAGCTGTGAGGGTATGACGTAAAGTAATTTTTAATTAAACAGTGTCTTACTTCAAAATATACTTAAGCAGTGACTCACTTTAAAATTGAACAGAGTTATTGAACGTATCATTTAGAGTAAGATACTATGTAATTGTTGTGAATTACTTAAAATTATACCTGCAGACCCCCACTAGTAAATTTTAAAGTAAGGTGCATGTAGTTGCATTGATTTACTTTAAATTATCAGTACGCACCTGCTAGTATATCTTTAAGTAATTTTGCATGCAATAACAGTGGATTACTTGAAATAGTACCTTCACAACCCTAGTCAATTTTAAAGTAATTGCACTGTAACTTCCTTTAAGTTATCGTCAAATTATGGGAGTGGACTCATGAGACAAGTCCTCTGTTCAGAGTTGTGGCATGACACAAATCTCTAGATCCCTGAACCTTCAGCATCAGCGTACTGCGTACTGCATATCCTGAATTCAGCATCTGTTTATTCTGATTATTCTGAGCCATGCCTGTCGAATCGTGCCCGTTGTGTTGCCGTTTGTTTGCGCGACTAGGCCAACACTTAAAAGTGTTTCACAATGTTAGAAATGTAGAGGAAAGGAAATTACTCCTCTCGTTGGAGTCGGGAAGGGTAAATATCCGCCAAGGACGCTGTCCAGTGCCTGGCTGTGGCAAGGACACAACTCGCATGGACCGTCACATGAAATCACACTGTGAACTTTCCAAAGCAGACAGGGAAATGTATATGAAGTCAAGCAAGCGGTCAAAGGTAATTGAAAAATTGAGTGCATTGAGGGCATCTCAGCCAGATGTGCCAATGATCTCCACCCTCGACCTGGAAGATGAACCCCCCCGGGTCGATGTAGATGTGGCTCTAGTGTTTGCGGAGGATTCGGATGAAGATGACTGCCCTAACTCTTCTTGTAAGCAGCAGAAAGCCAAGATGAGGGAACAGATGTTTATGATGGACCAAAAAATAGCCGTCCTTACAAGTTCCCTCAAGAATGTGACCAGACGGTTCCGGGTGCTGAAACGAAAGACCTCAGCAACGGGTGCAGCCACAGTCAAGCAGGTCACTAAACAAATTCTGTCATCCCTTGGGCCAGAGATAGAGGGTGTGGACCCTGAAGAGCCCACTCCACCCTCCACCCACGACGATCCATCAGAAACCCAGCCGCCCTCTGACACCCAGCCGCCCTCTGACAGCCAGCAGCCGTCTGGATCCACAAGTCCACCTCACTACCCTGATCACGTGGTTGTCCTGAGTGAGTATAAAATTTGCACGGTTTTAAACTTTTGTTTGGATAAATGCTTTGTAAAAAATGTAAAAGCAAATATATGTTATATATGTGCTAAATGTTTTATGAAAGGCTTGTGACTGCGCTGACAGTTTTTTATTTTCCTCTTTCTTTGTGTTCAGATTCGCTTTTGGAAGAATACCGAACGCATCAAGAAGGCCCGGATCCGACGTACAAAATGAGGGAGAACGTTAGCGGGAAGATTTACCGCATAAAAAAATTTCTTGGATTTATGTCAGAGGGAAAGACCAACCTTGCCAACCTGTGTTTTTTGAACGAGACGTCCAAGATACATAAGTCAGTCCTGTTCTTCTTTGTGTTCTGAAGTTTGTTTAAATAGTAAAATTGAGCACTTTTTAAAATGACTTTCTTGAAGATTAAACTTTCAATCTATTATGAAAATGTCATTGTACACTCAACTTTGACAATTTACTTTGAAATATACCCTCACACTCCTAGTACATTTTTGAGATGTACAATTACTCAAAATTACACTAGGAGTGTGGGGGTTATATTTTTAAGCAAATGGTCAATAATTTGGAGTAAATCACTGAAATTACATGCACAGTTACTTTAAAATGTCATAGCGTTTGAGTGCAGGTATAATCTCAAGTAACTCACTGCAATTACATGTACAATTACTAATTGCTGTGAGTTACTTGAGATTATACCTGCACTCAACCGCTAGAACATTTTTAAGTAACGGTGCATCAGCACACCCCGACTAGGATTTTTTTAAGTAACTGTACATGTTGAGCAACAGTCTGTGTTTTCTGAATGAAACATCCAGAACACACGTGCAGGTTTTGTTTTTCTTGTGTTCTGAAAAGTTGGTTTGAACGGTAGAACGGAGCTGTCAAATTGATTTCTGATGCGATGCAGTTTTCAACTTGGTGTTGCTTTGGACTTAGAACGGCGCTGTCCGTGGTCCTGAATTTGTAAGGCTAATGTTGCGCTCTTAACAGCTGTGATGTAATGCTGACAAATAGATTTTTGATGGGATGCAGTTTCGAATTTTGTGTTTTTGTTTTGGACCTGGTCCTGTACATTACTGCCTGATTCAGCACTGCTTTGTTTTATGTGACCGATATAGAGAGGCTGTTATAAACAGCACTATTTTTAAATTGACTTTATTGAAGATTAAACTTTCAATCTATTATGAAAATGTCATTGTACACTCAACTTTGACCATTTACTTTGAAATATACCCTCACACTCCTAGTATAATTTTGAGTAATTGTACATGTAATTGCTGTGAGTTACTAGAGATTATACCTGCACTCAACCGCTAGTACATTTTAAAGTAACGGGGCATGAAATGACAGTGATTTACTCCAAATTATTGACCATTTGCTTAAAAATAAACCCTCACAAAAACCAATTCTTTTCAGCTCGATTAGAGGTTTACAAAGAGCTAAGCAATCCACGGATACGTCTTGTTTCCGCTGAGATCAGTGGGCGCGCGGTGACGTCACGTTCATTCATTCTAATTCATTCTGATGTAGTCATGATCAGCCTGCTCTGCATATGGTCCTCACCCTTTCTCGTTTTCTTAAAAAAGCACGTAATTAACATTTATTCTCTCTTAATTCAACTTTATATTGTGCAATTGTGTTTATTCTACAATTACATTGAAATTATTACAACCTTTCAAGAAGTGACCACTTTGGAGAAACGCTGTGCATTTGTCAAAACCGGCCTTTAAACTGGTGACCTTTGTGAGCAAACAGCAAAATGCAAGCAATTTAATGTACTTTGCTGTTTGCTCATCAATATGAAAGTATAAATGCAGAATGGAAAGCGCCTAACACACGTGATTAAATTTAGGGAGAAGATGAGTGCCTTTTTTGTGTTAATTTTATTGAATTATATACACAACATAAAACTCAAAGATAAAGCTCAACATGAAGCAGTAAACTGTTGCATAGGAATAACCTGTCATGCCCCTAACCTGATTTTGAAATGAAACAGCGCTGTCCGTGGTCCTGAAGTTGTAAGGCTAATGTTGCACTCTTATTAGCTGTGATGTAATGCTGACAAATAGATTTGTGATGGGATGCAGTTTCGAATTTGGTGTTTTTACTTTGGACCTAGAACGGTACTGTCTTTGCTGCAAACCTAATTCTGTACATGATCAGCCCACCTTTGCAATTCAAGACTGTTTGTGTATATGATGGTACTTTGAACTGTGCGTTTCCTGATTTCTGATGTTTTTTTTTTTGTTTTTTTTTTTGGTCTGTGTCCAGGTGGATATCTTACTTAAGACAGTCCTACATGAAGGAGACAACAGTGAGGCACTACGCCCAAAATGTGGCGCAGTTTTTCGACTACATTGCAGAAACACCTCCAACCTCCTGCCGGCTTAGTCGCACTGTTCTGATAGGGCTGCGCCGGGAGATGCGCCGGGTCCTGAAGACCTTGGGCAGGGGCGTGGCCATGCACCAAATTGCAGTAAAGGCACAGAAGGAGGAGCGCGTCCTATCCAAGGCGACCCTCCTGAAGTGCCAAGAGCTTTCTTCCAAAGCAATCCCAGAAATTCTGGGTAAGTATTTTTATTCAAACATTTCAACTTGTTCTCTCAAGGAATTAACTGTGAAAATAATTTGTCATTTAATTGCTGCATTTTAACTCCTTGTTGTTGTTGTTTTTAGAGAGTTTGGAGAGGGACCCTTCATACAAAAATTTATGGAGGTTCTATGGCTACTTTTCTGCCTTCCTGGCCTCCCTCTATGGCCACAGGGGAGGTGTGTTCACAAACATGACAATCCAGGAGGTGCGGGGGGCGCGGTATTCACAAAACGAGAAGGCACATGTTATAAACGTGAGTCATTTTTATACATAAATGTTTTGGGGACTTGTATTAATCTGTTCTGTTCTTAACTGTCTTTTGCGTGTGTGTGTGTGTGTGTGTGTGTGTGTGTGTGTGTGTGTGTGTGTGTGTGTGTGTGATCAGGTATGCAGCCACAAGACTAACAAAGCCTTCGGACCAGCTCAGATTGCCCTGCTGGATTATGAATATGACTGGGCGAACAAGTTTCTCTCCATGAAGGACAAACTGCCGGGCGGGGAGGATGCCAGGTTTTTTTTCTTCACATCAAAGCCCAACCCCTGCAAAAACCTAAATGGATACTTCCAGGAGGCGTGGAAAGACATGGGCCTCCCTGGATGCCCCACTTTTACTGACGTAAGGACTTCGATCGCCAGCCATGTAAGTGTCTTCTCACATGAGCACATATTTTTGGTTATCACCGTGTATTGTTTTATATTACCAATTTGCCTTTGTTTTTCCCTTCTTTTCCTCTGTGTTTCTAGGCCAAGTTCACGCACGCGGCCGATGACCGGCAGAAATTGGCAAAATTCATGTGTCACGACACTAGAACGGCTGACAAATTTTATGTCACCAACCTGTCAGTGAAGCAGGCAGTGGAGCACCGTATGCTCTTCCAGGCGGCGCTTCAAGGTGAGGAACGCTCTCCAGCACAGACCACCCCGCAGAAGAGAAAGCGGCCTGTGAAAAGGGCACATCAGCCTCACAAACGGAGTCGACATGATTCAGACATTACATCTAGCAGCACCAGCCCAGAAGAAGCTGTAGCGGAGTCCGGAGTGTCGACCCTAGGGTCCGATAAGGTAAAGTGATATCATGTACTGAGACTACATCCATACATGTTGTCTTGATTTGCAGACTAATGATAAATTGTTCTCCATGTATTTTCTTTGACAGGAGGAGCAACAAGAAGCAACAGAAGAAAAGGCGGCTGAGGTGGAGCCAAAGAAGTTAAGGGTGGTCCTGACTCCTCTGGGCCATAGGGCAAGGCTGAGACCAAGGATGCTGTCGCCGTTGAAAATTCCCGAGATCATATCTCTGTCAAGACCAAAAGTGGCTACCAAGAGGTTCAAGAAAGCCATGGAAAAGCGCCGCAGAAAGAAATGAAGAGTTTTTTTCATTTGATCTTTTTCTTCCTTTTTTAATTTTGGGTTGTTTTTTTTGTGTGTTCTTTATTCTTTAAATATTATTAATCTCTATTGTTTTTCTATATTATTAATCGTTTATTATATTGTTATTATATCTTTGTGTGTTTTTTTCCTAATAAATATACTTGCTTGTTTTTGGAATTTACACTTTTTGTCTGTCATCATATTAATTTAGTGTGGTTTTTTTTAGTGTGTTCTTTATTATTTAAATATTATTAATCTATATTGTTTTTCCATATTATTAATCTTTTATTATATTGTTATTATATCTTTGTGTGTTTTTTTCCTAATAAATATACTTGCTTGTTTTTGAATTTACACTTTTTGTCTGTCATCATTTTAATTTAGTGTTTTTTTTTTAGTGTGTTCTTTATTCTTTAAATATTATTAATCTCTATTGTTTTTCTATATTATTAATCTTTTATTATATTGTTATTATATCTTTGTGTGTTTTTTTCCTAATAAACATACTTGCTTGTTTTTGAATTTACACTTTTTGTCTGTCATAATTTTTTTCCTAACAGGGTATTTATTGTATTTACTGCATTAAAGTTTGATATAAACCATCAAAATGTTAATTTTTAAAAATCCAGCTGCTTCAAATTTCTAACATTTAATTTCAATGCTAATTATTCATAAGTAGTAGCTATAATGTACATCAGTTATATCTAACATTTAATTTCTAGGATAATTAATCATAATTAATAGCTATAATGTACATCAGTTATATCAGAACACATATTGTTTATAAACATCTGATTATTCACAATGACCTATGTAAATAAATAATTCTACACACACACACACACACACACATACAAATTGTACAAGTCATTAATGTGTAGTCTGTGGACAACACATTAATGACTTGTTTAATTGGTGTACAGTAGGTTTCACCTCATAAAAGCACTGTAGTTATGACATATGACCCATTAATGTACTCAGCATCCCACCTGTAGCTTATCCGACTGGTCCCATATATGCTGTATGTGGACGGTTGAATTTTATGCTGCATCATTAATAGCTCACAAGTACATCAGTGTGTTTACATTGCATTTACTGTGTGGTTTGCATTAGGTCTTACCCAATAAAATCACTTAATTATGAAATATGACCTATTAAGATAGAATATTTAGATAGATAAGAGAAATGAAAGCCATTAAGTCAAATAAGATGTGGCAGCCTATCTGTCTAGGTCAATATAGTTTTCAGATGGACCATGACATCAGGGTGATCCCATAAGGTGGTCTGAGCTGGGTTCGAACTCATGTCCTCAATAGCAAAGTGGCCCCAACCACAAGACAGTGCACACTGACCACTTAACCACAGAAGACGTGCAAACTCCACAGTAGCCTGTCTGTGTTCATCCTGGACAACTGTAACTTATTTAATGAGCATTATTATTATGTTTTTTTTTTTTCAAATTTTATATTTTTTAATATAAATGTCTCTATCTTTGTATGTAAACCAAAAAGTGTTCCTAAATTTTTTATGTGCTGTGTGTCTGTGTTTTTATTATCACGAGTCTATACATTTTAAGATTATTTTTTCATTAAAGAAAGTTTTTGTAAGCTTTGCACTTATTTTTTTTTTCTGTTTTGAATTTCACTAAAATGCTTTAAATGCAGTGAGCAGTCTGTGTCCATTTCAATAATAATGATGCAGCATTAATAGCTTTAAAGTACATCAGTGAGTTTATATTGCATTTACTATGTGGTTTGCAGTAGGTCTTACCCAATAAAAGCACTGTAATTATGAAATATGACCTATTCATATCTTGTACACAGTCTGCCTACAGGCAAGTCATAAACAGCATCCCACCTGTAAATGTAGTAATGATTAAACTGGACAACTTTTTTTCATGACAACAAATTTTATTTAGAAGAAAATAGAAATGTACAAAACTATTTACAATAAAAATATATGTGAAAAAACTTAAACAGGTAAATTATTAAAATAAAATAATAAAATAATAAAAAAAACAATGGGTGGTTTAAAAAATAAGATTTTAAATGGCCTATTCGTCCAGCCAATCCAAGGTCAGGCCCTCTCCCTGGAATGAATGTCTCCTGACACCGTAGTCATATTTCAGCTGTGTGCCTACACTAATGTCCCTCGTCGCCTTAAACAAAATGACCTCCTGCTCCTGGTCATTTATTGTCATTGTGCAGTGGATGGGCTTGAGGTTTGGCATTTTTCGGGAATGGTTAATCCTTCTGCCAAAAGTGTTCAGGCTAGGGTGGCACTCACAGGGGGAGCTCTGTGAGTCAATGCACAGCTCTCTTTCTCCTGATTTGAAAAAGAACACATATCCTGGTTCGTCGAACTGGCTCTGCACTTTGGCCCTCCCCTCAGCAGCTGTGACTACCTTTCCATGGTAGTCACAGACGATGTCCTCTTTGACAAAGGGTCGTGTTGCGACGACTCCTATAATAAAGATAACATTACATGTTTTAGTTAATGAAAAAAAAAAACAACAACATTTTTTTTACATTTTATATTATTGTTTCTTCTGCCCTGAAAAGTGAAATGTTTTCTTACCTAGACCTTCTGGTGGACCAAAATCCTTAATGGCCAGCCCCGTCCATGTCTGCTCGGACACACATCGAATGACGAAGTTGTCAGCTTCGACCATTTTCTTTGGGGCTGGTCTCCAAAGCTGCACTATTTGTTCCGGCCTTGGGCAGTTCACTGTCCACCCCTCCTGGGCAATTAATCTGGCCACCTTTGCTGTGGATGGCTTTCTGAGTGTGTAATATGCTGGAATACAGAATGAAAAAACTTTACTCATGTGAAACACTTGTCACTGTAATTAAATGGCCTAGTTTGTGTAGTGAGTCAATGCATGTCAATGCTGTATTGATTAGTTAGCAGACTTACACAGCAGATGTTTCTCCCGCTGGGCATACTGGGAGGCCCTCCACTTGTCATAAAATACCCGGCTGTCTGTGAAACCGGCCTCCATCGTTTGTTTTTTTGATGGCGGCTTACCCTCCACTGAAACTGGAAACGTGCTGACAAAGGCCGTAAAGTCTCTCCGCGGCCCTCCAGCTGCGCCACCCAAGGATGTCTCATACGCAGACCTGCTGTGTAAGTGAGGAGTACAAGGTTTATAATATGCAAAAATAAAAAATATGAATGAAAACTTGCTAATCTGCTGTGCAAATATTGTGTGATTAGTTATGTCTTTGTTGTATGAAGAGACATACCTGGACAATGATTCCAGCAGCAGTGCTGCGTCTTTGACATCCTGTAGCTGAAAAAGACCAGCGCTGAGGCCCAGGTAGTGTCGTAGTGCACCCTTTTGTTGAGGCGGGAGGATCTTGGCCGCTGATTCTACAGCCCTCCTCACACCCTGGCTGGTATAAGGGGCCATCTTATACCTACAGAAATAAAATGAAAAAAGAAATGTCAATTGTGGTGTGACGGATAAAATGTGGATCCATTCACACACATGCACATGAATCTGTGTTGACACTTACAGTTCATGGAGCCTGTTCATGTCCCGTGAGACAGACTGAACTGCCTTTCCGTCCGAGGAAACGAAAAAGCTATTGCAGTCCGTCTGAGGCTGCAGGTTCTCATGCCTGATCTGCATAAAGTACAGCTCCAAGATCTTAAAAAAAAAACAACAACAACAACGAGTTATTAAATGTAAAACACTGGTGGTCAGAAATCTACTGTTTGCATCATATTAAAACTTACAGCTTCCTCCTCTTTTGTTAGAGCGACCCGCATGCTTGAGGCTCTTTCCCCCTGCACGCCGATCACAACCCTCTCTCCCAGCTCAGACCGGTTGACCCACTCTTCCTCCTGAAAAACATGTAAAATGTTTTACTTAATAATGCATACATGTGCAAATATTACAGTATATCACAAGTATAAACTCGTTAAAATAGATGAACTTACCGTCAAGGCCTCCACAGCTTGTGGGCACTGCATGTGTTTAAATACGAACAGCGCTTCACAGAAGTAACGGTATAGAGTCTTGTCCGTCCTTGTGACCTCTTTGTTAATTTCCAGGTCCCCGCGGATCCTGAGGACGTCAGACTTAGAAGCCCTTAGGATCCTCTGGCAATCTTCAATGCCAGGAGCTGGCTGAACGAACCGTCTGTTTGGATTAAACATAACAAATAAGACTATTGAAGAATAAAACCAAAGCTGTGAAATAGTCTTCAATGTAGAATAATATTTTACATTTTTTTTATTGTCATGTAATAAGCATGTAATAAGTACATAGTTAACTGCACTTACTCAGGAGGAGGAGGAGCAGCAGCAGCAGCAGCAGCAGCAGAGGAAGAGCCAGCTTCTTCAGCTTCTTGGATGTCCTGTGGCTGGTTTCTCACAAAGAATCCACGCCTAATAAGTTCCTTCAGCATTGCCATGCAAGAGCGTGGTTCAGGAAGGATCTCACAAAGCTGATTGTAGTCCCAGCATCTGTTAAGTTGTACCCACTCTCTGTGTGCAGCTTTAGCCTTCTTTAACTCTGCTTCTCTTTCTTGTGGAGTGCTTTTTTTCATGCACACACGTGAGAGATGAACCGAAAGGGTGTCCTGGGGCTTGTGACAAAACAGACAATACACCACCTGGCGATCGGCAGACCTTTAATGGAAAATGAAACGATATAAAATACATTATCAAACAAAGATTTGAAAGAATGATACACGATTAAACAAAACAATAATTTAAAATAAACTAACTATGCAGCTAACTTTTAAATAAAAAAAACACAGTGTCTTTGCTGTGAAACTGTTTTGAACATGTGTTTGTTCTTATCTATCACAATCCATATGAGACAAAGACACAAATTCTAATGCAACCGCCATTTTGGATAAAATACTTCTCTAAATGAAGGAAACATCTTCTTAAGAAAACACAAAGCAACACAAAGCAACAAAGAAAACAAAATCCTTACCGTTTCTGAGCTTGTTCAGCCATTTCAATCTTCAGTGTTTTCTTCCGATGTTGTCCGTGAGAAAAACTATTGAAAGTGTCCTGAGGAAAGTTCTCAGCAATTCATCTGGCCTTCTATCTCAACTCAGCCAATCAGATCGCGGCATCCCCCAGTAAACTAGTCAAACAGGTTTTAGAGCCAGCTACCCCGGCTAGGTGTTAATGGGCCATCAAGGTACAATGGGTTAGATTTGTAGAGTTTGTGAAGACACAAATATGTCCCTGTGGAGTTAAATATGTACACTGTGTATGTTTAGATAGGTAAGATTAAGAATCCATTAAGTGAAAACCATTTTTTGAGGTTACAGTGTTAAGTGTGGATTGTATTGTGGTTGGGGGCCCTTTGCTTGTGGGGACATGGTGTATAACACAGCTCAGACCGCCTTATCAGTGATCAAACTGATGTTATGGTCCATCAGAAAACTATTTTGACCTTGACAGATAGTCTGCACATATTATTTGACCCTTGTTAAATAGATTACACATGGGAAAACATGGATTATTTGTACAAATTAGTATGCTCTTTGTGAACTTATGGATGCAGTGTTTCATTTTCCACCCTCTTTGCAAAAAAAAAAATTGCATGTGCCAAGTTGGAAGAACCCCCAGCCTCGATCACCTATACATATGCTAATGACTGAGGTTAGTAGGCCATTAGAAGGCACAGGTAAGGTCATTGGAGGAGACATCTCACTGAATCAACAACTCCAGGCATCTCTCCATTGTGTTTGCGACTTTTTTGAATGTAAGTTATTTTATCTTTATATAATGAATATTTCATCACAGTTGGGCATGATCCTTTAAGACTTTGTAAATGTAATAACTTATATTTATCCCTTTCATAGATGGTGTTGTTGGAATGCCCTCTGTGCCCCTCAAATGTGTCTCATTTGAGACATCATTTGAGGTCTGCACATATGGTTATGAACCTGGAGGAGCGGCAGATTCTTCTGAGGTTGGCCAGAGGACGGGTGAAGTTGAGGAATATTACCTGCCCAGTGTGTTCCATCAAATTCACATTTGTTGAGAGGCACTTGATCAGAAAACACTCTGTTCTAACAGTAAGTAATCTCAGTAATCCCCCTCGCCTAACTCAAAAGTTTGTTGTTGGTTTAAGAAATATATTATAGTAGTTGTGTAATGTAATCATTCATTGTATCACATTGTTAATGTGTTGCTACAACTTTATTGCACTACTATTACAATGTCCTTACAATTTGTTTGTTGTTGTCTTACACTAAAACTGTGTTTGTTTTTTTTTAGGATCCTGTGGTCAGAGACATGATCAAAAACCTTAAATGGAAGGTTTCAATGGGAGAGCTTACTCAGCTGAGGGTAACGAATCCTGAAATTCCAATGGCCAGCACGTTGGATATCATTGATAACTTGATCCAGCCAGACCAAGTGCCATCTCCCAAGGAAGATAACGTAGATGTTCCTTTGGTTGGTAAGTAAACAAACCTGCAGTCTTATTTGAACATGAATATTTTTGTACAGAATTTAACTTTTTTTGTTTGCATTAGTTGGTCAGCAAGATACTATAGGTGATTACCGGGCAGACGACTCACAGGATGAGCCTTTAAGGATGCCGGGTAAGTGTTATTTGGTCAGAACATTCATAATCAGGCTCTATTGTATTGTCTAAATGGGACGTTAAAACTGAAAGGTTTGTTTTTACAGAGGAATATTCTGAGTTTAGTACCATCAACCTGCAGGACCTCGTGGATTTCGACTAGACTGCAGGGTAGGTTTTATTTGGTCAACACATTTGTAAATAGGCTCTATTGTATTATTATCTGAATGGACCTATTAAAGTATATGATTTGTTTTTACAGATCCTGCTCAGGAATGGGAGACTGTCTAACAGATGTCTAACACTTTTTATTTTTTATTTTTATTGCACTTTATATATATATTTTATAGTTTTTTATTGCGTTTATTTACTAATTGCATTTTTAAAAGTATTATTGAAAATCTTAAATTTGTAAAATAACCTATTTATCTACATATCTATGTGTGTGTGTGTGTGTGTGTGTTTAATATCACGAGTGTATACATTTTAAAATTATTTACTCAAGCTTTGCACTAAATGTTTCTGTTTTAAATTCAATAAAAGGCTTTAAATACACTGTCTCATCTATGTTGAATAATATGCACAGCCTATCTGTCCAGGTCAAAAAATTTTTTTAGATGGACCATAACATCAGGGTGATCCCATAAGGTGGTCTGAGCTGGATTAGATCCCATGTTCTCACGAGCAAAGGGGCCCCAACCAAAAGACAGTGCAGACTGACCACTTCCCCACAGAAGACATGAAAAGTTTCCAGTAGATATGCTGTACATGTAGCATATATGTCCCAGTCCAATAATTTGTATTTTATCAACTTTTCCACATTTAACTTATCTGAAAGGGCCCCTTATTGTCAATATCACTATTGTATTGTAACTATCAAAATAGTTAAAAAAAATGGACAAATCATCAGGGTGATCTCATATCGTGGTCTCAGCTGGATTAGATCCCATGTTCTCACGAGCAAAGGGGCCCCAAACAAAAGACAATGCACACTGACCACTTCCCCACAGAAGACATGCAAAGTCCCCAGTAGATATGCTGTACATGTAGCATATATGTCCCAGTCCAATAATTTGTATTTTATCAACTTTTCCACATTTAACTTATCTGAAAGGGCCCCTTATTGTCAATATCACTATTGTATTGTAACTATCAAAATAGTTAAAAAAAATGGAAAAATCAGGGTGATCTCATATCGTGGTCTCAGCTGGATTAGATCCCATGTTCTCACGAGCAAAGGGGCCCCAAACAAAAGACAATGCACACTGACCACTTCCCCACAGAAAACATGCAAAGTCCCCAGTAGATATGCTGTACATGTAGCATATATGTCCCAGTCCAATAATTTGTATTTTATCAACTTTTCCACATTTAACTTATCTGAAAGGGCCCCTTATTGTCAATATCACTATTGTATTGTAACTATCAAAATAGTTTAAAAAAATGGACAAATCATCAGGGTGATCTCATATCGTGGTCTCAGCTGGATTAGATCCCATGTTCTCACGAGCAAAGGGGCCCCAAACAAAAGACAATGCACACTGACCACTTCCCCACAGAAGACATGAAAAGTCCCCAGTAGATATGCTGTACATGTAGCATATATGTCCCAGTCCAATAATTTGTATTTTATCAACTTTTCCACATTTAACTTATCTGAAAGGGCCCCTCATTGTCAATATCACTATTGTATTGTAACTATCAAAATAGTTTTAAAAAATGGACAAATCATCAGGGTGATCTCATATCGTGGTCTCAGCTGGATTAGATCCCATGTTCTCACGAGCAAAGGGGCCCCAAACAAAAGACAATGCACACTGACCACTTCCCCACAGAAGACATGAAAAGTCCTCAGTAGATATGCTGTACATGTAGCATATATGTCCCAGTCCAATAATTTGTGTAATGGGTGAAATGTACACCAGTGTGCTGTGTTGTGTCCCCTGAGGGGTGTACAGTAGGTTTCACCTCATAAAAGCACTGTAGTTATTTACAGGAGGCCTTTACCCTACAGCTCACACGTATCTTTCTTAAAATTCACATGCTGAAAATGTCTAAGTCGAAACCCAGCATCCCACCTGCAAGTTATTCGACGGAGCCCCTGTGTGCTCCCCGTGGACATTGATATTTTATGCTAATTTTGCACAATTAATGGGTGAAATGTGCACCGGTGTGTTGTGCTGTGTCCCCTGGGGGCTGTGCAGTTGGTTTGAACACCAACAACCACTTTTATTTATGAAAAATGTCCTTTTAATGCATTTTCCAATTTTGATGCAAAATGCAATTTTTAGGCTGTAAGGTGGACGTTTGGGCTGTCCGTGGACAGAGGGCGTTTTCGTGATCGATCCCCGCCCCCTGGCTTCGTTTATGCTGTAAGGGGACAAAAGGGCTCTCCGTGGACGGCCCCGCCCATCCCGTGACTTGGGCCAATGGCGCGGGGCGGGTGGGCGGGAGATGGGCTGTAAGGGGGACGTTTGGGCTGTCCGTGGACAGAGGGCGTTTTCTGGATCGATCCCCGCCCCCTGGCTCCGTTTAGGCTGTAAGGGGACAAAAATGCTCTCCGTGGACGGCCCCGCCCATCCCGTGACTTCGGCCAATGGCGCGGGGCGGGTGGGCGGGAGATGGGCTGTAAGGGGGACGTTTGGGCTGTCCGTGGACAGAGGGCGTTTTCTGGATCGATCCCCGCCCCCTGGCTCCGTTTAGGCTGTAAGGGGACAAAAATGCTCTCCGTGGACGGCCCCGCCCATCCCGTGACTTGGGCCAATGGCGCGGGGCGGGTGGGCGGGAGATGGGCTGTAAGGGGGACGTTTACCGGCTGGAAATGTCCAAGTCGAAAACAGCATCCCACCTGCAAGTTATTCGACGGTGCCCCTGTGCGCTCCCCGTGGACCGTATGATTTTATGCTAATTTTGCATAATTAATGGGTGAAAATTACACCAGTGTGTTGTGCTGTGTCCCCTGAGGGCTGTACAGTAGGTTTGACCACCAATTACCACTTTATTTATGAAATATTACCTTTTAATGTAATGTCCACGGACAGCGCACAGGGGCTCTGTTACATAATCTGCAGGTGGGCTCCGAACTATGAATGGCTATTTACTCAAAGCTGCAACCAATCGGACGTCACCCAGTGTTTTTGGGCTAATATCTCAGCGAAAACAGCACCAAAAATCATGACACTGGTACCGTTCTTTTTAGTTCGACGAGACGGTTCCAGTGAGCTCATCTTCGCAGAGTTACGGCCGATTTAAAAAAAATTGCAGTGGGTTACCATCCATGGAACTGCATGCACTTGTAGGTGGGTCTGCCCAGACCGGGCCGCCCTGCTTCATACCCGGCTGGGATCCCCTTGTGCCGCAGTTCACCCTGGGGCTTGCTGGCATGAGAGTGTGCCCTGCAATGATGTTCTCCATTGAGGCTTGACTGTCAGGGGTTGACCCTGGGGCTTGAGCCTCTCTGAAGACCCCGATCTTGGGGCTGAATTCGTTGCGGCACCCTTTTGGTATCCAGGCACTCGGGACACCTTGGTCATACCCGGGGAGAGTGGCCCATCTTGGGTCAAAAGCAGATTTAACCGCCTCCCCTGGAGCTCCATCTGGAGCTAAGACGGTCCTAAAATGGGCCCCTGGGGTTATGTAGGAGAGATACAAGGAGCATCTCAAGTCCTGGAGGGAGAGGGCCTCCAGGAGCAATCCAAGCCCAGCCAGGGTGCACTCTGGCTGGGCATAAATCCTGGAGGGAGAGGGCCTCCAGGAGCAATCCAAGCCCAGCCAGGGTGCAATCTGGCTGGGCATAAATCCTGGAGGGAGAGGGCCTCCAGGAGCAATCCAAGCCCAGCCAGTGTGCACTCTGGCTGGGCATAAATCCTGGAGGGAGAGGGCCTCCAGGAGCAATCCAAGCCCAGCCAGGGTGCAATCTGGCTGGGCATAAATCCTGGAGGGAGAGGGCCTCCAGGAGCAATCCAAGCCCAGCCAGGGTGCACTCTGGCTGGGCATAAATCCTGGAGGGAGAGGGCCTCCAGGAGCAATCCAAGCCCAGCCAGGGTGCAATCTGGCTGGGCATAAATCCTGGAGGGAGAGGGCCTCCAGGAGCAATCCAAGCCCAGCCAGTGTGCACTCTGGCTGGGCATAAATCCTGGAGGGAGAGGGCCTCCAGGAGCAATCCAAGCCCAGCCAGGGTGCACTCTGGCTGGGCATAAATCCTGGAGGGAGAGGGCCTCCAGGAGCAATCCAAGCCCAGCCAGTGTGCACTCTGGCTGGGCATAAATCCTGGAGGGAGAGGGCCTCCAGGAGCAACCCAAGCCCAGCCAGTGTGCACTCTGGCTGGGCATAAATCCTGGAGGGAGAGGGCCTCCAGGAGCAACCCAAGCCCAGCCAGTGTGAACTCTGGCTGGGGATAAAATCCTGGAGGGAGAGGGCCTCCAGGAGCAAGCCAAAATGTCGCGGTACCCGTGGGGCTCCAGGCGCCCGGGACTCCTCCGCCTTCCCCGGGGAGGGTGGCCCATCCTGGGTCAAAGGCAGATTTAACCGCCACCAATGGAGGTCCATCTGGAGCTAAGACGGTCCTAAAACTGGCCTCTGGGGTTTCATGGGGGAGAGGAACTGTGGTGGAGGGACACACCACCCTCAACACACTGGCTTGAGTCCCCCACTCAAAGTCACTCTGGCTGGGGATAAAATCTAAACTGGGCCGTGCCATGGAGCTCTGGAAGTCCTGGAGGGAGAGGGCCTCCAGGAGCAATCCAAGCCCAGCCAGGGTGCACTCTGGCTGGGCATAAATCCTGGAGGGACAGGGCCTCCAGGAGCAATCCAAGCCCAGCCAGGGTGCAATCTGGCTGGGCATAAATCCTGGAGGGAGAGGGCCTCCAGGAGCAATCCAAGCCCAGCCAGTGTGCACTCTGGCTGGGCATAAATCCTGGAGGGAGAGGGCCTCCAGGAGCAACCCAAGCCCAGCCAGTGTGAACTCTGGCTGGGGATAAAATCCTGGAGGGAGAGGGCCTCCAGGAGCAAGCCAAAATGTCGCGGTACCCGTGGGGCTCCAGGCGCCCGGGACTCCTCCGCCTTCCCCGGGGAGGGTGGCCCATCCTGGGTCAAAGGCAGATTTAACCGCCACCAATGGAGGTCCATCTGGAGCTAAGACGGTCCTAAAACTGGCCTCTGGGGTTTCATGGGGGAGAGGAACTGTGGTGGAGGGACACACCACCCTCAACACACTGGCTTGAGTCCCCCACTCAAAGTCACTCTGGCTGGGGATAAAATCTAAACTGGGCCGTGCCATGGAGCTCTGGAAGTCCTGGAGGGAGAGGGCCTCCAGGAGCAATCCAAGCCCAGCCAGGGTGCACTCTGGCTGGGCATAAATCCTGGAGGGAGAGGGCCTCCAGGAGCAATCCAAGCCCAGCCAGGGTGCAATCTGGCTGGGCATAAATCCTGGAGGGAGAGGGCCTCCAGGAGCAATCCAAGCCCAGCCAGTGTGCACTCTGGCTGGGCATAAATCCTGGAGGGAGAGGGCCTCCAGGAGCAACCCAAGCCCAGCCAGTGTGAACTCTGGCTGGGGATAAAATCCTGGAGGGAGAGGGCCTCCAGGAGCAAGCCAAAATGTCGCGGTACCCGTGGGGCTCCAGGCGCCCGGGACTCCTCCGCCTTCCCCGGGGAGGGTGGCCCATCCTGGGTCAAAGGCAGATTTAACCGCCACCAATGGAGGTCCATCTGGAGCTAAGACGGTCCTAAAACTGGCCTCTGGGGTTTCATGGGGGAGAGGAACTGTGGTGGAGGGACACACCACCCTCAACACACTGGCTTGAGTCCCCCACTCAAAGTCACTCTGGCTGGGGATAAAATCTAAACTGGGCCGTGCCATGGAGCTCTGGAAGTCCTGGAGGGAGAGGGCCTCCAGGAGCAATCCAAGCCCAGCCAGGGTGCAATCTGGCTGGGGATAAAATCCTGGAGGGAGAGGGCCTCCAGGAGCAAGCCAAAATATTGCGGTACCCGTGGGGCTCCAGGCGCCCGGGACTCCTCCGCCTTCCCCGGGGAGGGTGGCCCATTCTGGGTCAAAGGCAGATTTAACCGCCACCAATGGAGGTCCATCTGGAGCTAAGACGGTCCTAAAACTGTCCTCTGGGGTTTCATGGGGGAGAGGAACTGTGGTGGAGGGACACACCACCCTCAACACACTGGCTTGAGTCCCCCACTCAAAGTCACTCTGGCTGGGGATAAAATCTAAACTGGGCCGTGCCATGGAGCTCTGGAAGTCCTGGAGGGAGAGGGCCTCCAGGAGCAATCCAAGCCCAGCCAGGGTGCACTCTGGCTGGGCATAAATCCTGGAGGGAGAGGGCCTCCAGGAGCAACCCAAGCCCAGCCAGTGTGAACTCTGGCTGGGGATAAAATCCTGGAGGGAGAGGGCCTCCAGGAGCAAGCCAAAATGTCGCGGTACCCGTGGGGCTCCAGGCGCCCGGGACTCCTCCGCCTTCCCCGGGGAGGGTGGCCCATTCTGGGTCAAAAGCAGATTTAACCGCCACCAATGGAGGTCCATCTGGAGCTAAGACGGTCCTAAAACTGGCCTCTGGGGTTTCATGGGGGAGAGGAACTGTGGTGGAGGGACACACCACCCTCAACACACTGGCTTGAGTCCCCCACTCAAAGTCACTCAGGCTGGGGATAAAATCTAAACTGGGCCGTGCCATGGAGCTCTGGAAGTCCTGGAGGGAGAGGGCCTCCAGGAGCAATCCAAGCCCAGCCAGGGTGCACTCTGGCCAGGGCATAAATCCTGGAGGGAGAGGGCCTCCAGGAGCAACCCAAGCCCAGCCAGTGTGAACTCTGGCTGGGGATAAAATCCTGGAGGGAGAGGGCCTCCAGGAGCAAGCCAAAATGTCGCGGTACCCGTGGGGCTCCAGGCGCCCGGGACTCCTCCGCCTTCCCCGGGGAGGGTGGCCCATCCTGGGTCAAAGGCAGATTTAACCGCCACCAATGGAGGTCCATCTGGAGCTAAGACGGTCCTAAAACTGGCCTCTGGGTTTTCATGGGGGAGAGGAACTGTGGTGGAGGGACACACCACCCTCAACACACTGGCTTGAGTCCCCCACTCAAAGTCACTCTGGCTGGGGATAAAATCTAAACTGGGCCGTGCCATGGAGCTCTGGAAGTCCTGGAGGGAGAGGGCCTCCAGGAGCAATCCAAGCCCAGCCAGGGTGCAATCTGGCTGGGGATAAAATCCTGGAGGGAGAGGGCCTCCAGGAGCAAGCCAAAATGTCGCGGTACCCGTGGGGCTCCAGGCGCCCGGGACTCCTCCGCCTTCCCCGGGGAGGGTGGCCCATCCTGGGTCAAAGGCAGATTTAACCGCCACCAATGGAGGTCCATCTGGAGCTAAGATGGTCCTAAAACTGGCCTCTGGGGTTTCATGGGGGAGAGGAACTGTGGTGGAGGGACACACCACCCTCAACACACTGGCTTGAGTCCCCCACTCAAAGTCACTCTGGCTGGGGATAAAATCTAAACTGGGCCGTGCCATGGAGCTCTGGAAGTCCTGGAGGGAGAGGGCCTCCAGGAGCAATCCAAGCCCAGCCAGGGTGCAATCTGGCTGGGCATAAATCCTGGAGGGAGAGGGCCTCCAGGAGCAATCCAAGCCCAGCCAGGGTGCAATCTGGCTGGGCATAAATCCTGGAGGGAGAGGGCCTCCAGGAGCAATCCAAGCCCAGCCAGGGTGCAATCTGGCTGGGCATAAATCCTGGAGGGAGAGGGCCTCCAGGAGCAACCCAAGCCCAGCCAGGGTGAACTCTGGCTGGGGATAAAATCCTGGAGGGAGAGGGCCTCCAGGAGCAAGCCAAAATGTCGCGGTACCCGTGGGGCTCCAGGCGCCCGGGACTCCTCCGCCTTCCCCGGGGAGGGTGGCCCATCCTGGGTCAAAGGCAGATTTAACCGCCACCAATGGAGGTCCATCTGGAGCTAAGACGGTCCTAAAACTGGCCTCCGGGGTTTTATGGGGGAGAGGAACTGTGGTGGCGGGACACACCACCCTCAACACACTGGCTTGAGTCCCCCACTCAAAGTCACTCTGGCTGGGGATAAAATCTAAACTGGGCCGTGCCATGGAGCTCTGGAAGTCCTGGAGGGAGAGGGCCTCCAGGAAAAATCTAAGCCCAGGCAGGGGCCACTCTTGCTGGGGGGATGAAACCCAGGCTGATCAGAGCGTGTTGGAGCTCTGGAACTCCTGGAGAGAGAGGGCCTCCAGGAGCAATCCAAGCCCAGCCAGGAGGCACTCTGGCTGGGGAGGGAGGTTGAAAATTATTACTGGAGTCTTAAGCGCCAGGGCAATCAAGGTAGTGACCCAAGCCAGAGAGGGTGCATTCAGGCTGGGGGCAGAGTTCGATCTCTGCCATGGTGGAGCTCTGAAAAACATTATAGCTCCACGAAAAGACAGGCCCGAGCTGTGCAGGAGCTCTGGTTCTCTGAGTCTGGCAGAGGGTAGACCAAGCTGGGGGTCCCTTCCCGGAGCTCTGGTTCTCCGAGTCGGGCGTAGGGTGGACCTAGGTGGGGGTCCATGCCCGGGGCTCTGGTTCTCCGAGTCGGGCGTAGGGAGGACCTAGGTGGGGGTCCATGCCCGGGGCTCTGGTTCTCCGAGTCGGGCGTAGGGAGGACCTAGGTGGGGGTCCATGCCCGGGGCTCTGGTTCTCCGAGTCGGGCGTAGGGAGGACCTAGGTGGGGGTCCATGCCCGGGGCTCTGGTTCTCCGAGTCGGGCGTAGGGAGGACCTAGGTGGGGGTCCATGCCCGGGGCTCTGGTTCTCCGAGGCGGGCTGAAGCCGGAGAACCTCGGCCGGAGGGAACCAGAGAACCAGAGCGACCGCCAAAACCTAAGTCGATTTTGGGTTACCAGTGGCCCGGTTCTCTGGTGGCGCGGGGTGGCTAGGTCAGTAATGCCCGGGCTTAAGTTTGGGACCCCCGGGTTCGCCTGGTGCGCGGGTGAGGGTGGAGGCCATGGTTGAGGGGTAGCTCTGGTTCTCCGAAGCGGGCAGAGGGTGGACCAAGCTGGGGGTCCCTGCCCGGAGCTCTGGTTCTCTGAGTCGGGCGTAGGGTGGACCTAGGTGGGGGTCCATGCCCGGGGCTCTGGTTCTCCGAGTCGGGCGTAGGGAGGACCTAGGTGGGGGTCCATGCCCGGGGCTCTGGTTCTCCGAGTCGGGCGTAGGGAGGACCTAGGTGGGGGTCCATGCCCGGGGCTCTGGTTCTCCGAGTCGGGCGTAGGGAGGACCTAGGTGGGGGTCCATGCCCGGGGCTCTGGTTCTCCGAGTCGGGCGTAGGGAGGACCTAGGTGGGGGTCCATGCCCGGGGCTCTGGTTCTCCGAGGCGGGCTGAAGCCGGAGAACATCGGCCGGAGGGAACCAGAGAACCAGAGCGACCGCCAAAACCTAAGTCGATTTTGGGTTACCAGTGGCCCGGTTCTCTGGTGGCGCGGGGTGGCTAGGTCAGTAATGCCCGGGCTTAAGTTTGGGACCCCCGGGTTCGCCTGGTGCACGGGTGAGGGTGGAGGCCATGGTTGAGGGGTAGCTCTGGTTCTCCGAGTCGGGCAGAGGGTGGACCAAGCTGGGGGTCCCTGCCCGGAGCTCTGGTTCTCCAAGTCGGGCAGAGGGTGGACCTAGGTGGGGGTCCCTGCCCGGAGCTCTGGTTCTCCAAGTCGGGTAGAGGGTGGACCAGGGTGGGGGGTCCCTGTCCGGAGCTCTGGTTCTCCAAGTCAGGCAGAGGGTGGACCAGGGTGGGGGGGTCCATGCCCGGAGCTCTGGTTCTCCAAATCGGGTAGAGGGTGGACCAGGGTGGGGGGTCCCTGTCCGGAGCTCTGGTTCTCCAAGTCAGGCATACGGTGGACCAGGGTGGGGGGTCCCTGCCCGGAGCTCTGGTTCTCCAAGTCAGGCAGAGGGTGGACCAGGGTGGGGGGTCCATGCCCGGAGCTCTGGTTCTCCAAGTCGTGTAGAGGGTGTACCAGGGTGGGGGGTCCCTGCCCGGAGCTCTGGTTCTCCAAGTCAGGCAGAGGGTGGACCAGGGTGGGGGGTCCATGCCCGGAGCTCTGGTTCTCCAAGTCGGGTAGAGGGTGGACCAGGGTGGGGGGTCCATGCCCGGAGCTCTGGTTCTCCAATTCGGGTAGAGGGTGGACCAGGGTGGGGGGTCCCTGTCCGGAGCTCTGGTTCTCCAAGTCAGGCAGAGGGTGGACCAGGGTGGGGGGTCCATGCCCGGAGCTCTGGTTCTCCAAGTCGGGTAGAGGGTGGACCAGGGTGGGGGGTCCCTGTCCGGAGCTCTGGTTCTCCAAGTCAGGCAGAGGGTGGACCAGGGTGGGGGGTCCATGCCCAGAGCTCTGGTTCTCTGAGTCGGGCAGAGGGTGGACCAGGGTGGGGGGTCCTTACCTGGAGGGGTTAGAGTTAGAAAATGTCTAAGTCGAAACCCAGCATCCCACCTGCAAGCTATTCGACGGAGCCCCTGTGCGCTCCCTGTGGACAGTGATATTTTATGCTAATTTTTTACAATTAATGGGTGAAATGTATACCGGTTCGTTGTGCAGTGTCCCCTGAGGGCTGTACAGTAGGTTTGACCACCCATAACCACTTTATTTATGAAATATGTCCTTTTAATGCAATTTCCAATTTTGATGCAAAATGCAATTTTTAGGCTGTAAGGGGGACGTTTGGGCTCTCCGTGGTCAGAGGGCGTATTCGTGATCGATCCCCGCCCCCTGGCTTCGTTTATGCTGTAAGGGGACAAATGGGCTCTCCGTGGACGGCGCCGCCCATCCCGTGACTTGGGCCAATGGCGCGGGGCGGGTGGGCGGGAGATGGGCTGTAAGGGGGACGTTTACCGGCTGAAAATGTCTAAGTCGAAACCCAGCATCCCACCTGCAAGTTATTCGATGGAGCCCCTGTGCGCTCCCCGTGGACAGTGATATTTTATGCAAATTTTGCACAATTAACGGGTGAAATGTACATTAGTGTGTTGTACAGTGTCCCCTGACTGGAGTACAGTAGGTTTGACCCCAAGCAACCGCTTTTATTATGAAATATGACCCTTTAATGCAATGTCCACGGACAGCGCACAGGTGCTCCGTCGAATAACTTGCATGTGGGATGCTGGGTTTCGACTTAGACATTTTCAGCGGTTGAATCCCTGTAAGGAATTGGGGATTTCAGCATATGTGCTGAAATCCCCAATTGGTTACAGGGATTCAACCGCTGAAAAAGTCTAAGTCTAAACCCAGCATCCCACCTGCAGCTTATTGGACGGAGCACCTGTGCGCTCCCCGTGGACAGTGATATTTTATGCAAATTTTGCACAATTAATGGGTGAAATGTACATTAGTGTGTTGTACAGTGTCCCCTGACTGGAGTACAGTAGGTTTGACCCCAAGCAACCGCTTTTATTATGAAATATGACCCTTTAATGCAATGTCCACGGACAGCGCACAGGTGCTCCGTCGAATAACTTGCATGTGGGATGCTGGGTTTCGACTTAGACATTTTCAGCGGTTGAATCCCTGTAAGGAATTGGGGATTTCAGCATATGTGCTGAAATCCCCAATTGGTTACAGGGATTCAACCGCTGAAAAAGTCTAAGTCTAAACCCAGCATCCCACCTGCAGCTTATTGGACGGAGCACCTGTGCGCTCCCCGTGGACAGTGATATTTTATGCAAATTTTGCACAATTAATGGGTGAAATGTACATTAGTGTGTTGTACAGTGTCCCCTGACTGGAGTACAGTAGGTTTGACCCCAAGCAACCGCTTTTATTATGAAATATGACCCTTTAATGCAATGTCCACGGACAGCGCACAGGTGCTCCGTCGAATAACTTGCATGTGGGATGCTGGGTTTCGACTTAGACATTTTCAGCGGTTGAATCCCTGTAAGGAATTGGGGATTTCAGCATATGTGCTGAAATCCCCAATTGGTTACAGGGATTCAACCGCTGAAAAAGTCTAAGTCTAAACCCAGCATCCCACCTGCAGCTTATTGGACGGAGCACCTGTGCGCTCCCTGTGGACAGTGATATTTTATGCAAATTTTGCACAATTAACGGGTGAAATGTACATTAGTGTGTTGTACGGTGTCCCCTGACTGGAGTACAGTAGGTTTGACCCCAAGCAACCACTTTTTTATGAAATATGACCTTTTAATGTAATGTCCACGGACAGCGCAAAGGGCCTCCGTCGAATAAGTTGCAGGTGGGCTCCGAACTTTGAAGGGCCATATCTCGGGGACCCGGCCGCCTAGCGACACCAAACTCGGGTCAAAGTAGGGTCCCGAGGGGCCCTCTCCAACGGGCCCTAGCCCGAGTCTCTAGCGCCCCCACGGTCCGAGATACGGGGCCCAACAGGAAAGGGTGCACTTGAGAAGGAAGGGTCCCAGTGGCCCGGGACTCTGGTGTCTGAGAGGGCCCCTAGGGGCCCCTCACCACCCCAAAGGACGATCCGCTGGGACACGCCCTTTTCGAGATATTGACCATTTTGTCTAAAAGTCCCTTATGTATAACCGGGTGTATCTTGGGAGTTAAGCCGAATTGGAGCTCCAATCTCCGGGCACTAGGAGGGCCCTTAGGGCCCCTTCTGACCCCACCGTCCCCAGCTCATGGGACTTTCCAGTTCCGAGATACGGCCACTTCCGGTCCAGCTTTGACCGGGTGTATCTTGGGAACCAAGCCGAGTTTGAGCTCCAAACTCCGGGCGTGGGGAGGGACCCAAGGGCCCCCCATGACCCCAGAGTATGGAGCCCCAAGTCGGCTTCTTTCCTGAGATACGGCCACTTCCTGTGGGACTTTGACCGGGTGTATCTTGGGAACCAAGCCGAGTTTGAGCTCCAAACTCCGGGCGTGGGGAGGGACCCAATGGCCCCCCATGACCCCAGAGTATGGAGCCCCAAGTCGGCTCCGTTCCCGAGATATGTCCACTTCCTGTGGGAATTTGACCGGGTGTATCTCGGAAAGCACGCCGACTTTGAGCTCCAAACTCCGGGTGTGAGGAGGTACCCCTGGGCCCCCCATGACCCCAGAGTATGGAGCCCCAAGTCGGCTTGGTTTTGGAGTTATGCCCGGTCAAAAACAGCATCCCACCTGCAACCTATTTAGTTAAAAATGGGACTTCAAAACATCCCACCTGCAAGTTATTCGACGGAGCCCCTGTGCGCTCCCCGTGGACAGTGATATTTTATGCAAATTTTGCACAATTAACGGGTGAAATGTACATTAGTGTGTTGTACAGTGTCCCCTGACTGGAGTACAGTAGGTTTGACCCCAAGCAACCGGTTTTATTATGAAATATGACCCTTTAATGCAATGTCCACGGACAGCGCACAGGTGCTCCGTCGAATAACTTGCAGGTGGGATGCTGGGTTTCGACTTAGACATTTTCAGCGGTTGAATCCCTGTAAGGAATTGGGGATTTCAGCATATGTGCTGAAATCCCCAATTGGTTACAGGGATTCAACCGCTGAAAAAGTCTAAGTCTAAACCCAGCATCCCACCTGCAGCTTATTGGACGGAGCACCTGTGCGCTCCCCGTGGACAGTGATATTTTATGCAAATCTTGCACAATTAACGGGTGAAATGTACATTAGTGTGTTGTACGGTGTCCCCTGACTGGAGTACAGTAGGTTTGACCCCAAGCAACCGCTTTTATTATGAAATATGACCCTTTAATGCAATGTCCACGGACAGCGCACATGGGCTCCGTCGAATAACTTGCATGTGGGATGCTGGGTTTCGACTTAGACATTTTCAGCGGTTGAATCCCTGTAAGGAATTGGGGATTTCAGCATATGTGCTGAAATCCCCAATTGGTTACAGGGATTCAACCGCTGAAAAAGTCTAAGTCTAAACCCAGCATCCCACCTGCAGCTTATTGGACGGAGCACCTGTGCGCTCCCCGTGGACAGTGATATTTTATGCAAATTTTGCACAATTAATGGGTGAAATGTACATTAGTGTGTTGTACAGTGTCCCCTGACTGGAGTACAGTAGGTTTGACCCCAAGCAACCGCTTTTATTATGAAATATGACCCTTTAATGCAATGTCCACGGACAGCGCACATGGGCTCCGTCAAATAACTTGCATGTGGGATGCTGGGTTTCGACTTAGACATTTTCAGCGGTTGAATCCCTGTAAGGAATTGGGTATTTCAGCATATGTGCTGAAATCCCCAATTGGTTACAGGGATTCAACCGCTGAAAAAGTCTAAGTCTAAACCCAGCATCCCACCTGCAGCTTATTGGACGGAGCACCTGTGCGCTCCCCGTGGACAGTGATATTTTATGCAAATCTTGCACAATTAACGGGTGAAATGTACATTAGTGTGTTGTACGGTGTCCCCTGACTGGAGTACAGTAGGTTTGACCCCAAGCAACCGCTTTTATTATGAAATATGACCCTTTAATGCAATGTCCACGGACAGCGCACAGGGGCTCCGTCGAATAACTTGCAGGTGGGATGCTGGGTTTCGACTTAGACATTTTCAGCGGTTGAATCCCTGTAAGGAATTGGGGATTTCAGCATATGTGCTGAAATCCCCAATTGGTTACAGGGATTCAACCGCTGAAAAAGTCTAAGTCGAAACCCAGCATCCCACCTGCAGCTTATTGGACGGAGCACCTGTGCGCTCCCCGTGGACAGTGATATTTTATGCTAATTTTGCACAATTAATGGGTGAAATGTACATTATTGTGTTGTACGGTGTCCCCTGACTGGTGTACAGTAGGTTTGACCCCAAGCAACCACTTTTTTTTAGGAAATATGACCTTTTAATGCAATGTCCACGGACAGCGCAAAGGGCCTCCGTCGAATAAGTTGCAGGTGGGCTCCGAACTTTGAAGGGCCATATCTCGGGGACCCGGCCGGCTAGCGACACCAAACTCGGGTCAAAGTAGGGTCCCGAGGGGCCCTCTCCAACGGGCCCTAGCCCGAGTCTCTAGCGCCCCCACGGTCCGAGATACGGGGCCCAACAGGAAAGGGTGCACTTGAGAAGGAAGGGTCCCAGTGGCCCGGGACTCTGGTGTCTGAGAGGGCCCCTAGGGGCCCCTCACCACCCCAAAGGACGATCCGCTGGGACACGCCCTTTTCGAGATATTGACCATTTTGTCTAAAAGTCCCTTATGTATAACCGGGTGTATCTTGGGAGTTAAGCCGAATTGGAGCTCCAATCTCCGGGCACTAGGAGGGCCCTTAGGGCCCCTTCTGACCCCACCGTCCCCAGCTCATGGGACTTTCCAGTTCCGAGATACGGCCACTTCCGGTCCAGCTTTGACCGGGTGTATCTTGGGAACCAAGCCGAGTTTGAGCTCCAAACTCCGGGCGTGGGGAGGGACCCAAGGGCCCCCCATGACCCCAGAGTATGGAGCCCCAAGTCGGCTCCGTTCCCGAGATACGTCCACTTCCTGTGGGAATTTGACCGGGTGTATCTCGGAAAGCACGCCGACTTTGAGCTCCAAACTCCGGGTGTGAGGAGGTACCCCTGGGCCCCCCATGACCCCAGAGTATGGAGCCCCAAGTCGGCTTGGTTTTGGAGTTATGCCCGGTCAAAAACAGCATCCCACCTGCAACCTATTTAGTTAAAAATGGGACTTCAAAACATCCCACCTGCAAGTTATTCGACGGAGCCCCTGTGCGCTCCCCGTGGACAGTGATATTTTATGCAAATTTTGCACAATTAACGGGTGAAATGTACATTAGTGTGTTGTACAGTGTCCCCTGACTGGAGTACAGTAGGTTTGACCCCAAGCAACCGCTTTTATTATGAAATATGACCCTTTAATGCAATGTCCACGGACAGCGCACAGGGGCTCCGTCGAATAACTTGCATGTGGGATGCTGGGTTTCGACTTAGACATTTTCAGCGGTTGAATCCCTGTAAGGAATTGGGTATTTCAGCATATGTGCTGAAATCCCCAATTGGTTACAGGGATTCAACCGCTGAAAAAGTCTAAGTCTAAACCCAGCATCCCACCTGCAGCTTATTGGACGGAGCCCCTGTGCGCTCCCCGTGGACAGTGATATTTTATGCAAATTTTGCACAATTAACGGGTGAAATGTACATTAGTGTGTTGTACAGTGTCCCCTGACTGGAGTACAGTAGGTTTGACCCCAAGCAACCGCTTTTATTATGAAATATGACCCTTTAATGCAATGTCCACGGAGAGCGCACAGGGGCTCCGTCGAATAACTTGCAGGTGGGATGCTGGGTTTCGACTTAGACATTTTCAGCGGTTGAATCCCTGTAAGGAATTGGGTATTTCAGCATATGTGCTGAAATCCCCAATTGGTTACAGGGATTCAACCGCTGAAAAAGTCTAAGTCTAAACCCAGCATCCCACCTGCAGCTTATTGGACGGAGCACCTGTGCGCTCCCCGTGGACAGTGATATTTTATGCAAATCTTGCACAATTAACGGGTGAAATGTACATTAGTGTGTTGTACGGTGTCCCCTGACTGGAGTACAGTAGGTTTGACCCCAAGCAACTGCTTTTATTATGAAATATGACCCTTTAATGCAATGTCCACGGACAGCGCACAGGGGCTCCGTCGAATAACTTGCAGGTGGGATGCTGGGTTTCGACTTAGACATTTTCAGCGGTTGAATCCCTGTAAGGAATTGGGGATTTCAGCATATGTGCTGAAATCCCCAATTGGTTACAGGGATTCAACCGCTGAAAATGTCTAAGTCTAAACCCAGCATCCCACCTGCAAGTTATTGGACGGAGCCCCTGTGCGCTCCCCGTGGACAGTGATATTTTATGCTAATTTTGCACAATTAATGGGTGAAATGTACATTATTGTGTTGTACGGTGTCCCCTGACTGGTGTACAGTAGGTTTGACCCCAAGCAACCACTTTTTTTTAGGAAATATGACCTTTTAATGCAATGTCCACGGACAGCGCAAAGGGCCTCCGTCGAATAAGTTGCAGGTGGGCTCCGAACTTTGAAGGGCCATATCTCGGGGACCCGGCCGGCTAGCGACACCAAACTCGGGTCAAAGTAGGGTCCCGAGGGGCCCTCTCCAACGGGCCCTAGCCCGAGTCTCTAGCACCCCCACGGTCCGAGATACGGGGCCCAACAGGAAAGGGTGCACTTGAGAAGGAAGGGTCCCAGTGGCCCAGGACTCTGGTGTCTAAGAGGGCCCCTAGGGGCCCCTCACCACCCCAAAGGACGATCCGCTGGGACACGCCCTTTTCGAGATATTGACCATTTTGTCTAAAAGTCCCTTATGTATAACCGGGTGTATCTTGGGAGTTAAGCCGAATTGGAGCTCCAATCTCCGGGCACTAGGAGGGCCCTTAGGGCCCCTTCTGACCCCACCGTCCCCAGCTCATGGGACTTTCCAGTTCCGAGATACGGCCACTTCCGGTCCAGCTTTGACCGGGTGTATCTTGGGAACCAAGCCGAGTTTGAGCTCCAAACTCCGGGCGTGGGGAGGGACCCAAGGGCCCCCCATGACCCCAGAGTATGGAGCCCCAAGTCGGCTTCTTTCCTGAGATACGGCCACTTCCTGTGGGACTTTGACCGGGTGTATCTTGGGAACCAAGCCGATTTTGAGCTCCAAACTCCGGGCGTGGGGAGGGACCCAATGGCTCCCCATGACCCCAGAGTATGGAGCCCCAAGTCGGCTCCGTTCCCGAGATATGTCCACTTCCTGTGGGAATTTGACCGGGTGTATCTCGGAAAGCACGCCGACTTTGAGCTCCAAACTCCGGGTGTGAGGAGGTACCCCTGGGCCCCCCATGACCCCAGAGTATGGAGCCCCAAGTCGGCTTGGTTTTGGAGTTATGCCCGGTCAAAAACAGCATCCCACCTGCAACCTATTTAGTTAAAAATGGGACTTCAAAACATCCCACCTGCAGCTTATTGGACGGAGCACCTGTGCGCTCCCCGTGGACAGTGATATTTTATGCAAATTTTGCACAATTAACGGGTGAAATGTACATTAGTGTGTTGTACAGTGTCCCCTGACTGGAGTACAGTAGGTTTGACCCCAAGCAACCGCTTTTATTATGAAATATGACCCTTTAATGCAATGTCCACGGGGAGCGCACAGGGGCTCCGTCGAATAACTTGCAGGTGGGATGCTGGGTTTCGACTTAGACATTTTCAGCGGTTGAATCCCTGTAAGGAATTGGGGATTTCAGCATATGTGCTGAAATCCCCAATTGGTTACAGGGATTCAACCGCTGAAAAAGTCTAAGTCGAAACCCAGCATCCCACCTGCAGCTTATTGGACGGAGCACCTGTGCGCTCCCCGTGGACAGTGATATTTTATGCAAATTTTGCACAATTAATGGGTGAAATGTACACCGGTGTGTTGTGCTGTGTCCCCTGAGGGCTGTACAGTAGGTTTAACCACCAAAAACCACTTTTATTTATGAAATATGACCTTTTAATGCAATCCGTCAAAATGCAATTTTTAGGCTGTAAGGGGGACGTTTGGGCTCTCCTTGGACAGAGGGCGTATTCGTGATCGATCCCCGCCCCCTGGCTTCGTTTATGCTGTAAGGGGACAAACGGGCTCTCCGTGGACGGCCCCGCCCATCCCGTGACTTGGGCCAATGGCGCGGGGCGGGTGGGCGGGAGATGGGCTGTAAGGGGGACGTTTACCGGCTGAAAATGTCTAAGTCGAAACCCAGCATCCCACCTGCAAGTTATTCGACGGAGCCCCTGTGCGCTCCCCGTGGACAGTGATATTTTATGCTAATTTTGCACAATTAATGGGTGAAATGTACACCAGTGTGCTGTGTTGTGTCCCCTGAGGGGTGTACAGTAGGTTTCACGTCATAAAAGCACTGTAGTTATTTACAGGAGGCCTTTACCCTACAGCTCACACGTATCTTTCTTAAAATTCACATGCTGAAAATGTCTAAGTCGAAACCCAGCATCCCACCTGCAAGTTATTCGACGGAGCCCCTGTGCGCTCCCCGTGGACAGTGATATTTTATGCTAAATTTGCACAATTAATGGGTGAAATGTACACCAGTGTGTTGTGCTGTGTCCCCTGAGTGGTGTGCAGTAGGTTTGACCTCGTACAATAGTCGGTTGAATCCCTGTAAGGAATTGTGGACTTCAGCATATATGCTGAAATCCCCAATTCCTTACAGGGATTCAACCGCTGAAAATGTCTAAGTCGAAACCCAGCATCCCACCTGCAAGTTATTCGATGGAGCCCCTGTGCGCTCCCCGTGGACAGTTATATTTTATGCTAATTTTGCACAATTAATGAGTGAAATGTGCACCGGTGTGTTGTGCTGTGTCCCCTGGGGGCTGTGCAGTAGGTTTGACCACCAACAACCACTTTTATTTATGAAAAATGTCCTTTTAATGCATTTTCCAATTTTGATGCAAAATGCAATTTTTAGGCTGTAAGGGGGACGTTTGGGCTGTCCGTGGACAGAGGGCGTTTTCGTGATCGATCCCCGCCCCCTGGCTTCGTTTATGCTGTAAAGGGACAAACGGGCTCTCTGTGGACGGCCCCGCCCATCCCGTGACTTGGGCCAATGGCGCGGGGCGGGTGGGCGGGAGATGGGCTGTAAGGGGGACGTTTACCGGCTGGAAATGTCCAAGTCGAAAACAGCATCCCACCTGCAAGTTATTCGACGGTGCCCCTGTGCGCTCCCCGTGGACCGTATGATTTTATGCTAATTTTGCATAATTAATGGGTGAAAATTACACCAGTGTGTTGTGCTGTGTCCCCTGAGGGCTGTACAGTAGGTTTGACCACCAATTACCACTTTATTTATGAAATATTACCTTTTAATGTAATGTCCACGGACAGCGCACAGGGGCTCTGTTACATAATCTGCAGGTGGGCTCCGAACTATGAATGGCTATTTACTCAAAGCTGCAACCAATCGGACGTCACCCAGTGTTTTTGGGCTAATATCTCAGCGAAAACAGCACCAAAAATCATGACACTGGTACCGTTCTTTTTAGTTCGACGAGACGGTTCCAGTGAGCTCATCTTCGCAGAGTTACGGCCGATTTAAAAAAAATTGCAGTGGGTTACCATCCATGGAACTGCATGCACTTGTAGGTGGGTCTGCCCAGACCGGGCCGCCCTGCTTCATACCCGGCTGGGATCCCCTTGTGCCGCAGTTCACCCTGGGGCTTGCTGGCATGAGAGTGTGCCCTGCAATGATGTTCTCCATTGAGGCTTGACTGTCAGGGGTTGACCCTGGGGCTTGAGCCTCTCTGAAGACCCCGATCTTGGGGCTGAATTCGTTGCGGCACCCTTTTGGTATCCAGGCACTCGGGACACCTTGGTCATACCCGGGGAGAGTGGCCCATCTTGGGTCAAAAGCAGATTTAACCGCCTCCCCTGGAGCTCCATCTGGAGCTAAGACGGTCCTAAAATGGGCCCCTGGGGTTATGTAGGAGAGATACAAGGAGCATCTCAAGTCCTGGAGGGAGAGGGCCTCCAGGAGCAATCCAAGCCCAGCCAGGGTGCACTCTGGCTGGGCATAAATCCTGGAGGGAGAGGGCCTCCAGGAGCAATCCAAGCCCAGCCAGGGTGCAATCTGGCTGGGCATAAATCCTGGAGGGAGAGGGCCTCCAGGAGCAATCCAAGCCCAGCCAGTGTGCACTCTGGCTGGGCATAAATCCTGGAGGGAGAGGGCCTCCAGGAGCAATCCAAGCCCAGCCAGGGTGCAATCTGGCTGGGCATAAATCCTGGAGGGAGAGGGCCTCCAGGAGCAATCCAAGCCCAGCCAGGGTGCACTCTGGCTGGGCATAAATCCTGGAGGGAGAGGGCCTCCAGGAGCAATCCAAGCCCAGCCAGGGTGCAATCTGGCTGGGCATAAATCCTGGAGGGAGAGGGCCTCCAGGAGCAATCCAAGCCCAGCCAGTGTGCACTCTGGCTGGGCATAAATCCTGGAGGGAGAGGGCCTCCAGGAGCAACCCAAGCCCAGCCAGTGTGAACTCTGGCTGGGGATAAAATCCTGGAGGGAGAGGGCCTCCAGGAGCAAGCCAAAATGTCGTGGTACCCGTGGGGCTCCAGGCGCCCGGGACTCCTCCGCCTTCCCCGGGGAGGGTGGCCCATCCTGGGTCAAAGGCTGATTTAACCGCCACCAATGGAGGTCCATCTGGAGCTAAGACGGTCCTAAAACTGGCCTCTGGGGTTTCATGGGGGAGAGGAACTGTGGTGGAGGGACACACCACCCTCAACACACTGGCTTGAGTCCCCCACTCAAAGTCACTCTGGCTGGGGCTAAAATCTAAACTGGGCCGTGCCATGGAGCTCTGGAAGTCCTGGAGGGAGAGGGCCTCCAGGAGCAATCCAAGCCCAGCCAGGGTGCACTCTGGCTGGGCATAAATCCTGGAGGGAGAGGGCCTCCAGGAGCAATCCAAGCCCAGCCAGGGTGCAATCTGGCTGGGCATAAATCCTGGAGGGAGAGGGCCTCCAGGAGCAATCCAAGCCCAGCCAGTGTGCACTCTGGCTGGGCATAAATCCTGGAGGGAGAGGGCCTCCAGGAGCAACCCAAGCCCAGCCAGTGTGAACTCTGGCTGGGGATAAAATCCTGGAGGGAGAGGGCCTCCAGGAGCAAGCCAAAATGTCGCGGTACCCGTGGGGCTCCAGGCGCCCGGGACTCCTCCGCCTTCCCCGGGGAGGGTGGCCCATCCTGGGTCAAAGGCAGATTTAACTGCCACCAATGGAGGTCCATCTGGAGCTAAGACGGTCCTAAAACTGGCCTCTGGGGTTTCATGGGGGAGAGGAACTGTGGTGGAGGGACACACCACCCTCAACACACTGGCTTGAGTCCCCCACTCAAAGTCACTCTGGCTGGGGATAAAATCTAAACTGGGCCGTGCCATGGAGCTCTGGAAGTCCTGGAGGGAGAGGGCCTCCAGGAGCAATCCAAGCCCAGCCAGGGTGCACTCTGGCTGGGCATAAATCCTGGAGGGAGAGGGCCTCCAGGAGCAATCCAAGCCCAGCCAGGGTGCAATCTGGCTGGGCATAAATCCTGGAGGGAGAGGGCCTCCAGGAGCAACCCAAGCCCAGCCAGTGTGAACTCTGGCTGGGGATAAAATCCTGGAGGGAGAGGGCCTCCAGGAGCAACCCAAGCCCAGCCAGTGTGAACTCTGGCTGGGGATAAAATCCTGGAGGGAGAGGGCCTCCAGGAGCAAGCCAAAATGTCGCGGTACCCGTGGGGCTCCAGGCGCCCGGGACTCCTCCGCCTTCCCCGGGGAGGGTGGCCCATCCTGGGTCAAAGGCAGATTTAACCGCCACCAATGGAGGTCCATCTGGAGCTAAGACGGTCCTAAAACTGGCCTCTGGGGTTTCATGGGGGAGAGGAACTGTGGTGGAGGGACACACCACCCTCAACACACTGGCTTGAGTCCCCCACTCAAAGTCACTCTGGCTGGGGCTAAAATCTAAACTGGGCCGTGCCATGGAGCTCTGGAAGTCCTGGAGGGAGAGGGCCTCCAGGAGCAATCCAAGCCCAGCCAGGGTGCACTCTGGCTGGGCATAAATCCTGGAGGGAGAGGGCCTCCAGGAGCAATCCAAGCCCAGCCAGGGTGCAATCTGGCTGGGCATAAATCCTGGAGGGAGAGGGCCTCCAGGAGCAATCCAAGCCCAGCCAGTGTGCACTCTGGCTGGGCATAAATCCTGGAGGGAGAGGGCCTCCAGGAGCAACCCAAGCCCAGCCAGTGTGAACTCTGGCTGGGGATAAAATCCTGGAGGGAGAGGGCCTCCAGGAGCAAGCCAAAATGTCGCGGTACCCGTGGGGCTCCAGGCGCCCGGGACTCCTCCGCCTTCCCCGGGGAGGGTGGCCCATCCTGGGTCAAAGGCTGATTTAACCGCCACCAATGGAGGTCCATCTGGAGCTAAGACGGTCCTAAAACTGGCCTCTGGGGTTTCATGGGGGAGAGGAACTGTGGTGGAGGGACACACCACCCTCAACACACTGGCTTGAGTCCCCCACTCAAAGTCACTCTGGCTGGGGGTAAAATCTAAACTGGGCCGTGCCATGGAGCTCTGGAAGTCCTGGAGGGAGAGGGCCTCCAGGAGCAATCCAAGCCCAGCCAGGGTGCACTCTGGCTGGGCATAAATCCTGGAGGGAGAGGGCCTCCAGGAGCAACCCAAGCACAGCCAGTGTGAACTCTGGCTGGGGATAAAATCCTGGAGGGAGAGGGCCTCCAGGAGCAAGCCAAAATGTTGCGGTACCCGTGGGGCTCCAGGCGCCCGGGACTCCTCCGCCTTCCCCGGGGAGGGTGGCCCATCCTGGGTCAAAGGCAGATTTAACCGCCACCAATGGAGGTCCATCTGGAGCTAAGACGGTCCTAAAACTGGCCTCTGGGGTTTCATGGGGGAGAGGAACTGTGGTGGAGGGACACACCACCCTCAACACACTGGCTTGAGTCCCCCACTCAAAGTCACTCTGGCTGGGGGTAAAATCTAAACTGGGCCGTGCCATGGAGCTCTGGAAGTCCTGGAGGGAGAGGGCCTCCAGGAGCAATCCAAGCCCAGCCAGTGTGCACTCTGGCTGGGCATAAATCCTGGAGGGAGAGGGCCTCCAGGAGCAACCCAAGCCCAGCCAGTGTGAACTCTGGCTGGGGATAAAATCCTGGAGGGAGAGGGCCTCCAGGAGCAAGCCAAAATGTCGCGGTACCCGTGGGGCTCCAGGCGCCCGGGACTCCTCCGCCTTCCCCGGGGAGGGTGGCCCATCCTGGGTCAAAGGCAGATTTAACCGCCACCAATGGAGCTCCATCTGGAGCTAAGATGGTCCTAAAACTGGCCTCTGGGGTTTCATGGGGGAGAGGAACTGTGGTGGAGGGACACACCACCCTCAACACACTGGCTTGAGTCCCCCACTCAAAGTCACTCTGGCTGGGGATAAAATCTAAACTGGGCCGTGCCATGGAGCTCTGGAAGTCCTGGAGGGAGAGGGCCTCCAGGAGCAATCCAAGCCCAGCCAGGGTGCAATCTGGCTGGGGATAAAATCCTGGAGGGACAGGGCCTCCAGGAGCAATCCAAGCCCAGCCAGGGTGCAATCTGGCTGGGCATAAATCCTGGAGGGAGAGGGCCTCCAGGAGCAATCCAAGCCCAGCCAGTGTGCACTCTGGCTGGGCATAAATCCTGGAGGGAGAGGGCCTCCAGGAGCAACCCAAGCCCAGCCAGTGTGAACTCTGGCTGGGGATAAAATCCTGGAGGGAGAGGGCCTCCAGGAGCAAGCCAAAATGTCGCGGTACCCGTGGGGCTCCAGGCGCCCGGGACTCCTCCGCCTTCCCCGGGGAGGGTGGCCCATCCTGGGTCAAAGGCAGATTTAACCGCCACCAATGGAGGTCCATCTGGAGCTAAGACGGTCCTAAAACTGGCCTCTGGGGTTTCATGGGGGAGAGGAACTGTGGTGGAGGGACACACCACCCTCAACACACTGGCTTGAGTCCCCCACTCAAAGTCACTCTGGCTGGGGATAAAATCTAAACTGGGCCGTGCCATGGAGCTCTGGAAGTCCTGGAGGGAGAGGGCCTCCAGGAGCAATCCAAGCCCAGCCAGGGTGCAATCTGGCTGGGGATAAAATCCTGGAGGGAGAGGGCCTCCAGGAGCAAGCCAAAATATTGCGGTACCCGTGGGGCTCCAGGCGCCCGGGACTCCTCCGCCTTCCCCGGGGAGGGTGGCCCATTCTGGGTCAAAGGCAGATTTAACCGCCACCAATGGAGGTCCATCTGGAGCTAAGACGGTCCTAAAACTGTCCTCTGGGGTTTCATGGGGGAGAGGAACTGTGGTGGAGGGACACACCACCCTCAACACACTGGCTTGAGTCCCCCACTCAAAGTCACTCTGGCTGGGGATAAAATCTAAACTGGGCCGTGCCATGGAGCTCTGGAAGTCCTGGAGGGAGAGGGCCTCCAGGAGCAATCCAAGCCCAGCCAGGGTGCACTCTGGCTGGGCATAAATCCTGGAGGGAGAGGGCCTCCAGGAGCAACCCAAGCCCAGCCAGTGTGAACTCTGGCTGGGGATAAAATCCTGGAGGGAGAGGGCCTCCAGGAGCAAGCCAAAATGTCGCGGTACCCGTGGGGCTCCAGGCGCCCGGGACTCCTCCGCCTTCCCCGGGGAGGGTGGCCCATTCTGGGTCAAAAGCAGATTTAACCGCCACCAATGGAGGTCCATCTGGAGCTAAGACGGTCCTAAAACTGGCCTCTGGGGTTTCATGGGGGAGAGGAACTGTGGTGGAGGGACACACCACCCTCAACACACTGGCTTGAGTCCCCCACTCAAAGTCACTCAGGCTGGGGATAAAATCTAAACTGGGCCGTGCCATGGAGCTCTGGAAGTCCTGGAGGGAGAGGGCCTCCAGGAGCAATCCAAGCCCAGCCAGGGTGCACTCTGGCCAGGGCATAAATCCTGGAGGGAGAGGGCCTCCAGGAGCAACCCAAGCCCAGCCAGGGTGAACTCTGGCTGGGGATAAAATCCTGGAGGGAGAGGGCCTCCAGGAGCAAGCCAAAATGTCGCGGTACCCGTGGGGCTCCAGGCGCCCGGGACTCCTCCGCCTTCCCCGGGGAGGGTGGCCCATCCTGGGTCAAAGGCAGATTTAACCGCCACCAATGGAGGTCCATCTGGAGCTAAGACGGTCCTAAAACTGGCCTCCGGGGTTTTATGGGGGAGAGGAACTGTGGTGGCGGGACACACCACCCTCAACACACTGGCTTGAGTCCCCCACTCAAAGTCACTCTGGCTGGGGATAAAATCTAAACTGGGCCGTGCCATGGAGCTCTGGAAGTCCTGGAGGGAGAGGGCCTCCAGGAAAAATCTAAGCCCAGGCAGGGGCCACTCTTGCTGGGGGGATGAAACCCAGGCTGATCAGAGCGTGTTGGAGCTCTGGAACTCCTGGAGAGAGAGGGCCTCCAGGAGCAATCCAAGCCCAGCCAGGAGGCACTCTGGCTGGGGAGGGAGGTTGAAAATTATTACTGGAGTCTTAAGCGCCAGGGCAATCAAGGTAGTGACCCAAGCCAGAGAGGGTGCATTCAGGCTGGGGGCAGAGTTCGATCTCTGCCATGGTGGAGCTCTGAAAAACATTATAGCTCCACGAAAAGACAGGCCCGAGCTGTGCAGGAGCTCTGGTTCTCTGAGTCTGGCAGAGGGTAGACCAAGCTGGGGGTCCCTTCCCGGAGCTCTGGTTCTCCGAGTCGGGCGTAGGGTGGACCTAGGTGGGGGTCCATGCCCGGGGCTCTGGTTCTCCGAGTCGGGCGTAGGGAGGACCTAGGTGGGGGTCCATGCCCGGGGCTCTGGTTCTCCGAGTCGGGCGTAGGGAGGACCTAGGTGGGGGTCCATGCCCGGGGCTCTGGTTCTCCGAGTCGGGCGTAGGGAGGACCTAGGTGGGGGTCCATGCCCGGGGCTCTGGTTCTCCGAGTCGGGCGTAGGGAGGACCTAGGTGGGGGTCCATGCCCGGGGCTCTGGTTCTCCGAGGCGGGCTGAAGCCGGAGAACCTCGGCCGGAGGGAACCAGAGAACCAGAGCGACCGCCAAAACCTAAGTCGATTTTGGGTTACCAGTGGCCCGGTTCTCTGGTGGCGCGGGGTGGCTAGGTCAGTAATGCCCGGGCTTAAGTTTGGGACCCCCGGGTTCGCCTGGTGCGCGGGTGAGGGTGGAGGCCATGGTTGAGGGGTAGCTCTGGTTCTCCGAAGCGGGCAGAGGGTGGACCAAGCTGGGGGTCCCTGCCCGGAGCTCTGGTTCTCTGAGTCGGGCGTAGGGTGGACCTAGGTGGGGGTCCATGCCCGGGGCTCTGGTTCTCCGAGTCGGGCGTAGGGAGGACCTAGGTGGGGGTCCATGCCCGGGGCTCTGGTTCTCCGAGTCGGGCGTAGGGAGGACCTAGGTGGGGGTCCATGCCCGGGGCTCTGGTTCTCCGAGTCGGGCGTAGGGAGGACCTAGGTGGGGGTCCATGCCCGGGGCTCTGGTTCTCCGAGTCGGGCGTAGGGAGGACCTAGGTGGGGGTCCATGCCCGGGGCTCTGGTTCTCCGAGTCGGGCGTAGGGAGGACCTAGGTGGGGGTCCATGCCCGGGGCTCTGGTTCTCCGAGGCGGGCTGAAGCCGGAGAACATCGGCCGGAGGGAACCAGAGAACCAGAGCGACCGCCAAAACCTAAGTCGATTTTGGGTTACCAGTGGCCCGGTTCTCTGGTGGCGCGGGGTGGCTAGGTCAGTAATGCCCGGGCTTAAGTTTGGGACCCCCGGGTTCGCCTGGTGCACGGGTGAGGGTGGAGGCCATGGTTGAGGGGTAGCTCTGGTTCTCCGAGTCGGGCAGAGGGTGGACCAAGCTGGGGGTCCCTGCCCGGAGCTCTGGTTCTCCAAGTCGGGCAGAGGGTGGACCTAGGTGGGGGTCCCTGCCCGGAGCTCTGGTTCTCCAAGTCGGGTAGAGGGTGGACCAGGGTGGGGGGTCCCTGTCCGGAGCTCTGGTTCTCCAAGTCAGGCAGAGGGTGGACCAGGGTGGGGGGGGTCCATGCCCGGAGCTCTGGTTCTCCAAATCGGGTAGAGGGTGGACCAGGGTGGGGGGTCCCTGTCCGGAGCTCTGGTTCTCCAAGTCAGGCATACGGTGGACCAGGGTGGGGGGTCCCTGCCCGGAGCTCTGGTTCTCCAAGTCAGGCAGAGGGTGGACCAGGGTGGGGGGTCCATGCCCGGAGCTCTGGTTCTCCAAGTCGGGTAGAGGGTGGACCAGGGTGGGGGGTCCCTGTCCGGAGCTCTGGTTCTCCAAGTCAGGCAGAGGGTGGACCAGGGTGGGGGGTCCATGCCCGGAGCTCTGGTTCTCCAAGTCGGGTAGAGGGTGTACCAGGGTGGGGGGTCCCTGTCCGGAGCTCTGGTTCTCCAAGTCAGGCATAGGGTGGACCAGGGAGGGGGGTCCATGCCTGGAGCTCTGGTTCTCCAAGTCGGGTAGAGGGTGGACCAGGGTGGGGGGTCCATGCCCGGAGCTCTGGTTCTCCAAGTCGGGTAGAGGGTGTACCAGGGTGGGGGGTCCCTGCCCGGAGCTCTGGTTCTCCAAGTCAGGCAGAGGGTGGACCAGGGTGGGGGGTCCATGCCCGGAGCTCTGGTTCTCCAAGTCGGGTAGAGGGTGTACCAGGGTGGGGGGTCCCTGCCCGGAGCTCTGGTTCTCCAAGTCAGGCAGAGGGTGGACCAGGGTGGGGGGTCCATGCCCGGAGCTCTGGTTCTCCAAGTCGGGTAGAGGGTGGACCAGGGTGGGGGGTCCATGCCCGGAGCTCTGGTTCTCCAATTCGGGTAGAGGGTGGACCAGGGTGGGGGGTCCCTGTCCGGAGCTCTGGTTCTCCAAGTCAGGCAGAGGGTGGACCAGGGTGGGGGGTCCATGCCCGGAGCTCTGGTTCTCCAAGTCGGGTAGAGGGTGGACCAGGGTGGGGGGTCCCTGTCCGGAGCTCTGGTTCTCCAAGTCAGGCAGAGGGTGGACCAGGGTGGGGGGTCCATGCCCAGAGCTCTGGTTCTCTGAGTCGGGCAGAGGGTGGACCAGGGTGGGGGGTCCTTACCTGGAGGGGTTAGAGTTAGAAAATGTCTAAGTCGAAACCCAGCATCCCACCTGCAAGCTATTCGACGGAGCCCCTGTGCGCTCCCTGTGGACAGTGATATTTTATGCTAATTTTTTACAATTAATGGGTGAAATGTATACCGGTTCGTTGTGCAGTGTCCCCTGAGGGCTGTACAGTAGGTTTGACCACCCATAACCACTTTATTTATGAAATATGTCCTTTTAATGCAATTTCCAATTTTGATGCAAAATGCAATTTTTAGGCTGTAAGGGGGACGTTTGGGCTCTCCGTGGTCAGAGGGCGTATTCGTGATCGATCCCCGCCCCCTGGCTTCGTTTATGCTGTAAGGGGACAAATGGGCTCTCCGTGGACGGCCCCGCCCATCCCGTGACTTGGGCCAATGGCGCGGGGCGGGTGGGCGGGAGATGGGCTGTAAGGGGGACGTTTACCGGCTGAAAATGTCTAAGTCGAAACCCAGCATCCCACCTGCAAGTTATTCGACGGAGTCCCTGTGCGCTCCCCGTGGACAGTGATATTTTATGCAAATTTTGCACAATTAACGGGTGAAATGTACATTAGTGTGTTGTACAGTGTCCCCTGACTGGAGTACAGTAGGTTTGACCCCAAGCAACCGCTTTTATTATGAAATATGACCCTTTAATGCAATGTCCACGGACAGCGCACATGGGCTCCGTCGAATAACTTGCAGGTGGGATGCTGGGTTTCGACTTAGACATTTTCAGCGGTTGAATCCCTGTAAGGAATTGGGGATTTCAGCATATGTGCTGAAATCCCCAATTGGTTACAGGGATTCAACCGCTGAAAAAGTCTAAGTCTAAACCCAGCATCCCACCTGCAGCTTATTGGACGGAGCACCTGTGCGCTCCCCGTGGACAGTGATATTTTATGCAAATTTTGCACAATTAACGGGTGAAATGTACATTAGTGTGTTGTACAGTGTCCCCTGACTGGAGTACAGTAGGTTTGACCCCAAGCAACCGCTTTTATTATGAAATATGACCCTTTAATGCAATGTCCACGGACAGCGCACAGGTGCTCCGTCGAATAACTTGCATGTGGGATGCTGGGTTTCGACTTAGACATTTTCAGCGGTTGAATCCCTGTAAGGAATTGGGGATTTCAGCATATGTGCTGAAATCCCCAATTGGTTACAGGGATTCAACCGCTGAAAAAGTCTAAGTCTAAACCCAGCATCCCACCTGCAGCTTATTGGACGGAGCACCTGTGCGCTCCGCGTGGACAGTGATATTTTATGCAAATTTTGCACAATTAATGGGTGAAATGTACATTAGTGTGTTGTACAGTGTCCCCTGACTGGAGTACAGTAGGTTTGACCCCAAGCAACCGCTTTTATTATGAAATATGACCCTTTAATGCAATGTCCACGGACAGCGCACAGGTGCTCCGTCGAATAACTTGCATGTGGGATGCTGGGTTTCGACTTAGACATTTTCAGCGGTTGAATCCCTGTAAGGAATTGGGGATTTCAGCATATGTGCTGAAATCCCCAATTGGTTACAGGGATTCAACCGCTGAAAAAGTCTAAGTCTAAACCCAGCATCCCACCTGCAGCTTATTGGACGGAGCACCTGTGCGCTCCCCGTGGACAGTGATATTTTATGCAAATTTTGCACAATTAACGGGTGAAATGTACATTAGTGTGTTGTACAGTGTCCCCTGACTGGAGTACAGTAGGTTTGACCCCAAGCAACCGCTTTTATTATGAAATATGACCCTTTAATGCAATGTCCACGGACAGCGCACAGGTGCTCCGTCGAATAACTTGCATGTGGGATGCTGGGTTTCGACTTAGACATTTTCAGCGGTTGAATCCCTGTAAGGAATTGGGGATTTCAGCATATGTGCTGAAATCCCCAATTGGTTACAGGGATTCAACCGCTGAAAAAGTCTAAGTCTAAACCCAGCATCCCACCTGCAGCTTATTGGACGGAGCACCTGTGCGCTCCCCGTGGACAGTGATATTTTATGCAAATTTTGCACAATTAATGGGTGAAATGTACATTAGTGTGTTGTACAGTGTCCCCTGACTGGAGTACAGTAGGTTTGACCCCAAGCAACCGCTTTTATTATGAAATATGACCCTTTAATGCAATGTCCACGGACAGCGCACAGGTGCTCCGTCGAATAACTTGCATGTGGGATGCTGGGTTTCGACTTAGACATTTTCAGCGGTTGAATCCCTGTAAGGAATTGGGGATTTCAGCATATGTGCTGAAATCCTCAATTGGTTACAGGGATTCAACCGCTGAAAAAGTCTAAGTCTAAACCCAGCATCCCACCTGCAGCTTATTGGACGGAGCACCTGTGCGCTCCCCGTGGACAGTGATATTTTATGCAAATCTTGCACAATTAACGGGTGAAATGTACATTAGTGTGTTGTACGGTGTCCCCTGACTGGAGTACAGTAGGTTTGACCCCAAGCAACCGCTTTTATTATGAAATATGACCCTTTAATGCAATGTCCACGGACAGCGCACAGGTGCTCCGTCGAATAACTTGCATGTGGGATGCTGGGTTTCGACTTAGACATTTTCAGCGGTTGAATCCCTGTAAGGAATTGGGGATTTCAGCATATGTGCTGAAATCCCCAATTGGTTACAGGGATTCAACCGCTGAAAAAGTCTAAGTCTAAACCCAGCATCCCACCTGCAGCTTATTGGACGGAGCACCTGTGCGCTCCCCGTGGACAGTGATATTTTATGCAAATTTTGCACAATTAATGGGTGAAATGTACATTAGTGTGTTGTACAGTGTCCCCTGACTGGAGTACAGTAGGTTTGACCCCAAGCAACCGCTTTTATTATGAAATATGACCCTTTAATGCAATGTCCACGGACAGCGCACAGGTGCTCCGTCGAATAACTTGCATGTGGGATGCTGGGTTTCGACTTAGACATTTTCAGCGGTTGAATCCCTGTAAGGAATTGGGGATTTCAGCATATGTGCTGAAATCCCCAATTGGTTACAGGGATTCAACCGCTGAAAAAGTCTAAGTCTAAACCCAGCATCCCACCTGCAGCTTATTGGACGGAGCACCTGTGCGCTCCCCGTGGACAGTGATATTTTATGCAAATTTTGCACAATTAACGGGTGAAATGTACATTAGTGTGTTGTACGGTGTCCCCTGACTGGAGTACAGTAGGTTTGACCCCAAGCAACCGCTTTTATTATGAAATATGACCCTTTAATGCAATGTCCACGGACAGCGCACAGGTGCTCCGTCGAATAACTTGCATGTGGGATGCTGGGTTTCGACTTAGACATTTTCAGCGGTTGAATCCCTGTAAGGAATTGGGGATTTCAGCATATGTGCTGAAATCCCCAATTGGTTACAGGGATTCAACCGCTGAAAAAGTCTAAGTCTAAACCCAGCATCCCACCTGCAGCTTATTGGACGGAGCACCTGTGCGCTCCCCGTGGACAGTGATATTTTATGCAAATTTTGCACAATTAATGGGTGAAATGTACATTAGTGTGTTGTACGGTGTCCCCTGACTGGAGTACAGTAGGTTTGACCCCAAGCAACCGCTTTTATTATGAAATATGACCCTTTAATGCAATGTCCACGGACAGCGCACAGGTGCTCCGTCGAATAACTTGCATGTGGGATGCTGGGTTTCGACTTAGACATTTTCAGCGGTTGAATCCCTGTAAGGAATTGGGGATTTCAGCATATGTGCTGAAATCCCCAATTGGTTACAGGGATTCAACCGCTGAAAAAGTCTAAGTCTAAACCCAGCATCCCACCTGCAGCTTATTGGACGGAGCACCTGTGCGCTCCCCGTGGACAGTGATATTTTATGCAAATCTTGCACAATTAACGGGTGAAATGTACATTAGTGTGTTGTACAGTGTCCCCTGACTGGAGTACAGTAGGTTTGACCCCAAGCAACCGCTTTTATTATGAAATATGACCCTTTAATGCAATGTCCACGGACAGCGCACAGGTGCTCCGTCGAATAACTTGCATGTGGGATGCTGGGTTTCGACTTAGACATTTTCAGCGGTTGAATCCCTGTAAGGAATTGGGGATTTCAGCATATGTGCTGAAATCCCCAATTGGTTACAGGGATTCAACCGCTGAAAAAGTCTAAGTCTAAACCCAGCATCCCACCTGCAGCTTATTGGACGGAGCACCTGTGCGCTCCCCGTGGACAGTGATATTTTATGCAAATTTTGCACAATTAATGGGTGAAATGTACATTAGTGTGTTGTACAGTGTCCCCTGACTGGAGTACAGTAGGTTTGACCCCAAGCAACCGCTTTTATTATGAAATATGACCCTTTAATGCAATGTCCACGGACAGCGCACAGGTGCTCCGTCGAATAACTTGCATGTGGGATGCTGGGTTTCGACTTAGACATTTTCAGCGGTTGAATCCCTGTAAGGAATTGGGGATTTCAGCATATGTGCTGAAATCCTCAATTGGTTACAGGGATTCAACCGCTGAAAAAGTCTAAGTCTAAACCCAGCATCCCACCTGCAGCTTATTGGACGGAGCACCTGTGCGCTCCCCGTGGACAGTGATATTTTATGCAAATCTTGCACAATTAACGGGTGAAATGTACATTAGTGTGTTGTACGGTGTCCCCTGACTGGAGTACAGTAGGTTTGACCCCAAGCAACCGCTTTTATTATGAAATATGACCCTTTAATGCAATGTCCACGGACAGCGCACAGGTGCTCCGTCGAATAACTTGCATGTGGGATGCTGGGTTTCGACTTAGACATTTTCAGCGGTTGAATCCCTGTAAGGAATTGGGGATTTCAGCATATGTGCTGAAATCCCCAATTGGTTACAGGGATTCAACCGCTGAAAAAGTCTAAGTCTAAACCCAGCATCCCACCTGCAGCTTATTGGACGGAGCACCTGTGCGCTCCCCGTGGACAGTGATATTTTATGCAAATTTTGCACAATTAACGGGTGAAATGTACATTAGTGTGTTGTACAGTGTCCCCTGACTGGAGTACAGTAGGTTTGACCCCAAGCAACCGCTTTTATTATGAAATATGACCCTTTAATGCAATGTCCACGGACAGCGCACAGGTGCTCCGTCGAATAACTTGCATGTGGGATGCTGGGTTTCGACTTAGACATTTTCAGCGGTTGAATCCCTGTAAGGAATTGGGGATTTCAGCATATGTGCTGAAATCCCCAATTGGTTACAGGGATTCAACCGCTGAAAAAGTCTAAGTCTAAACCCAGCATCCCACCTGCAGCTTATTGGACGGAGCACCTGTGCGCTCCCCGTGGACAGTGATATTTTATGCAAATTTTGCACAATTAACGGGTGAAATGTACATTAGTGTGTTGTACGGTGTCCCCTGACTGGAGTACAGTAGGTTTGACCCCAAGCAACCGCTTTTATTATGAAATATGACCCTTTAATGCAATGTCCACGGACAGCGCACAGGTGCTCCGTCGAATAACTTGCATGTGGGATGCTGGGTTTCGACTTAGACATTTTCAGCGGTTGAATCCCTGTAAGGAATTGGGGATTTCAGCATATGTGCTGAAATCCCCAATTGGTTACAGGGATTCAACCGCTGAAAAAGTCTAAGTCTAAACCCAGCATCCCACCTGCAGCTTATTGGACGGAGCACCTGTGCGCTCCCCGTGGACAGTGATATTTTATGCTAATTTTGCACAATTAACGGGTGAAATGTACATTAGTGTGTTGTACGGTGTCCCCTGACTGGAGTACAGTAGGTTTGACCCCAAGCAACCGCTTTTATTATGAAATATGACCCTTTAATGCAATGTCCACGGACAGCGCACAGGTGCTCCGTCGAATAACTTGCAGGTGGGATGCTGGGTTTCGACTTAGACATTTTCAGCGGTTGAATCCCTGTAAGGAATTGGGGATTTCAGCATATGTGCTGAAATCCCCAATTCCTTACAGGGATTCAACCGCTGAAAAAGTCTAAGTCTAAACCCAGCATCCCACCTGCAGCTTATTGGACGGAGCACCTGTGCGCTCCCCGTGGACAGTGATATTTTATGCTAATTTTGCACAATTAATGGGTGAAATGTACACCAGTGTGCTGTGTTGTGTCCCCTGAGGGGTGTACAGTAGGTTTCACGTCATAAAAGCACTGTAGTTATTTACAGGAGGCCTTTACCCTACAGCTCACACGTATCTTTCTTAAAATTCACATGCTGAAAATGTCTAAGTCGAAACCCAGCATCCCACCTGCAAGTTATTCGACTGAGCCCCTGTGCGCTCCCCGTGGACAGTGATATTTTATGCTAAATTTGCACAATTAATGGGTGAAATGTACACCAGTGTGTTGTGCTGTGTCCCCTGAGTGGTGTGCAGTAGGTTTGACCTCGTACAATAGTCGGTTGAATCCCTGTAAGGAATTGTGGACTTCAGCATATATGCTGAAATCCCCAATTCCTTACAGGGATTCAACCGCTGAAAATGTCTAAGTCGAAACCCAGCATCCCACCTGCAAGTTATTCGACGGAGCCCCTGTGCGCCCCCCGTGGACAGTGATATTTTATGCAAATTTTGCACAATTAATGGGTGAAATGTACACCGGTGTGCTGTGTTGTGTCCCCTGAGGGGTGTACAGTAGGTTTGACCACCCATAACCACTTTATTTATGAAAAATGTCCTTTTAATGCAATTTCCAATTTGGATGCAAAATGCAATTTTTAGGCTGTAAGGGGGACGTTTGGGCTGTCCGTGGACAGAGGGCGTTTTCGTGATCGATCCCCGCCCCCTGGCTTCGTTTAGGCTGTAAGAGGACAAAAGGGCTCTCCGTGGACGGCCCCGCCCATCCCGTGACTTCGGCCAATGGCGTGCGGTGGGTGGGAGGGAGATGGGCTGTAAGGGGGACTTTTACGCTGTCCGTGGTCAGAGGGCGTTTTCGGGATCGTTCCCCGCCCCCTGGCTTCGTTTAGGCTGTAAGGGGACAAAAGGGCTCTCCGTGGACGGCCCCGCCCACCCCGTGACTTCGGCCAATGGCGTGCGGTGGGTGGGAGGGAGATGGGCTGTAAGGGGGACTTTTACGCTGTCCGTGGTCAGAGGGCGTTTTCGGGATCGTTCCCCGCCCCCTGGCTTCGTTTAGGCTGTAAGGGGACAAAAGGGCTCTCCGTGGACGGCCCCGCCCACCCCGCGACTTCGGCCAATGGCGCGGAGCCGGTAAGGGTGAACAGGCTGTAAGGGGGACGCTAATGCACTCCGTGGACGCCCACCCCCTACTCATTCGACGCCCGTCGAATTGCAAGCGGGTGGGACGTTGGTGAGCCACCTGGTGGCCGATGCCCGAACTGCGGTTTTGGGGAGTTAACTTCTGGCCCCTCCCATAAGGCCCCTGGGGGGTCTAGAGTCTTGGGGCCACCTCTCAGGGGACCATGGGGACGGCCCCTATCGGGAAGGGGCGTCAGGGGGCCCCGCAAAAATCGCCCAGGGGGCGCTGCGCAGCGTCCACGAAGTGCGTCCCGATCTGGGTCATTTGCCTGGCGCTGTGGACCCTCTTCAAAATCACTTCCCTAAAGGGAGTAAGGGACGCACACCTATGGACTGCTGCAATGAACACTGTGCTGCTGGCTGCACTGGACCCAAACCAACCGACTGCCTGGTGAGAAACACATGTGCAGATGCGTTAGATTCATTTCCCAACCATTCAATGTTTGCTCATTTATCATTTACCACATACTGTATGCTATATGTAAGCGTAGCAGTATGACTCAACATGTGAGAAATTCACAGCCACTTGAATGTGTTAATAAAAACTAAAATAACTGTTTTCTATGTGAATATATATATTAAAATGCATTTTATTCCTGTGATCAAAGCTGACTTTTCGGCATAATTTCTTCAGTCTTCAGTGTCACATGATCCTTCAGAAGTCATTCAAATATGATGATTTGCTGCTCAAGAAACATTTCTTGTTATTATCAATGTTGAAAACAGTTGCTATACTGCTGCTATATTTTTTTTAGAAACCGTGATATTTTTGATGAATAGATATTTAAAGGAGCAGCATTTTTTTTTAAATAAAAATCTATAGAAATCTTTGGTACAGTCCTGTTTCGCATGTACATACTATGTACTTCTTATAGCAATAACTATAACTGGGTTTAACTATAGGTTCTAACCTTGAACCTTCCCCTAAACCTAACCTTAACCCATGTAGTTACCTTAAATTACCAGTACTTTCTTGGGGAAGTACACTGCCAGTACACTATAGTACACATACTGTAAAATATAGTGTAAACCACATCTTTTGTAACATTTTAAATCTTGTTACTATCACTTTTGATAAAAAGCATCCTTGCTGAATAATCAAAATATAATTTTTTTTTGTTAAAAACTTTTGAACTATAGTGTACTATATAGCATATAAGCCGGTAACACTTTATGGTAAGGGTACATGAATTATCATGAATTCATGTATAAATTCATGCATGAAATATGCATTCATTCATGCATTAATATCTCATGAATCATCAGGAACTAACATGAGTTCAACGTTTTTCATTCATGACTTCATGGATGAACAACACCTTAATTAAAACATTAACCCTCTGGAGTCTGAGGTGTTTTTGGGGCCCTTGAGATGTTTTGACATGACCTGACATTTGTGCTTATTTCAGCTACTTACAACATACTATTGGCCAACATGTAATTTTGTTGTATTCAGCACAAACTCTGCTACAATAATATGTGAGCAAAATGGATGTACATGTTTGCATTTTATAGAAAAAAAATATTATGCGTGGTTAGTATGTTTTGGGAAAAACATTGTCACTGCAATAAGGCCATTTAACACATACTGAATAGTTTTCCATAAGACTTTGGAATTACTATTCTTGTAGGCTAGAATTTTTTCTACAAAATGAGGTGAAAATCATTCTGACCACTCTTTCACAAACAACAATATAACGATTTTAATTTTGCATGTCAGTTTTTGTGTCAGCACTGCTGTATGCGTGGGCCATGAATATTAATGTGATTCACACCAGGGGTGTGACTAAAGACACTCCCCCCATGGCTAATGGGCCATCAAGGTGCTGTGAGGCAGCCTGAACAAAGAATGATGACCTAAGAATGATTCACTGATGAATAAAAAGTTAAAAAGAACAGCATTTATTCAAAATAGAAATCTTTTCTAACAATGGAAAGACTTAAAGTTATTACTATCACTTACATCCTTTCCAAAAAAGAAAGAAAAAAAGACCAAACTTTTGTTTTTTTATAAAAAAATATTTTTATTCAAAGAATCCTGAAAAAACTATTACAGGTTATAAAAAATATATATTAAGCAGCACAACGGTTTCCAACACTGATTTAAAACTCATTGCCGTTTTCTGTGACACACCACAGAGCTCTGTTATAAGTTGCTCCATAAACTCTTTATGTGACAAGTTACCATGTAGCTCTTTGTGCACAATGAAAGAGTTGGTGGAAGCAATGTCCAAGAAGTGTAGAAAAATCTTACTGTACCACTTCATGGTTATGTGCTGTGTTGTGTAGTACTGTATCAGCTGATCAGACAGGTCAACACCCCCCATGAGTTTGTTGTATGCAGTCACAGGTGCAGGACATGGAAATGTCTTTGTCCTCCATGTATCTTGTGTTTTCACCCTCATCTGCGCAGTGTCTCCTGTATAAGCAGAATGGATGGTTTTTGTCATTTCACACAAGAATAGGTAGGCTACTTTTATATTATGACGATGTAAACACAATTAGGCTACATTTCATCTGTAAAATATTACGTCTATGCACTTACTCGGTATGATTTCTCGATCGCACTGAGAACTGAAGGTTCACATTCCTAAAAAACAACATCAAAATAAAACTTTTAGCATACATTATACAAAGTAAACTGCTGAGCAAGTGATGGTTATGGACAAACAATGTATAGTTGATGGGCCATAGAACGGAGAAATATCTATTTATGGGCCATAGACCGCGTCACCGCGAGTATCTGTTGATGGGTATCCGCACGCATTTAGTGACACACGCAATGAACGGATCATTGCGTGTGTCACTAAATTTATATAAAAATATAATGTAGACAGTAGGCTATATCATATGGGGCGCCGTTTGTAAAGCGGCTCACACTGAAAATAACAGCAACATTTTGTCACATTTAGCTTCAAACAATGTTTAAAAAACTGGTATGAATTTTTGACGGTCACTTTTTATACCACATTTACAACAATATTTGTCAACTTAGAAATATTTTAAATAGTTAAATTTAAATATTAAATGTTACACCTAAATATTAAATGTTACACCTAAATGTTAAATGTTAAATCTAAATGTTAAATCTAAATCTAAATGTTAAATCTAAATGTTAAATCTAAATCTAAATGTTAAATCTAAATGTTAAATCTAAATCTAAATCTAAAGGGTTAAATCTAAATCTAAATCATAATGTTAAATCTAAATATTAAATCTTAATCCTAATCTAAATGTTAAATCTAAATATTAAATCTAAATCTAAATATTAAATCTAAATCTAAATGTTAAATCTAAATATTAAATCTAAATCTAAATGTTAAATCTAAATATTAAATCTAAATCTAAATATTAAATCTAAATGTTAAATCTAAATCTAAATGTTAAATCTAAATCTAAATGTTAAATCTAAATCTAAATGTTAAATCTAAATATTAAATCTAAATCTAAATGTTAAATCTAAATGTTAAATCTAAATCTAAATGTTAAATCTAAATCTAAATGTTAAATCTAAATGTTAAATCTAAATATTAAATCTAAATATAAATGTTAAATCTAAATGTTAAATCTAAATCTAAATGTTAAATCTAAATCTAAATGTTAAATCTAAATCTAAATGTTGAATCTAAATGTTTCAGGTGAAACTAAATATTTAACAAATATGCAAATTCAAAATGGCGGTAATCGGATTTAGATTCAACATTTAGATTTAGATTTAGATTTAACATTTAGATTTAGATTTAACATTTAGATTTAACATTTAGATTTAGATTTAACATTTAGATTTAGATTTAACATTTAGATTTAGATTTAACATTTAGATTTAACATTTAGATTTAGATTTAACATTTAGATTTAACATTTAGATTTAAATTCAACATTTAGATTTAACATTTAGATTTAGATTTAACATTTAGATTTAACATTTAGATTTAGATTTAACATTTAGATTTAGATTTAACATTTAGATTTAGATTTAACATTTAGATTTAACATTTAGATTTAGATTTAACATTTAGATTTAACATTTAGATTTAGATTTAATATTTAGATTTAACATTTAGATTTAGATTTAACATTTAGATTTAGATTTAACATTTAGATTTAACATTTAGTTTTAGATTTAACATTTAGATTTAACAGTTAGATTTAACATTTAGATTTAGATTTAATATTTAGATTTAACATTTATATTTAACATTTAGATTTAACATTTAGATTTAACATTTAGATTTAGATTTAGATTTAGCATTTAGATTTAACATTTAACATTTAGGTGTAACATTTAATATTAAGATTTAACTATTTAAAATATCTCTACGTTGACAAATATTGTTGTAAATGTGCTAAGAAGTGACCGTCAAAAATTCATACCAGTTTTTTAAACATTGTTTGAAGCTAAATGTGACAAAATGTTGCTGTTATTTTCAGCGTGAGCCGCTTTACAAACGGCGCTCCATAATATCACATATTTTACCGGAGGCTGAAACATATTTGCACTAAATCACATTAGTAGATATTCGCAAACAAGCTACATTACGCATAAAGAAGTATTTTAGCATTATTTCAGTGTCATAAGCTAATCAAAACTGAGTGAAATATATATGAAGTATATAAATTTAGCACTGAAAGGTTGCCTACCAGTCTAGTTCACATTTTAACATGTTTCTGTCTATTTATAGATGCATATACATGTACGATATTAGGCTTAGTTCATGTTTTTACTCCAAACTCATTTCATAACATACATTTTAATCTGGCATGACCAGTTTAACATGTCTTACCTTAAAAATCTTCTCATCTTCAAATCGCGTTCTTCTGAGGTAAATCCCAAGGTAAACAGCACAGCACAGCACAAGGTAAACAGCACAGCACAGCACATCTTCAAACTCGATGAAAAGCAGAGAGGAGTAAGTTACCGAAGTCTCTTATTCTTTGTTTTGAGGTGATGAGGGTGTTTACAGGTCTGCGTTCTGCCGCGTGGATCATTTGCATGTCAATCGCTCGTGCGCGCGTGGGTGTGGTCACATTATAGTTAATTAGGATGTGTTTGAGAAACTGTACATGTCGCTGCTTTCTTACGGATTACTTAAACAGAGAATATTTGTTTTTTATATAATTTACATATTTTAAAAATAGAGACTCCAAGCGTTGTATAGACATGTGTTTTAAGTCTGTGTGACAAACATTCGCTGAGTTACAGGTCATTTTCTGTCGCGTTTCAGAATGAGTTTCACATTGAGAGAGACGGCAGAACGCGCATCATGTTTATTTTTCTTTATTTGGCGAAAAGCACAACACTTTGTTTTTATTATGAGTATGCACAAAAAAAATACACACTTAACAGGATCGATTGATGTACAACACAAGCATATAAGATAAAAATGAATATTAGAATTTTGATTTTGTTTGCACTGATAAGGAAAAAAAACGAGCCTATCGCGCCGGCGCGACAGCCGACCTCAGGGGGTTAACTAAGATGAGTACATCATCATGAATTATGATTTATTACGCATGATCATGATGTTCCCCTTCGAGGGAACTCGCACTGCGTCGTCGTCGTGACGACACTATGGGAACGCCCCCAGCGTAACGCATCTGAAGTATGAATGAAATCTGTCCAATCCTGATTGGTGCTGCGTCATGACGTAGTAGATGACGGCATACCCGGAAGCTACAAAGGGACGCCGGCTCAAACACACGTTAGCTTTTTGCTCTTCAGCTAAAGCGCTCTTTGTGAATTGTTTGTCCTATTTACTGTTGTTTGTCATATCAAGTTACCACAAGCATGTCTAGCGAGCAGTTCAGACGATGTGTGCATCCGTGTCCGCGCTATTTATCGGGCACGGACACACATCAGCTCTGTGTACATTGTCTGGGTGTGCAGCACGCTAGGGCGGCTCTCGAGGGAGCCGCCTGTAGCGAGTGTGATAAGCTGCCGCTCAGGGTGTTGCGCTCGCGGCTGGCCGTGTTCAATGAGGGCGGCCAAGCTCGCGAGCCCCGCGGTTCTGGGCCCGCCGTTGCTGAGGCAACGCGGCGCCGCAGTTGTGGGGCTCGCAGATGGATCTTTCAGCGGGACTCGGGACTGATTCGTCATCTTCCCAGTCCTCGTCTGAAGATTCAGATGCTCTCCCGCCTCGTGTGGAAGCCCGCGATGGCACTTGAATCGTTCTCTGAGGAGATTCAGGTTCAAGATGCTCACAATTCCAGCCATCGTGAGTCAGATCCAGTTCGAGGACTGGTTCGTCACGATAGATCTGAAGGACGCATACTTCCATATCTCCATCCTTCCATGTCACAGGAAGTTCCTGAGGTTCACTTTCGGGGGCGAAGCGTACCAATATCGGGTTCTTCCCTTTGGCCTAGCTCTTTCCCCTCGCACCTTCACCAAGTGCATGGATGCAGCGCTGGCTCCGCTGAGACTCCAGGGCATTCGTGTACTCAATTACATCGACGACTGGCTAATATTAGCCAAGTCGTACGATATGGCAGTTCGACATCGAGATGTCGTTCTCGCTCATATCAGGTGCTTGGGGCTGAGACTCAACACGAAGAAAAGCGTGTTGACGCCCTCCCAGAGGACTACCTTCCTGGGAGTGGTATGGGACTCCACGACGATGCGGGCACAAATGTCTCCTGCTCGGGTGGGTTCCATACAGGCGGTGGTCTCCAGAGTGAAGCTAGGCCACAACCTCACTGTGAAGCAGTTTCAAATACTGCTGGGGCACATGGCAGCAGCGTCCAGCGTCATACCTTCTGGCCTGCTGCACATGAGACCCCTACAGTGGTGGTTGAGAGCCAAGGGGTTTTCCCCGAGGGGAAATCCGTTCCGTATGATCAGAGTAACGCGCAGATGCCTTCGTTCTCTCGTCATATGGAGGAAACCTTGGTTCCTGTCCCAGGGACCAGTGCTGGGAGCGTCATGTTGCCGGAAAACCGTTTCAACAGATGCCTCCCTCACTGGTTGGGGCGCGGTCATGGACGGCCGCTTTGCGAGAGGTCTGTGGGAGACCCGGCACTCTTCCTGGCACATCAATTGCCTGGAAATGCTGGCGGTCTACAGAGCTCTGAGGAGCTTTTTCCCAGACCTCTGCGGCCACCATGTCCTGATACGCTCGGACAACACTTCCGTTGTCGCGTATCTGAATCACCAGGGGGGTCTGAGGTCGCGCCCTCTATGCAGACTGGCACACCAGATCCTCCTGTGGTCCCAGGGGAAACTGTCGTCTCTCAGAGCGATGTATGTCCCCGGGGACCAAAATCAGGGAGCAGACGTCCTGTCGAGGCAGGGGCTGAGGCCCGGGGAGTGGCGGCTCCACCCAGAGGTGGTGGAAGCCATGTGCGTGAGATTCGGCCCAGTGGAAGTGGATCTGTTCGCGTCTCGAGAGACGTCCCACTGCCCACTGTGGTTTTCTCTCAGGCATCCAGCTCCGCTGGGGTTGGATGCCATGATGCAGACGTGGCCGAGGCTGCGTCTGTACGCATTTCCCCCGATCGCTCTGCTCCCGGGAGTCTTGGAGCGGGTTCGCCGAGAGGGGATCAGTCTACTTTTAGTAGCACCCCGCTGGCCGACCCGAGTTTGGTTCTCGGACATTATAGCTCTGCTAGACGGCCTCCCGTGGCAGGTCCCTCTGAGGAGGGATCTGCTGTCTCAGGCAGGGGGCACAATATTTCACCCCCGGCCAGAGCTGTGGAACCTTTGGGTCTGGCCCCTGAGGGGGCTCGGTACCTAGAGGCTGGCCTGTCGGCAGACGTTGTCGAGACCTTACTCAGCTCCAGGGCTCCCTCTACCAGGAGACTGTACAGCCTGAAGTGGAATGTGTTTTCCACTTGGTGTAGAGAGCGTGAGGTGGACCCAGTTAACTGCCCAGTGGCTTCAGTGCTGGAGTTCCTCCAAGATCGTTTCTCCGCCGGTCTAACCCCGTCCACACTAAAGGTGTATGTGGCTGCCATTGCGGCTTTCCACTCGCCTGTAGGTGATGGGCCTTTGGGGAAGCACCATCTGGTTGTACGTTTCCTCCGTGGGGCTCGGAGGATGAGGCCTGCGGCTCGCTCCAGAGTTCCAACCTGGGACCTGGCGGTGGTACTTGAAGGGTTGGCTGAGGCCCCCTTCGAGCCACTGGAGTCGGTTGAGGCAAAGAACCTGACCATCTTACACCCTAGACCGGGCTATGTGCCCAAGGTGCCATCTAATGTGGCACGGTCAGTGGTTCTTCAGGCTTTTCATCCTCCACCTCACGTGACGGCGGAAGAGGGGAGACTTCACCTGCTCTGCCCAGTCAGAGCCCTGAGAGTGTACCTTGAGAGGTCCTCTCAGTGGAGGAAGTCAGACCAGTTGTTGGTGTGCTTTGGTTCACCCAAGAAAGGGCTGCCTGCATCCAAGCAGACAATCAGTAATTGGATTGTTCAGGCTATAGCCACGGCTTATCAGGTGCGCAATCTGCCTTCACCTATAGCTGTGAGGGCTCATTCTACCAGGAGCATGGCCTCCTCGGTAGCCCTCCTTTCTGGAGCCTCGCTTCAAGATATTTGCGAAGCAGCTGGGTGGGCCACTCCGCACACCTTCATAAGATTTTATAGTCTGCAACTCCCTGTGACGCCTGGCGCCAGAGTGCTCGCGTCCTAAGTGTGCCTGGTCTTCCAGCTTCACACTAGGGTGGCGTGCTTACGGTGTGACATAGTGGGCATTGCGTTCCCATAGTGTCGTCACGACGACGACGCAGTGCGAGTTCCCTCGAAGGGGAACGTCTCGGGTTACGACTGTAACCCTTGTTCCCCGAGAAGGGAACGAGACACTGCGTCTCGCCGCCACACCTATCACGTTAAGAGCGCTTGCTTCATCGCAAAGTAGCTAACGTGTGTTTGAGCCGGCGTCCCTTTGTAGCTTCCGGGTATGCCGTCATCTACTACGTCATGACGCAGCACCAATCAGGATTGGACAGATTTCATTCATACTTCAGATGCGTTACGCTGGGGGCGTTCCCATAGTGTCGTCACGACGACGACGCAGTGTCTCGTTCCCTTCTCGGGGAACAAGGGTTACAGTCGTAACCCGAGACGTTTTCTTTGTTCACACAAAAAATTGGTCTTTACCACCCATTGTGGATAAAGCTATGGTTATGGTACATGAATCATCATGAATTCATGCATAAAAAAGTATTAATTCATGCATGCAAGACTACTCTTCGAATTATTAAAGGAATGTACAAAAATCCACATTATCTAATGCATGCATACAGGCTAGAACAGTATATCAATTAATGTGAGAACTTTTTTTCTGAATTATGATCTGAGTTATCCAGCATGTTCATGTCTTCTCATAGCCTGCAGGTAAATGGACAGACCCCAAAATTGGCCAATCACAGCACATATTATACGAATTCTGTTGGCGTTCAAATACAGTAGTCATCATTAACTAAGCATTATTTATCAATGACTTCATCATGTGTGTGGCCCCTCAACTAAAGTGGTGACTTGGTGCTTTGAAACACTGATGAACAATGTGTTTTCATTATGATCTGAGTTATCCAGCATGTTCATGTCTTCTTCATAGCCTGCAGGTAAATGGACAGACCCCCAAATTGGCCAATCACAGCACATAACATACGAATTCTGTTGGCATTCAAATACAGTAGTCATCATTAACTAAGCATTATTTATCAATGACTTCATCATGTGTGTGGCCCCTCAACTAAAGTGGTGACTTGGTGCTTTGAAACACTGATGAACAATGTGGCATAACTGTGAAATGACATGAATCTGAACATTCAAGTTCAAGTCTTTGCAAACAATGTACTGTGGACACAAATGGACTTTGTCGCTATTTTTAACGACTTTTCAGACCCCTTTAGCGACATTTTTTCAAAAAAGCGACTAGCGACAAATCTAGCTACTTTTTGGACAAACCTCAGTAACCTCCAAATGTTGCCAGCACAGTCCCGCGAGCGCGAGGTTTGCGTTCTCCCTGCCGTCACACACCTCTCTCTGCGTCTACCCTGTTCAGTGAATGGCTGAGAGAGGAGCAGCAGCACGGACAGAACAGACGTGAATGAGCAGTGTTGTTTCCACGGACTTATCCACTTATCTTTTGTTTTATGTTTAAAGAATTTAATTTTACCATTTTATTTTATTACTTGTGCTTATCACTTGTAATACTCACTATCACGTGCTTTAGTTCACCCAGTTTCCGAACTCTCTCAATTCAGATAATTTTACACATATAAAAAATAGTCATTCAACAGCTGTATTGTCTGACAAAAAAATATAGTACATGAGAACAGCTTTATTGGACATTCGGCTATATTATATTATATTATAGTATGTAATATTAAAATACAGTATGTGAGCATGATTTTAACGAGAAAAAACATTAGGCAGGCAGAACGCAAGTATGCCGCGATGACGTCATGCATATGCTAATTGATGTATGACATCATCTAGCGACATTTAGCGACTTTTAGGGGAGGCGTTAGATACTTTCCTTTGAAAATAGTTGGCAACACTGTGTTTCACTGATTTCTGTCTCTTCAGCGAAGCTCTCCGCATCGCTGGACTCTGAGGAAGCCGCCGCCGTCGAATCAAGCGACCAGCACGCCGAGGATTCAGCCTGAGGAAGCCGGCCGTCTTCGCCGCCTTCAGCCATCCCTGCCTGCTTCGCTGTCCGGCGATTATATCCTTTACTTGCTCTGTGTTTTTTGTGTGTTTGTGTGCTCGCCCCGCGACACACTTCATCCAGAAGAGCTCAAGGCGTTTGTTGCAAAATGCCTCGCAAAAAGTGTAACGTACACCTCTGTTTCACAGCAGAGAAGAACTGCTTCACTCGGAGTGAAATCTCATTACATCAAGTACATGATATGACATGATACAAACCTATGCCTGTATCAAATCAAATATATCAGTCATGATACAAACCTATGCCTGTATCAAATCAAATATATTAATGTGTTTCAAGTGTTTTTCCCTTTTTACTTAATGATTTCTTGACATTTTTGAAAAAGATTTGTGATTTTTTTATTGCTCTCTGAGTATTATATCATGATGATTTTCTCTATGATTCTGTACCATTGTTGCAGAAAAAAATGTTTTGGGGCTGTAGGATTACAAATTTAAGAATATGTTTTAGATCTGCTGATCCTATTTCCTTACATAACATCACATAAAAAAACTAAGGTGAACTATACTGTATTGGGCATTCAAGGTGAGCATGAGGGCATCCATTTACTGATTAGATTTAACAGTTTCCTTTGAAGGGGTTTTGTTAGTCTTTGATCTTTCTACTAAGAGTTGAACTGTGTGAATGTTACATAGTCTTAGTTCTCGTGGCCATTTGTTGTTTATACAATTTGGGGGGCACCATTATCTCAGTTGGGGGTAATTGCCTCTATTGTCTTTAGAAAAAGATTTAGTAGTCTTCCCTAAGGCTGTGTGTAAGGTCAGAACTTTTAAGGACAGCCCACTGAATTGCCTATAAGAAACCATGTAAAGTTACATTAGTTAGAGATTGTTGGACGAACCGCAGCCGCGCTCAATAAAGAAGAACTTCTGTTTGAACGCGATCCCAACGTCTCCTGGTCTGCTTTGAAGAAGGAAAAAGTTCCCAACAGGGCGGGGGAGGGGAAATGATCAATAAATCAATAAAATGTTCCCAAATGAGCCAAGAAATGATGTGGAATAATTGTTATCATGTGCCATCAAAATGTTTTGCAGAGGGTTAATATGTATGAATGTCTTCAAATCAATAGTTTCCTCGTCAGTTGTTAAATAAGTGCAATGTAAATATTAATAATGACTGAATCAATAATATGTGTGATTCTGTCAATAGACTCTTCAGAAATGTGTGTATAATAGCTTGGCATTTCTCAACATGAGGAAGTTGTTTGATAATGTGTTTGTGACTGATCTACAGTCTTCAGGATAATGATTTAAATAGAGAGAGTCACTTTGCATTGTCAGCACATGCTTCAGTGCTCTGAGAGTGTTTATAGTGCTGTGAGTTTAACACTTCATGACTGAGAGCAGAACACAATCTTCATCATCACACAAGACTAAACTACAGCAATGAACACAATCAACATCTTCATCTGGACCATTGCACTGTTTATTCAAGGTTTGTGTAATACAGTTTTTACAATGATTATTAATTATCTTAAAATGTGAAATGTATATACAGTATTTATCATATACTGTATATCATCATATATATTATTTTAATTTTTGTTTCTGTTTTCTTCCAGAGTGTAGAGGACAGTATACTGTAACTCAGAGTCCATCAATATCAGCAGTTCAACCAGGAGAAGAAGTCAGAATAAACTGTAAAACCAGCAGTGATGTTTATTATTATAGTTCATATGGTCATTACTTAGCCTGGTACTCACAGAAACCTGGAGAAGCTCCTAAACTCCTCATATATGCAGCAACAACCCGTAATACTGGAACTCCATCTAGATTCAGTGGCAGTGGATCTGGCAGTGATTTTACTCTGACCATCAGTGGAGTCCAGACTGAAGATACAGGAGATTATTACTGTCAGAGTGTACACTGTCCTAGTAGCTGTGTGTTCACACAGTGATAAAGAGTCGTACAAAAACCTCTGTCAGTCAGACGTCACAGTGACTGCACTGATACAGCTGAGAGAAACTGCAGCTGCTGATGGAGGATCACAAACTACACAATATCAAACCTTTCATAGACTTTATTCATTTATTATGATGTAAGTAAACATGTAATATAATCTTATATCTCTTACTAAACCCGACACAAATGTGGAGAAAATGTGAGTGGTGCTTGTTCTTGTAAAGCCACGACATTGTAATAATTGCACTTCCATCCTTCACCACTAGAGGACAGATCTTTAATATTACTGAGTTCCCTATCTGTCAGCAAGAGAGTTTCTCTGGGCACTTCAACACTTACTTTATTTCCAAAGGAGAATATTCTCTAGCAAGATAATATCTCTATAAAAGAGAACATTTCCTCTAAAAGACGCTTGTTTCTCCCGGTCGAGTTTGCAGATGAGTTAGGCGGTTCCCCTGCGGGTGAACTTCATTTCTAGAAATTAACAGACTTTAAAAGCCTCACACACATTAAAAGCCGAAAATGTGTCATTCGTGTTCAGAAAAATAACTTCAATAATAATAATGAGCTTAGCTTTGTGTTGCGCTTTAACTTTAAACAGAACGAGTACATCTTTCTTGAAGTGCACTTTGTAGATCATAACAGAAATTAGCACAGCCAAAACTGATGAATGATTGAAACCTCTTCCAACAGCGGTCGGGACGAGTAGAGCGCAGTCTGGACGGTTTATAAGCTGCAGATGTCCTGATCAGGCCAGTGTGCACATGATGATGGACAGGAGTCTTAGTCCCATACTCCATTTCAATGAAGTCATTCAACTGTGCTCTCAGAGTTACAGTTATATTCATAAAGAGCCTTCGAGTCCCACCAGGTGTAATCCACGTTTAGAGAGTTGGGTCACTCTCCTACTCTTTATTGTAGATACAACTGTGTATTTATGCCACTTTGACACACTGATCACTCGAATATACAGCTACAAATGATCTCACTAAAAACCCGTCAGTCATGAATGATCACGTCTGATTGCTGATCTCTGATTGGCTGAATCAGATCTGCAGTGGGCCAGTGTATTTACACATCATGATGACTGATATTATGGACTACATGCTACAAAAACCGGCAAACCAATTTTTACCAGCACAATCAAACTCAAAACTGCCCAAATCGTAGTACCCCAGAGTGCAGTCTGGACGATGGGGCGGGGCGACATATTGGGGCGGGGAGACACATGTCGCTCCGCCCACCCCAATTTAATTGGTTGATTTTACAGCAATCTTATTGGCCTAGATGATTCAAGCCTGAGCATGCGCATTCCTTTATGTACAATTTTGTGAATGATTTTGCCGTATTAAAGAACTATTAAATGCTAACTCTAATCGTATCTTGTTATCGGTTTACCATGGTAATTTTAGTTAAGATCTATTGGCTAACGTTGTATTGTACTTAAAGACACAGAATAGATTAAGATATTGTTTAAAAACGAACACTTGGTGACAGCACTTCAGGCTAATAGAGCTGTTTTACATTAGCGCGTCACTCACTTGGCTTCTTCATATTTCCATCAGGATCAGTGGATCAGCTCAAACTTTGAATTTTACGCAAATTATGATAATTCAATTTATTAAAGGAAGACATCGGACAAACCCGAACGCAAGCAGCTGATTTTAAATTTTGAAGCACGACCGTTTTTTGTTGTTGATTTTTTTAAACGAGATTTGTTCTCCAATGCTTGCATTTTTTGGCACAAAGTGCAAATAAAATGTTTAATGGCAAACTCATGTTCCTTGTTGTTTACCTGTTAATAAAATATGATGGCCAGGGCCTATATTGTTTCTGTATACAGGCCTATGTTATAGTTTTTAAAGGTTCCTGTTTTCTAATAGGCTGTCAGTAGGTTAACATGTAGGCCTTCTACGACTATCTGTGACTTTGACATCAGGTATTAAAAATCTAATTATTTATTTATCCTCTCCCGCATTGTGTGTTCATGTTATAATCTGCGTCTACGGGATAAACATAGTTTCAAATATTAACACTTGCATATAGCTGTAGCCTAACTATTACAAAAATCACTGCTGTAAATCTGTGCAATATGACAGTTGTAATGATGCATCAGACTCAAGAGGATCCATTTGCAGCTTTTATTAACGAAGTCAAACAGGCAGGAGTCAACACCAGCAAACAGGACAATGGAGAAACAGCAGAGACAAACCAGATAACAGGCAATGGTCGGGGCAGGCAGCGAGAAGCAAGGTCCAGAGAACAATCCAAGTCGAGGTAGGCAGAGAACAATCAGAAACGGGGTACACAGTCCAAGGTCAAGGTCAAGGTCAAGGTCAAGGTCAAGGTCAAGGTCAAGGTCAAGGTCAAGGTCATAAACAATCCACAAGTATAAACGCTCAGTAATGACAGCCAGGGCAAATCAAGACTTCGCACTAGTGTGGTGTGTGGAAGTGGTTTATATGTATGTGTGAGAATGAGATGCAGGTGTGTGTGTGGATGAGATGCAGGTGTGTGTGTACAATCAGTCCCAGGTAAGAGGCTTATGGGAATTGGAGTTTGGTAATGCTTAATATTCTGGGGATGGATCCCTCCGGTGGTGAAGAGGAGGCGGTACGGGAGCCTCTTCTGTAACAACAGTAGCCTACTTCAAAAAATAATTCAAATACCCAGCAGAGAAGTTATATGAATATTTATTACTTAAATACGCTCTTGAGCACATAAATAATAATATTAGCTATAGATCGTCATAATATGTTTTAGTATAATTCCCCCCCCCCCCCCCCCCACACACACACACACTTTTCAGCACTGCAGGGTTTTTAATTCCCATTGTATGCAAAAAACAAAACAAAACAATGGCCAGGGCTTGTATTATTTGGTAGCCTATTATTGTCTTATTTGCCACGTGTGATTTAAAATAAAATAAAACACACTTTCATAACTGTGTCTTACTGAAACAAGTGTGTCTTACAGTGAATTATCATCATTTTGTGTAAAAACCCGAGTTTGTTTTTATTCACCGATCCTAATGGAAAAAGGAAGAAGCATAAATGAATGATGTAAAATTATGGAGCCCTGCATGACATTCGGAAAATATAGTCTACTATCAGCCTAACAGGCTTCCTCTCCTTGCAATGCTAGTAATTTAATACAGTCATGCTCACTTAACGTGGCACTGACTTATCTGATGGGTAAATTGATAAATATAATATAGCTAAATCTCAAACATTGTATTATTTATATCAGCAACATATTTCTTTATGCTTATATTAAGCTTATATTATATTATATTAAGCTTATATAGGCCTATATGACTTTTGGTAATGCTGCTTTAAAACTATGTGAATTGAGCGCTATACAAATAATTTTGACACTTGATATAGACCTAGGTAAATATGGGCTATATAGCCTACAGTCGTGGCCAAAAGTTTTGAGAATGACACAAATATTAGTTTTCACAAAGTTTGCTGCTAAACTACTTTTAGATCTTTTTTTCAGTTGTTTCTGTGATGTACTGAAATATAATTACAAGCACTTTATACGTTTCAAAGGCTTTTATTGACAATTACATGAGATTTATGCAAAGAGTCAGTATTTGCAGTGTTGGCCTTTCTTTTTCAGGACCTCTGCAATTCGACTGGGCATGCTCTCAATCAACTTCTGGGCCAAATCCTGACTGATAGCAACCCATTCTTTCATAATCACTTCTTGGAGTTTGTCAGAATTAGTGGGTTTTTGTTTGTCCACCCGCCTCTTGAGGATTGACCACAAGTTCTCAATGGGATTAAGATCTGGGGAGTTTCCAGGCCATGGACCCAAAATTTCAACGTTTTGGTCCTCTAGCCACTTAGTTATCACTTTTGCCTTATGGCACGGTGCTCCATCGTGCTGGAAAATGCATTGTTCTTCACCAAACTGTTGTTGGATTGTTGGAAGAAGTTGCTGTTGGAGGGTGTTTTGGTACCATTCTTTATTCATGGCTGTGTTTTTGGGCAAAATTGTAAGTGAGCCCACTCCCTTGGATGAGAAGCAACCCCACACATGAATGGTCTCAGGATGCTTTACTGTTGGCATGACACAGGACTGATGGTAGCGCTCACCTTTTCTTCTCCGGACAAGCCTTTTTCCAGATGCCCCAAACAATCGGAAACAGGCTTCATCGGAGAATATGACTTTGCCCCAGTCCTCAGCAGTCCATTCACCATACTTTCTGCAGAAGATCAATCTGTCCCTGATGTTTTTTTTGGAGAGAAGTGGCTTCTTTGCTGCCCTTCTTGACACCAGGCCATCTTCCAAAAGTCTTCGCCTCACTGTGCGTGCAGATGCGCTCACACCTGCCTGCTGCCATTCCTGAGCAAGCTCTGCACTGGTGGCACTCCGATCCCGCATCTGAATCCTCTTTAGGAGACGATCCTGGCGCTTGCTGGACTTTCTTGGACGCCCTGAAGCCTTCTTAACAAGAATTGAACCTCTTTCCTAGAAGTTTATCGTGGAATTTTCATGGCAAAGAAGGACTATGCAATTCATCTGATCACTGTTCATAACATTCTGGAGTATATGCAAATTGCTATTATAAAAACTTAAGCAGCAACTTTTCCAATTTCCAATATTTATGTAATTCTCAAAACTTTTGGCCACGACTGTATATATTGTGGCCACGATATTGAAGAATTGAAGAATTCGTTCCCCAGATTTAGCAGCATGTAGGCTACATTACACGGCGGTCTGCCTGAAGGCATTGTTTGTTGTATAGTAACTTCATCTAACTTATTAAGTCGTATTAACTGTTTAACTCGTATTAAGTTAACCAAAACATTATCTAATTGATTATTGAAATCGCCATGGTTATCACTTAATATTTCTGTAGTACAGCCAAACAGCGTATTAGATCATTCATAAACTCGTACATAAAGGAATGCGCATGCTTATGCCTGTATTATAAACCAATGAAATTGGGGGTGGGAGGAGTGACACGTGTAGCCCCGCCTTAATGTGTCGCCCCGCCCCAATCGTCCAGACTGCACTCTGGGGTTACTCCCCAAATCTGGCAGCACTGGCTTCATGTCATCACTGTTTCCAAATGACACTGGTTCGTCACTAGGGGGCGATGATCTCTGTGAACCCATGAACCACTGTCTATTTCATTTTACCTGATCTCAGATCAGTTTTTTAAATATTAATGTTTATTGACACATTTTTAGAATAAAAAATGAGTTGTAGTTAAAAGTGTCTAATTGGTCTGATTACCAAGCTCTCCATAAAACAAACAAAACAAGCCCTTCAATTTAATAAACTAACACATATTATAAAGACATTTCATATTTACTGGTATTAGATGATTTGGTAATTGCATTGAATAGATTAGACTTTAAATAAAAACATTTGCATTTGGTGTGTAAAAGGTGTTTTTATGCTGAGTTTTCATTGTTCTGACCAGCGTGTGGCGTTTCCAGAGCTTCAATACAGTGAATCATTATGCAAATCAATCGGTTCAATGGTTTCTAAAAGCTTTGTTTCTCCATCACTAGAGCAACATGATTTTGGTTCACTCTTGAGTTGATAACAGCAGGCCAGAGAGCAAACTTTGCCTGGCCCACCTCCACTTCTGGCTGGGTCCCCGGCCCAAAACTGGCCCAACACACTGAACATGGACACACAGAGCTTCCTCTGGCCCAGATGTGGCCCACACCCTGTAAAGTAACTCTTATTGACTGATATGGCCCAGGTCTGGCCCAGGCACTGTAAGACAGATCTGGCTGAGAGTCGGCTGGGCAGAAACTGGCAGTGAAACACAAACTCAACCAAGGGTTTTTATTATAAAATTAACAAATACACTTTAATATAAACATGTATGAACAATGAACAAATACACTATGATATTAACATTTATTAACAACACACTGATTCTTCATTTGTGATCATGTATTAGTTATGATTTTCATAACATTTTCATATATATTTACATTCTTTATTTTTATTTTTTTAGGATATTTTTATATTCTAAAGTTTAATCTCCTATAAATGATCAGTTTGTCTGCGCTGCTTCACTAAAGCAGAAGTGAAAGTGTTCCAGTCCAGATCATGTAACCAATCAAAGAGTGAGACTGAAAAGCCCATTTGCATTGTCAGGGTGGAGTGATTGTGATCCTCTCAGAATAGAGCAGCTCTGTCTCCAGAGACCATGTTCAAACCCCAAGAGCTTTATTTGACATTTACTGCTACATCAACCTTCTGAAAAGCACCTGCATCTTCATCTGTTAGTTGAATGATGTTGTCAGACACAAAGTGAACTTGTTGAGAAGCTTTATTGAATGTTGCAGCAAACACAGCAGATTGAAAGATCACACACACACACACACACTCTTTCAGTATTGAGTTGTAAATCACTACAGCTGCAGCACTAGACTCATGTGAATCCTGCCTGACACAGGACACTCAGATACGGCTCATCTTCAGGAGAGAAACATCAGCACTCAGAGCTCTTGTGGAACGAGACCTCATGAGGAGCTCCATCATGTGTTACTCTGCAGACGTACAGCTCTCCCTCTTCCCAGCGTGCTTTGCTGAGGGTCAGGACGCTACTGCGGCTGTAGCGGCCGTCCTGCTGGCTCTCTGCGCTGGTCAGAACCCCCTCGGTGACCTCTGACCCGTCCAGTGTCCAGCTCACCAGCGCCCCCTGTGGAGAGTAAGAGCTGAGCAGGCAGAGCAGTGCGGCTGAGTCTCCAGAGATCTGCAGAGAAGAGGGCGGCAGCAGAGACACTGAGGGCTTCACTGTGGGACCAGCTGCAGGAGACAAACACAACACATTCACACACACACACAACACACTTTGTTTAAAGCTTTCATACATATTGCATTATAAAAGTATGTTTAATGCATTAATTATGCACTGCTATATACATTAAAATGCATGTATGATCTAATCAATAAGTGTAACAGCAGTTATAACACATATTATCTATTATCAGGCCGATCTGACTGCTTTAATTCCAGCAATTATTCACTCTGAACATTAATATCTTAAAGTTTGAGATATTCACCTGAACTGAAAATGTAACTCAATTTCAAACAGAGTTAAAACACAATTGAATCACACAGAATGAACGAAACACTGAATTATAAGCACAACATGAGCAAAAGAGATTCAGTATCATTGACTGAACTACAGAAAGCAGCAACATTTACATTCTGATGTCAAATCTCTTTTTTCCATGTATGATTTCTACAATAAAAGATGAACTAAATATGAACTCAGTGTAGAAATAAATGAAGGAAAAACAAACCTGTAATAAACTGATTAAACTCATAGTGAGACACAGTGTGGAAATATGTTTAGAATTAATTTTTTGTTGAAAACAACAATATCAGTAACACTTTATTTAAAGCCTTCATACATATTGCATTATAAAAGTCTATGCATGTATGATCTAATGAATACATTATAATATTATCTATTCATTGTTACACCTTTAGAAATTATAATACATTAAAACTCATGACAAACAACCAATTCTAGATGTAACAAGGATTTGGAAATATTATAAAACATTTTACCTTTGGCTACAATAATTTATGAAAATATAGGCAATTTAATCTTCATTATTATATTATTTATAATGCATTATACATAAAGGCGTCAAATACAGTTTCACCACAATATCTAATAATCATTATTATTAATAAATGTTGTTCTTGTTTCCACTGTAAAACACTTTCTGAAATCTAAATTGTATTTTTTTATTAGGTGATTAAATAGACAGACTTACCGATCACCAGTTTAGTTCCTCCACCGAATGTGTACCACAGTGATACAATCTAATGAAACGCTCGTACAAAAACCTCTATTCCACTCGAGTGAACACACACTCCAGCAGAGAGAGAGAAACAACACTTCAACACACTGATATTAGAAGATCCTCAGCTCTTCTCAACACTCACTCATTCAGATTTGACTAAATGCTTTCTGATATAACACTGTTTAAAGAAATATATTTGATGAGCTGTGACCTCTGAGGTGACCTTTGACCTCTTTGATCATGGATGATGTTGTGGAGTTTCTCATAATGATGCTTAACGTTTCTCTCTCTGGGTCAACGGTAGCGCCAACACAGATTTGAATGTTGCGATATGATTGTGTCAAAGTTTAATAGACAGACGAATTGAAAGGTCTCGATGACCGAGATCACAGTCTTTGAAGATGAATCGTGCAGCTCTATTGTCTAATCTCTCTCTCAGCATATGAGCAGTGCAAAGGCTTTTCAGTGCGTTAAGTCTCATGTCTCTTATACGTGTCCATTCTGGATATTACGCCATTTCAACACTTTGGAATCTAAGTGCAAGATGACATAAAACTTTGTTCACACACAGTGAATCGATACAAATATACTTAACACTTAATATACTTGTACACTTAAAATTGGGATCTGTGTATGTCTAGTGCTGGGATCTTACCGAGCATGATGAGCCTTGGAGTGCTTGGCAGGGAAATCTGGGCCTCAACGTCTGCTTGGGTGGAAGATTCCTGTAACACAAAATAAACAGAAAAAAAAACCTTTTAAAAATCACAAGTACAATAAATGGTAAATAAATTAACTAGTAAGACCTCGAAAAATCTTAATACAATGCCAGTACATTATTATGCTTCCACGAGTCATGAATAAAACTTTCGAATCGGCACGCTTAAATGTCTGATTCTTCAGGCGGCGACGTTAGCATTAGCAAGCATGAAAAAAAAAACCCAAAAAACGAGTGAGATTATTCAAACGGCTACCGCGCCAACACATACATCAAATACACAATTACAAATTAATTTTATTCAACAATGCTAAACGTTACTCTTTAATCAAATCGAAGACGTTATAAATGTAAGTTAATGTTGCCAGATAAGACAAATCTTAATACAGTATAGCCCTATGCTCCCACATGTGAAGGACATTTGAAGGAATGGCACATCAAATTAGGCTAACAATCTCGTTTCTGCAGTTTGACCTGCGATGAAGTTCAGAAAAAGCATGATCCTATGAAAAATGTGTTAAGTCTTACCTCTACCTGCGTTTTCTGTCGAGTCGGCTGGCTTCACTGCTTCACGCGCACGCAGTGTCGTCGGCGGTGTCAGTTGACGTTAGCAGGCAAGAGAAAAATCAAAGTGTACGGGATCATATTTCCGGCTAGCGCACTAACAAATACATCACATACACATACACAATTCCAATTAAATTTTAATTCATTATGACGTTATCGAATGTTGCCAGATTAGAAAATCTATCGAAATTATGTGCAAATATATATAGATATATTTATTTTTTTATTTTTTATAAATGCACACAAGATACGAGTTTACTAGGAAGTGTGCCGCTCGTTTACTTGGTGCACTCTTAAAGTTGAACAAATAGATAACTTTACAAGAGTAAACTGTGGAAATAAATCAGCAAAGTTACCTTTCTGAAGTTAAAATTCCGATAAAAGTGTGGAATCTCGTAGCTTTTCAGCTTACCATGGCAAAGAAATTGCTGTATTGTGATTCACAGAAAAAATATTTTTACTGTAGAATTTACCCGCCATTGAAAATTGACCATGATGCTTTGCAGATCTACAGTAACATGCTGTATACAGGTTCTACAGTAAGCATTTGCTCATTTTACAGTAATAATGCTGTGAAAACTACAGAAATTTGTTACAGTGTGAATATGGACACAGAGATGGACGTTCATCTGAACATCCTCAGTGTCTCAGGAGTCACAATAAAAATACTAAATAAAGTCATGATTCTGTAACTCTAGTGTATATTAGTTTGTTATCAGCACAAGCTGTTGTAAATCCTGCCCACTTCTTTGCATTGTCAGCACATGCTTCAGTGCTCTGAGAGTGTTTATAGTGCTGTGAGTTTAACACTTCATGACTGAGAGCAGAACAGAACACACTCTTCATCATCACACAAGACTAAACTACAGCAATGAACACAATCAACATCTTCATCTGGACCATTGCACTGTTTATTCAAGGTTTGTGTAATACAGATTGTACAATGATTAGTAAATATCTTAATATGTGAAATAAACATATATATGTTTATCATATATATATATATGTTTATATATATATGTTTATTCCTGTTTTCTTTCAGAGTGTAGAGGACAGATCACTGTAACTCAGAGTCCATCAATAACAGCAGTTCAACCAGGAGAAGAAGTCAGAATAAACTGTAAAACCAGCAGTAGAGTGGGGAATGGTGATTTCTTAGCCTGGTACTCACAGAAACCTGGAGAAGCTCCTAAACTCCTCATATATAGAGCAACAACCCGTAATACTGGAACTCCATCTAGATTCAGTGGCAGTGGATCTGACAGTGATTTTACTCTGACCATCAGTGGAGTCCAGACTGAAGATACAGGAGATTATTACTGTCAGAGTTTCCACTGGCCGGGCCATTATAAAGATGTGTTCGCACAGTGATAAAGAGTCGTACAAAAACCTCTGTCAGTCAGACGTCACAGTGACTGCACTGATACAGCTGAGAGAAACTGCAGCTGCTGATGGAGGATCACAAAGTCAAGTCACTTTTATTTATATTAGCGCTTTTTACAATAGTTTAAAAGCAGCTTTACAGTGATAACAGGAAAATAATGCAACAAAGTTTGTTTCTGCTGTACAGCAGATCTAGAAGAAAATGTCGTCCTAGTCCAGCTGAAGTAAGTTCAGTGGTGGTTAACTTCTGTTGTAAAAACGTTATTAATGTAGTTCATTTATATACAGTGCTGAGCATAAGTGAACACACCCAAGCTAAAGGTGACTAAAAACAGGACTAAAAAATCATCTTTGTGACACCAATTTTCTTTGTGAATGAATAATGTATCGTAAATAAATGAATGTTCTTTCTTAACAGGGTGCATAAGTGAGGACACCCCTATGTTAAATTCTCATAGAGACAGGAAGATTTTTATTTTTAAAGGCCAGTTACTTCATGGATCCAGGATACTATGCATCCTGATAAAGTTCCCTTGGCCTTTGGAATTAAAATAGCCTCACATCATCACATAGCCTTCACCATACCTAGAGATTGGCATGGCTTTACTTCAGTTAGCCTAATAGCTGGTTTGATTTGCATTGAGAGATGATCTTATGGAAACTAAGAAAGATGAAAAATCAGCACAACACCTTCAAACATTTAAAGACAACTTAAGCAAGGACATGTAACCCTAATAAAAACATGGTGGTGTTTATTTGATTACAGTTTTTTTTTTAATTGCTACCAAGCATTGTTTAATACTGAAGCCACATTTTCAAAACTCTTCATTCAGTCTGCATTACCAACATGAATCTTGGCCAAAGAGTTAATCTCACTCAGACCAACAAAACACTTCATATATGTCTCAAAATAAGCTCATTCCTCCATAACACTGGCAACAATTCACATTCAGAAAACACACGTCATTCATAACACACTGAACTAAAAAACACCAACAACAGGAGCATTACACAAATGATGAACCTTTATCTTTAAAGTCTGAATGATTATTTTTTTTTCACATTAAGATTCATTATATGATAAGAATATGATTTTTTTTACTGACTGTATTACAGTATAAAGAATGAATGAGAAATGCATCAATTTTAAACAATACTAAAAAATAAAAATAATAATCCACCAAACATGTCTATTATATGGAAGCCCTTTCCCTCCACATGAGAAAAAAAAGTGAGTGCACGGCTCGAGCGCTCGTAAGACGAGACAAAAACCGAGAGTGTCAGAGCTCTGTCACAAAATCAAGAATTTGAAGACAGGAGTGACAGAACCCTGACAATATAACTATATAAAACCATAACTATAACAAAAGCAGTGTCGGGAGTGTGTGCATCTTTCCATCAAGTAAATTTCTCCCGTGTCAGCCCAAGGATTGGTATGTGATGTCACCGTCCGGAGCAGAAAGTGGCGCTAATGCAACAAAAAGCTGCTTGTAGGGCCCTATGAAATCAGTTTTATTTTTCCCCACTTTCCAAATTCATTATTATTATTTTTTTTTTTCGTTTAGATTTTTATGTATTCTGTTTTTTTCCGTTTACATTTTTTTGGACTCCCATTTTAATGGTTCAATGAAATGTAAATGCTAGTATTAAAGCATGTCTAATTACAGTTTTCTTTTTTCAATTGCTTACACACAAAATCCTTACTTGTCACCCAAGTTTCATTTCTGAAACCTGACACACACACACCAAAATCTGGGTACACTAATTCTCAGCCTTCGACTTCGAAGTTTTCAATTCTGAAATAAACACATAAAACACTTTTTGCAAACCACAACACACAATTCTCTATGTAACAAAAAACTAACAGGAAATATCTTGATTTCCTTTTTTCAAACACAACCTATCAAAATGCCACAGTAATTCATCAGTGTCTCACACACACTCCTCACACACACTCCTCACATGTGCAAACACTCATTGCTTTACTGAACAACAATCATGGCTTTAGAATAGGCCTATAAACAGGCCAAAGGTCAAGTTATTGGTTTTTCGGACTGCGTAATACCGTATTCACAACCACAAATGCTTACATAAAAAAAAAAATAGTTTGGTTTCAATCTTGCTTTCGTGTTTACCGTGAATTTTTCTACATCTCTCTGCCAATTATTTTTAATCTTGTACAGAAATGTACATAGGAGCGCATGAAAGAAGAGCTTTAGGTTTTGAATAACCGTGTGTATGATGTATCCAAAAATATAATATTATGGCAAAGGTGTTTGCAACGTGAGACAGATGTCACGGTGTGACAAAAATTAGAGAAAAGACTAAAGTCCTTGTGAAAGCAGTGTTGTTGTGGAGACCTCCAGTGGACACCCGTCTCTATTGCACTGCGAATCTGTTGCCGTGGCAGCAAGGACAATTGCCCGATTGACAGCAGGTGTGGAGTAATTACGGAGAGTGTTGTAAGAGGGACACGTATTCAGATGGGGCTTTAAAAATAGAGCGGAAGCAGACTGCCAGGTGGTTCTCCTTCCGTGAGTTACTGTGTTTGTCGGCGGGTTGTTTGTATTTGAGGCTGGGCTGTGAAGCGGGCGAAGATTGAAGCTGAGAAGTGGAAAGAAGAGAGTGAAGTATTTATCAACGAAAACCCAAGGAATATCGTCAGCAGTGGGGAAGACGTAAAGTGATGAGTATCGGATTCGTTGTTTATATGCACTAACACTGAAGTGGTGTTGAGAGTTTGGAAAGCGTGTGGCACGAGTGAACTAGTACACCGAGTGAATTATTGATCTGTCTCCAACTTTTGTCCGCTCCTCGCTGAATGTGACGATTGCTGCACCCGTCGTCTGCTGTCTCTGGAGAGAAGTTGAGCCCTTGCGAGAGACGAGAGTCGATCTGGTGGGAGAAAGACCGGTGGGTGAGTGCTGGCCCGAACGCACGGTGTGCGAGTGGAATGCAGTGCCTGAAGTGACGATTCACACGGTTTGTGTTATGGAGTGAAGTTCATCGTGTGGAGAAGTAATAGTAGTCTGCTGTGCACTCTCTCCTTACAGTCTTTCACTCGCCGTCTCCAAGGAAGGTTTTGATATATCGAACGCCCAACTTACCATTTTGAGAGAGCCCGACTCTGTCAATGCTAAATGTTTTATATGCTGTTGAACTGTTAAACCCTGCTACATTGTTACAGTGTACAGCTGAAGCGGAGAGTCTCGCTTAAAGCATCCTCCCCGCCTGGTGGTCTCCACACGCTCCTATTGAAAGTCGCTGCCCTGTTCAGAATGAGAGAAGGTATTGCAGCTGAATGTTTCATCTACTGTTGAATGGTTAAATCCTGTTACAGTGTACAGCTGAAGTGGAGTGTCTCGCTTAAAGCATCCTTCCTGTCTGGTGGTCTCCACACGCTCCTATCGAAAGTCGCTGCCCTGTTCAGAATGAGAGAAGGTATTGCAGCTGAATGTTTCATCTACTGTTGAATGGTTAAATCCTGTTACATTGTTACAGTACAGCTGAAGTGGAGTGACTCGCTTAAAGCATCCTTCCTGTCTGGTGGTCTCCACACGCTCCTATTGGAAGCCGCTGCCCTGTTCAGAACGAGAGAAGGTATTGCAGCTGAATGTTTATTGTGCTGTTGAATAGTTAAACCCTGCTACCTGGTTATAGCGCACAGCCGAGGTGGAGTGTCTCGCTCAAAGTGTCCTCCCCGCCTGGTGGTCTCCACATGCCCCATTGAAGGCCTCCGCCCTGTTCAGAAAGAGAGAAGGTATTTCAACTGAATGTTTATTGTGCTGTTGAATAGTTAAACCCTGCTACCTGGTTACAGCGCACAGCCGAAGTGGAGTGTCTCGCTCAAAGTGTCCTCCCCGCCTGGTGGTCTTCACACGCCCCATCGAAAGCTTCTGCCCTGTTCAGAAAGAGAGAAGGTATTTCAACTGAATGTTTATTGTGCTGTTGAACAGTTAAACCCTGCTACCTGGTTACAGCGCACAGCCGAAGTGGAGTGTCTCGCTCAAAGTGTCCTCCCCGCCTGGTGGTCTCCACATGCCCCATTGAAGGCCTCCGCCCTGTTCAGAAAGAGAGAAGGTATCACTGTTGAGCGCTAGTATACCGCTGAACCGTTGAACTCTGTTGTATTGTTGCAGTACACAGCCGAAGGGGAGTGCCTCGCTCAAAGTGTTCTTCTGCCTGGTGGCCCTCCATGCCTACGTTGCAAGCCGCTGCCCCTGTTGAGAAGGAAAAGGAATAGCTGCGGCACGTGCCTCGATCGAAGTGTCTTCCTGTTGTCCAAGGTTTCCTCACGTCTCGGCTAAAGGCCCCCGTTCTAACTGGTTTGGCATAAAGGACACTTACCGGGATATACTCGCCTGTTTCCCCTCCTGGCCCGGTCCGCTCGCCACCTGTGTCCCTGTGCTTCGTCCGAGTCGGAGGCAACCGCTCCCTGGGTACTTACCTCTGGGGCAGCATCCGGGACTTGTTCCACTCCCGCCCATGAGTACTTACCTGGTTCCAGTCCGAATGGGGTCCGTATAACCACGACTTCCTCTTGAGTCCTGTAAAGAGTACTTACCCAGTGACCTACCTAGACGGTGTGAGTTTCCTCCTGATCCCTCTCCAACGAGCTGCAGGGCCGCCACGATCGTTCTCCCCTCTCGATGACCCCCTGGAACGTAATTCCCTCTGGTGACAAGAAAGAAGATTTTAATTAGGATTCTTCAAATTACTGTTCTTAACTTAATAAAGAAAACTGTTATTCCTTTATTCCCTTGTCTGTCTGGTCCTTGACACGTTCCTCGAGGTGGTACCCGGTCTCCAGGGGTGGGTGCAGTCTGGCTTGGCCCACCCCGACCTGTGACACAGATGTTTGCTTTTGTGATATTCTGAATGCAGTGCTTCATTTTGCAAGAGATGTGAGGCATTTTGCATTTTGTGTATGCCATTCTTGGATTTGTGTTAAGTTTTGAAAAAAAGAGGCAAAGTTTTGAAAATGTGTGGAAGCAGTTGAAAAAAAACTTTAATTTTAAATCATGAAACTTATACAATTTAACAATAACTTAAAATTAAAAATTGTAAATAAATTACATGTTTAGGGTACTATGAAATATATATATAATTTTTTTTACCAAATTATCTTTTTTTTCTCTTGATTCCATTTTAATGGTTTAATTAAATTTTAATAACCAATGATTTAAAGTATTGTTGTAATGATTTAAGTTTAACCCTGTCTAAATGTATTCATTAATATAAGATATACAAGTTTGAATAAATGATTTCATAGTTTAATATATTGAATTTAAGGTTAAAAAGTTAAGATTCATTGACCAGCAATGAAGTTATGTCTTTGCTCAATGAGAGAAATGCATATTGGGTAATATTCATGTTTTACTGAATACAGCATTTAAAATGTTAAATATTGGTTGTGTAATAATATGTGAAAATGCTTCAAAAATGCCTGTAAGAATAGGAAGAAAGAGTTAAATGTTTTGTGAATTTATTTTATTTCAGAAAGTTTTGTGAATGAACCAATCACATTTGAGTTCAAAGGACAAGGAAGTGAGCGGAGCGAGAGCAAATGTGAAGACAACGATTGAAACGAAAAAGTAGGGAGGGAGAGCGACGAACGAGTAAGAGGGGAAAAGAGTGTTGTCTACTGAAAGAGACACTGTTAATGTTAATGTAATGCACCAGTTACGGAATGATAGTTCTGTCTGTTTGAGTGGACTACTCAGCACAAGAAGACTATGGGCCCTATTTTAACGATCTGAAACGCAAGTGTCAAAGCGCAAAGCGCAAGTAACTTTGTGGGCGGGTCTGGGCTCTGTTGCTATTTTCCCGGCGGGATAAATGACTCTTGCGCCAGGCGCAAATATTAAATGGGTTGGTCTGAAGTAGCTTCATTATTCATAGGTGTGGTTTGGGCGTAACGTGAAATAAACCAATCAGAGCGTCATCTCACATTCCCTTTAAGAGCAGGCGCACTTGTTCCATGGCGTATTGCTATTATAATGGCGGATTTGCCAGGCGCGCACCAGGAGCGGTTGACAGCTGAGGAGAGCAATGCTCTCATCACGGCCGTAAAAGAGAGAGAAGTGACATTGGGGATGGAGAAACCCACCCAAATTAACTTCGGTTAAACAGGTATATAATAATGTGGGTAAATGTGTAAGCTAGATGTATGCTTTTATAATAAATTATCTATCTATCTATCTATCTATCTATCTATCTATCGTTTGTAATGATATGATTTGCAAAAATGAAAACTGCTGCTTTTTGTAGATTAGAGAATCAAAGTGTATGCGCGTTTTGCACGCTATATGGTCAAGCATGCGCCCTTAAAATAGCATAATGAACAACGCGCAACGCGCCACTGACTTTAGACTAGGTTTTTTCTGGCCAGTGGCGCAATTGTTTTATGGAACAGTAAAATAGCACCAGGGATTGTTTGCGCTGGAACACGCCTCCTTTTTTGCGCTGAACCGCCCTGGGAGCGCAAGTTCATTCCCTAGTTTAGCGACGTGCTTCTGTGGAGGGAAAAGCGTGCTTTGCGCGGGTGCAAAATAGGAATGAAACATGCGTCGGTGTACAAAGTCAATTGCGCTGGGTGCAAGATAGGGCCCTATATGCGAAAGGCAAAAGCAAAATTCTTCATGGATATTATCACTGATGCCAAAGGAAATGGCAAAATCTCAACAAATTACTTGGTAGACAAAAAAAAAAGAATCAATTGAAGACTTTGAACTCAAAATTAACAACACTGTAGTAAAAAACCCAAATTCTCTATCAAATGAATTTAACCAATACTTTTCTAAATCTGTTAGATAACTGAACTGTTTGAGCCACCTGAGAAAATAACTAGACCCATTGATCCTTCCAAGCCTGTGTTCAGTTTGTGTGAAATAACAGAGCTGGAGGTAGACAACATCATTGGATCACTTAAGAGCTCCAAAGCAAAGGATGCTTATGGGCTAGATTCATATTCTCTAAAATTATGTAAAGACTCCTTAATTGCTCCAATAACATATATGATCAATTTATCATTCAAGCAGAGAATTGTTCCATCCTTCTGGAAAATGGCCTTAGTCACCCCAATCTTTAAATCTGGTGATAAATTAAATGTAGCCAATTACATCGCTGAGAGGTGGGTTGCTAAAATTATAAATGAACATCTAAATAAAGGCCACTCCCCCTTGCATCCTATGCAATTTGGGTTTCGTACCAATCACTCGACTGAATTTGCCAACAGTTTGTTTGTAGAAAAAGTAAAAAGTAAATTGGACAATAATGCTTGTGTCGGTGCTGTGTTTTTAGATCTAAAAAAAGCATTTGACACTGATAATCATGACATTTTATTATCTAAACTGACATATTTTAACTTCTCTTCAAATGCCATCCAATGGATTAAATCTTACTTGGACTCAAGAAAACAGTGTGTTAACATTAACAGTGTCAAATCGTCTTTCCTAGATGTCCCCGTTGGTGTGCCTCAAGGGTCAATACTTGGTCCCTTATTATTTTCTTTATATATAAATGACCTTCCAAACACTTGTGTTGATATTGAATTTCAAATGTATGCTGATGACGCAGTCATCTACACAGGTGCAAAAAGTGTTCAAGAGGCTTCTGCCATCCTGACCTCCGCTCTGGTCCCTATAAATGAATGGCTTTTTAAATCCTGTCTGCTACTCAATACTAAAAAAACAGTTTGTATGATGTTCATTAAACAGTCCCGCGACATAAAACAATCTGGTGTATTTTTAAGAGGAGAAGAATTAGAAATCGTCTCGAAATTTAAGTACCTTGGTGTGACCCTTGATTCCACATTAAGTTTTAAAAAACATGTAAAAAGAATATCGAGTACAGTAAAATTGAATTTTGTCCTTCCATATTTGTAATATTTTACAAAAGCATAATCTATTAAGCCTAGAGAATTTTAAACATTTTAAATATGCCTGTTTTGTTTATAAAGTGTTAAATGGATTAGCCCCACCTCCCATGTCGGACTTCTTTAAACCAAAGACTCACAGTGGAGCCAGGACACGGGCCTCCGCTAGAGGTGACTGTGAGGTGCCTTTCAGAAGAACAGCCTTTGGACAAAATGCTCTGTCTGTGAAGGCCTGTAAGTTATGGAGCAGTATCCCCATCACTGTCAGGGAATGTCCCACATTTCCTATATTTAAAACCAAACTCAAAGTGTGGCTTAGAGCAAACCAGTCTTGTGACCATTAAGTGACTTTTCTTTTACTTTGCTTGTACTTATTCATTTTTGTTATTTTGTATGTTATAATCTTTGTATTTCTGTAATTTGTCTAGGGACTACAGATGTAAACTAGCCCTGTGGCGGCTATAATCTGGCATGTTTACGTCTGTTTTTGTTGTTTCAATGCAGATGTTCATTAATGTGCATTGTCCCTATCAAATAAATAAATAAATAAAATAAATAAGACAGAAATAAGTTTAAGTTAGCTGCTGACTTAGTGGCTAATGCTTTTGCATGGACTTTGCTAACAAGTTAGCGGCCAGCGACCTCGATTAGTTAAGCCTGTGTGGAACTGCGAGACCGACGATGAACAAAGACCCTGACGGAGCCGGATAGCGTTACCAAATCCTCCGGTAACAAATCCTGTTCAAATAGGCTATATGGGACATTCTACAGAATTGGTTCATAGTTAGAGTTGGAAACATCTTGGAAAAAAAAATTTATTTTTCCAAAAAAAAATTATACACGCAAATTGTATAATATCCAAGGTAAACATTTCTAGTAATTGTGCAGTTAATTATCATACTGTATTTTCAGAAAGTTTTGGAATATATCATCTCCCCAAATGTGTCACTAATGAAAAAACAATAATAAATAATTTAATGAGAAGTCTTATATTGACCTATTAAGATTTCTTTACATCTACCTTGTAAATATATGTTTTGCTATTTTATTAAAAAGTGTTCACATGTAAATCAACAACACAGCAAAAACTCCAGTGTTAAATTAACTCTCCTGGGAGTTTATTTGGCTCCACAATCAAGAGTGTTAAAGTGTTAACATATGAGTGTTAAATTAACACTCAAGAGTGTTAAAGTTAATGAGCTAATTAAGTGATTCGTTGAGTGATGATTGATCAGTACTGAAGACACCTGATGTTAACAAGCAGAATCACCAAAGGAGAAAATAGTTTTTTTAAGCCACCATTATGGTGATCAGTGTTTGCTTTAGTTGGGCTCTTGACCCTTAAAGTTTTAACTTTAGATTTTGTTTGGCTGCTGTAGCTGTGTTATAACTGCCAGATTAACAAAGAGAAAAAGTGATGAAAGACTCATCACCAGCAGCCGTCTACCTGCTGATGTGATTTTTCATCCCATGGTTGTGCCCAGCAGGGCATTGGATGTCAACAGCTTGAGAATACTATTCAAGAATGAATCTTCAAGAGAAACTTCCATACCCGTGGAAACAGTGACTGGATGTGTGTACCACATTGATTCAGTTGTGACGATTCCCCCTAAGGAGACTGCTTCCTCTGACTTTGATGAGAGCATGATCAACTTTGGAGACTCTCCTAACTCAGAACAATGGAAGAACAGATTATGTAAGAAACTGGCTCAAAAGTCTCATGTCTTCTCAATGCACGAGTCGGACGCGGGATTAGCAAGAGGAGTCGAGCACAGAGTCCGACTTTCTGATTCCCAGCCTTTCCGTCAACGATCATGCCAGCTGGCCCCTGCAGATATCGAAGACGTGAGAAAGCACTTACAAGAACTGCTGCAGGCAGGGATCATAACAGAGACACGAAGCCCCTCTGCATCCCCAATAGTTGTAATCGGAAAGAAGACTGGGGCTATTAGGATGTGCATAGATTACAGACTGTTGAATAGCCGAACCATACCTGACCAGTATACAACACCATGCTCTGAAGATGCACTGAATGCCTTAACAGGGAGTCAGGGGTTCCCTGTACTGGATTTGTGTTCAGACTACTACCAGATAGCTATGGCCGAAGAGGACAAAGAGAAAACGGCATTCATTTGCCCGTTAGGATTTTTCCAGTTCGAACGAATGCCTCAAGGCATTACTGGGGCTCCAGCAACCTATCAAAAGTTAATGGAAAAGGCTGTTGGTGACAAGAACTTCTTACAAGTGCTAGCGTACCTTGGTGACGTGATAGTGTTTGGAAAAACTCTCGAGGAACACGAAGAGAGACTGCTCAAGGTCCTAGATCATCTGGGTGAAGTTGGGCTGAAACTCTCAGTTGACAAGTGCCAGATCTGTCTGCCAAGGGCCCAGTACCTGGGGCACATCGTGTGTGCAGATGGCGTCGCCCCAGATCCAAACAAGACTGAGGCCGTCACTACATGGCCAGTGCCAACAAACCTGAAGACGTTACAATCTTTCCTAGGATTTTGCGGTTATTACCGCCGATTCATTCAGAACTATTCTGCAATCATCAGTGGAGTCCAGACTGAAGATACAGGAGATTATTACTGTCAGAGTTTACACTACATCAACAGTAAATATGTGTTCACACAGTGTTAAAGAGTCATACAAAAATCTGTTTATGAAGAGAATGAGTCAGTGTTTCAATATGATCATCATGTTTAGGTGTAATATATGATCCTGTCAATCAAACTGAACAGACTGCATTCAGTCACTTCTGCTGTCTGGACGTGATGCTTTCCATTTGAGACACAGAAACTTTTACATTCTTACACAATTACTGTCACAACGGCTGATTCTTGATTTATGATCATGTATTAAAGTATATTTTAAATAACATTTCCATATACAGTATTTTTACACCATTGCCTATAAATGTAATGATTATGTAACAATTAGTGTCAGAACGGCTGATTCTTGATCTTGATCTTTATGATATTTTTATAGAATAAACTTTTTAATCTCCTATAAATTATCAGTTTGTCTGCGCTGCTTCACTAAAGCAGAAGTGAAAGTGTTCCAGTCCAGATCATGTAACCAATCAAAGAGTGAGACTGAAAAGCCCATTTGCATTGTCAGGGTGGAGTGATTGTGATCCTCTCAGAATAGAGCAGCTCTGTCTCCAGAGACCATGTTCAAACCCCAAGAGCTTTATTTGACATTTACTGCTACATCAACCTTCTGAAAAGCACCTGCATCTTCATCTGTTAGTTGAATGATGTTGTCAGACACAAAGTGAACTTGTTGAGAAGCTTTATTGAATGTTGCAGCAAACACAGCAGATTGAAAGATCACACACACACACACACTCAGTTTCAGTATTGAGTTGTAAATCAGTACAGCTGCAGCACTAGACTCATGTGAATCCTGCCTGACACAGGACACTCAGATACGGCTCATCTTCAGGAGAGAAACATCAGCACTCAGAGCTCTTGTGGAACGAGACCTCATGAGGAGCTCCATCATGTGTTACTCTGCAGACGTACAGCTCTCCCTCTTCCCAGCGTGCTTTGCTGAGGGTCAGGACGCTACTGCGGCTGTAGCGGCCGTCCTGCTGGCTCTCTGCGCTGGTCAGAACCCCCTCGGTGACCTCTGACCCGTCCAGTGTCCAGCTCACCAGCGCCCCCTGTGGAGAGTAAGAGCTGAGCAGGCAGAGCAGTGCGGCTGAGTCTCCAGAGATCTGCAGAGAAGAGGGCGGCAGCAGAGACACTGAGGGCTTCACTGTGGGACCAGCTGCAGGAGACAAACACAACACAACAAAATTATGCACTGCTATATACATTAAAATGCATGTATGATCTCATCAATAAGTGTAACAGCAGTTATAACACATATTATCTATTATCAGGCCGATCTGACTGCTTTAATTCCAGCAATTATTCACTCTGAACATTAATATCTTACATTTTGAGATATTCACCTGAACTGAAAATGTAACTCAATTTCAAACAGAGTTAAAACACAATTGAATCACACAGAATGAACAAAACACTGAATTATAAGCACAACATGAGCAAAAGAGATTCAGTATCATTGACTGAACTACAGAAAGTAGCAACATTTACATTCTGATGTCAAATCTCTTTTTTCTATTTCTACAATAAAAGATGAACTAAATATGAACTCAGTGTAGAAATAAATGAAGGAAAAACAAACCTTTAATAAACTGAATAAACTCATAGTGAGACACAGTGTGGAAATATGTTTAGAATTCCTTTTTTTGTTAAAAGAAATAATGCCATTCTTATAACAATATAATTGTTTGAAATGATTATACAACAATATCAGTAACACTAGCCTTCATACATATTGCATTATACAAGTCTTTTAATTCATTTTGCATTGTTATACACATTATAATCTGCATTATGATCTCATGAATAACTGTAACCGCATTATAATATTATAACACATTATAATATTATCTATTCATTGTTACACCTTGAGAAATTATAATACACTAAAACTCATGACAAACAACCAATTCTAGACGTAACAAGGAATTTGCAAATATTATAAAACATTTTAACTTTGGTTACAGTTATTTATGAAAACATACATGACATTATAACATATGCTATTGATACCTTTATAATGCATTAAAGGCTTTAAGTAAAGTTTCACCACAATATCTAATAATCATTATTATTAATAAATGTTGTTCTTGTTTCCACTGTAAAACACTTTCTGAAATCTAAACTGTATTTTTTATTATTAGGTGATTAAATAGACAGACTTACCGATCACCAGTTTAGTTCCTCCACCGAAAGTCCACCACAGTGATACAATCTAATGAAACGCTCGTACAAAAACCTCTATTCCACTCGAGTGAACACACACTCCAGCAGAGAGAGAGAAACAACACTTCAACACACTGATATTAGAAGATCCTCAGCTCTTCTCAACACTCACTCATTCAGATTTGACTAAATGCTTTCTGATATAACACTGTTTAAAGAAATATATTTGATGAGCTGTGACCTCTGAGGTGACCTTTGACCTCTTTGATCATGGATGATGTTGTGGAGTTTCTCATAATGATGCTTCTGTTCTTCATATGCAGATCAATCATCATGATTCACAGAAAAACCTGCAGCTTCAAATAAAAATTTATCAATAATTCTGAACATTTCAGATGCACATTGTTTAATATATAATGACCCGATTATGAGTCCTGATGAACTTCATGCATGTGGAAAATGTGGGATAAAATAGACATTATGAAAATATTTCCCAAATAGCAACATGTCAACATTGATTCCAAAGACCATAATGGACTTTATTATTATGCCTCTAAATATAGTAAAACTGATTTATTTATGTAGCGCCCCCTACCTCCTTTTCTAAAGGTTCAGTAAGGGACAGCACCAGGTTCAATAAACTAGTGCCTAAGAGATGTTGTATTACAAGGCCCCTCTGATGTCACTGAAATAAATACTTATTTTTTGGAAATTTACTCAGAATAAATCCCTATTCCCTTTAACTGATGAAGTCAACATAAACCCTTCTGAAAGAATAACACACTGTTAGAAGTACAAAACAAATAAAGGATTTAATTAGAATAGAATTATCAAAAGTTAACTGGCTCAAACAATGAATTTCAGAATGTGAAGTGTTCGCACAATCACATTGCATTTAAATCTGACACAAATTAACCCCTGAAGGGCAATATCTCAGATGCCAGACCTACTGAAATTAATCTCTAGGTCAAATACACTCAGATTGAACCACTGAACTCAATAGGATGAATGTATACAATAACTCACAGATTATAAAACATATACTCTGAGTATTCACATATTATTTTCAGTGCACTGAATAATACTAAATTAACCAATATGTAATGCTGTGGGCCCACACACACCAGTCCTTCACACAACCCACCCCGTTGCAGGCCTGAAACGTGGCTCGTGTTCGTGGTGGCCGGGAAACTGACAAGTGGCCCCTTCACTCTCCTGAGCACAAAACAAATCAAACAGATACCTCAAATTCCACGGGAGACAATACAGCACTCCGCGAATCCTGAAGCAGGCCTCGCGCAGCTCCTCGTCCTCTCTCTCGCTCGTCAGCCGAACGAAACGCACCTCGCACGGCGCCAGAGGAACCCCAAATAACTCGGGTATCTGGGGCGCTATCTGGTCCTCAAGGTCTCCCTCGTTGAAAAGGATACAACGGCGATAACCGTCTTTAGTCTGGTAACTGTTGTTTTAGCTTACGTGTTCAGATGCGTGGATATGCGCATTGATAATACACCTGAACAGTCTGTATTCGCGCCTGCACGGCAGATTACCAACACTGGAAACGGCGGTAAAACACTCGCGGCAATCTCAAAGAAGCACACACAAGCGATCCATCTCTGCGTCAGTGCTTCACCTCTGATCTACTTAAAGATTTGAAAATCATCAATCAAATCACTCTCTTACCACAAACGCGTCTCTCTCATTCACAACTCTTCTTCTTCTTCTTTTTTGTTTTTAACGGCGGTTGGCAACCAGCTTTTGGTGCATTACCGCCACCTTCTGCTCCGGAGTGTGAATCAGACAATAGGCTTACAATCTAGTTTCCACATAAAAAAAAAAATAATAAAAAAATAAAAATAATAATAATAATAATAATAATTTAACTCCTAGACACAATCATTCATTACCCAACACACTTTCCCATATCCCTGTCTATCCTCCTAATCTATTAAACAAACCTGTTTCCCTTAAGAAAGTTAACAATATCCTAACCTGAGCTCTGTCACCTATGCTCAACACTCCTTCTAACGTTAATTCCTGAACCCCTAATTCCCTCAAATTATTCTCCATTATCACTCTCTGTTCCTCATACCTCCTACATCTTATAATTATGTGCTCCACTGACTCCTCTTCCTGACACCACTCACACAAGGCTGTCTCGTGTTTTCCTATCATTTTCAGTGATTTGTTTAGCGCACTGTGCCCCAACCTTAATCTTGTCATTACAGTTTCCTCTCTCCTGTACCCACTACCTAACCTAGTTATTTTTACACTCTTTTGAATTTGATATAAATGCCTTCCTTTCTCCTCTCTGTCCCACCTTTCTTGCCACATTTGGTTAGTTTTTTCCCAGATAATACTTTTGACCTCTGCTTTACTTATTTTAATTTGCATTTCTATATTTCTCTTCTTTAAAGCCTTCTTTGCCAATTCATCCACCAGCTCATTCCCTTTCACCCCTACATGTGCTGGAACCCACATAAATTGAACATGTCCTCCTTGATTTGCTATCCTTGTAACTGATTGAAGGACTTCATATAACACATCCTGACGGCTTTTTGAGTGAAAAGACCTTAAACTCACTAGGACTGAGGATGAATCGGATAATATCAGCACCTTTTCTTGTCTTGTTTTTTCCACCCACCTTAAAGCAACTAATACTGCTACCATTTCCACTGTGTAAACTCCTAAAAAATCTGATGTTCTTCTATTAATTCCTATTCCTTTAGCAGGTATTGCCACCCCATAACCTGTCACTCCTGTCTCAGGTTTCTTAGAACCATCTGTATATATATGTATGAAATCTTTATAATCTTTATTTATGTGGCGCTTGAATGCACTTACCAAATCTATTTGATCTTTCCCTTTCCTTTTTAACTCTAACAAATACCAGTCAATATCAGGCCAAACAAGTACCCATGGAGCCACCATTGGATATACAACTGCAGGGCTCATCTTCATATCAAACACTCCAAACTCTATTGCTACCTCATTGCCTACTCGACCAAAATTATCTCCGTTATATCTTGCATTCTCCCATGTCTCCTGCAACACTACTTTTGTGGGGTGGAAATCATTATGTCCCTGCAGATTAGCCCAATAGTTTGTCATCAGCTGCCTCCTTCTTAATGCTAACGGCATTTCTCCCGTTTCTACCTGCAGTGCGGGTACTGGTGAAGTTTTAAAAGCACCACTACACACTCTTAATGCCTGTGCCTGAATCACATCTAGTTTCTTTAATAAAGATTTGGCTGCTGACCCATAAGCTACACTGCCATAATCCAACACAGATCTTATCAGTGCCACATATATTGTTTTTAATGCAGAGCAACTAGCTCCCCATTCCCTACCTGTCAAACATCTCATCACATTAATTACTTTTTTGCATTTTCCTTCTATTTTCTTTATATGATCTGCCCATGTTAACCGTGAATCAAAAACAACTCCCAAAAATTTGAATGTTCCAACCCTTTCTAATTCTTTCCCATACAGATTTAACTTCATCCCTTCCTTAATTTGTTTCCTGGAGAAAAAGACTGTTTGTGTTTTTTCTATTGAGAACTTAAACCCCCAATCATATCCCCACTCCACCACCTCATCAATTGCTTCTTGTACTTTCCTGATTGCATGCTCCATATTCCTTCCCCTTTTCCACAACGCCCCATCATCCGCAAACAGTGACCTCCCTATATCCATTGGCACCTTAGTAAAGACATCATCAATCATGATGATAAAAAGTAGCGGACTAATCACACTGCCCTGAGGTGTTCCATTGCCCACATCGAACTGACTTGATATGTCTGACCCTATTTGTACTTCAATTTTTCTTCCAAACAAAAAATTCTTTATCCAATTAAAAACTCTTCCACCTACACCCATCAAGTGCAACTTTATCAACAATCCTTCCTTCCACATCATGTCATATGCTTTTTCTATATCAAAAAACACTGTAATGACTGATTCCTTATTTGCCTGAGCCTTTCTTATTTCATTTTCTAGTCTTATAACCGAATCCATGGTACTCCTCCCTTTCCTAAAACCACTTTGATAGTTTGCTAGTTTTCCACTTTTTTCTAGTATATATGATAACCTTTCTGTTATCATCCTTTCCATAATTTTGCATACATTTGATGTTAATGCTATTGGCCTATAACTTGTGGGTTTAGAAGGATCCTTGCCTGGTTTCCTTATTGGAATGACTACTGCCTCTTTCCATGCATTCGGTAATCTTCCCTCCTCCCACACTCTGTTATAAAGGTGCAGCAACTTTAAAAGTGCTTCTTTCCCTAGATGTTTTAGCATCACATAGCATATCTGATCTTTTCCTGGAGATGTAGGTTTAGCTTTATTTATTGCTCTCATCAACTCTGCCATATTAAAAGGTTCATCAATTTTATCATCAGTTTTTTCCCTCCATTCTAACACACCAGGATGCTGATTCATTGTGCTTTCCTTCCTCATTTTGCATACTTCTGACAAGTTATCTGAACTGTGAATTTTTACAAATGCTTTTGCCATTATCTCTGCCTTATCCTTATTGGAGATTGCTGTACCTTCCTCAGTAATTATAACTGGGATTTCCCATTCCCTCCTTACTCCACCCATCCTTTTTATCATTCCCCAAACCTCACCCACAGGTGTTGTTCTTCCTATTTCATTGCAATATTTCCTCCAACTTGCCCTTTTAGCTTGACGCACTGTTCTTCTCACATTAGCCTGTGCCTTTTTATACTGAATCAAATCCTGCATGTTATGGGTGTTTTTAACTAGTTTAAATGCTCTATTCCTGTTTTTAACAGCTTGACGACACTCTTCTGTCCACCATGGTACTAGTTTTTTATTCCTCCTTTGTTTACTCCTGGGAATAGATCCACCTGCTGCCATAATAATTGCTGATGTTATTTGTTTGTTTGTTTTGTATATATTGCCAGAAATGTCTACCCTTGATAATGACTCCTCACTTAATTGCTGGAATTTTACCCAATCCGCTCTTCTAAAACCCCATTTTGGTATTCCTTCACCTGGTCTTATTTCCACTCGCACTCCCACTGAGCATGATACTGGGTAGTGATCGCTGCCCACTGTAGTATCGCTCCAAACATGCCAGTTACTTATTCCAGCCAAGGGATTAGACACTAGTGTAACATCTAATGCCGATTCATTTCCTGTTGTTATGTTTATTCTTGTTCCTCTTCCGTCATTCATACACACTAATTCCTTATCATCCATCAAATCTTCTATTACCCTTCCATTTACATCTGTATGTGAACCCCCCCATACTGTACTGTGAGCATTAAAATCTGCACACCATATTACTTTGTTTCTATTATTTCCTTGTATCCTTAATAACTTATCTACTTCCAACCTTTTGCAAGGATTATAGTAGTTTATTATAACCACTTCCTCCCCTCTTTCCCACACTACTACCACAATGTATTCTAAATCCTCTCCCTTTTCCAGTACCCTATATGGAACATCTTGCTTAATAAATGTAGCACATCCTCCTCCTCCCCGTCCCCCATTTTCTCTGTCATTTCTTATCCCTATAAATCCATGAATCACAAACTCTAAATTTGGCTTTAACCAAGTTTCCTGGATACACACTACATCTGGATTTATTTTCCTGTCTTTAATGAAATGTTTGAATTCCTGACCATTGGCCAGTAAACTTCTTGCATTCCATTGTAAGATGATAACCATTAATATTAACCAATACATGGTGCTTCCTGGCTTGACTGATTGGTGAGGTTCTCCCTCACTTCTTCCCACGTCAGTCCCACTAGTCCTAAATGATTAACTGCTGCTTTGACAACCAGCTGTATTTTATCATTTTTTGATTTAACTTCAGCTGTACTGTTTATCACTCCTGCAATAAACGTCACCAAGTCCTTTTTGTCCACATAAATCTTGTCACTAGTTCTTTGTTGTTGTTCTTCCACCCCCAACTCTGCTTGTTCTATGGTAATATTATTGTGTACTCTTGACACTCTTGCTGCTTCTGCATAAGTGATCCTTCTTTCAACTCTTATTTTCTGGATTTTATTTTCCTGTCTCATCACCTCACATCCTCCATATGCCACATTATGGCTTCCTCCACAATTACAACATTTTGGTTGCACTCCTGTTCCACACTTTCCGTAGTCATGCTCACCCCCACATCTAGCACATCTCTTCTTCTCTTTACAGTTATTGGCTATGTGTCCAAACCTCTGACAGTTAAAACACCTCAATGGTTTTGGTACATACATTCTCACTGGGTAGCTCATATAACCAAGGTATACCTTTTTTGGCATATTTCCCCCCTCAAATTCAATCAATACCGTTTCACTATCCTTTTTCACTCCTTCTCTTGTTGTTTTTAATCTTTGTGCAATCACTATTTCCCCCCCTTTAAGATGTCTCTTAAGTTCTTCCATTCCTACATTCATTGGTACCCCTGTGATCACTCCTTTGCATCCTCCACCATTTTGTTCTCCCACCCTTCGTGTGTTTATCACTTTCAGTTTTCCAATTTCTTTTACTTTGATTGCTTTCTCAAACTGATCTTCATTTGCACAATTGACCAACAAATTTCCATCATTTAGGACCTTAGCATATAAGATCTCCCCTATCTTACTTGCCAGATGCTTTGTTAATACAAACAGGTTGATTATCTTCATGTTTTCTTGATCTTTTTCATTGAATCTTATTATGACTACAAAATTCTCATGTATTTCTTTCTTATTTTGCTCATGTTCTTCTTCCTCACTCTCCGAAATCTCATCATTTTCATTCCTTATTCTTTTATTCCCTTTTACCTGACTAACTCTCTTTTTTGAAACCTCTCCCTTCAATATTCCCTCATTTCCTTCTTCTTTCCCTTCACTATAATCCATTTCCGCCCACCTACCTACGTCTGATCCATTCACGAAGCAGTCGTGCTCAACCGCTCCTAAAACAGAATTTCCAATGTTTTTTGAATTTCCCGCTTTCAGTCGATTACTATTTCCTCGATCACGTCCTGCTGATGTCGCCGCCATCCCCTTCCCATTCACAACTCTATCTCAACTCCCGCACTTGTCAATCTCAACTCGTCTCTCTCGAACAACCACTCAAGTTACACAAAAACACCAGCGAGGGCGGGACTTGACTCCCATAAACCAATAAAAAAAGAAACACCTAACCTGATGGTTAATGCCACGTTTTCCACATGTACACATCAATCAAACTCGTAATATGCACGAACGCTCTTAAAGGAACAAACACCTTATACACACTATACTGAGATGTATTATTTAATTCACATTTTAGCTCTGGATTAGAACTAAATAAAAACTAATAAATTGAGATAACCCATTAAATGAATAATTATATTCTACTGGGTTACATTTAGTTCTTGATTTCTCATTGTTAACATGCTTTTAAAGGTGTAGCACCAGGGGCGTTTCTAGGTTTTAAAAACACCAGGGGCTGAGCCCAAAACATCAGGGGCTGGGTAATAAGATAACATGATTCGATACAGAGAATAATGTATATTTTAGGCCTATATGCAGGGGGCAGACTGGTTAAAAAAATTCAGTCCTGGCACTGTAGCCACACCAGGCTATATTACCACACAGACACACACATTCAAAGGTGAGGCAGTTAGGGGGGTTCGGGGGCATACTCCCCGAGAAAATTTTGATTTCTCAGACCTACATATGTGCATTCGACGTTACATGCTAGTTTATTTTGCGTGATAAAGGGCGCGCCGCATTTGCGTGATTGAAGAGTGCGCGCCGCGAGCAAACAGCTGGCACGACGTAAGTAAGTTAGTTTTTCTGAGTTTTACTGACAACATCTGGTGTGACTGAAGACTGTGCGGCGGTGCTGACTGAGTTATTTTTTTGAAACCGGTGCGGCGCGCGCGCCCCCGAAGTTCATCCATGAAAAACTTGAAACCGCTGCTTGAACTTGAACTCAGGTGACTCATTAACACTCGCGCTACTGGCCACGCCCTGCTCTCACGGCTCGTGGACTCGTGCTGCTTGCCACTTTGCCTAATAATAATTATCAATAAATTCAATTTTTTGAGATCCGGGGCTATAAAAAAAACATCCGGGGCTTCGCGCCTGTGTAGCACAGAACTGAACTCAGAGAAACTGCTGCGTATGACATATGTTTAAAATGATCTACATTCATGATTCTCCAGACAAAACCTAGTGTCTTATCAGCCTGACAAACATAACAAAAATATTTCACAACTAATAAATATGTGCAATTAATCACTAAATGGTTCAATAACATTATTCTGAAAGTAAAATCTTCTATGTAGAGTTTATGAGTTTGTTATCAGCACAAGCTGTTGTAAATCCTGCCCACTTCTTTGCATTGTCAGCACATGCTTCAGTGCTCTGAGAGTGTTTATAGTGCTGTGAGTTTAACACTTCATGACTGAGAGCAGAACAGAACACACTCTTCATCATCACACAAGACTAAACTACAGCAATGAACACAATCAACATCTTCATCTGGACCATTGCACTGTTTATTCAAGGTTTGTGAAATACAGTTTTTATAATGATTATTTATTATCTTAAAATGTGAAATATATATTAATCATTTTTGTTTGTGTTTTCTTTCAGAGTGTAGAGGACAGATCACTGTAACTCAGAGTCCATCAATACCAGCAGTTCAACCAGGAGAAGAAGTCAGAATAAACTGTAAAACCAGCAGTGATGTGTATTATTATAGTTCAAATGGTCATTACTTACACTGGTACTCACAGAAACCTGGAGAAGCTCCTAAACTCCTCATATATAGAGCAACAACCCGTAATACTGGAACTCCATCTAGATTCAGTGGCAGTGGATCTGGCAGTGATTTTACTCTGACCATCAGTGGAGTCCAGACTGAAGATACAGGAGATTATTACTGTCAGAGTTATCACTATATCAACAGTAAAGATGTGTTCACACAGTGATAAAGAGTCGTACAAAAACCTCTGTCAGTCAGATGTCACAGTGACTGCACTGATACAGCTGAGAGAAACTGCAGCTGCTGATGGAGGATCACAAACTACACAATATCAAACCTTTCACTGACTTTATTCATTTATTATGATGTAAGTAAACATGTAACACAATCTTATATCTCTTACTAAACCGGACTATAATGTGGAGAAAATGTGAGTGGAGCTTGTTCCTGTAAAACTTGCCACTACAATGTAATCGAACTGTAGGAAAGTCAATCTCTTTAATTGCACTTCCATCCTTCACCACTAGAGGTCTTTAATATTACTGAGTTCCCTATCTGTCAGCAAGAGAGTTTCTCTGGACACTTCAACACTTCCTTTATTTCCAAAGGAGAATATTCTCTAGCAAGATAATATCTCTATAAAAGAGAACATTTCCTCTAAAAGACGCTTGTTTCTTCCGGTCGAGTTTGCAGATGAGTTAGGCGGTTCCCTGCGGGTGAACTTCATTTCTAGAAATTAACAGACTTTAAAAGCCTCACACACATTAAAAGCCGAAAATGTGTCATTCGTGTTCAGAAAAATAACTTCAATAATAATACGGTTACCTTTGTCTTGCGCTTTAACTTTAAACAGAACGAGTACATCTTTCTTGAAGTGCACATTGTAGATCATAACAGAAATTAGCACAGCCAAAACTGATGAATGATTGAAGCCTCTTCCAGCAGCGGTCGGGACGAGTAGAGCGCAGTCTGGACGGTTTAGAAGTTGCAGATGTCCTGATCAGGCCAGTGTGCACATGATGATGGACAGGAGTCATAGTCCCATACTCCATTTCAATGAAGTCATTCAACTGTGCTCTCAGAGTTACAGTTATATTCATAAAGAGCCTTCGAGTCCCACCAGGTGTAATCCACGTTTAGAGAGTTGGGTCACTCTCCCACTCTTTACTGTAGATACAACTGTATATTTATGCCACTTTGACACACTGATCACTCGAATATACAGCTACAAATGATCTCACTAAAAACCCGTCAGTCATGAATGATCACGTCTGATTGCTGATCTCTGATTGGCTGAATCAGATCTGCAGTGGGCCGGTGTATTTACACATCATGATGACTGATTTTATGGACTACATGCTACAAAAACCGGCAAACCAATTTTTACCAGCACAATCAAACTCAAAACTGCCCAAATCGTAGTACCCCAGAGTGCAGTCTGGACGATGGGGCGGGGCGACATATTGGGGCGACACATGTCGCTCCGCCCACCCCAATTTAATTGGTTGATTTTACAGCAATCTTATTGGCCTAGACGATTCAAGCCTGAGCATGCGCATTCCTTTATGTACTATTTTGTGAATGATTTTGCCGTATTAAAGAACTATTAAATGCTAACTCTAATCGTATCTTGTTATCGGTTTACCATGGTAATTTTAGTTAAGATCTATTGGCTAACGTTGTATTGTACTTAAAGACACAGAATAGATTAAGATATTGTTTAAAAACGAACACTTGGTGACAGCACTTCAGGCTAATAGAGCTGTTTTACATTAGCGCGTCACTCACTTGGCTTCTTCATATTTCCATCAGGATCAGTGGATCAGCTCAAACTTTGAATTTTACGCAAATTATGATAATTCAATTTATTAAAGGAAGACATCGGACAAACCCGAACGCAAGCAGCTGATTTTAAATTTTGAAGCACGACCGTTTTTTGTTGTTGATTTTTTTAAACGAGATTTGTCCTCCAATGCTTGCATTTTTTGGCACAAAGTGCAAATAAAATGTTTAATGGCAAACTCATGTTCCTTGTTGTTTACCTGTTAATAAAATATGATGGCCAGGGCCTATATTGTTTCTGTATACAGGCCTATGTTATAGTTTTTAAAGGTTCCTGTTTTCTAATAGGCTGTCAGCAGGTTAACATGTAGACCTTCTACGACTATCTGTGACTTTGACATCAGGTTTTAAAAAAGGAAGAAGCATAAATGAATGATGTAAAACTATGGAGCCCTGCATGACATTCGGAAAATATTGTCTACTATCAGCCTAACAGGCTTCCTCTCCTTGCAATGCTAGTAATTTAATACAGTCATGCTCACTTAACGTGGCACTGACTTATCTGATGGGTAAATTGATAAATATCATATAGCTAAATCTCAAACATTGTATTATTTATATCAGCAACATATTTCTTTATGCTTATATTAAGCTTATATTATATTATATTAAGCTTATATAGGCCTATATGACTTTTGGTAATGCTGCTTTAAAACTATGTGAATTGAGCGCTATACAAATAATTTTGACACTTGATATAGACCTAGGTAAATATGGGCTATATAGCCTACAGTCGTGGCCAAAAGTTTTGAGAATGACACAAATATTAGTTTTCACAAAGTTTGCTGCTAAACTACTTTTAGATCTTTTTTTCAGTTGTTTCTGTAATGTACTGAAATATAATTACAAGCACTATATACGTTTCAAAGGCTTTTATTGACAATTACATGAGATTTATGCAAAGAGTCAGTATTTGCAGTGTTGGCCCTTCTTTTTCAGGACCTCTGCAATTCGACTGGGCATGCTCTCAATCAACTTCTGGGCCAAATCCTGACTGATAGCAACCCATTATTTCATAATCACTTCTTGGAGTTTGTCAGAATTAGTGGGGTTTTGTTTGTCCACCCGCCTCTTGAGGATTGACCACAAGTTCTCAATGGGATTAAGATCTGGGGAGTTTCCAGGCCATGGACCCAAAATTTCAACGTTTTGGTCCTCGAGCCACTTAGTTATCACTTTTGCCTTATGGCATGGTGCTCCATCGAAAATGCATTGTTCTTCACCAAACTGCTGTTGGATTGTTGGAAGAAGTTGCTGTTGGAGGGTGTTTTGGTACCATTCTTTATTCATGGCTGTGTTTTTGGGCAAAATTGTAAGTGAGCCCACTCCCTTGCACTCAAAAAAATAGCACATTGGTTGAACATGATTTAATCGTGGACAGTGGTTCCACGTGATTACACCACATTATCTTAACAACAATGGATGATGTTCAACCAGCTTGAAATATTTGTGTTCATTTAACATGAACAGATGACATTCACTAAACATGATTTAAATACTTATTTTTAACTTGAATTAATGTTTTTTATTGAACTTCAATTAATCATGCTATCTTAAATTTAATCCTTGATGTTAAGCCGATATGTTTACATCACTTCTAATGAATCCCATTTAGTCAAGTTACTACTATGTTATAAATTAATGAATATCACCCGTTTTTCCCCATAATTCAATGATGACTACGGAGGCAGCAAATATGTAATAAATTCTTTTTACTAGGGAACAGCTTAAGCAGGTGTCACACTTTCAAAAACATTTCAAACACTTATAACACATTAAGCCAGAATTTGACAATTTATATAAAACACAAATGTGTACAGAAATGTTTTCCTTTACAATGCAAAATGAAACAAACAGGTTTACATTCCTACATGTACAACAACCCATTAATAAAAAAATAGCAAAGTGTGTTTGCTTTTAATGCATTTCACAAAAAGAAAGTAACCTGCAATTCCAAAGAAAAAAATAATATTATGTTTGGGTTATGTTTGTTCATCAGGCCTCCACTGAAGTGCAAATCTTTATCAAACTGCTTGTGTCCATCAAGCTGTCTGTAAATGTATTCTAATTCCAAAATGTGCCTGGATAATTTTTGTAAAGGAAAAGCAAACACAATGTGTGCTATGTGGAACATCTTTGAAAACTATTTAAAATACATTGTCATTCAAACGTCTGTAGCGACTGGGCTATTTGAATCATTCGTTCGTTTGATTCTGAATTAACCAATTCGGACTCTGTGTTTTTCTAAGCACATTCCTGTCCAAAATGTTCTTTGCTAAGCTTACCGAAGCTTGTAACCTCCTGACTTCAAAGATTGCAAATCATACGCCAGGCTCCAGAAAGACTGGAGCAAATGGACTTTTACGACATTAATTGCCCCTCAGAGATACTCCAGAAAACCTGGAAACAACATTCCTTATTCCCTGTGGGGAGCTTCCAAAAGGACCCACAAAGAGATAACGAAACCTTACACACACACACACACAAACATCCTCTGTGTGATATTCAGGATAGAAATATAGTTTTAATGTATGTAACTCAGATTTGGGTTTGACCTTCCTGTATGCATGTTTTATTAATTTGTTTGATCATATAATTATGATTTTCTAGTGTTGAGCTCTGAAATGTATTTGTGAAGAATGTTTCTCCAGGGGAATTGCCTTCCCCCCACCCACTTTGTTTTATGGCCTAACGGAATGTCGACAACCCAGGAATCTCACTGAGATTCTGGCAGAGGAGCAGAATTAAAGTGTTCATCCTAGATATTTTATATGTATAACCATTGAAGAAATATGCAAACCTGAATGTAATTTCTCTTTTCCACGATTGTTCTTCTCTGTGATATGTTTTTGTATTCTTGTAAACCTTAAAGGAATAATGTTTCAGAGGTGCACACTGTTGCGAATTCATAGGTATATGTCATGTGGTCTTTTTAAAGTCCAATTTTCATTCCCACTTGTAAATGCACATCACATTTTAGGTTAGTCTTATTCCCAGTTTGTTAATCGAACTTTTAATACTTATCTTACAGAGTAAGAAGGTACTTCTAGGCCGTAGCTTTTAAACATACCAAATTTGGTCTTGAATTAAACCTCCATATACCCGTAGGAAAGATATGGATACCAAATTATGATAAAATGCATTTTACTGCAGTTATAATTGTTTAATGTAGAAATGGCATGATCCTAAGACTGCCATAAAACATGCAAATCAAACTCATAGTGAGACAAAGAACTTTTCTCCCGCCTGGAATTTCGCGTTCCAATTGGCTCAAGCCCAGGGAGGAGTGAAATTCCTGTGCCCTAGAAAAGCGGTTACACTCCGCGTTCCGCTGAGTTCTGTTCTGTATTTCCTTTCGTCTTGTTTTGTTCCTGCACTCTCACGAACCCGCCTCGTCAGCGAGAAGACCTTATGGCTCCCTTTGGGAGCGTTTTCAATTTTCTTTAAGTCTTTTCTTTATTTTCGTCTTCGGACTCCACGAAGCAAACGCAGCAGACAACTTCAACTCAAAGAGAAAGACTCTTTCGAAAACCCCGCTACCGCGCTCACCAGAAGACACGAGAGCACGAGCCCTGCTTTCTTAAAGAAACACACGAACGCTGGTCTTAGGACACACGCATGAACTCTGCGTTCTTCAGCAACAAAGAGAACCATTTTGCAAGATAAGTTTATTGAACTTTTAATGTGATTTGATTCCTTGCTGTCTCTCAAAAGGTTACATTGCCTGTGATTTTGCAGAGATCATCTCGGTGATCTCTCTCATCCTGAACTTTAGTTTCACTTTCTCCCTTTCATCCTCTCCCTCTCTCATCTGTTATCCGTTTGGTCTTGTAATGTTTTCATCCGTATGTTTCTGTTGTAAATATGTATTTACTCTGTGTATACTCGTAGTTTCAATGTAGTATTAGTCTAATTATTAAATTCCATATGTCCTTGACTGACTCTGTTTTAATTGCCCATGTTACTTAGTCCCTGAAATGTTCGATCTTAGCTATATGCTTTATCTTGGTACGATTTAAGTAAGCTAATTTTACAAACATAGAAAGTTGTCTTTTCAAGGCCTGGAAAAGATACTCTTTCTCGTGTTTGTAAGAAGGATAATTTTCCTTGAGAATTAAGTTAATCTTACGTTCAAAACAGATTGTTTGATAACTAAATTAATTCCATTAAAGTTATCCCATTACTTCGAGCTGAAATAAGACTATTTGATGTATTAATGACGAACCATAACCCGTTATGGTAATCATTCATATATCAATCTAGTTCAGCCGCGATAAATTAATTTAACTGTAACATACAAAATATTAATCATATTCATGATTAATTATTAAAATTCCCTATAGATCATTTGAGCTAATATTAATATTAATGTACAACCCATTGTTGCTACACGTCTTTCCTTGAAGAACAGTCAGAAGCCATTAAAACTGTCATTGAAAAAAAGTGTTTAAAAGGACAAGTTTGACAAAAAAAATAAAAAATTAAAAAATTAAAATAGTCACCATTAACTAACCCATGAGTCATTGAAACCCTTGATGGTTTTCCTTGACCTTCTTTGGGTGAGTTAAGGACAAATGTAATTTTTAAGGAAACTATTCCTCTTCACATATGCCTTGATGTACAAAAAAAAAAAAAAAAAAATCAAATCAAATCAATAAAGGCATTAAAAATGTGTGAACATGAAACATGAACATGTTTTGACTATTTGACACAAAAAACAGTTTCAAGGTAAAGATCAGGGTGTTCATCAGTCCTTTAATGAGGTGTAAAAAGCTTGGTCTTGAGGGCTTGAACTTTGGTGGAGAGTTTGTGTCCATCAAGCTCCAGGAACACTTTTTGCAGGAGTTCAAATGTGTATCGAGACTCCTTCGGATAACTAAGATTTAGGGTATAAATAAGCCCAATCAGCAATGCAACACCATTAGCTACATTACCAAGCCCTTCTAGTGCTGTAACTCCTTCAAGAACTACTCCAACATCCGCAGGTTCATCACCAACTTCACATCCTTCACATCTGATGACAAAAACAGCCATCACCATTTCTTTGAGTGCAGCTTCAGTGTTGGAAAAATCTACATCCTATAAACAGAAACAAAGTACATTAATACTAATGTACTATAAAATGTATTGTTATACACAAAATATTGTCAGAATATTCAGTCAATAATACCATGTACTCCTTGATGAGATTGTCAGGATCCTCATTTAGGTACACAAACAGGGCTTTGAGGGCCTCTTAACATTAATGCAGGCACACTAGGGAAAATAAAGAAAATTAGCAACATGTACCAATCAACTAATACATTTTCAAGTCACACAAATCATAAGTAAGAAACAAATGATTTATTTATCTAGAAAAACAATTTTCGCAGTTATCATACCTGTGTAAGTGGCACAAGAAGTTTCCTTATCCTTTGTCCCTGAGCTCCACCTCTCTTGGCAAAGATCCTCAGAAGACTTGGAGTGTGTTCATCCAGCTTTGAGAAGAATTTTGAAATTAAGGCAACAGTTGTTACCCGTGCAAATTCAGCACAAACCTAAAACACAAAGAGAAAAACACCAAAACTTTAATGTATGCCCAAAAAAGCTAGCTAGCCTATGTGTTCTAACTTGCTCATATGGTGTAATTATTTTATTTGACTTATTGGCATTTTAATACATTTAATTTTATGTAAAATCCCACTTAAAGACATTAGGGGTGAATTACCTCATTTTCTTGGAACAAAGCCGGCCATCTGCTCATAAAGTCAGCAATAAGTGGAGATTCTTTGACAACCTCTTGTCTTCTCAATGCAAAAGAAAGGTCCATTAATCTTCTCACAGTTTGCTCGTTGTTCTTCTTCTTAACCTCAGAAAGAAGGGAGACTCTGATTTGCTCCATGCTGTCAGGAGTTTCACCAGGAAGAAATGAGGGACAAAAGTTAACTTCAGCCTTGCGTGGCTTCTTGACACCAAAAGCTGGATTGCTTACACCCATAGGTTTGTGCTTCATGGAATTAACGGTCACTTCACTACAACCAAGATTTCGCAGCTTGGTTCTGTAATTTGACATTTTATATTTAAGGCTTCTTTTCCAGCCACTGCAGCCTGTTAAGGATCCCTGTTCCTTAAGGCAAGGATGCCGTTTTATAAGGGCTTCTGCCACTTCATTGAATTCAGCGTCAGAGAGGTACAGTTTGAATTTTACTATTTCTTCAGCAAGTCCATCCAAAATGTCTGATTTCAGCTTTGGGTCTGGATTCAGTAGAGAGCCTTTTTTTTGGTATTCTGAATTGCCTTGTTCCAGCTTAATTTCTGCATCATAGGAGAAACGGGGCACAACAAAAAATGTTGGCCAAGAAGACCTTGTATTTGAAGTCAACTCTTGGGTGTCAAGGGATGAAGAAGATGATGCTTCAGAGGATGATCTTGAAGACAGAATGTCTGTGTCACATGATGAGGGAGATGGAGATACTGCTAAAGAGTCACAGAGTTTCATGACCTTAAGGGTGCTTTTGTTCTGAACATCTGTTGTGGAAGTCAGGTTCACAAATTCATTAAAGTCAGGGTCCATGATTTGAAGTCTGATTTCTCCCAACAAATTACACTGTGTCTGTATCTCATTCTTTAATTCTGCCAAAGAACAAGGGACACCATTCTGAAGTTTCACTTTCTGTGCATCGTTCTCTCCCAGAATTACACGCAGGATGATGGTGGAGGTCATATTTACAATCCTGTTGATGAGAAAAAAAAAGTGTATGTTTAGACTAGGTACATAAGCTTCATTCATACAGTTAAACAAGAAATATTTAAATGGCACCTGTTATGAATGAATTTGTCTTTTCAGTGACACCAAACGAAGACCTCCAACCTTGTAGTCAGCCAATGAATAGCCATCAGCTAATTCACTTAGTTCAAGAAAGAAAATCTCCCGTGATGGAGAGGAGGTCAGTTCAAAGGCCCTAAAATGCTCCCTATACCAACCACACAGACCTTTAAGTACAAAACACAGTCCCTTCTGCACTATACACATCTGAATAATCTCTGCAAATTCAGGGAGCCCGTCTAAAGAGCGACAAACAACAATCATCCCATTTCTGTAACTGACGCCTTTACTGGTGACACTTGTGGTGATCTGGATGAATTCAGTGCCTGGGTACTTGTCTTGGACGACCTGTGTTATTTCTGTTCTCAAAACAGTCAGAGGCACTGTTGACACAGTTGATACGTCTAGTGCAGATTTTTCAAGATGGTACGATTTCAAACTGTGAGAAATCATTAGCTGGTGCTTAGCTGCAAGTGTAAGGGGGATATTTTTGAAACAATTGGTAAGCCGAGCAACTTGCTTGAAAAATCTATGTTTGGATTCGAAGCGCATAGTCCACAGATGCACAAGTGGACCATATGACTTGATAAGTTCAGGATAGTGTTCCAAGAAGTGCTGTTTTGGAATTAACTTCACATCTGGAAAAACTTCCTGAAACCTCTGTCGGTGTTCAGAAATTTTGCCATCAAGGTATGCAATTGACTCATCAGTGTGAACTGGTGATACCACAAGTTCAACAATATCTTTGAGATCCATAAGCACCAGCCATGCAGGCTCATCTTCTGGCACCATGTGTCCAACAAGCAATGGAAGCAACCTTATCAGGTTCCAGTTCTCGTGAGCATTGCCTCCAATAGTATTCTGGCTGAACATTGAGCGAGGGATTGCATGAGGTCTGTTTGTCTTGTCCGTCCATTTATAGGGGAAATTAACAACGCGCTCATTGAGAAATGCAAAGGTGAAGTACTTCTTTGATAAAAGCATTGACAAACAATGCTTAAGCTCAAATGGTACAACACCTTCAAAAACATCATGCATGACATCTGGGGGATAGCCAGAGAGAACATGAAAATGAGCAAGGTGTGTTGAGAATACACATTCTTTTTTAACACCAAAACAACAGCTGCCGGTCTGTTGTGCAGATTTCAGGTGAGCATCATAGCTCTCTCTCTTTCTAAGGCTAAACCTACCTGACCGAACCTCATTAGTCTGAATTTCCGATCTCTTTCCAGTGCAGAATCTGCAGTAATACTCAGAAGAAAAACTCTCAACATAACCAGCTATGCTATGGGCCCCAAGGTTGTCTGCAATCACAACATGAACAGTACCCTTCACAAAATGACCAACTGAAGGAATAAAAATTCCAACTTCTTCTAAATGTGCCAGGTCCTGGAGAAGAGGCTCAAGGATTTTACTGAAGCCGTATTCTTTCACGTCATTACTTTTACACAACACAGCCAAGGAAATGGACGACATTGTTGCATGAGAACTTGTAGGCAAATTGCTTAGAGTCCAATACACTGCACAGAGCTTGTGTGTTCTCCGAGAGGTACCAAGAGGGTTACACACTTCAAAATCGTCAACGTACAACCTTAACAAAAGTCTTAAATCATCTCCTGACAGGAATGCATTTTCCCTAAAGATACTGCCATCCTGATATGATGAATAAACAGCTTCATTACGCTCATATCTGTGGTTTGCCAGTATTGTTTCAATCACATCCTCCTTGGCCAACAGCTGTTGCAGGAACTTTAAAATGGGAACATACTGAAAGGTTTTTCCCTGTTGTGAATCAAGGATGTACTCAACAGGTTCAACAACACAGAAGTGACTTTTATAAAACTCCTTGCGCCGATACACTGTGCTTAGTGGACCATGCTGTCCTATTGCTGTGTGCAGTGGATGAGATTCACACACAGCTTTAGCAATGTCTTGAATAATTGCGTCATCACAGGCAAGACTGTGTTCCTGAAACAGATCTTTGAGCCTGTCACATGTAGCAGTTTGGGATGAGGTACTCAACAAAAAGTGCAGCTCTTCTAAAAACTCATTAACTGCTATGCCTGGAACATGAAAGAAATGTTCCAATTTCAATAACATTGCTGCAAAATTTTCAACAATAACACCAGGTAGGTCCTGAACTTCTGCACTGCTTTCAAAACGTACATTATCAGAAGCAACTTCATTAACCTGTACACTTTCGTGAATGTCGCTGTCAGACACATGTGTTGTAGACGTAGACACTACACCAAACTTAAAGTCACTCAATGAATAGGGAGTGTGTTTTCTGTTTTTGTGGGACCTAAAGGTACCATAAACATTTGTCTGAAAATCACAACCAGAAAACATGCAAGTAATCACTTCATTTTTCTTCAAATGTGTACCAATGTGAGCAAAATAATCCTTTTCACAACAAAGTCCACAGTTTGAACACAAAGGACAGCTGAAGGTAGTCAGTTCTGATTGTGCAGGATCTTGATGATTTGCATGGACTCTACTAAGATGGACCAATAAAGCATTCCATGTCTTAAAAGAACAAGGACAACTTGAATGCATGCATGGGAACGAGTGGCTTCGGCCAAAGTGTTTATGCTTTAACTTGTAATGTTTCAACAACTTTGATCTAGAAGATGCTGAAAACTCACAGGTCTTACACTTCCACATATCTAAATGAGTCTTTCAGTGTTAAGCCAAAGAAAATTTGTCATTATTATTGTCAGACAATCTATAAAAAAATAAATAAAAAAAAAGTATTAGTTGATTGTTGTAGTTCATGGTTTGAAACCATACCAACAATAATCATTTCTATCTACAAAAATAAGCTATTACAGCCGGGCCATATACACAATTATTTGATATCTTGATATTGTCAAATTTCTTAACTATATTCAATATATTTCTCAATATGTTTGCATTTTCTTTTAAATACAAAAATTTGGATTTTCTTGTATCCCCATAAAAAAACAAAAAAAACAAAACAAGAACTACTTTAGAACAGCTATTATGGAGTAAAATTCAAACGTATAAAATATTATATATATATATATATATATATATATATATAACAAAATATATAAAACATATAAATTAATATAAAAAGGGGCAATACTGGATGCTTGGAACAATGTTTTAGTTAAGCATGCTTGAATCTAAAATATACTAAATTTGTGATATTCCAAAATTCGACATTGTCCTTACAATTACTGCAATATTATCTCTAATATGCATTTTATCTCCCAGCCCTAATGGCTATTCTATCATAAAAGCAGTAGTATCAACAGACATGAAATCACAATGATGCAAATGGATGGACATACAAGTTACCTGTTTGTTTGAGGTTTGATTTGAGTTGTTTGCGTGGTGATCTCTTTCAGGCCTAAAAAAATCGTGCATTCTGTCATAAATACATTAGTATAAACCTACATAATAAAGCAGTTGGCTAATATTGTTTTTAATAACACCAATGCAAATAGATGGGACACATACCTGTTTGTTTGCCATTTAATTCAGCTGATAACACGGCGATCTCTTTCAGGCATTAAAGCTGGCATTCTGTCAAATACATTAGTGTCAACAAGGCGTGTGCATCATCAGCGTTGCCATATTATAATAATCACAATACATGTGTTATGATACAATATTATTGCAGTATTAATTCTATTGCAATACATTACCCGTTTTTGGAAATAGAGTAATTTTACAACCCCTCTAGAGAAAAGCAGATGAGTTTGATCTTTTTTTTTTTTTTTTTTAATATGTTCAGACCATCTCTGGGTCTGGCGGAGGCACTTTTAGTTTAGCTTAGCACAGATCACTGAATCGTATTAGTCCAGTAGCATCTTGCACTTAAATTACCAAATAGTTTCAATAATTTTCCTATTTAAAGCTTCACTCTTCTACATTGTGTTCAAAAACATTTTTGAGCAAGATGCTACTAGACCAATTGGATTTAATGAAAACTAAAAGTGCCCCCACCAGACCCAGAGATTAGCTGAACAGATTCAAAAATGGTCAAATTCATGGTTTTCTCTATGGGAGTTGTAAAATGAGATCATTAAAAAACAAAAAAAAAACAACAAAAAAAAACACACTGTACTGTACTGGTTACAGTCAGTATTTCTATTAGTTTATACAACTTTAAAATGTGTGTGTTTCTGAAAGACACAAATAACAAATATGAATAACTAAAAATTATTAGCCATATACCATTCTAGCAACCAAAGGCGCAAATACCCATTATTGATATTATTATTAACAATATTCAGTAACCAATATTAATTGTCATTAATGCTTTAAAAACGCACTGAACCATCAACCACACAACACAACATTGTTATAATATCTTTGATCGATGCCATGAAAATGAACAGAGTGCAAAGATAGATGATTAAACTAACATGTGCAAACTTAGACACATACCTTTTCGTTTGATGTTTAATTCTGTTAATGGCGCGGTGATCTCTTTCAGGCATAAAATCATGGATTCTGTCATAAATTCATCCGTATCAGTCGACATAATAAAACAGTTGTTAAAATTGTTTCTAATCAGACTGATGCAAATGGACGAAAAAGTTAACTTACCTGTTTGTTTGCCGTTTAATTCAGTTGATGGCGCGGTCATCTAGGCTTAAAATAGTGCAATCAGGCCATAAATACATAACGTTCAACCAATATAATAAAACTGTTGGCTAATATTTTTTCTAATAACACTGATGCAAATGGATAGATGAATTAAGTTAACAGTTACCTGTTCGCGTGCTGTTTAATACAGTTTATAGCGCGGCCATCTCATTCAGGCTTACAATCGTGCATTCTGTCATAATAATACATTAGTATCAACCGACATCATAAAACAGTTTGATAATATTGTTTCTAATAATAGTGATGGAAATGGATGAACACGTACCTATTTGTTTTAAGCTTATATTCCAGTTAATGGCGTGGCGATCTATTTGAGACATGCGCAGCATTAACGTATTTTATGAATGTTGCCGCCAGGATATGCAAATTGCGTCACAACAAATTTCCGCTTCCTTTAGGTTGAGAATGTGGTTTGTTTTCAGGCTGTTTTGACATTCAGTCCGGCTGACTTTATAAAAACACACATTTTATATGTGTGATTGACTTTTACTAAACATTATTTGTATCAGTCTGATTTAACAGCAATTTAAGACAAACAAACCTAAAAACACCAATAACCATTTAATTGCACTTCTATAATTATAATCAAGCCATAAATTAATAAACAAAAATATTTAAAATAAATTATAAATATTATGTAAGTTATTATATATATATTTTTAATTCAGTCAACAGTTTGACTGAGCTAAGTGATTGAAACATGTACTTTTAAAATGAAAACTTTATGTTAAACCAACGAGTGACAGTTTTAAGTCAGTTTAACATGACACAATCATGTTGAAATGAAAAATAGCCAAAATGGCATTAATTCAACATGAATTGTTCAGGTAAAGTGAACAAAACTGAAAAATCATTTTTTTGAGTGTGGATGAGAAGCAACCCCACACATGAATGGTCTCAGGATGCTTTACTGTTGGCATGACACAGGACTGATGGTAGCGCTTACCTTTTCTTCTCCAGACAAGCCTTTTTCCAGATGCCCCAAACAATCGGAAACAGGCTTCATCGGAGAATATGACTTTGCCCCAGTCCTCAGCAGTCCATTCACCATACTTTCTGCAGAAGATCAATCTGTCCCTGATGTTTTTTTTGGAGAGAAGTGGCTTCTTTGCTGCCCTTCTTGACACCAGGCCATCTTCCAAAAGTCTTCGCCTCACTGTGCGTGCAGATGCGCTCACACCTGCCTGCTGCCATTCCTGAGCAAGCTCTGCACTGGTGGCACTCCGATCCCGCAGCTGAATCCTCTTTAGGAGACGATCCTGGCGCTTGCTGGACTTTCTTGGACGCCCTGAAGCCTTCTTAACAAGAATTGAACCTCTTTCCTAGAAGTTTATCGTGGAATTTTCATGGCAAAGAAGGACTATGCAATTCATCTGATCACTGTTCATAACATTCTGGAGTATATGCAAATTGCTATTATAAAAACTTAAGCAGCAACTTTTCCAATTTCCAATATTTATGTAATTCTCAAAACTTTTGGCCACGACTGTATATATTGTGGCCACGATATTGAAGAATTGAAGAATTCGTTCCCCAGATTTAGCAGCATGTAGGCTACATTACACGGCGGTCTGCCTGAAGGCATTGTTTGTTGTATAGTAACTTCATCTAACTTATTAAGTCGTATTAACTGTTTAACTCGTATTAAGTTAACCAAAACATTATCTAATTGATTATTGAAATCGCCATGGTTATCACTTAATATTTCTGTAGTACAGCCAAACAGCGTATTAGATCATTCATAAACTCGTACATAAAGGAATGCGCATGCTTATGCCTGTATTATAAACCAATGAAATTGGGGGTGGGAGGAGTGACACGTGTAGCCCCGCCTTAATGTGTCGCCCCGCCCCAATCGTCCAGACTGCACTCTGGGGTTACTCCCCAAATCTGGCAGCACTGGCTTCATGTCATCACTGTTTCCAAATGTCACTGGTTCGTCACTAGGGGGCGATGATCTCTGTGAACCCATGAACCACTGTCTATTTCATTTTACCTGATTTCAGATCAGTTTTTTAAATATTAATGTTTATTGGCACATTTTTAGAATAAAAAAGGAGTTGTAGTTAAAAGTGTCTAATTGGTCTGATTACCAAGCTCTCCATAAAACAAACAAAACAAGCCCTTCAATTTAATAAACTAACACATATTATAAAGACATTTCATATTTACTGGTATATTAGATGATTTGGTAATTGCATTGAATAGATTAGACTTTAAATAAAAACATTTGCATTTGGTGTGTAAAAGGTGTTTTTATGCTGAGTTTCCGCTGTTCTGACCAGCGTGTGGCGTTTCCAGAGCTTCAATACAGTGAATCATTATCCAAATCAATCAGTTCAATGGTTTCTAAAAGCTTTGTTTCTCCATCACTAGAGCAACATGATTTTGGTTCACTCTTGAGTTGATAACAGCAGGCCAGAGAGCAAACTTTGCCTGGCCCACCTCCACTTCTGGCTGGGTCCCCGGCCCAAAACTGGCCCAACACACTGAACATGGACACACAGAGCTTCCTCTGGCCCAGATGTGGCCCACACCCTGTAAAGTGACTCTTATTGACTGATATGGCCCAGGTCTGGCCCAGGCACTGTAAGACAGATCTGGCTGAGAGTCGGCTGGGCAGAAACTGGCAGTGAAACACACATTCAACCAAGGGTTTTTATTATAAAATTAACAAATACACTTTAATATAAACATGTATGAACATTGAACAAATACACTATGATATTAACATTTATTAACAACACACTGATTGTTCATTTGTGATCATGTATTAGTTATGATTTTCATAACATTTTCATATATATTTACACTAATGTCTATAAATGTAATGATTTTGTAACAATTAGTGTCAGAACGGCTGATTCTTTGTTTTTATTTTTATATTTTTATGATATTTTTATATTCTAAAGTTTTTAATCTCCTATAAATGATCAGTTTGTCTGCGCTGCTTCACTAAAGCAGAAGTGAAAGTGTTCCAGTCCAGATCATGTAACCAATCAGAGAGTGAGACTGAAAACCCCATTTGCATTGTCAGGGTGGAGTGATTGTGATCCTCTCAGAATAGAGCAGCTCTGTCTCCAGAGACCATGTTCAAACCCCAAGAGCTTTATTTGACATTTACTGCTACATCAACCTTCTGAAAAGCACCTGCATCTTCATCTGTTAGTTGAATGATGTTGTCAGACACAAAGTGAACTTGTTGAGAAGCTTTATTGAATGTTGCAGCAAACACAGCAGATTGAAAGATCACACACACACACACACACACACTCTTTCAGTATTGAGTTGTAAATCACTACAGCTGCAGCACTAGACTCATGTGAATCCTGCCTGACACAGGACACTCAGATACGGCTCATCTTCAGGAGAGAAACATCAGCACTCAGAGCTCTTGTGGAACGAGACCTCATGAGGAGCTCCATCATGTGTTACTCTGCAGACGTACAGCTCTCCCTCTTCCCAGCGTGCTTTGCTGAGGGTCAGGACGCTACTGCGGCTGTAGCGGCCGTCCTGCTGGCTCTCTGCGCTGGTCAGAACCCCCTCGGTGACCTCTGACCCGTCCAGTGTCCAGCTCACCAGCGCCCCCTGTGGAGAGTAAGAGCTGAGCAGGCAGAGCAGTGCGGCTGAGTCTCCAGAGATCTGCAGAGAAGAGGGCGGCAGCAGAGACACTGAGGGCTTCACTGTGGGACCAGCTGCAGGAGACAAACACAACACATTCACACACACACACACACACAACACACTGCATTATAAATCATTATAAAACAATATCAGTAACACTTTATTTAAAGATTTCATACATATTGCATTCTAAAAGTATTTTTAATGCATTAATTATGCACTGCTATATACATTAAAATGCATGTATGATCTCATCAATAAGTGTAACAGCAGTTATAACACATATTATCTATTATCAGGCCGATCTGACTGCTTTAATTCCAGCAATTATTCACTCTGAACATAAATATCTTAAAGTTTGAGATATTCACCTGAACTGAAAATGTAACTCAATTTCAAACAGAGTTAAAACACAATTGAATCATACAGAATGAACAAAACACTGAATTATAAGCACAACATGAGCAAAAGAGATTCAGTATCATTGACTGAACTACAGAAAGTAGCAACATTTACATTCTGATGTCAAATCTCTTTTTCCATGTATGATTTCTACAATAAAAGATGAACTAAATATGAACTCAGTGTAGAAATAAATGAAGGAAAAACAAACCTGTAATAAACTGATTAAACTCATAGTGAGACACAGTGTGGAAATATGTTTAGAATTCCTTTTTTTTGTTAAAAGAAATAATGCCATTCTTATAACAATATCATTGTTTTAGATTAAATTAGTATACAACAATATCAGTAACACTTTATTAAAAGCCTTCATACATATTGCATTATAAAAGTCTATGCATGTATGATCTAATGAATACATTGTGATATTATCTATTCATTGTTACACCTTTAGAAATTATAATACATTAAAACTCATGACAAACAACCAATTTCAGATGTAACAAGAATTTGTAAATATTATAATGCATTTTAACTTTGGTTACAATCATTTATGAAAAAAAAATATAAATCGTTATAATCTACATTACTGAAACCTTTATAATGCATTATACATAAAGGCTTCAAGTAAAGTTTCACCACAATATCTAATAATCATTCTTATTAATAAATGTTGTTCTTGTTTCAACTGTAAAACACTTTCTGAAATCTAAATTGTATTTTTTTTTATATGTAATTAAATAGACTTACATTTGATCACCAGTTTAGTTCCTCCACCGAAAGTCCACCACAGTGATACAATCTAATGAAACGCTCGTACAAAAACCTCTATTCCACTCGAGTGAACACACACTCCAGCAGAGAGAGAGAAACAACACTTCAACACACTGATATTAGAAGATCCTCAGCTCTTCTCAACACTCACTCATTCAGATTTGACTAAATGCTTTCTGATATAACACTGTTTAAAGAAATATATTTGATGAGCTGTGACCTCTGAGGTGACCTTTGACCTCTTTGATCATGGATGATGTTGTGGAGTTTCTCATAATGATGCTTCTGTTCTTCATATGCAGATCAATCATCATGATTCACAGAAAAACCTGCAGCTTCAAATAAATGAATCAATAATTCTGAACATTTCAGATGCACATTGTTTAATATATAATGACCTGATTATGAGTCCTGATGAACTTCATGTGGAAAATGTGGGAAAATAGACATCATGATAATATTTCCCAGATAGCAACGTCAACATTGGTTCCAAAGACCACGATGGACATTTTTTATTATGACTCTAAATATAGTAAAACTGATTTATTTAGTTCTTGATTTCTCATTGTTAACATGCTTGTAAAGGTGTAGCACAGAACTGAACTCAGAGAAACTGCTGCGTATGACATATGTTTAAAATGATCTACATTCATGATTCTCCAGACAAAACCTAGTGTCTTATCAGCCTGACAAACATAAACAAAAATATTTCACAGTTAATAAATATGTGCAATTAATCACTAAATGGTTCGATAACATTATTCTGAAAGTAAAATCTTCTATGTAGAGTTTATGAGTTTGTTATCAGCACAAGCTGTTGTAAATCCTGCCCACTTCTTTGCATTGTCAGCACATGCTTCAGTGCTCTGAGAGTGTTTATAGTGCTGTGAGTTTAACACTTCATGACTGAGAGCAGAACACACTCTTCATCATCACACAAGACTAAACTACAGCAATGAACACAATCAACATCTTCATCTGGACCATTGCACTGTTTATTCAAGGTTTGTGTAATACAGTTTTTACAATGATTATTAATTCTCTTAAAATGTTAAATATACATCATTTTCATTTTTTTTTTTTTCCTGTTTTCTTTCAGAGTGTAGAGGACAGATCACTGTAACTCAGAGTCCATCAACACCAGCAGTTCAACCAGGAGAAGAAGTCAGAATAAACTGTAAAACCAGCAGTAATGTGAATTCTGGTTATTATGGTTATCATTTATTAGCCTGGTACTCACAGAAACCTGGAGAAGCTCCTAAACTCCTCATATATTATGCAACAAACCGTAATACTGGAACTCCATCTAGATTCAGTGGCAGTGGATCTGGCAGTGATTTTACTCTGACCATCAGTGGAGTCCAGACTGAAGATACAGGAGATTATTACTGTCAGAGTGCACACATTATCAGTGGTAGCTGGGTGTTCACACAGTGATAAAGAGTCGTACAAAAACCTCTGTCAGTCAGACGTCACAGTGACTGCACTGATACAGCTGAGAGAAACTGCAGCTGCTGATGGAGGATCACAAACTACACAATATCAAACCTTTCACAGACTTTATTCATTATTATGATGTAAGTAAACATGTAACATTTAATCTCATATCCCTTAACTGGACACAAATGTGGAGAAAATATGAGTGGAGCTTGTTCTTGTAAAACTTCTTGTTCTTGTAAAGCCACAACATTGTAATAATTGCACTTCCATCCTTCACATCTTTATATTACTGAGTTCCCTCTGTCAGCGAGAGAGTTTTCCTGCACTTCAACGAGCATCTAGAAAGAGACATTTCTCACTTCACATCAGAAGGCCTACTCTCTCATCCCTGCATAGAAAGACACACGTACAAATGAGACGCTAAAATTAAAATGATTAAAAGCACCATTTTTAAGGAAAATCACACTGATGCACATTTATGACAGAAACCCTTAACATGAACAGAACAAATGTTCTGAAACCATAAATGCAATGAATATGATACAAATTAAGAAAAATATAATAAGTGTTAATTCAGACGAGACCACTTTGGCAAGTTTACTGAGTTTATTGAACACAATTTATCTTTGGCGGTATGGTTCCTTATGGGGGTTCTTGCTCCATAATTAATGACATACGTAGCTTTAGCATTAGCCCATCAGCTTGAGTGATATACAGATGATTAAGACAGTTTAGTAATGTCTTTAAGCCGTGGTTAAACATGTAGACGTAGCAGTGAAGTCCGGGACGTCTATGCTGTAGCTTGCTATGAGGAAGGGTGTGTCTCTCACGATGATGTCTGTGGCTCTAGGACTTGGAAGCCTTGATAATCTGAAACAAAGAAGACAACAGCCAAAAGGTGCACAGAAATATGCTTGATACTTATAGTGGTGAGGGTGGGGGGGTTGTGAGTAGTTTAAGCATGTTTCCCAGGCGGAAGTGCCGCGTATATATATCCTTCCGGTCTAATAGGAGAACGGTAGTGGTTGGAGCAATTTGACAGCTGACCGCGTCAGCTGATCGCAGCCTATGCCTACGTGGCCTGTCTGAACTAACGCTGTGCTTGATTATAATGTAAAAACGTTATTGTAATAATGATAAACTTTCTCATAATTATGACTTAACATCTAATGATAACAAGAAACTTTCTCATAATAATCACTTAACATATCATAATATGATGGACAGGAGTCATAGTCCCATGCTCCATTTCAATGAAGTCATTCAACTGTGCTCTCAGAGTTACAGTTATATTCATAAAGAGCCTTCGAGTCCCACCAGGTGTAATCCACGTTTAGAGAGTTGGGTCACTCTCCCACTCTTTACTGTAGATACAACTGTATATTTATGCCACTTTGACACACTGATCACTCGAATATACAGCTACAAATGATCTCACTAAAAACCCGTCAGTCATGAATGATCACGTCTGATTGCTGATCTCTGATTGGATAAAAGTGCTGCTCATCGGTGACATCATTACCAACACCAGTCGACTCTGCGGTTATTTATTTTGACACACTACATGATATTTGTGGAAGTGCCAGTGAATTTCACATGATCGTTGATTGTTTATTATTAATTTATGTTTAGGATGGGAAATGTTTAATATTGGTAACAATTTAAAGGTGAACTATAATGCCCATTTTCACATGATGTAATATAAATCTCTGATGTCCTCAGAATGTGTCTGTGAAGTTTCAGCTCAAAATACCATCCAGATCATTTATTATAGCTTGTCAAAGTTGCTCCTTTTTTGGGTGTGAGGGAAAACGCTCTGTTTTTTGTGTGTGTCCCTTTAAATGCAAATGAGCTTCAGCTCCGCCTCCGTTCAGAAGAGGCCGATCCTTCACACGAGCTTCAGAGACTGGATCAACACAACAGCCGAATTTCTCTCAGGCTAAATGTCAATAACACCCAGTAGTGAGTGCAGACTCACATGTTTGAGCCGGAGTCAGACACAGATGGAGAGATCAAGAAGAGACTGCAACTGTTAGGCTCAATCCCAATTCACCCCTTGGCCCTACCCCTCCGTTTTCTAGGGGTAGGGTGTCCCAATTCTTGTTGCGATAGAGGGGTAGGGCGAAGGGGTAGGAGACCTTCGGCTACAACGTAGTCTAATATGGTGATTTTCTTCAAAACAATCATAAAAAAAGAGATCGTTAATTTAGCCGCTTGCATGTTGTCTCGGTAGCCAGCGCTACTAATGTTAGTTACCTGGTAACGTTAATGAAGCTATGTTTTTAATTTTTAATTGGTGAGTTGTTAAATAATTTGATGTGTGATATAAGTTTAATGTAAATGCAAAGCCCTAGGTTCACTTCACTGGTATTAGCAGGAAAAATTGTTCTCACTCGTCACAGAAGTCAGTCAAAAATCCGTAAACAAGTGCGAGTTTAATCAAAACATAAAATTACAAAAATATACAAAATCCTGTTGGCTCCTGTAGCCTATCCTATGATTTCATTTGTTAAACCTTTAACTTGTGTTACCTTAAATGTTTAAACACGAGTTTTATCCTTAAATGACAGACCAAATGGTAAGAAAACTGTTTTTCAAGTTCAGTATTCCGCCCCCCAGTGGGTGTAACCATTAAAGAAACAGAACATAAATTATACATCAGAAAACACAGGAAATATCAGAATTCAAAGAAAGATACAAATATGATACCTTCAGTTAGTGCTTAAAATCAGTTAAAATCAACACTCCAAACAAACAATACTAAAATACAAATTATTGAAATATTAATTTGGCTCTTACAGTAACCATTATTGTCACAGTATGGAGAAAAGGCTAGCACTGGTAACCATTATTCTCAGTAATGTCTACTTCACATCATTCCAGGGACTCCACAGGAAACCAGACGGATCATCCGTTTCTGAGCACAAAATGAGAACCGCTTTCTGAAGTCCAAAAGTTCTGCAAAACAACTTTGGGAGTAAGTCATTTGATCAGTATTCTTGACTGTATAAAAATATATATATATTATTGTTTTTATTCCTGTTAAAATTACTCATTCATATCATGCTACAATATTAAACACACCAGGTCCCACCGTCTGTACATTGACCTGGTGTTTGTGTGTTGCAGTGTGTTTTTAATATTTATTCATTTCTCTTTTGTCTAATGATTCCAGGGAAGCGCTATTTCATTTTACCTGTACTACTGTGGTATGTGTGGTAAATGACAATAATATGTTATTTGTTATGATACAGGACATTGATCAAATAACTTGGCCTGGAGGGACATGTCACTTCTCAACAGGTCTCCAAGAAGAGGGGAAATCTGAAAAAAAAAGAAAGAAATAAGGTAAGCAGAGACCAGTGTGGTTCTAGCTTGGTTTATATGGAGGGATTCCAAACGGTCAAGGAAATCCATAAACGTCCAATGTAATCTTGTAAATATAAAGTAGACATTGTTTGTTTATATTCACTTAAGGACCAGAAATCCCCCAAAACAGGATCTGGAACGGATGCTGGCGAGGTAACCGCTGCCACGTGGCAGTTTTTTGAGGACATGCACGAGGTGTTGGTGCCAGGCCTTCAATGGACCCTCCTGTTGTGGTTGCATCTTTTGGTCCTGATGCTGATCTGATAACAATTCTCATGGTAAGGTTTAAAGGTTAGCTGAAATTGCATTTGTAATTATTTTAACAACGCTATGTGGCCTGAAGTGTTATTGATTATTGATCACTTGATATGAGAATTGTAATGTACATAGTAATGTGATATTGTTATTAATGATACACCATTGCCTTATTTCTTTGGTAGCACTCTATAATAATGGTAATGCTGAAATAATGTTATTCCTTGCAGGAATTATTATAAAGTGTTTCCTATATTTTTTTTTTTTTTTGGTTCTCTTAGGAGATTGTCGAGCCCAGCAGTCCAGACACCGCCTCAGACACAGCCAATACCTCTGTAGCCTCTCCTGTTGCAACCCCAAACCCCTCACCAAAAAAGAAGAGGAGGAAGTCTATTGTGGAGTTTCTAATAGAGGAAAGTGCTAAGGAGCAAAAGCGGCATGAGGAGAGTGAGGCAAAAATGGATAGGTTATTAGGCCTGTTTGAAAAACTCATAGATAAAATATAATTAGAATATAATATAAATTAAAATGTAATATAATTCTGCGCTGGTTTTGAAATAGATTTCCCCTTTCATCACTCAAGTTCCTGTTAGTGTGATGATAATGTTTACAGTGTGATTGCACTATCATCAATTGTTGTTTTGAAATGTTTTCCCCCCATCCTGTGTTGTATAGTTCTTTTCTGTTAGTTAACAATAGACACATTTAAATGAAATCACTTTTATATATATACATTGTCAAAGTATACAAAGTACTTATTTTATATATACCTGTTGTATATATATATATATATATATATTGTAAGAAAATTCAATATTGTCAATAAAAAGATTGTGTGAACAAATAACATGCAAACTATCTGTTCTATTAGTATAAAAATAATTAGTAAAATCACATATTCACATCCATGAGATGCTATAGGCAGCATCAGCAACAAAAAATACAATGGCAAATAGCCATTTTTCACATAGCTAACAAACTATATACACAGTACAGACATCCTTAAGGGTCTTGCACATGGCCTGAGACCAGGGCAGCCAGTCTGTCCCTTATAGCATTCCCAGAGCTCTCGTTAACCGCTAGGGGCTCACGGGGTGGTTGGGGTTCAAGGATGTCCAAATCTGCATCTTCATCTGGCTCCAGCAAGTCCTCATTATCTAGACACACATTGTGTAGAAATGCACAGGACGCAATAACCAGAGGTGCAAATGTGGGTTTAACCTCTAAGGCTCTGAAAAGGGTAGACCTCCATCTGGTTTTCATCATCCCAAAAGCTCTTTCGATTATTCTGCGGGCCCTGGCATGATAATAGTTGAAGCGCCCTTGTATTTGCCCATTAACTGGCTCCTTGTAAGGTGTGATTAGGCAGACAGGTGTGTCCACACAGGGATAGCCACCATCACCCAGAAGGATGTAACCTGTGGGAGGATACTGTCTTGCCCTTTAAAAGCTGCTGTTCTTCATGATGCGTGTGTCATGAACTGATCCTTGGTAACCAACAAAGATATCTAGAAACCTGCCATTAGAATCACATATTGCTTGCATGTTAAGTGAATAGAATTCTTTGTAATTCAGGTAGTCTAATCTGTACTGTTGAGGAGGTTTAATTCTGACATGGCTGCCATCTATTGCTCCCACAACATTGCTGAATGCAGGGCTTCCTGATAGCTGGACAAATCCTTGACCAACTGCATGAAGCTCTCCTGCCAGTGGGAAAGAAATGGCTCGCTTCAGGTTGGTCATTATATTTCGTGCAACTCTGTGGATGATGCGATGGACTGTAGACTTGGGCACATTGAAAACCCGGGATACAACTGAGTAGGACAGTCCATGAGCCAGCCAGTAAACGTAGATCAGGACTTCTAGTTGGTTACCAAGTTGGTTATAAGTATATAAATGGCTGCTATTTTGCACAAGTTTATTTGTAATGGCCAGCAATAGGCCTATGTAGTTTCTTCATTCACTGTGACCTGCACTGGATGGCCAATTTCACATGTATTTAGTGTATTTTCAAAATACAAAATACTGTATTTGTATTTAAATACATTTTTTCACACAATATTTTGTATTTGTATGTAAATACATTTTTCCACACAGTATTTTAAATACATTTATTTGTATTTTATGTCCATGTATTTATGCCTATTTCTGTTCATGGTATTCCATCTTATCAGTCCAGCACACATATCACACAATCTAGCTAGGCTAACTGCAACAAAATATGTTAATATGTTTGCTGTCCATCCTACATACCACAGACGTATCCATCATTAGAAAACAATATCAGTAACACTTTATTTAAAGCTTTCATACATATTGCATTATAAAAGTATTTTTAATGCATTGTTACGTCCCTGCGTGGTTGCGCGTGCCTGTGTATCTCTCTCTCTCTCTCTCTCTCTCTCTCTCTCTCTCTCTCGCGCTCTTAGGTTTGCTCCACCTCCCGTTTGCTGAAGGGCTATCGTTTGCTATCCGTGGCGTGACGCCACTTCCACCGCAGCCAATCGAGTTCCTCGACAGCAGTTAAAAGGACGCTGACGTATAGCGTGGATGCAACTTGTTTCCTGCCGTTTGTTTTGTTGTTGCCTTGTTTTTTTTCTCTTTTCGTTCAGTTTTGTTTTTTTGTTTGACGTGTTACGGAAAGAGTACCCTATCGAGTTCAGAGGACAGTTTATATGTCACGTGACCTACATTACAAACACGTAGGTAACTCGATTTGTATAGAACATCAGGTAAGGAAGTGAATGCCACCCCCTGTATGTTTTGTTTGTGAGGCAGAGTAAGGAAGTTAGGGCGTGTGACGCCGAAGAGTTTTGTCCTTTCTTTTCTTTTGTTTATTAGCTAGGTAAGAGGTTTAACTACGAGTTAGAACGAGTTTTGTTTTGTTACTTTCATTTCTTTGGCTTCACTAATTGCGTCCTCCCATTACTTTTGGTTTATTTATCTTTCTAGTATCTTTTTGAGCTACAAGCCGCCTGTTGTTGTTTTTTTTTTCATCGTTTATATTCATTCCTCATTATTGTTATTATTCTTCTTCTTCTTATTATTATCATTATCTTTTTTTTCTTTTGTATAGTTATTTCATTTATGTATAATAAACTATCTTTTTCCGCTTTATTTTGTTGCCATGTTGTCTTTTGCCACCTTTACCACACCAAATAATGTCATGACTTCAATGTTTACTCTTCTGACCTTGCAATTCATAAGAGTTTGTAACAGCATTAATTATGCACTGCTATATACATTAAAATGCATGTATGATCTCATCAATAAGTGTAACAGCAGTTATAACACATTATCTATTATCAGGCCGATCTGACTGCTTTAATTCCAGCAATTATTCACTCTGAACATAAATATCTTAAATTTTGAGATATTCACCTGAACTGAAAATGTAACTCAATTTCAAACAGAGTTAAAACACAATTGAATCACACAGAATGAACAAAACACTGAATTATAAGCACAACATGAGCAAAAGAGATTCAGTATCATTGACTGAACTACAGAAAGTAGCAACATTTACATTCTGATGTCAAATCTCTTTTTTCCATGTATGATTTCTACAATAAAAGATGAACTAAATATGAACTCAGTGTAGAAATAAATGAAGTAAAGACAAACCTTTAATAAACTGAATAAACTCATAGTGAGACAGAAATGCCGTTCTTTTGAATGAATAACTTAATCACTTTACTTAAAGCCTTTATATGCATTGCAATATAAAAAGTATTTTGAATATTGTTATACACATTATAAAGCATGTATGATCACATGAATAACTGTAACCATAGTTATAACACATTATAATATTATCTATTCATTGTTACACCTCCCAAACATTATAATACACTAAAACACATTATAAAAAACTTTAAGATGTAAAAAGGAATTTGCTAATATTTTAATGCATTTTAACTTTGGTTACAAATATTTATGAAAAGATAAAATATATAATAAAATCTATCTAAATCAATCTAAATAATATATAAAATAATCTACATTAATGATAACATATATGACATTATAACATATGCTATTGATACCTTTATAATGCATTATACATAAAGGCTTCAAGTAAAGTTTTGCCACAATATCTAATAATCATTATTATTAATAAATGTTGTTCTTGTTTCAACTGTAAAACACTTTCTGAAATTAAAATTGTATTTTTTTAAATTAAATAATATGTAATTAAATATACTTACATTTGATCACCAGTTTAGTTCCTCCACCGAAAGTCCACCACAGTGATACAATCTAATGAAACGCTCGTACAAAAACCTCTATTCCACTCGAGTGAACACACACTCCAGCAGAGAGAGAGAAACAACACTTCAACACACTGATATTAGAAGATCCTCAGCTCTTCTCAACACTCACTCATTCAGATTTGACTAAATGCTTTCTGATATAACACTGTTTAAAGAAATATATTTGATGAGCTGTGACCTCTGAGGTGACCTTTGACCTCTTTGATCATGGATGATGTTGTGGAGTTTCTCATAATGATGCTTCTGTTCTTCATATGCAGATCAATCATCATGATTCACAGAAAAACCTGCAGCTTCAAATAAATGAATCAATAATTCTGAACATTTCAGATGCACATTGTTTAATATATAATGACCTGATTATGAGTCCTGATGAACTTCATGCATGTGGAAAATGTGGGAAAAATAGACATCATGAAAATATTTCCCAGAGAGCAACATGTCAACACTGATTCCAAAGACCATAATAGACTTTTTTTATTATGACTCTAAATATAGTAAAACTGATTTATTTAGTTCTTGATTTCTCATTGTTAACATGCTTGTAAAGGTGTAGCACAGAACTGAACTCAGAGAAACTGCTGCGTATGACATATGTTTAAAATGATCTACATTCATGATTCTCCAGACAAAACCTAGTGTCTTATCAGCCTGACACACATAAACAAAAATATTTCATAATAAATAAATATGTGCAATTAATCACTAAATGGTTCAATAACATTATTCTGAAAGTAAAGTCTTCTATGTAGAGAGTTTATGAGTTTGTTATCAGCACAAGCTGTTGTAAATCCTGCCCACTTCTTTGCATTGTCAGCACATGCTTCAGTGCTCTGAGAGTGTTTATAGTGCTGTGAGTTTAACACTTCATGACTGAGAGCAGAACAGAACACACTCTTCATCATCACACAAGACTAAACTACAGCAATGAACACAATCAACATCTTCATCTGGACCATTGCACTGTTTATTCAAGGTTTGTCTAATACAGTTATTATAATGAATATTGTTTCTCTTGAAATGTTAAATATTTTTATCATATACTGTATATCATCATATATATCATTTTCATTTTTGTTTGTGTTTTCTTCCAGAGTGTAGAGGACAGATCACTGTAACTCAGAGTCCATCAATACCAGCAGTTCAACCAGGAGAAGAAGTCAGAATAAACTGTAAAACCAGCAGCAATGTGTGGAGTAATAATTACTTACACTGGTACTCACAGAAACCTGGAGAAGCTCCTAAACTCCTCATATATTGGGCATCAAACCGTTATACTGGAACTCCATCTAGATTCAGTGGCAGTGGATCTGGCAGTGATTTTACTCTGACCATCAGTGGAGTCCAGACTGAAGATACAGGAGATTATTACTGTCAGAGTGCACACAAGATCAGTGGTAGCTGGGTGTTCACACAGTGATAAAGAGTCGTACAAAAACCTCTGTCAGTCAGACGTCACAGTGACTGCACTGATACAGCTGAGAGAAACTGCAGCTGCTGATGGAGGATCACAAACTACACAATATCAATGTTTAGTTCAAAGTTTCTAAAGACCTTAAAAGGTAAATATGAAAAGATTTTCTTTATGCTAAAACACATTAACCCAGTTCGCAGTGATGTAGTGGTGCCTGGAGAAGTGGGTATACTCTTAATTTATGCCCCCAATATATTTAAGTGTCCCAGCAAAGGATGAACGCTCTGTGTTATAAACAGTGACATGTAAGACTAGACTTGCATATTAGTTCACCCCAAAATGGGCCAGTAGTATTTGCACATTATCACTTAACTTTTGCTGCTTGACTTCATGGAGAAAGGATCATTATGAAATTAATATTAGCCACAGAAAAGAGGTGCAGTTTTTGCAAATAATACTGGCCCACAGACTATAGGAAGAGACAACTAAATAATTATGTATTTTGAGTGACTATTCCTTAGTCCATCCAAACATGAAAATTGGACAACTAGTCTCTCACCTTGCAAATAGTCTGTGCCAGTAGATTTTGTGAACTATCTCTTAGATCAGCTGACTTGCAACAGATAGTGTAGGCCAGAGTGTGCCACCATTATAAGTTTACACTATCTGTTGCAAATCAGCTGATCTAAGAGATAGTTCACTCAAAATGCATAATTATTGAGATGTCTCAATTCCTATAGTCTGTGGGCCAGTAAAAATAAACTAATCTCTGACTGAAACACCATGCTTACCTCATCTTGAATATATCATATTAGATTAGTTTATTTTAACATTAAAATATCATCATCATCATCATTCAAAGAATTCAACAATTATTCAAAACTATGGGGCGCTGTTTGTAAAGCGGCTCACACTGAAAATAACAGCAACATTTTGTCACATTTAGTTTCAAACAATGTTTAAAAAATTGGTATGAATTTTTGACGGTCACTTTTTACCACATTTACAACAATATTTGTCAACTTAGAGATATTTTAAATAGTTCTGTCAGGTCCATTAAGTCAAGAACACAGACAATAAAAATAAAGAATTTATATTGAATAGATTGCAAACAGGTTGATGTTCCTGAATTGAAATTTGGCGGTATGGCTCTGTTCAGGGAGTCCTCTGACCTTTCATGAGCACCATGAAATAGCAGAGAGACAGAGGACAGCAGCAGCAGCAGCATTAGGGAACGCTCACACAGTTTAGGACTGTGAGAGCTAAAATATCCCCCCAAACAAAACCACACCTGGCAATCCAGGTGATTTTATTTTAACAATTTATATGCTTAGTAATCTACAAATATACACGGATAATTTGCAATATGTTATAATCAGATGAGTCCCCTGACCATTCATGAATTAGCAGAGTCAGGGGACAGCAGCAGCAGTATGTTCTGATCAGATGAGTCCCCTGACCATCATGAATTAGCAGAAGTCAGAATCAGGGGACAGCACAGTATGAGGAGATAGCAGCCGCATATAGGGACAGCATTATCAGCATGAGGGGATGCAGCAGCAGCATAAGGGCTCTCACATTATTTTGACTAGATGAGCTATCCCCCCAAAACAGAAATTGAGTGTCTCGAACGGTGTCGTCTGAGCCACCCTAATTTAGCAATTATATTATGGTAAAAATTATTAATTAATTATTGAAATGACTATTCAAGACCACAATAGCTAAAACATGCTGTTATCTAGAATTATCTGTCTTTGAACTGTTTTGACAGTCTACAGTGTAAGCGCTATGAAGAGATGACTAAGCCACCTTCTGAGAAACTAGATGAAGGAATTAAACAGCTTTTTACCAGCGTACAGATCAGCAGAAGCGAGCAGCAAGCATGTATGAGCAACTGAATGTGCTTTAAATAGGGCGCCTTGTTTGAGCTTTGGCCATTGAGCAGCGAGGGGAGTTAACGAGCTAATGCAGCTCAGCTGGAGCAGATCAGCTGACGGGACAGTGTTGTTAGCAAACAGCATTAGCAGCGTCTTGACTACCTGGCCTGCCAGAACTGACGCTGACGCTGACGCTCAATTTAAATCTAAATATTAAATGTTACACTTAAATGTTAAATGTTAAATCTAAATGCTAAATCTAAATCTAAATGTTAAATATAAATCTAAATCTAAATGTTAAATCTAAATCTAAATGTTGAATCTAAATCTAAATGTTAAATATAAATCTAAATCTAAATTCTAAATCTAAATCTAAATCTAAATGTTGAATCTAAATGTTTCGGGTGAAACTAAATATTTAACTAATATGCGAATTCAAAATGCCAGTAACCGGAAGTGCCAAAATAAAAGCTTGAGGTGGTCAGTGTGTGTTTATAGCATGGTTTATAGTGTCAAATAACGAATAAAAACATAATAAAATAACGTATAATATAACGATAATAACTACCTAAAATAATAAACACGTTTGGAGAAACTGTAGAGTTTCGTGATGAGAGTGATGACAGAGTGATGACATGACATTCAGTCACAGTGAGCCCCCTCGTGGCTGGCTATTATGGCTACAGGTCATAAGTCCCGCACTTTTCATAAAAGTGACACTAGCCTACTCTTCAAATACAGTTTCTCCAAAAGTGTTTATTATTTTAGGTAGTTATTATCACGATAATCCATGTCCAAGAGTCCATTTCCTCGGATGAGATGGTTTTTATTCGTTATTTGACACTATAAACCATGCTATAAACACACTGACCTCCTCAAGCTTTTATTTTGGCACTTCCGGTTACCGGCATTTTGAATTTGCATATTAGTTAAATATTTAGTTTCACCCGAAACATTTAGATTCAACATTTAGATTTAGATTTAGATTTAGAATTTAGATTTAGATTTAGATTTAACATTTAGATTTAGATTCAACATTTAGATTTAGATTTAGATTTAACATTTAGATTTAGATTTAGATTTAGATTCAACATTTAGATTCAACATTTAGATTTAGATTTAACATTTAGATTTAGATTTAGATTTAACATTTAGATTTAACATTTAGATTTAGATATTTAACATTTAGATTTAACATTTAGATTTAGATTTAGCATTTAGATTTAACATTTAGGTGTAACATTTAATATTTAGATTTAACTATTTAAAATATCTTGTTGACAGTAAAAAAGTTGACAAATATTGTAGTAAATGTGGTAAAAAGTGACCGTCAAAAATTCATACCAGTTTTTTAAACATTGTTTGAAGCTAAATGTGACAAAATGTTGCTGTTATTTTCAGCGTGAGCCGCTTTACAAACGGCGCCCCATACAAAACAATGTTAAAACATAACAATATATATACATATATATATATATATATATATATATATATATATATAACAAAAATATATACATTTTACAACATTTTCATGAAAACCACAATGATATACTCATGCAGGGTTTCTAAACAAGTGCTTATATTTTTGGTTTGAGGGACTTCAGTAGGTAAGTAGCGCAATTTCATAAATATGAAATAACAAATAACTGATTTTGAATTTATAGTCAGTGCAGGTTTGTAAGCCTGTCTACCCATGTACTACAGTATATTGCAGACACACTTGCTCTCTGCAGGGGTTTTCACAGAGAGGCATCATGGTGGCTCTTCAACCAGGTCCTTGTATACTTTCTAGGATCAAACTTTGAAGTAGGGGGTCTGTTGATGTTAATCATCATTCAGTTTGATATGTTTGAGACCAGTGGGACAGCCCTTTTGTCTGTGCTTATATTGTTCATAAGGCTAAAGTTCCTCTCACACTCTGCTGTGCTGACAGGGAATGTTGTCATACAGTTAATGAGCGGCTTCAGGTCATTGGGCTCACTGTTGGGCTCTTCCAGTAGGTCCCGCATCCCATTCAGTGCTTGGTCTGTGCACAAGTTAAATCACTTGCACAGTCGCTTAACTTGTTCTTCACCATGGCAGATGCTGGGGTTTGATGGCCATTAACTCTGATCAAGGATGCTGAGGTCCTTGATGGTCTCATCTTCGAAAGACAAGCGTTGCTCAAGATTGTTGCGACTGCATCATCATGATTGTAGCGTGGGAATGAGTAAAGTGATGAAACCGTCATTTATTCGTTAGAAGTATGTTTACATAACCTCTTCAAACACTGATAACTGCCAATGAAAAGATATTTGTTTACATTTTTTTAGATCAAGCATTGGAATAAGATTTTTATCGGTGGAGAACACCCAACAGAGAGACAAATCCACCAACTACGGTAAGTTTTTTTATTAGTCAATTTTACCCACTGTTTCGAAAACCTACACTGGGATTAATATATAGTATTAAGTATGATTCTCATCATCTAATTAAGACATTTACTGATAGAAAGTCTGAGTAACTTTTTGTCCTTTGGTCTTTCTTCTGAAGTTTTGCACTGAAAGGGGATTCATGTCACCTTCATCAGTCCTTTCTTTAATTCACTGGAAAACATGAAGGGAAAGACCCTCAGACGTGTCATACAGGATAAATGCGGCTGCAGGTACAATTATATGATGGCTTGATTTTGGTGTACCAATTGGCTTTTTTTGTGCTTCCCTTGCTATGACACACATTTTTCTGATGGGATTGCCATGCTTTAAGTGTATGTTCACATTTTTAATCATATAACGTACTCAGTTACTAATGTAACCTCGGTTCTCTCTAGAAGAGGGAACGAGTATTGCGTAAGGTTAGCTTACGCATCGGGAAAGTCTTCTTTCTTCGAGATCTGAAGCCAAAAAATTATCCTTAATTTTGTATACATTGTCAACGCAGTGCAGCAGCCGACAGACCTAGGCAGGCTGTATAAGCGTGCTCATTGGCTGCTCGGCGGCAACTGCTTAAGCCTATCGGTGAGCGCTCTGAACGCGGCAACCAATGAGGGCGCTTCGCGCCCTCCACACCCTTCTAACCGTCAGAATGGGTGTGGCCAGCGTGTATAAATTCAGCGCTCACAGGCTAAAATTCTGGTTTTCGCAGTCTGAAGCGCAAAAGCTCGTGGCGCGACACGGCAGGTTACGCAATACTCGTTCCCTCTTCTAGAGAGAACCGAGGTTACATTAGTAACCGAGTACGTTCTCTTACGAGAGGTCTCTCGTATTGCTTAAGGTTAGCTTACGCATTGGGAACCCTTTGTCAACGCCGTGTGCGCCGAGCATCCAGCCCATGAATTCCAGGGAAACCGGGGAAAACACTCTGCTGGGAAATGTGGCCGGTCAGGGAGACGGGCCAGCGCAGTACAGGCACTTCATGCAGCATATGAAATAGAGCGGCGCGGCCGGTCTATAAACATATAACAGTACAAACAGTAGGGCCGGCAGAGCGAGCCCATACAGTACATAAGCACTCATAAGGGTAGGAGAAAAACGACATAGTCGGTCTCACATGAAGAGAAAAATTCCCGCGCGACAGAGAATAATACGGGCGGCCAGCAGCGCGGGCCAGCACCGACAACAGCGCGTAACGGAAAATAGGAAACAGAGCGGATCGGCCGGTCTGAGTCAAACACTTCACCCTGAGTATAGTACCAGAATAGCGCCAGCATATGAACGTAGTCTGCACACTAGAAATGGGCAGAGCATACACGTCACTTATACTGACACTATTTTTGCCTGTAGGGCAGGAACTTCCAGGTTATAAAACCTCACGAATGTTGACGGGGAGGCCCAGCCCGCCGCCATACAAATATCGTGAATAGAAATTCCGCTGGACCAGGCCCACGACGAGGCCATGCCTCTAGTGGAGTGGGCTCTGATGCCCAGAGGGCACTGCAGGTGTCTGGAGGCATAAGCTGCTGCTATCGTGTCCACTATCCACCTGGACAAGCTCTGCTTCGAGGCGGCGAGACCCTTGGTGCGTCCGCCGAAGGAAACAAAGAGCTGCTCTGAACGCCTGAAAGCGGCGGAGCGCGTGATGTAAACTCTCAGCGCCCGGAAAGGGCATAGGAGGTTATCACTGTCCCCACTATCAGATACTGGCAGAGCCGAGAGGGAAATAACTTATGCCCTAAACGGGGTTCCAATCGCTTTGGGGATGTAACCGTGTCTCGGTCTGAGAATGACTTTCGAGTCATTCGGCCCGAACTCAAGACATGCAGGGCTAACAGATAGCGCGTGCAAATCACCCACTCGTTTGACTGAAGACAGAGCTATCAGAAAAACGGTTTTAAGCGACAGATATTTTAGATCCGCGGATTCAAGCGGTTCAAAGGGAAAAGCCTTTAGGGCCGCTAGGACCAAGGACAGATCCCACGAGGGAACCGAGGGGGGCCGCGGGGGGTTCATCCGTCTAGCTCCTCTGAGGAAGCGGATAATGAGCTCATTCCTTCCCATTGCCCGGCCGCGCGTCGTCTCAGCGAACGCTGCAATAGCGGCCACATACACTTTGAGCATGGAAGGGGATCTGCCCTTTTCCAACAGCTCTTGCAAGAAGGAGAGCACCCGCGGGACCCCGCATGCGCGCGGATCCAAGTTTTTAGTAGCGCACCATCTAGAAAACACCGACCATTTAGACGCGTAGAGCCGTCTCGTAGAGGGGGCTCTCAACTGTGTGATCGTGTTCACGACCCCGTCTGACAGGTCAACGGGTATCCGTTGATCACCCATGCATGCAGCGACCAGCGCTCTGGATGGGGATGCCAGATCGACCCACCGGCTTGGGAGAGGAGATCCTGTCTCACCGGGATCGGCCATGGGGGTGAGTGCGACAGCCTCACTAGCTCTGGGTACCAGGTTTGGTTTTCCCATCGCGGGGCTATAAGCAGCACTGAGTGGTGCGTTTCTCTGATCCTCGAAATGACCTGTGGCAACAGGGAGATCGGAGGAAAAGCGTACAGCGGGAGGCTGGGCCATGTCTGGGACAGCGCGTCCTCGCTCTTCGAATAAAACTTCGGGCATTGAGCATTGTCTTTCGACGGAAAGAGGTCGATTTCCGCTCTGCCGAATAGGCGCCAGAGAAACTGGACTGTCTGGGGGTGCAGAGACCATTCTCCCGGGGGAATGTTGTCCCTGGACAGTCTGTCTGGACCGACATTCAGGTGGCCCGGCACGTGCGCGGCTCTCAGCGAGCGCAGCGAGCGGTAAGCCCACACGAGAAGGCGTTCTGTCAGCCTGCACAGATTCCTGGATCTGACACCGCCCTGTCGGTTCACATAGGATACCACGGCCGTGTTGTCCGAGCGGACTAGCACATGGTGATCCCGTATGAATGGGAGGAAGCGCCTGAGCGCGTTCTCGACCGCCATCATCTCCAAACAGTTTATGTGGAGGCATTTTTCCCGGTCTGACCATAGGCCAAAAGCCGGTTTGCCCTCGAACAGAGCGCCCCAGCCTGAGGTGGAAGCGTCCGTCGAGATAACTTTGCAGTGTGAGATAGCTCCCATTGTCACTCCCCGCTGGTACCAGTCGGCCGCTAACCAGGGCTTCAGAGCTGAAACGCAGCTCTGAGTCACTCTGATGCGAATACCGCCGGAAGCCCATGCTCTGTGAGGCACTCGGGCATTCAGCCAGCGTTGTAGCGGGCGCATTCGTAAAAGACCCAGCCGAAGCGCTGCTGCGGCTGAGGCCATACAACCCAGTAACCTCTGAAATGTTTTGAGAGGTACGGTGCTGCCCGGCCGGAGGGACGCGGCCAGGCGTCGAATGCAGCGCGCGCGCTGTGTCGACAGGCGGGCCGTCATCGCTACAGTGTCCAGATCCAAACCCAGAAAAGAGGTTGATTGACTGGGCACGAGCGAGCTCTTGGTCCAGTTGACCGTAAGCCCCAGGCTGTCCAAATGGCTTAAAAGCACTGTTCTGTGGGCGATGAGTTCGGCCTCTGACTGTGCTAGGATCAGCCAATCGTCCAAGTAGTTCAAAATTCGCATTCCCCGACCCCTCAGGGGAGCGAGAGCCGTGTCCATGCACTTCGTGAATGTGCGAGGTGCCAAAGACAGGCCGAACGGCAGGACGGTGTACTGATATACCTGACCGTCGAAGGCGAATCTCAAGAATGGCCTGTGACGGGGTATTATCTGGATCTGAAAGTATGCGTCTTTTAGATCGAGAGATATAAACCAGTCCCTCGGGCGAATTTGCGCGAGGATTTGTCTGGTTGTGAGCATTTTGAACGGTCTTTTCATAAGAGCCTTGTTCAAACGTCTCAGATCCAGAATCGGTCTGAGAGCTCCGTCCTTCTTGGGAACGAGGAAATAACGGCTGTAAAAGCCCGACTCGCTCATGGAAGGGGAAACCGGTTCTATTGCCCTTTTGCACAGCAGTGTGGCTATTTCTGCTCGAAGTAGATGTGCTACTTCCCCATTCACTCTGGTCTCGATACGCGCTTGAAAGCGCGGAGGGCGGCGAGCGAACTGCAGAGTATAGCCTCGTTTTACTGTGCTCAGCACCCATTCTGACGCGCCTGGAATAGCTTCCCACGCTCTCGCGTGTGCAGCCAGGGGCAGAATGGCCTCCGGGCTCTGATCGCCGCTGATCGCGGGCTCGAGAGCTCGAGACGGAGGGGCGGGCGTGACGCGCGCGCTCTTGGTGCTTAGATACGGCGGGTCGCACACAGCGGTAACTGGCCGTTTTACACACAGCGTCCCGGTGGCTTTTGACGGGGAACATACAGTGTGAAGCACGGCGCTCGAAGGCAGCGTCGGGGGCGAAGTAAGAGAGCGGATGTGTGAGCGCGTGGAAGCGGGCACAGCATCCGTGTTTATAACTTGACCGGTTGTGAGGGGTTGTGTAACAGAGCGGGTAGTGAGTAGGTGTGGGCACAGCGGGGTGGACACGTGACCTACTTTTATCACTCGAGCGGCTTGTGCCAGCTTTATGCGAGTGGGCTCTGTGAGAGACACGGGGTTTACAGTGCTTGTGTGCAGAGGTGAACACAGATAAGTGGGCACATTTTCTGCATTTGAAACACTTACAGCGCGAGGCGCGCGACCAGGCATAATACTCTCTTTGAGATTTCTCTGAGTCGCCGTGAAAACGGCGGTTGTGTGCAGGCGAGAGGGTGAGTTCACCGGCTCGTTGGCTGCGAAATGAGTGTCTGCAGTAACCGTAGCAACGGGGACTGACAGAACGTGAAGCTTTGACGACGGTCCGGCCGCGGCGGGACCCAGTCGTCGCTTTTCTCCTCGGGCTAGGAGGATTTTGGAGGCTCAGGCTTCACCGCGATCCTCTGCCGGGGTCCCCGGGGAGGCGGCGGTCTGACGCGGCTGGTCGAGCGAGAGCGAGGGCGGCCGCCCTGTCGTCGCTGCGAGGACGGAGGTCGAGCTGGGCGCTGGGCAGAGCTATGTGCAGGCTGGTCCGAAGGACGGCGTGCAGCAGGTCTGGAGCGTCGAGGCAGAAACAAATTCATTGCCTGTGTAGTTTTTTGAACCTCCGAAAAACGGTCGACGATCCCGCTAACCGCTGGGCCGAACAGGCCGGTGGGGGAGAGGGGGGCGTTGAGAAACACCGCGCGCTCAGACTCCCTCATGTCCACGAGCGTGAGCCAGAGATGCCTCTCTGTAACTGACAGAGAGGCCATGCACCTTCCAATGGCCTGGGCAGCGGATTTCGTGGCGCGAAGGGAAAGGTCCGTCGCGCTCCTCAAATCCGTGATGGAAGCAGGCTCCGAGCGCTTCTCGTCCAGATCACGGAGGAGGTTAGCCTGGAGAATCTGCAGTACTGCCATAGAGTGGAGTGCTGATGCGGCCTGCCCCGCGGCGGCGAAAGCGCGGCCGACGAGGGCTGAAGTGGTCCTGCATGCTTTGGACGGGAGGGCAGCCTTTGAGCGCCAACGAGAGGGCGGGCAAAGGTGCGCTGCGACCGCCTCCTCCACAGGGGGGATGGAATTATACCCCTTCTCAGCGGCGCCGTCAACCTGTGAGAGCGTCGATGAGGCGTGTGAAGACACTCTCGCGGAGAATGGAGCAGTCCACGATTTAGAGAGCTCGCTGTGAAGCTCAGGCAGGAAGGGTGCTTTTCTGGTGAAGGAAGCAGCCGTCGAGTCTGTTCGGGGCTGGCTCTTCCGGGGAAGACCAGTCAAGGCCCAGCTGTTCGACAGCACGCGTGAGGAGGCGTAAAAGTTCCGCGTCCTCGCCCGCTCGAGATCGGCCTGAATCCTGGACTGAAGAGGAGGCGGTAGACCATTCCTCGCTGTCAGAGGCCAGGAGAGAACAGGTATCCGCGGCGCGTTCACCAAGCTCATCCGCCTCATCCCCTGAAGCGGCGGCGGCCGGCGGCTGCGCGGCCGTGAGGGGGGGCGGGGAAGGCGAAGGAGAAGCTCGAGGGAAAGGCTCCGGCGAGCTTCTGTACGCCTGGTTGGTCTCCGGTGGTCGCTGTGAGCGGCGCTTTTTCTTGCGCGGCCCAGCAGGGACGGACGGGGAGACATGTAGGTCGAAAACTCCAAGCCGAGCCCGCAGGGTCGACATTGGAAGTTCCTCGCACTCGGGGCAGCCGCCCGTAGAGAGTGCGGTGGCGGCGTGATCGCGGCCCAGGCAGAGAGCGCAGATGAGATGGCGGTCTCCGTCGCTGAGCGGGGCGCGGCACGAGCCGCATGAAAAACGGGGCATTTTTAGAAAAACGCCCCGCGCTCTTTTAGAAGGAGAGGGTGTGATGCAGTAGGCAAACACACAGCAGTGAAAAAGGATATGACGCCGGATAGCGTAGCAGGCACGGAAGGCTGAAGGCGGCGAAGGCGGCCGGCTTCTTCAGGCGCTGTCCTAGGCTTGCTGGTCGCTGGTTTCAACGGCGGCGGCTTCTCCAGATCCAGCGATGCGAAGTGCTTCGCTGAAGACAAGAAAATCAGAATTTTAGCCTGTGAGCGCTGAATTTATACACGCTGGCCACACCCATTCTGACGGTTAGAAGGGTGTGGAGGGCGCGAAGCGCCCTCATTGGTTGCCGCGTTCAGAGCGCTCACCGATAGGCTTAAGTAGCTGCCACCGAGCAGCCAATGAGCACGCTTATACAGCCTGCCTAGGTCTGTCGGCTGCTGCACTGCGTTGACAATGTATACAAAATTAAGGATAATTTTTTGGCTTCAGATCTCGAAGAAAGAAGACTTTCCCGATGCGTAAGCTAACCTTACGCAATACGAGAGACCTCTCGTAAGAGAACTAACAGTCTCAAATGACATTACTCTGTTCATGTTGTGTGAATGTGTTATAATGGCAAACGTTTGTCAAATTTAAATCAATTTTAAGATTGTTTAAAGGAATGGTGAAAAAAAAAAAAAGAAATCCTGCTTTAAGGACTTTTCAGTGAATCATTTCTTCGTTCCCCCTCCAGATTCTCCAAGGATCCGGCTGATTACTGGCAGTTTGGTGGAGGGTTTTTCTTTCGCTGCTACATGCTCCATCACTTCTGGTACGGATTCATTGACCTTTTGTGATATGTTTTGATATTTACTTAATTTAATAAAAATGTACTTAATTTTATTGAATAAGTAATAATAATAATAATAATAATAATATTTTTTCTCATTGATATAGCACTTTTTCTGAGACCTCAAAGCGCTTTACATAGAAGGGGGGAATCTCCTCAACCTCCACCAATGTGCAGCATCTACCTGGATGATGCGACGGCAGCCATATTGCACCAGAACACCCACCACACACCAGCTTACTGGTGGAGAGGAGACAGTGATGAAGCCAATCAGTATATGGGGATGATTAGGAGGCCATGATGGACAGAGGCCAAGGGGCAAATTTGGCCAGGATGCCGGGGTTACACCCCTACTCTTTATCGAAGGGCATCCTGGGATTTTTAATGACCACAGAGAGTCAGGACCTCGGTTTAACGTCTCATCCGAAGGACGGTGCTCTTTTGGCATTATAGTGTCCCCGTCACTATACTGGGGCGTTAGGACCCACACAGACCACAGGGTGAGCGCCCCCTGCTGGCCTCACTAACACCTCTTCCAGCAGCAACCTGTTTTTTCTCAGGAGGTCTCCCATCCAGGTACTGACCAGACTCAGCCCTGCTTAGCTTCAGTGGGCAACCAGTCTTGGGCTACAGGGTGATATGGCTGCTGGCTATGTATAGTTGTATGTAAGTACATTGTATAGTTAGTATTCTGAATTAAAACAGTGTAATGTTTCTCCACAAATATTAACAGATATATACGGAGCCCCAAGGGGTCAGGCAAAAACTGTTGAAACAATATAAACCTGCATTGGAAGATATAAGCTAAAGAACAACAGACCACAACCCTCTCAGCTCAACACCACCATTTGTTGATTTCTTCGTCTGTTTTAAAGATGAAATCATGACCTTATGATGATAGTAACCGTAACTGACACATGAAGTAATATTAAAATAACTCATCTGAATACATCAAATATGTGTTTTAGAGTGGATAGTGTTGTATACTTTGTTTTCTACCCGACTGTAATTGAACTGTAAAGTGAAAATCTTGTACATGACTTATTTTGTATTCAGTTTTCAGGGTTTTTGCTTTTATTTATTCAGGATAGTGCAGACAGCGGACGAGAAGTGAAGAGGGAGCGAGAGGAAGGCTGGGACTCTGTCGAGCACTGAACAAGGCTTCGCATTTTATTGAGAATTTAAAAACTTTTTTTACTGTTCATTTTAAATATTAAATGTTGTATTTAATTTAAGGTTTACTGTAATTGAACAAAAACTGTCTTTAAATATTCCACTTAGATTTCTACTTCTACAGGTTTTTAACATTACATCGAAAACATAATTTTCGCTGCAAGTTAAAGTTTGAGATGTTTTTCATCTGTTTTAGAAAGTATTTTTAGACTTTTTTTGTTTTGTTTCCCAAAATAAAACTTGTTTTACAATCTTGAGCATGTGTTAACTCTTTATTAAATGTGTTTGTAATTAAGCCATTGCTGCCAGTCATTTGACAGTTAACAGTTTTTTAGTGTACAGTATGTACAGTTAATCACAAACTCAGTCAGCATTGCCATGACTCATGTTCCAACTGCAAACTAGTTTGTAATTGAATGTACAATTGTATTCTTCCATGATGAAAGGTAAGACAGTGAAACAATTTACGTCACAATATCAACGTTGATTCTATTTGCAAAATCGAAACATAATTCAACATTGATTAAACCTTGGTCCCTGACGTTGATTAACCGGTGAATCAACGTTGAAATGCCGGCTAAGAGGCTTGGTGTATACTGTGGGATTGCGGGGGCTCATCATCTGCAAAACCCACAGTATATGATGAGCCACTCAGTAACAGGACATAGTTAAGATGTTGCACAATAATCCATAGAATATTGCTTTTGGGTATTAAATAATTCAAATGGTCATTTAGACCAAACCGAAAAATACCTTTGAGAGCAGCATTGAAGTCCACAGTTCACAGAATTCCTCCACATACGTCTCCACGGGACGATCCCCCTGGCGTAGATGCAGGAGGGCCACTGCTGGGTTCATAGGAGAAGGCCAAGTATTCTTTAAGGATCCACTGCAGGCAAGCTGGTAGAACCCAAGTGCAGTTTAATTAACATAAACTAAATACAATGACATGGGGGCTCGACACAGGGGCTCGACACAGTGACTTGATGTCTTCTTTCTTCTATCTTTCGGTCTTCTCGTTCCCGTCTGTCCTCCCGCTCTTGTCTTTCTCTTTCTCTACGTTCCTCATCCTCCATTTCCCGCCATTGTCTCTCCTCCCTCTCTGTTGCTTCTCGCTCTCTCCCGGATCAGATCCTCAAACTTGTGTCTTCTTTCTCTCGCTGGCTCTGGTCTCACTGAGGATGAAGAGCCCACAGCAACATCGGGCCGGATGAGGCAATAAGGGCCGGTGGAGTGATGGAGGGTCTCGTCCACTTCCAGGACTCTGCTGTGGCTCCTCATCCTCAGTGCTCACAATACATCACTCATTTTAATCACTCCATTTACATAGTCATAATCTGTTGCATTAGTAGTGACAAAATCATTATACTTTATATTTCTGTTTAAGGTTTTCCCTTATTTATTTATTTTATAAATGTGGGCTACTTTGCCTTGCAGGCTCTGCTCCACCACAAAAGCTCTGCAACAAGCGATCAGAAATCAAGAATCAAAAACTGAAAATGAAAATGAACTGGAAGACAATACATATATTTTTTAATAATTATTTTCTATAGTATACTTTCTCAAAACCTTTTGAGGCTGTGTGTGTTCATTGGTCCCTGTAACATCCAAACAAGATTTAATGTTAGATCTGTCATTTATGTGATCAAAAGGCTACTAAATCATAGACAAATAAAATCTAAAAATGATCTTCAGTTATGTAAATCTTTATGTAAATTAGTAAAATAAGCATTTATGTGTGTAATGTAAGTGTTGACAAAAACTTAGGCCAAATGGATGACATTATAGCACACATTCAACACACACACGGCTATCTGATGTGTTTTCATCTGGAAGATGTATTTTTAAGAGTTTCATCTGCCGTACTGTACGTCTGTCAAATGTCCCCTGTCAAATATTAAACACACATTTAGGAAACGTCTCTGTTGCATTTGGTTACGAGTGAATCTGCACTTTTTTTTAAACAAACGTTTATCAGATGTTTGTACACAGTTAAAACAATGTTGTCAAGAAAATTATGTTTAACAAATCTTGAGAAGTGTGTGTGCTTAATGAAGCACGACTGGTAGCTATATGAAAATTCACCGTTTTACAGCAACTTAATATAATTAATATATCAATATTTAATATTAATCTCTTCAAATCAATAGTTTCCTCGTCAGTTGTTAAATAAATGCAATGTAAATATTAATAATGACTGAATCAATAATATGTGTGATTCTGTCAATAGACTCGAGACTCGAATAGAAATGTGTGTATAATAGCTTAGCATTTCTCAACATGAGGAAGTTGTTTGATAATGTGTTTGTGACTGATCTACAGTCTTCAGGATAATGATTTAAATAGCGAGAGTCACTTTGCATTGTCAGCACATGCTTCAGTGCTCTGAGAGTGTTTATAGTGCTGTGAGTTTAACACTTCATGACTGAGAGCAGAACACAATCTTCATCATCACACAAGACTAAACTACAGCAATGAACACAATCAACATCTTCATCTGGACTCTCACACTGTTTGCTCAAGGTTTGTACAGTTTTTATAATGATTAATTATCTTAAAATGTTAAATAAATATATATATGTTTATCATATAATTTATATCATATATAATTTTCATTTTCATTTGTGTTTTCTTTTTAGAGTGTAGAGGACAGATCACTGTAACTCAGAGTCAAACAATAACAGTTCGACCAGGAGAAGAAGTCAGAATAAACTGTAAAACCAGCAGTGATGTGTATTATGTGTGGACTGGTTATCATTCCTTAGCCTGGTACTCACAGAAACCTGGAGAAGCTCCTAAACTCCTCATATATGGAGCAACAACCCGTAATACTGGAACTCCATCTAGATTCAGTGGCAGTGGATCTTACAGTGATTTTACTCTGACCATCAGTGGAGTCCAGACTGAAGATACAGGAGATTATTACTGTCAGAGTGTATACTGTCCTAGTAGCTGTGTGTTCACACAGTGATAAAGAGTCGTACAAAAACCTCTGTCAGTCAGACGTCACAGTGACTGCACTGATACAGCTGAGAGAAACTGCAGCTGCTGATGGAGGATCACAAACTACACAATATCAAACCTTTCACAGACTTTATTCATTATTATGAAGTACTAAGTAAACATATAATCTTATATCTCTTACTAAACTGGACTAAAATGTGTAGAAAATGTTAGTGGTGCTTGTTCTTGTAAAATCACTACAATGTAATAATTGCACTTCCATGCTTCGCCACTAGAGGACACATCTTTATATTACTGAGTTTCCTCTCGATACTTTACTCGTACTGCATTGCTAGACGCTGTTCTGGGGAAAATGTTGTAGCAAGCAACAAGCAACAAAGTGAGATGCAGCTGTTCATCTGACCTGCAATGGTCGAACTTCAGGTCTTATACCTTTTCTTATCAGTAGCCAATCAGCTATCTTTCTCTTTTTGCTCCGCCTCGAGATCTCACTACCATTAGAATCATCTTTCCCGGAGATATCTTTTTATTGGTGGAAAAATCTTTGGCCACACCCATTTTTAAAAAATATCTCATGTAACATGACTCTCTGCACCTGCAGTGTCCTAGTGCCATCCATCATTTTTAATTAACGTTTTTAGTACCATCTTATCAACTACCTATACACATCTTCTCTCTTAGCTTGTTAGGTACTTTTCCATCCTCACAGACCCCTTGACCTAATTTAACCTGATTTATCCTGATTTAACCTGGTTTCTGACTGAGACACAGCAATACAGACTTTTACACGAGGCAAAGGAAAATCTCCAACACATACTCCTTTTTCTCCGAATTCTGAAGCCTTTTTAATCACACAGTGAAACTGCACGGCCATTGGTTCGTGCAGAGTAATAAAACGAACCAATGGCGAGGCAGCAGAGGCAACGTTTAATGTTGGGAAACATGGCTATAGGCCCTACAAAAGAACATGGTAGGCCTACCATTTTCTGTGGTATATTGCTTAATGATTTTTACGTGGGTTTCACATGAAGTAACAGGTTTACATGGGGTGTGGATTTAACATAGATTGTTGATGGGTTGGAGGGGGGTAATTAGCTCCTGAGAAATGTATATATGATATATGATCATCATGTTTTAGGTGTAATATATGATCCTGTCAATCAAACTGAACAGACTGCATTCAGTCACTTCTGCTGTCTGGACGTGATGCTTTCCATTTGAGACACAGAAACTTTTACATTCTTACACAATTACTGTCACAACGGCTGATTCTTGAGTTGTGATCATGTATTATATTTTTAATAACATTTTCATATACAGTATATTTACACCATCACCTATAAATGTAATGATTATGTAACAATTAGTGTCAGAACGGCTGATTCTTGATCTTTTTTATTATAAACCACAGATTTGAGCTTTAAACAACTACATTCTTGCCTGAAAAACTCTTAAAACTAAATTTCGTGACACAATAACAGTAGTATTATATTTCAACTGTATATAAAAAAATGGCACTTCTTATGTTGTCATTCCCCTTGTTGCTACTCTGTCAACCAATCAACGTTCTGCAGTGAGTCTAGCTCCACCCTCTAGTACCGTACCACTGTGCTAGGAACCCCAACGGAAGGGTACCGAAAAAGTGGTACGGTATGATTTGGCATTTTGGTACCATTCACAACTTTTGACAGTGGAAACGGAAATAATTGCGTACCGTACCGCTCAGTGGAAACAAACCATAACTTTAAACAGAACGAGTACTTCTTTCTTGAAGTGCACATTGTAGATCATAACAGAAATTAGCACAGCCAAAACTGATGAATGATTGAAACCTCTTCCAGCAGCGGTCGGGACGAGTAGAGCGCAGTCTGGACGGTTTAGAAGTTGCAGATGTCCTGATCAGGCCAGTGTGCACATGATGATGGACAGGAGTCATAGTCCCATACTCCATTTCAATGAAGTCATTCAACTGTGCTCTCAGAGTTACAGTTATATTCATAAAGAGCCTTCGAGTCCCACCAGGTGTAATCCACGTTTAGAGAGTTGGGTCACTCTCACACTCTTTACTGTAGATACAACTGTATATTTATGCCACTTTGACACACTGATCACTCGAATATACAGCTACAAATTATCTCACTAAAAACCCATCAGTCATGAATGATCACGTCTGATTGCTGATCTCTGATTGGCTGAATCAGATCTGCAGTGGGCCGGTGTATTTACACATCATGATGACTGATTTTATGGACTACATGCACACTTGAGTTTTGTTTATTAACCAATTAGTCTATAAAATGTAGGTGTTTGAAAACCGCCAAACCAATTTTTACCAGCACAATCAAACTCAAAACTGCCCAAATCTGGCAGCACTGGCTTCATGTCATCACTGTTTCCAAATGTCACTGGTTCGTCACTAGGGGGCGATGATCTCTGTGAACCCATGAACCACTGTCTATTTCATTTTACCTGATCTCAGATCAGTTTTTTATATATTAATGTTTATTGACACATTTTTATAATAAAAAAGGAGTTGTAGTTAAAAGTGTCTAATTGGTCTGATTACCAAGCTCTCCATAAAACAAACAAAACAAACCCTTCAATTTAATAAACTAACACATATTATAAAGACATTTCATATTTACTGGTATTAGATGATTTGGTAATTGTATTGAATAGATTAGACTTTAAATAAAAACATTTGCATTTGGTGTGTAAAAGGTGTTTTTATGCTGAGTTTCCGCTGTTCTGACCAGCGTGTGGCGTTTCCAGAGCTTCAATACAGTGAATCATTATGCAAATCAATCGGTTCAATGGTTTCTAAAAGCTTTGTTTCTCCATCACTAGAGCAACATGATTCTGGTTCACTCTTGAGTTGATAACAGCAGGCCAGAGAGCAAACTTTGCCTGGCCCACCTCCACTTCTGGCTGGGTCCCCGGCCCAAAACTGGCCCAACACACTGAACATGGACACACAGAGCTTCCTCTGGCCCAGATGTGGCCCACACCCTGTAAAGTGACTCTTATTGACTGATATGGCCCAGGTCTGACCCAGGCACTGTAAGACAGATCTGGCTGAGAGTCGGCTGGGCAGAAACTGGCAGTGAAACACACATTCAACCAAGGGTTTTTATTATAAAATTAACAAATACACTTTAATATAAACATGTATGAACAATGAACAAATACACTATGATATTAACATTTATTAACGACACACCGATTCTTGATTTGTGATCATGTATTAGTAATTATCTTTATAACGTTTTCATATATATTTACACCACTGTCTATAAATTTAATGATTATGTAACAATAAGTGTCAGAACGGCTGATTCTTGATCTTGACCTTTTTTATGATATTTTTATATAATAAAGTTTTTAATCTCCTATAAATGATCAGTTTGTCTGCGCTGCTTCACTAAAGCAGAAGTGAAAGTGTTCCAGTCCAGATCATGTAACCAATCAAAGAGTGAGACTGAAAACCCCATTTGCATTGTCAGGGTGGAGTGATTGTGATCCTCTCAGAATAGAGCAGCTCTGTCTCCAGAGACCATGTTCAAACCCCAAGAGCTTTATTTGACATTTACTGAGTTGTAAATCACTATAGCTGCAGCACTAGACTCATGTGAATCCTGCCTGACACAGGACACTCAGATACGGCTCATCTTCAGGCAGGGCCGTTTCAAGATATTTGGGGGCCCTAGGCAAAAGAGTGAAGTGAGGTCCCAAGTCCTCCTTCAGGAAAATTTGTAAAATTCAGATGGGGTTTCTTGTATTCTGGTGCATTTTAAGAGTCATGAATTATCAATTGGCACAGACAGAAATTTAAGCAAAGCACCTAATAAAGCAAAAAAAAAAAAAAAAAACATTTGGTGAATAGCCATACATTTATTGTTATTCTCATAGCATATCATGAAAGTGAAGTGTTAAGGATTCGATATTTACTTTACAGGAAAAGAACTTGAATAGAAGTACAAACGCAAAAGAAAAAGGGCTTTTTTCTCCAGATGGAATAGAAACACCACCAACGGAAATTGATTGCCTGCGTACATCTAAAATGTAACCGGACTTGATGGATTATTTTGTTTGGACCTAACTGCATTGGAGTCATAAGACCAGCTCTATTTGTTTGGAATTGACAAAGTTTTTACCGTGACCGCAGCCGCGGGCAGACACAGCCGTCAAGAGAACACTTCTCTAGCTTTTGCCTTTATAAGTTACATGGCAAAAAATCTCATGCGATCGTAATCTGGGCTCATGCTTCAAGAGGATTTAGTTTTCGAACGCTGTAACGTTAGCTACAACAGTGAAGTGTCGAGAAGTTGTCTAGTGTGTATTTTATGCTTAAATTCTGCAAACAGAACAAAGTTGTGTATGACTATTAGTTGAACTTTTCACCCTTTAACAACGCTCACATCTACCGTTGTGTTTGGTCACTGATGTCAAGGTTTATGTTCGCAGAGATGTGAAAACACGTCAGACTGCTTGGAGATAATAATGGTTTACTTGCCGCTGTGTCTTTGGCGTTTTTCCTCTTCTTCTTTCTTTCTCTGTGTTTTGGAAAATCGTGAAGGGTATGAACGCTTCATGATGACATTTTTAAATTTAAATGCCCGCGTAGCGCTGAGTGTTTCTCTTCCACTGACAGCTAGTGGGGGACCTGATGGGGGGTGCACGACGGTGGATGTCACTTCAACATTACAGTGATTAGGGCACTCATAGGGCCCTATCTTGCACCCAGCGCAATTGACTTTGTACAGCAACGCATGTATCATTCCTATTTTGCACCCGCGCAAAGCGCGTTTTTCCCTCCACAGAAGCACGTCGCTAAACTAGGGAATGAACTTGCGCTCCCTGGGCGGTTCAGCGCAAAAAAGGAGGCGTGTTCCGGCGCAAACGTTCCTTCATGCTATTTTGCAGGTTTAGAAAACAATTGCGCCACTAACCAGGAAAAAATAGTTTAAAGTCAGTGGCGCGTTGCGCATGTTATTCACATGCTATTTTAAGGGCGCATGCTTGGCCATAATCAATGTAGCATGTGCACAACGCGCATACACTTTGATTCTCTCATCTACACAGAAGCAGCAGTTCTCATTTTTGCAAATCATACATTATTACGATAGATAGATAGATAGATAGATAGATAGATAGATAGAGAATTTATTATAAAAGCATACATCTAGCTTACACATTTACCCAAATTATCATACGCCTTTTTAACCGAAGTTAATTTGGGTGTGTTTCTCCATCCCCAAGGTCCCTGACGAGAGCGTTGCTCTCCTCGGCTGTGAACCGCTCCTGGCGCGCGTCTGGCAAATCCGCCGTTATAATAGGAATCCGCTTTAGAACAAGCGCGCCTGCTCTTAAAGGGAATGTGAGATGTTGCTCTGATTGGTTTATTTCACGTTACGCCCAAACCACACCTATGAATAATGAAGCTCTTCAGACCAACCCATTTCAGATTTGCGCCTGGCGCAAGAGTCATTTATCCCGCTGGGAAAATAGCAACAGCGCCAAGACCTGCCCACAAAGTTACTTGCGCTTTGACACTTTTTTTTCATTCATTCATTCATTTCTCTTTTATTCCTTTCATGAAAATGCATTATTTGTACAAGGCACATACAATTCATTTCAGTTTTCCTTTACATTTCCATGATCAGAAAGGAGCAGATGGAATAATAATATTCTTATATTTATCTGCCCCCTTTATAAACATAAATAGTAGATGGCATTAGCATTGTTCCCTCCACCATCACCCAAAATTTATTAACTTAAATAGTAGATGACATTAGCATCACCCAAAATATATTAACATAAATAGTAGATGGCATTAGCATTGTTCCCTCCACCATCACCCAAACTCCAACATATCTGATATTTATTTAAACATTTTACAATGATCACATACAAACAAAATCAAAATTCAGTTTGATATAATTCAAGTTGGGTTTTTTTATAACTCCTTTTAAATTCCAAAATATTTTTGCAACTTTTTAAATCTTTCCTTAGAGAATTCCATGCTTTTACTCCAGCAACAGACAAACACATTTGTTTCAGGTTTGTTCGTGCTATTGGATGTTTAAAGTCATACGGCCGTCTGTGATTTCCATCTTCAGAAGTAAAAACAAATAACTTTTGTAAGTCATGTGGAAGAGCTTTGCTTCTAGCTTTGAACATTACTAATAAAGTTTGTAATTCTACAATGTCTTTAAGTTTTAATAATCCTGACCTAATAAAGAGTGGATTTGTGTGGTCTCTATATCCTACTTTGAAAATAATGCGAATGGCTCTTTTCTGTAAAATAAATAAAGGCATAATGTTACTATGATATGTATTTCCCCATATTTCTACACAATAGTTTAAATAAGGCAAAATCATTGAACAATATAACATTTTCATTGTATTATATGGTAAACTGTATTTAACCTTATTCAAAATAAATAGGCTTTTTGCCATCTTATTTTTTACATGCAATATATGACTTTTCCACGTCAATTTCTCATCTAAGGTGACTCCTAGAAATCTGATTTCAGACACCTTCTCAATATTTACATTGTTTATGGATAAGCTGACTTCCTCCTTTCTTTTATTGCTGAATATCATAAACTTTGTCTTATTCAAATTTAAAGATAATTTATTTACATCAAACCACAATTTTAGTTTAACCATTTCATCTTCAATATTATTAGCTAAGGTTTTCAAGTCATTTCCTGAACTGTATAAATTTGTATCGTCTGCAAATAATACATAGTGTAACATTTTTGAAACCTCACAAATCTCATTTATATATAAAATAAAAAGTTTGGGTCCTAAAATTGAGCCTTGTGGAAGTCCACATTTAATATTCATACATTCTGACCTATAACCTATAACCTATAATTAACCGTCAAACTCAACATATTGTTGTCGTTGTTGTAAATAGCTGGTTAACCAGTCCAGTACAACTCCTCTAATTCCATAAGTATATAATTTAGAAATGAGAATTTGATGATCTATAGTGTCAAATGCCTTCTATAAATCAATGAACACTCCTATTGTATATTTATTTCTATCTATTGCGGTTGTAATGTCTTCAGTAATTTTCATGATAGCCAAGCTTGTAGACCTATTTGACCTAAATCCATACTGATTTTCATTTAATAATTCATGTTTTTCAATAAAGTTGTCTAATTTATTAACAAAGAGTTTTTCAAACACTTTAGAAAATTGAGGTAGGAGAGATACTGGTCTATAGTTATTAAAAATATGTTTATCTCCAGTTTTAAAAAAAGGTATTACCTTAGCTGTTTTCATACTATCTGGAAAAACTCCTTCTGTAAAAGAATAATTAATTATATAATATAATGGTTTAATAATGCAATCAATTGTGTTTTTTATTATTTTCATGTCAATACCATCACTATCCGTTGAGGTCTTGTTTTTTAGCTTATAAACCACAGATAATATTTCATTTTCAGTCACCTCACCTAGATACATTGACTGCATAATCCTATTTTCCCTTTTCCAGACTCCCCCTAGCTGATCACTAGATATTGGTATTTCATTTGCTAAGCTAGGTCCTACATTTATAAAGAATTGATTTAGTTCATGAACCATTTCATCTTTATTTTCAATCACCCTATTGTCCTTTTCAAAATATTTAGGTAATTCCGTTCGTCCAGTCTTATTCCCAATTACATTGTTCAGAATATTCCATGTAGCCTTTATGTTATTTTTATTTTCATGCAACATTCTATTATAATAATCCTTTTTTGCTTGTCTCAATATATTAGTCAACTTATTTTTGTATTTCTTATAGCGTTTTTCTGCATTCTCTGTTCTTGATTTAATAAACTCCTTATAAAGTCTGTTTTTCTTTTTAGAGGCATTTTTTAATCCGTTTGTTATCCAAGGTTTACTATTTTGCCTTTGTTTGGATCTGCATAGAATCTCAGGACAATGCTTATTATACAGAGTAAGATAACATTTAAGAAAAGAATTATAAGCATTGTTTACATCATCTATGTACACCTCTTTCCACTCTTGTTTGAATAAATCATTCCTAAACTTATTAATATGATCAGCACTCCTTTTTCTTTTGTATATTTGATGGTATACTGTTTTTTTAGACAATTTATAGTCCAATATTGCAAATATAGGCAGATGGTCGCTTATATCATTTATTACCAACCCACTAGTAATATGATTCTCCAAAACATTTGTAAAAATATTGTCTATTAAAGATTGAAAGATCACACACACACACACACACACACACACACACACACACACACACACACACACACACACACACACACACACACACACTCAGTTTCAGTATTGAGTTGTAAATCAGTACAGCTGCAGCACTAGACTCATGTGAATCCTGCCTGACACAGGACACTCAGATACGGCTCATCTTCAGGAGAGAAACATCAGCACTCAGAGCTCTTGTGGAACGAGACCTCATGAGGAGCTCCATCATGTGTTACTCTGCAGACGTACAGCTCTCCCTCTTCCCAGCGTGCTTTGCTGAGGGTCAGGACGCTACTGCGGCTGTAGCGGCCGTCCTGCTGGCTCTCTGCGCTGGTCAGAACCCCCTCGGTGACCTCTGACCCGTCCAGTGTCCAGCTCACCAGCGCCCCCTGTGGAGAGTAAGAGCTGAGCAGGCAGAGCAGTGCGGCTGAGTCTCCAGAGATCTGCAGAGAAGAGGGCGGCAGCAGAGACACTGAGGGCTTCACTGTGGGACCAGCTGCAGGAGACAAACACAACACATTCACACACACACACACACACACAACACACTGCACTGCACATTCACAGCATAGGAATAATGCTGCTCTAGTTTTAGATTAAATAATTATAAAACAATACCAGTAACACTTTATTTAAAGCTTTCATACATATTGCATTATAAAAGTATTTTTAATGCATTAATTATGCACTGCTATATACATTAAAATGCATGTATGATCTAATCAATAAGTGTAACAGCAGTTATAACACATTATCTATTCATTTCAAACAGAGTTAAAACACAATTGAATCACACAGAATGAACAAAACACTGAATTATAAGCACAACATGAGCAAAAGAGATTCAGTATCATTGACTGAACTACAGAAAGTAGCAACATTTACATTCTGATGTCAAATCTCTTTTTTCATGTATGATTTCTACAATATGAACTCAGTGTAGAAATAAATGAAGGAAAAACAAACCTTTAATAAACTGAATAAAATCATAGTGAGACACAGTGTGGAAATATGTTTAGAATTCCTTTTTTTGTTAAAAGAAATAATGCCATTCTTATAACAATATAATTGTTTGAAATGATTATACAACAATATCAGTAACACTAGCCTTCATACATATTGCATTATACAAGTCTTTTAATTCATTTTGCAGTGTTATACACATTATAATCTGCATTATGATCTCATGAATAACTGTAACCGCAGTTATAACACATTATAATATTATCTATTCATTGTTACACCTTGAGAAATTATAATACACTAAAACTCATGACAAACAACCAAATTTAGATGTAACAAGGAATTTGCAAATATTATTATGCATTTTAACTTTGGTTACAGTTATTTATGAAAATATATAAAAATGAAAATATATAAGGCATTATAATCTTCATTATTGATACCTTTATAATGCATTATACATAAAGGCTTTAAGTAAAGTTTTCACCACAATATCTAATAATCATTATTATTAATAAATGTTGTTCTCGTTTCCACTGTAAAACACTTTCTGAAATCTAAATGGTATTTTTTATTAGGTGATTAAATAGACAGACTTACCGATCACCAGTTTAGTTCCTCCACCGAATGTGTACCACAGTGATACAATCTAATGAAACGCTCGTACAAAAACCTCTATTCCACTCGAGTGACCACACACTCCAGCAGAGAGAGAGAAACAACACTTCAACACACTGATATTAGAAGATCCTCAGCTCTTCTCAACACTCACTCATTCAGATTTGACTAAATGCTTTCTGATATAACACTGTTTACAGAAATATATTTGATGAGCTGTGACCTCTGAGGTGACCTTTGACCTCTTTGATCATGGATGATGTTGTGGAGTTTCTCATAATGATGCTTCTGTTCTTCATATGCAGATCAATCATCATGATTCACAGAAAAACCTGCAGCTTCAGACTTCAATCTTCAGTGAAAATCTCTTCAAATAATGAGTTTATTGAATATTAGAGCCAAAGTCAATAGAAAGTGTCAACAATGAAAATATAAAAGGTATTTTGCATGTTCTACACAGTCAAGCATGTTTTCATATTCAAGGTCTGTTCTAAAAGTATCTGGACTGGTTATGAATCTCCACACAAGATCATGAAACGTGAACAAGCTCTAATATGTCTCCATCTTTAACAGCCTGTTTCTTCTCCATTTGATGATTTCAGACACACATGAGGCTTCATGATAGATGGAGTGACACCATGAACTCTGATTAGAGATTCACAATCAGTCCTGATACTTTCTGAACAGACTCATGATTCATGATCTTACTTTAGTGATGGCGGTTCATCTAGTGGAAGTGTAGCAGTGATGATGGTCACATGACTGAATATGGACACAGAGATGGACGTTTATCTGCACATCCTCAGTGTCTCAGGAGTCACAATAAAAATACTAAATAAAGTCATGATTCTGTAACTCTAGTGTATATGAGTTTGTTATCAGCACAAGCTGCTGTAAATCCTGCCCACTTCTTTGCATTGTCAGCACATGCTTCAGTGCTCTGAGAGTGTTTATAGTGCTGTGAGTTTAACACTTCATGACTGAGAGCAGAACAGAACACACTCTTCATCATCACACAAGACTAAACTACAGCAATGAACACAATCAACATCTTCATCTGGACCATTGCACTGTTTATTCAAGGTAAGATGTAAAAAATGACTCTGGTTTTGGTGTTTTTGTAAAAGTATATGATGATAATAGTTTTAAACACTAATAGTTTTTCTTTTCTCTTCTTCAGAATCCAGAGGAGTGACTCTGACTCAACCTGAAGTTAAAACTGTCCAACAGAGTCAAACAGCAACAATAGAGTGTAATATAGATGTAGGAATATACAGTGACAACTTAGCCTGGTATCAGCAGAAACCTGGAGAAGCTCCTAAACTCCTGATTCATAGCACAAACAGCCGTTATAATACTGGAACTCCATCTAGATTCAGTGGCAGTGGATCTGGCAGTGATTTTACTCTGACCATCAGTGGAGTCCAGACTGAAGATACAGGAGATTATTACTGTAAGAGTATACACTGTCCTAGTAGCTGGGTGTTCACACAGTGATAAAGAGTCGTACAAAAACCTCTGTCAGTCAGACGTCACAGTGACTGCACTGATACAGCTGAGAGAAACTGCAGCTGCTGATGGAGGATCACAAACTACACAATATCAAACCTTTCACTGACTTTATTAATTTATTATGATGTACTTAAGTAAACACATAATCTTATATCTCTTACTAAACTGGACTAAAATGTGTAGAAAATGTGAGTGGTGATTGTTCTTGTAAAACTTCTTGTTCTTGTAAAGCCACAACATTACACTCTAAAAACTGCTGGGTCAAAAAGGGTCTCACTCAGCGCTGAGTTATTTTAACCCAACATGTTGGGTTATGTTTTCTACCCAAAGTTGGGTAGAAATTACTAAATTGTTGGGTTGAACTGACTAAACAATGGGTTGAAGAATACAACCCAAATTATGGGTCATGGGTATCATTTGGATTAAAAATTACTTTTTTCAATTAACCTTTGCATTATGAAAGCAACTTGTACAGTTATTTTATAAAATTAAAGATAATATTCAAAACACTATTCTATCAATGCATGTTTGTATTTCTTATTTACCAATTAAAAGATCTTCAGTTGACATGAGTTGGTCTTTAAAAATATATTTATTCATTTCATAAAGAATTTACAATTTAAAATGAATTCATTAGCAATTCATTAAACATTTAGTTCAAGTTCATTCATATAGATCATTTACAAATTCATTTAAATGGAATTAAATTGAGCCCGGAGAATTTTGACCTCATTTGCCTCTTTTCCAGGGATTTCAAAGAGCGCTGTTTGGATAAACTCCCAAACTTTGCTGCAAACTTTTGGGTATGCGATGTCAAAAACAAACAAAAAAGCCTTAAAGCAGACATCTACAGCTCCCAGAAGGGAAGGGTGTTCCAGAGCCGTCCCATTGATGACAACAAAGGCCTGGGAGCACTGATGCCCGTCCCCCAACATGAGTACAAAGGGGTACTATGTGGGTGCCTTTGTCATTTATTCCGCCAGGTTAGTTCCAACCTGTAAGAAAAACAAAACAAAAGGAAGTTGTTTGAACAGGTCAGGTACTTGTAACAGCAACAGCAATATCACCAGAGTTGTCAGGATTTACGTGCTATGCCTTAGCTTCATATTAAGGAAGAAAAATAAATTCAGGTAAAAATCATTGTAACTTACAGGCTGAACATCAATAAAAGCCCCTCTGAGCTCAAGGCGGCTGGGGCGGCACAGTTTTCTGCCAACCTTGTATACCCCGGTTGGCAGCAACACCGGGAGCAGCTGCAACGCAACCTCCCCTTGTTTGTCTGTAAAATATATATGATAGATTCATCAGTCAAATACAACACTAAATGTATCTTATGGTTGGAGGAAGGAAGATTTTTCACAATATAGGAAAAGTGGGTAACACTTATTGTTTTCCCTGGTAACTAACCAGTAGTCCCCTAATAAGGTTGAGTTGGGCATTCACCAGTAAGTACTGGTTAACTGATTAATTCCCTAGTAAGTAACCAGTAGTTCCTGATTAGTTCATCTGGTAACACTTTACAATAAGTGACACAAAGAATGCTTAGTTACTAGGGAACTCCTTAGGGAACTAATCAGGAACTAATGGGTAGTTCCCTAGTAACTAAGCATTTTTTGTGTACCTTATTGTAAAGTGTTACCGAAAAGTGTTCATTCATTAATTGTTTGCAATACAGTAACAATAAACAATGTATAAGCAGAAGAGAAGTCCCAGTGTCCCACAAGCGTAAATCTCAAATCAACATTCTACAAATAACATTACCTGCTGAAAGAAGATCAATGTTTTTTGTGATCTCCGTTTTTTCCTTTTGTGCCAGATTGATGATCCTTGGGGCGAATAGTGTGTTCCAATTTGCTGTCAATTTGTCTGGGGCCTCGGGCTGCAGCATCACAAAATCTTGGGATATCTAAGTCCAGGAAAAGTGCAGGAAAAGTCAATGATTTAGTAAGCAATGGGGCACAAATATTTAACAGGGTCACACATACGATTTGAGAGTATTACACATGAGAGAAAGAGAAAGAAAATTGGCATGGTGTTTAATTCTAACAATGAAATGGATTGTTACTAGGGCTTGCATAGACTAGTCGAGTAGTCGATAGATCGACTACTTCAACCACTAATCGACGCTGTCGGAAACAATCGACTACTCGAGCGTCCATTAACCATAAATGAATTAAAAATGGCGAACGTCACCAACAGACACCACACGTCAGATGTGTGGAAGTATTTCATCAAGGATGACAAAAATATTGTAATTGGCCAACTCTGCAGGAGGCCGTTCACTTATTGCTTCTAAAAACGTGTGGAAAGCGCGGCCGTGCCGTTGTCTCCTACAAGCGCTTGCGCTCCCGTGGCGTCTGTCGTTGCGATGCAACCAAACTGCGCTCTCCATGATGACGACGAAGAAGTATCATTCAGCAAAGGATTCATTTATTTCTAGCCCTTGCATTAGCTTTACTACTAGATATATTTCTGGAGATGAGGAGGAAAAACCCGCCTGGAAAAACTAGCGCACCACGTCCGTTGCTTTCATTATGAGCGCGCTCGCCGCGCGCCTACATTTGAAATAACGACCTTGAACGCGGAAAAGACGCGATATGTGACGGCCCCTAGAAGCAGACGTCTGAAATGAAAGGCAAGAACGGCTATTTATTTGGCTTTAGACTGTTACATGAAAATTTAAAAATGAAATGTCATAATTATAATGTTTTGAGAGTTTACTTGTGTAATTGTTGCATTAGGCTATGAATTAATAAATGTTTATTGATAAGATCTAGCTATTTCATGTCTTTTCATTTACAGTAGCATGAACGACGAGTAGTCGAGTAACTCGAGTATTGTTTTGATAAGAAGTCGACTAGCAGAAATCAGTAGTCGTGCAACCCCTAATTGTTACATACCTTCAAACGCAGGGATTAAATTAATAAGGTTCCACTCAGACAGTTTGTCCTTCACAAAATTATCCATCTATCAGAAAGACAAAGACAAAGAAAAAGTCTCACTCAATAATTTTTTTTTTTTTTTTTTTTCGCCACCACCCCCCCTCTTCGGAGGACAACTTTATTGTTTAATAAAGCAAATTATATACACAATATATTACAATACTGACAACAGATTTATATACAGTGATTAACCATTCAACCAGTTTAGTGAGACCCTGGATACATAAGGGCAGGGGGGATTTACAACACAACAGAGTGTAACACGTAACATATAAGACATGACAAGGTGACAGACAGACAACAAAGGGACAAGACAGTTGACAAACACAAAAACGTATTATTATTGATTGAGTAGAATAATCTTAAGCAAATTATATTTGTTACTCAGATTTATATTAGTTGGTCATGGCTAGGGTGTTTGAGGGGAAAAGGGTTTGGAAACATGTTATGCATAGGTGTGGATACTGTATGCCTATGTGTATGTATGAAGTGATAGCTGCAAGGGCAAAAACAAAAGTGAAAAGAAAGAATATATAAACTTACATAATGGAAGTAGTAAGGTATATATCTGGTAATGTACATTTGGCTTGTAGTTATGTTTGTGTGGTATTAAGAAATGTATTAAGAAATGTCAAAAATGGGGACCAGGTGTCTTCAAAGGCTGATGTTTGCTTCCTTCTGTGTGCATTGTGTTTTTCCATTGAAATATATTCTGAGATTAAATTTGTCCAGTGTTTGATGTGGCAAGATTTTTTTGATTTCCAGTTTTGGAGAACTACTTTCTTAGCGACAGCTAGAGAGATGAGCAACGGATTCCTATATTTTTACGGGATATGGATTTCGGAAAAGTCGCCTATGAGACAAAGTGTTGGTAATGATGGGATTCTGTGGCTCAGGATAGTGGACAGTGTCTCAGTGACTGTAATCCAAAAAGAGTGAACTGGTTGGCAATGCCACATGGCGTGCAAATAGTCGTCTGTGCTACCCAAAGTGCATTGTGAACAGATATCGGTGTTGTGTAGGCCCATTTTGAACATTTTACTTTGGGTGATGTGAGTTCTATGAATGACTTTATATTGTATAAGCTGCAGGTTTGTGTTATCGGTCATGAAAAATGTGTTCCTACAGATTTGTTCCCAGTACTCAGGGTTGGAAGAGACAGCCAGGTCGGTTTCCCACTTGGTTGTTGGGAGTGTTATTGTTGTGTTTTGGTTGGAAATCAATGTATATAGTTGGGAGGTTAATTTTTTGAAGTTATTAATTTTCAAAATTTCTTCTATAAGCTGGGAAGGTTGTAATGTATTGTTGGTAAGTGTGGTTTTATCTTTAATTTGAAGTCTAAGTTGTTGATATTGAAGGAATTGTTCTCTCCCAACCCCATATTTCTGTGTGAGTGTGTTAAATGACATGAAATGTTGGTTCTCAAATAAGTGGTGAAGATGTGTGATTCCTTTTTGTGCCCATGTGGGGAAATAAAGAGGTTTGTTCTGTATCATGAATTCTGGGTTGTGCCAGAGTGGGGTGAACCTGTTTAATTCTAGTGATGATTTTGTGATTTGGTTCGTTTTCCACCAGGCTGTCAGAGTTGAATGGATGGTAATGTGTTGGCAGAGTTTGGATTTCTTGATTGATTGTGAGAGGAAGGGGAGGTCTGCAACTTGTCCAGTGTTTGATGTGGCAAGATTTTTTTGATTTCCAGTTTTGGAGAACTACTTTCTTAGCGACAGCTAGAGAGATGAGCAACGGATTCCTATATTTTTGCGGGATATGGATTTCGGAAAAGTCGCCTATGAGACAAAGTGTTGGTAATTTGACTGAGATATTTGTGCATTGGTTTTGTTCCAGTTCTAGCCAAGGGTAATTATGCTTGTGTATATTGATCCATTTAGCTAGGTACTGTAATTGATTAGCCAAGAAGTAGTGATGGAAGTTTGGTGCCTCAAGCCCCCCATGTGATTTTTTATTTTGTAGTGTTGAGAGTGATATCCTGGGTTTTTTGTTTTTCCAATAAAATTGTGTTGTTAATGAATTAAGAGTTTTGAACCATTTATCTGTAGGAGTGATGGGGATCATAGAAAAAAGGTAGTTTATTTGGGGTAGGGTTTTCATTTTGACAGCAGCTATTCTTCCGATGAGTGTGAGTGGGTGTTTAGACCAGCGTTTATATTCATCTTCAATTTTCTTTAGGAGTGGAGTATAGTTGAGGGTGAAAAGCTCTGACAGCCTGGGGGAAATCTGAATCCCTAGGTACTTGATGTTGCCTGTGTGAAGGTGGAGGGATGTGTCCTGAGCTCCAGAATCCCATGCATCATCTGAAAGTGGTAGTAAAATTGACTTGTTCCAGTTGATAGTGTAATGTGAAACAAGGGAGAATCTGCTGATAATGTTGAACGTTTCTTGAAGTGATACTCGTGAGTTCTGTAAATAAAGTAAAAGATCATCTGCATATAAACTGATTTTGTGTTGTGTGTTGTCTACCTGAATTCCTTTGATTATGGTGTTTTGTCTTATTGCTGCTGCGAGTGGTTCAACGGAAATTGCGAAGAGGGAAGGCGAGAGTGGGCATCCCTGTCTGGTGCCCCGATGCAGTGTGAAACTCTGTGAAGTGATTCCGTTAGTGGTGATGGTGGCCCTGGGTGATGTGTACAGTGTTTTAATCCAGTGGATGAACGACTCTCCAAAACCGAACTTGTGAAGTGTATTGAATAAAAAAGACCAGTTTACCTTATCAAAAGCTTTTTCTGCATCAAGTGAAATGATAATGGTTTTCTGTTGTCTTTCTTGTGATATATTAAATAGATTAAAAAGTCTGCGGACATTGTCTGTGGCGTATCTATTTTTTATGAAGCCTGTCTGATCTGGATGAATGAGTGTGGGGGTGACTGTTTCTATTCTGGTTGCTAGTGCTTTGGTGATAATTTTCAAGTCAGTATTCAATAGTGAGAGAGGTCGGTAACTAGAAGGGTGAGATGGATCTTTGTTAGGTTTTAGCAGTAATGTCATGGCTGCTGTAAAGAAAAAGGACACTCAATAAATATTTGATTACTTATAGTTGATTGCTTAGAGTTTTGAACTAGTTAAAAGACAAGTTCTGTTTTTTGCAACCTGGACCTTATTTCTAGCATGAAATATGTTAATTTACTCACCCAAACAATTGTGAGTAGATCTCCTGAATGAATGCAAGTTACACCAAATTGTTTAGGTGAGTAAATTAACTTATTTCATGCAATTTCACACATAGAATGACACACAGAAAGAGACACTAAAATTAAAATGGTTAAAAGCACCATTTTTAAGGAAAATCTACTAATCACACTGATGCACATTATGACAGAAACCCTTAACAATGTTTAAAAACCATAAATGCAGTGATTATGATACAAATTGAGAGAAAAACTACCTTTGCAATGTTTCTTCCTATGGTGTTCCTATAATTAAGGTCCCATCACAACAATTCCAATCAGAATCACTACAGCAACAAGATTTTGCTTCATTTTTAAATTGATAACAGCAGACTATGCGGTTGTACTTTATTTTACAGTATGTGAACTTACATGTACTTAAAATGTAGTAATGTAATTTAATTTAGTTCATTACAATGTAATTTAATACATATTTAATTTATTAAAAATATTTTTATACCATCATTCATGACAAAGCATTATATCATCATCATTAAGCACACAGCAGTTGACAAAACACTTAATGTTTTATTTTAATTAAACAACATACAAATATTTATAATTAAATTCATCTTGTCTTTATTCATTAAAATGCATAATATCAGCGTCATATGCATACATCAGTTACAGTTCAAGTCTTATCATAACTGGTAAAACCTGAAAGCCAAAGAAAGAAAACATCTGTATTTTATACTTTCTTTAGACCATATACAATATCACTCAATATTACTATTAAATACTATGGTAATGTCGCAAATGGATCCTATACCTGTCGCGTCATTCCCTTCTTTGCATTCTCTCATAAAATAACTTTTTTATCATAGTAAAATCTACATAGCCTATCATTCCCAATTCAAGTATTGTTTAGCGCAAAACGTGTTGAAGATTAGTGGACAGTCGATTCATTAAATAAGTTGTGTCAGCAGCCATATCACCCTGTAGCCCAACACTGGCTGCCCACTGAAGCTAAGCAGGGCTGAGCCTGGTTAGTACCTGGATGGGAGACTCCTGGGAAAACCAGGTTGCTGCTGGAAGAGGTGTTAGTGAGGCCAGCAGGGGGCGCTCACCCTGTGGTCTGTGTGGGTCCTAATGCCCCAGTATAGTGACGGGGACACTATACTGTCAAAGAGCACCGTCCTTCGGATGAGACGTTAAACCGAGGTCCTGACTCTCTGTGGTCATTAAAAATTCCAGGATGTCCTTCGAAAAAGAGTAGGGGTGTAACCCCGGCATCCTGGCCAAATTTGCCCCTTGGCCTCTATCCATCATGGCCTCCTAATCATCCCCATGTACTGATATACTGATTGGCTTCATCACTGTCTCCTCTCCACCAGTAAGCTGGTGTGTGGTGGGCGTTCTGGCACAATATGGATGCTGCACATTGGTGGTGGTTGAGGAGATTCCCCCATCTATGTAAAGCGCTTTGAGGTCTCAGAAAAAGCGCTATATAAATGTAACAAATTATTATTATTAAGTTATTTCCTCACAAAAACGGTTCTGTGAAGCCTCTTCTCCATCTCCATTGATATCCATTAAAAAAACAAACAGACTCTGGTCTCCTTTCCTTTTTTTTGGCTGAAGGTTGCAGGCTTGTCTTCTAGTGGCTTTTATGCATTCAACTGTATCCATACACTCTCATCTCATCCCTTTTCCCACATTTATAGTAATGATACTATGGGCCCTATCTTGCACCCAGCGCAATTGACTTTGTACACCGACGCATGTTTCATTCCTATTTTGCACCCGCGCGTTTTCCCTCCAGAGATGCACGTCGGTTAACTAAGAAATACACTTGCGCTCCCCGGGGCGGTTCAGCGCAAAGAGGAGGCGTGTTCCGGTGCCAACGTTCCCTCATGCTATTTTGCAGGATTCGAAAACGATTCCGCCACTAACCGAAAAAACCTAGTCTAAAGTCAGTGGCACGTTGCGCATGTTATTCATATGCTATTTTAAGGGCACATGCTTGGCCATAATCAATATAGCGTGTGCACAACATACACTTTGATTCTCTCATCTACACAGAAGCAGCAGTTTTCATTTTTGCAAATCATACATTATTACGATAGAACGATATATAGATAGATAGATAGATAGATAGATAGATAGATAGATAGTTTATTATAAAAGCATACATCTAGCTTACACATTTACCCAAATTTGGGTGTGTTTCTCCATCCCCAACGTCACTTCTCTGTGTTTTACGGCCCTGACGAGAACGTCGGTCTCCTCGGCTGTGAACCGCTCCTGGCGCGCGCCTGGCAAATCCGCCGTTATAATAGCAATCCGCCATGGAACAAGCGCACCTGCTCTTAAAGGGAATGTGAGATGACGCTCTGATTGGTTTATTTCACGTTACGCCCAAACCACACCTATGAATAATGAAGCTACTTCAGACCAACACATTTCAGATTTGCGTCGGGCGCAAGAGTCATTTATCCCGCCGGTATAATAGCAACAGCGCCCAAGACCCGCCCACAAAGTTACTTGCGTTTACTTGCGTTTTGCGCTTGATACTTGCATTTCAGATCGTTAAAATAGGGCCCTATAACGCAAACTAGAAATTGTATGGCAAGCCGTTTTAACATTAATCCTTAAAACATATCTATTTTCATGCTACTAGTACTTATTTTTTAGGTACTAGTATCTTAAGCAGATCAACTGTTTTCAACACTGATAATCATAAATGTTTCTTGAGCATCAAAGCATCATATTATAATGATTTATGAAGGATCATGTGACACTGAAGACTGGAATAATGGAGTAAAAGACTGTTATCAAAGCAAAGCAGCTTTGATAACAGGAACAAAATTACAGTTTAAAATACATTAAAATAGAAAACAGCTATTTTACATTTTAATGATATTCACAATATTACTGTTTTTTCTGTATTTTCGAAAAACTGCATTAAAAGCCGTAGATTGGCAACATTAATAAAGTACTCCTCTGTTTTAGCTGCCTTAAAGGAGCCGTATGTAAGATTGTGGCCAAACCTGGTACTGCAATCACTTTCAAATGACTGTAGAGCGGTGTATCCCCTCCCCCTCCCCCCTGACTCGAGGTTGCCAGATAGGCTGCAGGATCCAGCAGGAACGTTTGTAGCTGCAGCTGTGGTAACTAGAGCAGAGCTGGCAACCCGGATGCCGAAACACTACTGACTTCGTGATTGGTAGATAGGTGGAGGGTGGAGCATCAGGCCAAAACACAACATGACAACATCAACATCAGTTGAGGGCTGCAACTTCACTTTTTAAATGACAATATCCTGGCCGTACTACTGTTGTCAGTGATATAAGTATTTGAAATGAACATGATTTCTTAATGTCTAGTGACATATCAGGGCCATTTTATGATTAATTGAAATACATTTCTTACATACAGCTCCTTTAAGAAGGACGATGAGGTGACAGTGCAGCTCGGGATAAGGAAGAGGAGGAGGAGGAGGAATACGTAAGTTAGACAATTTTCTTATTCCTTTCTAACAAAAAACTATAAACCTGACTACAATAGTATGGTACATTTTTTATTTTCCAGCTTCCAGTTTGCAAAGATCCAAAGTGAATATATAGAGAGACCATCCTCCTCTCCTTGCCTCAGAAGACCCTGCCCTCCGCTGGTGGGGTAAGAAAGAAACGCTTCCTCTTCTCCCACAGCTCTCCATCATCTCCTTCTGCCTCCTCAACACTGTCTGAAAGAGCGGTTTCCACAGCTGGGACGCAGTCATCATGCTCATTTTCTTGAACAAAAAACTCTTTATGTATATTTTTGTGGGCGAAATAATACAGGAGAAATGCTAGAAATCTATATTGTTCCTTTTACATATCTTTAGTCTTTATGAATGATTTTTTTTTTTTTTTTAGCTTCAGAGAAGCTCAAGGACTATAGATTTTTGGTAATTGTCGCATTGTTCAGGTTTAGCTACTGGTAGTGAAGCAATGAAGCACATCACCACCAGACATTTGTAGCAGGAGCCTCGTAGGACACTAGAGGAAACAAGTGAACCTATTTCTGCAAATAAAATTAATAATTAAGAAAATGCTGAATCTTTTCTTTTCTTTTTTTAAGGTCTTTATTGTTTTTCCGCCAAATTATAGAGAGTAGTATTAATAAGAATATCAAACACTTTTTTTCAATAAAAAGAATAAAACATTTTAATAGTTGGCTACATTATTCATTGATTATTTTTTTGATTAATTAATTGATGTTACATTTCTGTACTCATTACCTGTTAACATGGTTAAAAAATTGTTAATGTTCAAAATGTATTGGCTTAGTTTGTACAAAGTAACACTGAATAAATGCTGATTAATAAATTAATGCAGTGTGTTTTTTTGGGCCATTTTCTATTTAGAATTTAATAGGGGTTTGTATTGGTTTCCATTACATATATGTATTGATACCTAAATGTATTAACAGAAAACAATACACAATTCCCTATTAGAATTTTTAAGGTTTTGCAGCAGAGAATAAAATGTTTGAGTTTATCAGTACTATGTGGATTTCAAGGTTACGGATCAAGCACATCTTAATTCCCAGGACTAAAGGTGAGAAGTAAATTAAAAATAAATCCGGACGTGGTATTTTGGTCGTTTGGAAGTACCTGCCACGTTCCAGCGACGTACCACTATAACGTCCCCACGACGAATACGGGAATCACAAAGTTACGTTGCTGGAACATTATGTGGCACGTCGCTGCGACGAATATGGTCCGGTCCGGTTACGTCTTCACAACGTAACTGTGTTAGCTGGGACCATTGCTAGGCGTGTTCCCCGAACTATACCTTAGAAAGCTGCTTAAGATATTCCTTCTTACGTGTGACGTTACCCGGTGCTGTCCGTGGCGATGCTGCTGAATCTGCTGATATCGACGGCTCGAGAATCAGTTATTCTCTCGTGCAGGAGCTGCTTCACTGTGTTATGCTAGAAACTGGTGTTCTTTATAAAAGAAGCACTTCAGAAATAGTTGAAATTACATTTATTAGGACTATTGGATATTATAAAAAACAATCCAAACTATAATAGCTTAGCCTACATATTTTTACATTGTATCATATATTGCTGCCATAATAACCATTTAAAAAAAATTACGTGCTTTCTTCTCTTTCCCATTTTTGTTCGCTGAGGTGGAGCTGCGATGGAATATTGTTCTTGTAAATACTTTCCAGCATTTCAGTAAAAAAAATGTACATCTAACGTACGGTGCTCGGCAGTGATCAAAAAGGGTTTAAACAGTGGATTTTGAATCTCTTCTTGTAAACTCAGAGATGTGGATTCAGACGGCAATTAAATCCCCACACGACCTGTTTGTCAAAAAACAGTAGGTACTAATTTGGCCAGGGATTTTTACGTGGGTTGGGTGAGAAAAACACTGATATTATGGATTCGGATGGCACTAAAATAACCGACTTACCCCGTAAATGTTTAAAATACCGTACAAGCCCATGAGAAACAATATTAGCGTCCGAATGGGATTTAACTGACAGTAGCCTATGCTTTCACTGGCCTTTAAAAGCGCTCTTTTATTGAAATTAATAATATAATATATAATAATAATAATATAATTAAAATTCTAACAACAATCAGTGTGATTGACAATTTTATTCTTTGCATGAAAACACTTGAATTAGCCTAAATGAACACTGTCTGGGTGTATTAAAACTTCTGAATTATTTTCATATAGACCTGCAACAGTGATAAGGTAAAGCTAAGAGTGGTCCAGACCAACCTTACGAACGTATGACTTACAGAAGGTATACTTTACTAAGAACGTTTCGGGAAACACGTATTAACGATAAGGTACAGCTTAAGGTGTAACTTAAGAACGACGTAGCGTTAAGAAGGTTTCGGGAAACCCAGCCCAGAAAGTTAGTAAAGAAAATGTTTAAAACTTTCCAAGTGACTACAGTGGCTCAACCATAAGTTTATCAAGCGACGAGAATAATTTGAAAAACAAACAAAAATAACGACTTTATTCAACTATTCATTTTCTTCAGTGTGTTTCTCTGAGTGAGTTCACGAGATGCCATGCGCGAGAACTGAGAAGATGACGTCCTTCTTCTACTTCTTCTTGTTACTGGCCACTCACTCCTTAGGAGTATTACCGCCCCCTACTGTACAAGATGACGTCCTGACAGAGCCGGAAGCGCAACACTGTCTGTTTACAAGCAGAGGAAGACTATACGCTACTCAATAGCGAGACTGCTTGTACGCTACTCAATAGTGCTATATGTAAGCTATTAAATTCGACACTGATTGTGCTTTAGGTTTCGATGTAGTGTTTACAATGGTTAAAAAGTGTGCATTTCCTGGATGTCCGAATCGTGAGAAACCAACGAGAAAACGAAAAAGTGCCTTACCAATGCCACAAAATGAACAGCTTACCTTTCACACTTTCCCATCAAATGATCGTGAGTGACTGAAGCTATGGCTGCTGCTGTTCAGCGGGATGTTCATTTACCGCTTAAATTCGTCAAGCACATGAAGTTGTGCAGTGAACTTTTCACCAGACGACTTCAAACCAGTTCAACAAAACACACGACGATTACTGAAACCAACAGCTGTGCCAAACTTGTTTATACAGAACAACAAGGTATAAGTGGAAGAGGCATGTGGTGGTTGTTAAAGTTATGATACAGTAATTTAGTTATATGACTTTATTTTTATATGGCTATATATAAAAAACTGCATTGCACATGAGACAGTGAATTACATCCGAGTTAAAACAGTGACTTGAAATGTTTTAGGAGACAATTAAAGGATCCATCACAGCTCAGTCAGGACCCCAGTCAGCAGGTCCACTCCTTACCAGTCTTCTCCCACAAGTAACTGATAAAAGTGAAAACACAGTTACAGAGGAATTATTTTCGGCTGCAGATTTAGCTGGTGTTCCCCAGTCAACCCCAGTTAAGCAATACAGAATCCATAGTTATACGCCAGAACCTGACTATTCATTTCCGTCAAAACTCCTGTTGGTGTTATCAAGTCCAGGAACATCAGGGACGTACTACGCCTCACCTGCAACAAAGTCCTATCAATCAGTAAGTTCACTTTTTAATGAAAATGTCCTTATTCTGTGGTTTTTATTAATCAAATCAGATCTTTTAAAATGTACAATGTCATGTCTTTGTTATTTACTATTCTATGTTGTTTTTGTTCTTTGTAATTTGTCAAACACAAATGTAATCAATACTTTTTTTTTTCATGTAGTATGAACAAACAAATGCTGAAAGTGAGAACCTGTCTGAAGATCTTAGTCTTGATGTCAGCATGCTTTCCCTGAATCCTGCAACAGGAAAGAAGGACCTAAGTTTTGTTCCTCTAAGTTCGACCTCAACATCAACTCCAACTACAGAGGAAGATGAAGACAATAGTAGATACAAAGATTGAAAATGGATTGTCAAGTTGTCCAGTTTGATGGAGCTGTTTAGCAGATGCCATCATTGTGGAGCATCAGTCCTTGAAACCAAAAACACAACTTGTGGTATATACGTGTTCAGTGGGAATGTTCGAATGGTCATCAAGGTAAATGGAACTCGTGTGATGAAATTCGAGGAATGCCAGCTAACAACCTTCTTGTGGCAGCGTGTACACTGTTCACTGGGGCAACATATGCGGACATTGATGATTGGGCTACATTGCTCAACCTCCAACTACCAAAGAAAACAATAATAATAATAATTTATTATGATTAGAAGCTATTAAATCTAATGCAGGAATAACAATTGATGATATAATTATATAAATTAAAAATAAATGAATAAAGGTTACAGAAGCAGCAAGCTCTGTTGGCATGGAGCCCCTAGGCTTTAAGAGAGGTCTAAACTCTTTTGGAAATGGGAATTGACATTGAAGTGATGACTACGGACAGATCTCCATCTATAAGAAAGATTATGAGGGTTGATTATCCACAAATTCATCACGAGTTTGACATCTGGCATGTAGTGAAGGGTATTAGTACATCTTGCCTTACTAATTAAAATTTTTGCTTACATGTATTGATTTTTTTTTTTCATAATCTCTACAGCAGAAAAGCTGCTTTGCATAAACTACAGAATGACAATAACATGAAATATAACGGTAACACTTTATATTACGACCCGCAAACAACTGCGTAAGTAAACCGGAATTATGGTGTACATTTCTGTAATTATAGTGTACCTCCGTGTAGGTATAAGGGAACAATATGTTAAGTTTTGGGTAATAAAGGGGTACAACCAGATATACAAGCAAATTATTTATAATGTAATTATTTTAAAACTAACAGGTACCTATACTGTTAATATATTCCAGGCAAAGATTGTACGTCTGTTGTATATAAAAGTTTTTATCACATTTCTAGCAAAATATGTTCTTGTGCAATGTAGTTACAGGGTAATTTTGACATCTGTGGGTTGTAAATTAAACATATATATATATATATATATATATATATATGGAGTTGCACTTACGCAGGAGTTGCACTTACCCTGTAATTACACAGAACAAGGGGGTAACAAGCGCCACTTTAATTTACAGCCCGCAGGAGTTGCACTTACCCTGTAACTACACAGAACAAGGGGGTAACAAGCGCCACTTTAATTTACAGCCCGCAGGAGTTACACTTACCCTGTAACTACACAGAACAAGGGGGTAACAAGCGCCACTTTAATTTACAGCCCCCAGGAGTTGCACTTACCCTGTAACTACACAGAACAAGGGGGTAACAAGCGCCACTTTAATTTACAGCCCGCAGGAGTTGCACTTACCCTTTAAATACACAGAACAAGGGGGTAACAAGCGCCACTTTAATTTACAGCCCGCAAGAGTTACACTTACCCTGTAACTACACAGAACAAGGGGGTAACAAGCGCCACTTTAATTTACAGCCCGCAGGAGTTGCACTTACCCTTTAAATACACAGAACAAGGGGGTAACAAGCGCCACTTTAATTTACAGCCCGCAGGAGTTGCACTTACCCTTTAAATACACAGAACAAGGGGGTAACAAGCGCCACTTTAATTTACAGCCCGCAGGAGTTGCACTTACCCTGTAACTACACAGAACAAGAGGGTAACAAGCGCCACTTTAATTTACAGCCCGCAGGAGTTGCACTTACCCTGTAACTACACATAACAAGGGGGTAACAAGCGCCACTTTAATTTACAGCCCGCAGGAGTTGCACTTACCCTGTAACTACACAGAACAAGGGGGTAACAAGCGCCACTTTAATTTACAGCCCGCAGGAGTTGCACTTACCCTTTAAATACACAGTTGAAATGGGTAACAAACACTACTTACTATGTAACAATACGAAACAACACTATTTGCACAGTAATAACAGAGAAAGGTACTCTTATTAAGAAAAAAAAAAAAAAACGTTTTAATTACACAGTATATTTGCCCTGACATTTAAGTGTCATTGCAATACAATGTGATGCTATGTTGTTAAAACAACATATTTTGTGTTGAAGAATTATGTTGTAAGAATTACATTGAAAATTATTTTAACAGGTGTTGACAGAAAAGTGCAAATCCCTTCTCCATCACATTTGCAGTGAACACAGGAGGGAAGAAAATGGACGGCAACAAAGATGTGCCCACGCTGACCTCACTCCTGACCAGCAAAGAAGGAAACAATGGCTACGAAAGGAGTCTCCAGCAACAAGACAAGAGTTAAACAACAAGACTAGGCTACTAGTGAGTCTCCGTGACGAGTCTGCCCGGGATTTCGAGATCGGCCAAAATGTCTGGGACTCGGCTTTTGCGTTCTACACTCGCCATTCATTATGTTTACTGTGGCGAGCAGGACGAGGCCGAGGGCCGCGGGAGAATGACGTGAGGCTGGTGGCGTGATTACTGATGAGCGACGGAGGAGTGGGAATTTTCTTAGCAATGCTAAAACGCACATCAACCGATCACTTGTTTAGTGTTCATGTAAACACTACATTCAGATTCACCAATCGGAATGAATTCACTTAGATTTAAACAGAAGGTGTGCATAACCATATATAATCTTTATTAGTTGCTGATGTAATAATACTTAATTAATGGTTTAGTTCTTCATGGTTTAGTTCTTCTGACTGAGATGGCGCTCCTGAGAGGGGGACGTCGTGGAGCTCTCAGAGTCAAATTATTATTTTGCCTATTTCTTATTATTTTGCGCTATACTACGGTAACAGCATGGTCAGCAAATGGCATCTACGACCGGGCGACCCTGTTAAGACTGAGAGAGTACAGTCATTTTGGACATTTAGACACGAGCACGCTTAGCCCCTATCCTGAGCTAGCAAGCGACGGCGACAAGACGCTAGGCCGATACCCGGACAACAACAGGCCCAGGCGGAGACGTGGCAGGCGGGGAGGGACCGAACGACGACTCCGGAAAGTTAGCCCTCCCGGTCATACTGTTTGCTAATGTCCAGTCTCTGTTAAACAAGATGGATGAGCTCCGGGTTCGGATCTCCACTCAAAGGGACTTACAGGACTGCTCCATGCTGTGCTTCTGTGAAACATGGCTGGGGGAAAGGACACCCGACGAAGCGATAACACCAGATGGCTACACGGCCTTCAGGGAGGACCGGAGCGCAGTGGATAGCGGCAAGACTCGTGGCGGAGGAACGGCCGTCCTCGTCAAACAGACTTGGTGTACCGACTGTAAGCTTATTTCTAAATCTTGCTCTGAGAATGTGGAGTTTCTAATTTTGAAGCTACGGCCGTTTTACTTACCCAAAGAATTGCAATGCATTATTGTGAGTGTTGTGTACATTTCCCCCTCCGCCAAAGAAGAGGCTGCACTCAGGGAGCTACATGACATGATCAATGAGCATGAAAACAAATATCCTGATGCTGCTTTTATTATTCTAGGTGATTTTAATCATTGCAACATCAAGAAAAACATGCCAAAACTGTATCAGTTTGTGACTTTTCCAACTAGAGAAAATAAGATACTGGACCGCTGCTACAGCAATATCAGAAATGCCTTTATAGCTGAACCAAAACCCCATTTCGGCAAGTCTGACCATCTGGCAATCCGGCTCAAGCCCACCTACATCAAGAGGCTTAAGGCACAGCCAGTCACAATAAAAACTGTTAACACCTGGACTGACAGCGCACAGGCTAGCCTGCAGGGTTGTTTAGAGGCCACAGACTGGAACATCTTTAAGGAGGCCACAGATGACATCCATGAATACACAGAGGCTGTGAGTGATTACATCAGTTGGTGCACATCTACATGTGCACCCCCCAGAACTGTGCGTGTGTTTCCAAACCAGAAACCTTGGTTTAATGGAAATATAAAACAGAAGATCAGGAAAAGGCAGGAAGCTTTTAAGTCAGGAGACCAAAGGGAGTACAAGAAAGCCCGGTATGAGCTACAGAAGTCCAAAGAGGGCTGCAAAGCTGCAAAGAGGGCGTATTCCCAAAAACTTGAAAGATTTTACCTAATTAATAAATGTAGACTTGTTACGGTATTTTGCCTCCCGAGTCTTTCTGGTAGAACTGACAAGTTTATTTTCGATCTCATGTCACAGTTCAGCTTTCGCCACACGGTTGACATAACATTTTTCCATAATGTCATACAAAACCGGCCTTTCCTGGATCATGCTGATAAATTCATCTTCACTTGCCTCGTTCCAGATAGCCATATCTTTATAAATAAGCACGAATCGGAATGAGAAATGCAAACAAATGAGAAGAGCGTTCTGTGTGTTCCCTCTCGACTTTGTCATCTCCAGGGTTTTTTCTTGTGCACTGGTTCGCTAGATGAACAGCCAATCAGAATGATCAGATGGCCCAACTGACTGACCCTAATATAAGACCTAATATAAGACCTAACCCCTTCTTCTAACCCTAATTTATGGAGTAAGTAGCTTTTCATTTCTTAAACAACCATGTAGGAAAACACATCATGGTCATATTCCAGGATGACAAAGCCAAGACTCATCAGGCTCAAACTGTAAGAGAATGGTTGGGAGGAGCATGAAGAATCATTTTCACATCTGAGTCCAGACCTTAAACTCATTAAAAGTGTTTGGGATGTCCTAGAGGAGACTTTACAGAGTGCTGGACCATTGCATTGACAATACAAGATCTTGACCAAACATTTATTGCACTGGTAAGCCATCTATTGACACCGCAATATATTACCTCTATTGCATATATACGCTTGATTGTGTTACTAGATTATCCCCTAATTTTTTATTATTATTTATATATATATGTCACGAGGTGACAAAGTTGAAGCGGAACTAAGTCCCGCTGGAGTTGTGTTCCCCCCGGGACGGCGGCATGGGAACACCAGGACGGTTCCGGTTATGCATCGGTCACCATAACGACGGGGATAATGATAGATGCGCATCAGGTGTGGGGGATTTACGCTGAGGCCGGGTAGACAAATGGAGTGTATAAAAGAAACGTGAAGAAACAGTTGGTGTGGTTCTCCCCCGAGAGAAGTCGTTTTTTTTTGGTGGTGTTGCTGATTCGCGGAGGCATCTGGAGAGTGTTGTGATGGCTCGGCTGTATTAAGGGTGCAACGGCGATTGCGTGAACACGAGTTGAAGACGTCAAAGGCTGGAAAGCGAGTGAGTTATGGAGATTGAGTGAAGACTGGAGAAACGCCATCATCATTGGAAGGGAGATAAGTAGTATGATATCGGATCTTATTGAATGTATGCACCTGCACCGAGCTGGATATGAAGTTGTGAAGTGTATTGATCACGAGTGTAATTGTCACTTGAGAGTGGGTGGACTGAGTTATCATTGAACTCTTGTTTCTCTTCTTCTGAGTGTGAGCGAGTGTCGAGGAAGCTTTGTCCACCGTGCCAGTAAGGAGGCGCCCGAATCTCCTCGCTATTTGATGAGAACTGATTCAGTATGACAGTGGAAGGATCGATCATTGGGTGAGTGCTGGCCTTATTGCACTGAGAGAGAGAGTGGATATGCAGTGCCTGCATTGATGTGTCACACAGTAGTGAATTGAAGTGAGGTTGCAGTGTGTGGGGATCATATACATTGACTGCCGTGTGCTCCCCATTTTCTATTTCCATCCGCTGTCACTGAAGAGGGATTTCGGGTGTTGAATGTGAATATTTCATCTTTGCATGTGTGGAAAGAATGCACGTACTTGTATAGCTTACTCTGTCTGCTCAATAGAAGAATCCCTCCGTCAACGTCTCTGTATGTGATGTCTGCCTGAAGGAGAGACACACATTGGACATACCCGTCTGTTTTACAGAAGCACACCCCAGCCGTAAGCTCTTGTCTCTGTACTGAGGGAAAGCATACATGCACTTGTATAACTTACTTTGTCTGTTTAATAGAGAATTCCTCCGCCAATGTCCCCTTATGTGATGTCTGCGTAAAGGAGAGACTCACATTGAAATACTACCTCTGTTCGCTCCTAGAAGTACACTCCAGCTGTAAGTCCTTGTCTCCGCACTGAAGAGAAACAGTTACGTACTTGCATTGCTTACTCTGTCTGTTTAACTGAAGCATTCCTCCGCTGATGCCCTTTACGTGATGTCTGCTTGAAGGATAGACTCACACTGGAAATACTCCCTCGTCTGTTTGACGGAAGCACACCCCAGCCGTAAGCTCTTGCCTCTGCATTGAGGAAAAAGCATAAATGCACTTGTATAACTTACTCTGTCTGTTCAATAGAGAAGTCCTCTGCAAATGTCCCCTTATGTGATGCCTGCCTGAAGGAGAGACACACATTGGACACACCCCTACTTGCTTTACAGAAACACACTCCAGTCGTAAGCTCTTGTCTCTGCACTGAGGAAAAGTATGCATGTACTCGTATAACTTACTCTGTCTGTTCAATAGAGAAGTCCTCTGCAAATGTCCCCTTATGTGATGCCTGCCTAAAGGAGAGACACACATTGGACACACCCCCATCTGCTTTACAGGAATCCACTCCAGCCGTAAGTGCTTGTCTAAAAGTATGCATGTACTTGTATAACTTACTCTGTCTGTTAAATAGAGAAGTCCTCTGCAAATGTCCCCTTATGTGATGCCTGCCTGAAGGAGAGACGCACATTGGACATTCTTCCGTCTGCTTTACCGAAGCACACCCCAGCCATAAGCTCTTGTCTCTGTACTGAAGAGAAGCACGCACGTACTTGAGTTACTTACTTGTCTGTTTCGCAGAAGAATCCCCGCCAAAGCCCCTCCGGTGGATGTCTGCTGGAAGAAGAGACTCACATTGGAAGCATTTACGTTATCCGCTGGGCCGTGGCTCGTTCCCTCCCCCCTTGTCCTGCTTCGCATCTTAAGAAGGTATACATACCTGGATATCCACCTGCCTGGTGGAAGATTCTTCTTCTGGCCATCAGCTCTTGTATCGGCCACGCCCCGATTGTTCGACGGTTCGAGAAGGTCTACTTACCTGGATACTCACCTGGCTGCCCAAGGAAAGATCCTCCTCGATCACGAGACCCTGTCCCGCTCCGCGTTTTAACCCTCTGGAGTCTGGGGTGTTTTTGGGGTCCTTGAGATGTTCTGACATGCCCTGACATTTGTGCTTTTTTCAGTTGCTTATAAACATATCAATGGCAAAAAAAAAATTACACTCTATATAGCACAAACAGGACTACCATAATATGTGAGCCACATGTATGTACATGTTTTCATTTTTGAGAGAATAATGTTTATGCATGGTTATTGAAAAAACTAAAAATGAAAGTTTCTGAAATAAAGCCACAAAACACATACTAAATATGTGGCAATAAGACTTTTGACTAATGGATGTCCTCGCCTAGAGTTTTTTCTTCAAAATGATGTGAAAATCATCCTGCCTAATCATTCACATAAAACGATACATTGATTTAAGTTTTGCGAAACACTTTTAGTTTGGAAAGCCAATATGCGGATGGGGCGTAAACGATCATGCATATTTAGTAGTTCACACCTGATTAGACAATGCCCCTGCATACTTAATGAGCCATTCATTCAGGTGTGTCACCTATAGCTAACTTAAATATACAAGCTTCATAAAAATGATCATTCTAGAAGAAAATTTCAGATGGCATTTAGAGGCTTTTGCATCTGAACTCTTCATATATATACACACACACATACATATATATATATATATACACGCATATATATATACACTACCAAATTGGTTCACAGTTGGAGGCATCGCAAATTTTTTTTTTTTTTTTCACAAATTGTGCTTGCAAATTGTATAATATCCAAGGTAAACATGTCTAGTAATTGTGCAGTTAATTCTCATACTGTATTTTCAGTTTTGGAATATTTATCCTCTCCACAAATTTGTCACTAATAAAACACAATACAAATTATTTAAAGAAAAAAAATATATTTACTTGTTTACATCTACCTTATAAATATATATTTTTTATTAAAAAGGTTACAATTACAACAATTCAAGTGTAATCTTTCTTTTTAAAAACTAAGGTATACAAAACGTATTATTTGATGACTTTATTTTTGATAATTTTTGATATTTTTCCTCATCTCAGTATAGCAATAGAGTTTGCTAAAAGCTGTTCATTCAATACAGCAGTATTTGAAAATCGATAATATTTTGTAAAATTACATTTATATTTTCATTTATGTCAAAACCTAGACACTTTATTTCAACATATTTCAGTCGATTTTACTCATCTCAGTATAGCAATACAGTTTGCTAAAACATCATCATTCATTCACACACGCGATTTAAATTTAAACTCTTTTTGCGATCTGTGGTAAACAGCGCGCATCTCGCCGTTCATTCATTCATAAACAGAAACCCATTCACGTGAGAAGGAAAAAAACTTACACCATTCCTCAGCTCGCTCCTCGATATACCCGCAATTCTGAGGGACATTTTCCATTATTATTATTCCTCACAGCGCTGTGAGACGGTGTAAACAAGTAGGCTACAATGATCTGAATAAACTTGTTTTCTCGAGCTGATATGTGGGGCGTTCACGTGGATTGCCTCAGTCATTTGCGTTTGAATAGCGCGCGCTCTCCGAGGGCGGAGTCACATTACAAGTAATTAGATGAGATGAGAACGACTGACATCTCGCTCTTTTCTTACAGATTACATGAACTGAGAATATTTGTTTTTTATATAAATTACTTCATTTAAAAGAAGAGAATTCAAGCTTCATGCCTGTGTGTCTGTATGCCTGTTTGACTGAGTATTCGCTGAGTTATTGTTCATTTTCGGACACATTTCAGAATGGACTACACGGACAGAGAGAAGGCAGAACTCGCTTCGTGTTTATTTTTCTTTATTTGGCAAAAAGCACAACACTTTGTTTTTATTGTGAGTATACACAAAAATAATACACATTTAACAGAATCGATTGATGTATGAAACTCCTATGGAAAATCAAAGTCAACAGAGTATTTATGAGTTTCTTTTACACTGATAAAAAAAAAGCGAGCTGGTATCGCCGGCGATACCGTCGACCTCAGGGGGTTAAGAAGGTATACGTACCTGGATATTCACCTGCTTGGTAGAAGATTCCTCTGCTGGCCATCAGCTCCTGTACCGGCCACGCCCTGATTGTTCGACGGTTCGAGAAGGTCTACTTACCTGGATACTCACCTGCCGGCCCAAGGAAAGATCCTCCTCGATCACGAGACCCTGTCCCGCTCCGCGTCTTAAGAAGGTATACGTACCTGGATATTCACCTGCCTGGTAGAAGATTCTTCTTCTGGCCATCAGCTCCTGTACTGGCCACGCCCTGATTGTTCGACGGTTCGAGAAGGTCCACTTACCTGGATGCTCACCTGCCGGCCCAAGGAAAAATCCTCCTTGATCACGAGACCTTGTTCCGCTCTACGTCTTAAGACGGTCTACTTACCTGGATACTCCCCTGTTCGTCGGGCTGGTGGCCGACCTCCTCTTCCCTTAGTCGTTACGTCCTGGCACGGGTTGCCTTGAAGAAATCCTCGCTTTTCCTGGGGTCAGAGGTTCAGTCCCCGCACCTGTTGGGGGACCCAGAAGCTTCATTAGGACTTTTAAATTAATTTTATTCAATAAAACTTGTTAAACTTTTATCCACTTGTCTGTCTGGTCTTTGGTACGCTCCTCGAGGTGGTCCTGTGTTTAGGGGTGGGTGCAGTCTGGCTTGACCCCCCCGACCTGTGACATATATATATATATATATATATATATATATATATAATGATATTGTGTGTATTTGAGTTCTACATTATCTGTTGTGTAAGCTACTGGATGCCTTAAATTTCCCTCTGGATTAATACAGTTTAAAATTCGAGATTAAATATGAGACGTGATTTATGTGGGGGGAAAAAAATCAGCACAGCGCAGAATAAACAATATAAAGTGTAACGACCTTACAAAATATTTGTTATGATCCCAGCCTGTGTTCCCCTGTCTTGTGTGTTATTTCCTGTCTTGTGTGTTATTTCCTGTCTTGTGTGATATTTTGTAGTTCTTTGTAGTTTTTCATGTTGGTTAGTCTCCCCAGGTGTGTCGTATTAGTTTCCTTGGTTACCCTTGTGTGTAATGTATTACATTAATGCATTGTAAGTTTATATTAACCAACATGAACAAACAATGAGCAATACATTTGTTACTGTGTGTATTCATCTTTGTTAACGTTAGTTAATAAAAATACAGCTGTTCATTGTTTGTTCAACAATGTTGTTAAGATTTTAATAAAATATTAACCCTCTGATGGTCTTCGTTTAGGAGTCACGTTCTTGGCCTTCCCGGTCAGAAGTTTCTTCCATCCCAGTAAAAACCAATGCAATTTATTTTGGTTCTATAATATTTATTTGAGACAATTTGATTGAACTTATTAATATTTATGCAATATTTATAGTCCATTTTTTGCCATTGAAAATAATGATTTTTTTTTAAATTATTATTATTATATATATATTTTTTTTCTATGCAGTATTTTCGGTTAAAATAGAGACTAGGCTTTCAGAAAAAATAAATAAATAAATAAATAAATGTATTAAACATAAAATTAAATAAATCATGTTATTGCATGGGTTTACCACTAGATGCATTTATAGCTCTAAATGGAGATGCTTGTGAATTCTAGTTGTTTTTGGACCAAATTACTTACTTTTAAGATGTGGATTGAATGTATTTTTTTAGAAATTCTCAAATAATACTTTTTGCCAAGGTTTATAACATTTTATTAATTATTATTTTAATAATTTTAATAATTATTATATTAATTATATATATATTAATTATAATTATTAATTATGTTATGTTTTTCTCTCTTGATGTTTTAGAGTTTCACCCCTTCATTGCTGACCACTTTTTTTCTGCATCGTGGCCGATTTGTAGCGAATTTTTGTGTTTTTGTCAATTTCCCATTCATTTCCTATGGGGGTCATTTTTGACCGAAGACCCAAATCGTGAATAATTTTTTTACGACCACTTAGCATGCTCGGATCATGAACTAATTTTTTTTTTGTTCACATACCTAATGCCAGAGAAGTCACCAAGTTTCGTAACATTCCGATGAAGCTGTGATTTTTAAAAATTCAAAACAGATTTTTGTAATCTGAATATATTGGTGTGTATGTGTATAAAAGTGTGTTTGTATGTGTGTGTGTGTGTGTGTGTGGGTGTGAATTTTTTGCACTCTTGATGTTGTAGAGTGTCACCCCTTTACTGCAGTGTACTTTTTTTTAGAATTGTGGCCGATTTGTAGATTGTACAGACAAAAATTCAGAGAATTTTTGTGTTTTTTGTAAATTTCCCATTCATTTCCTATGGGTCGGTCATTTTTGACCGAAGACCACGAGTGTGACTATTTTTTTTACGACCACTTAGCATGCTCGGATCATGACCTCAATTTTTTTTTGTATTCACATACCTAATGCCATAAAAGTCACCAAGTATGATAACCTTCCGATGAAGCTGTGATTTTTAAAAATTCAAAACAGAAAATTATTCGGTCAGAAGTGACCGAGGACCATCAGAGGGTTAATGTTGAAATTAACATTAACAAAGATTAATAAATGCTGTATAAGTGCAGATCATTATTAGTTCATGCTAAGTAATGTAATTAACTAATGTTAACTAATGAACCTTATTGTAAAGTGTAACCGAAAAGTGTTAGTGACTGATCTACAGTCTTCAGGATAATGATTTAAATAGAGAGAGTCACTTTGCATTGTCAGCACATGCTTCAGTGCTCTGAGAGTGTTTATAGTGCTGTGAGTTTAACACTTCATGACTGAGAGCAGAACAGAACACAATCTTCATCATCACACAAGACTAAACTACAGCAATGAACACAATCAACATCTTCATCTGGACCATTGCACTGTTTTTTCAAGGTTTGTGTAATACAGTTTTTACAACAATTATTAGTTCTCTTAAAATGTATATATAAACATATACTGTATATCATCATATATATCATTTTCATTTTTATTTCTGATTTCTTTCAGAGTGTAGAGGACAGATCACTGTAACTCAGAGTCCATCAATAACAGCAGTTCAACCAGGAGAAGAAGTCAGAATAAACTGTAAAACCAGCAGTGATGTGTATGTGTGGAGAGGTTTGAGTGGTTATGGATATTTAGCCTGGTACTCACAGAAACCTGGAGAAGCTCCTAAACTCCTCATATATAGAGCAACAATCCGTAATACTGGAACTCCATCTAGATTCAGTGGCAGTGGATCTGGCAGTGATTTTACTCTGACCATCAGTGGAGTCCAGACTGAAGATACAGGAGATTATTACTGTCAGAGTTTACACAGTATCAGTAGTAGCAATGTGTTCACACAGTGATAAAGAGTCGTACAAAAACCTCTGTCAGTCAGACGTCACAGTGACTGCACTGATACAGCTGAGAGAAACTGCAGCTGCTGATGGAGGATCACAAACTACACAATATCAATGTTTAGTTCAAAGTTTCTAAAGACCTTAAAGGTAAATATGATATAAACTACACAATGGTGTAAACACAAACGTTTGGTCACTGCTGCAAGAACGTCTAGATGATGTTCCCTTTGAGGTTCCCCAGACACTCAGACGCTGCATGCTGTGCTCAGGTATTATTACATGAATTTTATGTAGTATTGGACAGGATTACATTAAAATATTTTGGTTTGAATCTATAATTTGCTATTCTTCTGTTTGATCTTAATTAAATAAAGATTATCCTGGATAATATCATATGGCCTGCTGAGGAGGAGGATGATGACGATGAGGATACACACTCACTTCACATTAAATGTCGCATTGCAGAGTACCTCTGTCATTTCATTGAAAGTGGTATGATAGTTATTCTGTGTCTGAGTTGAATCAAGACTTATTTCAAAATGTAACAAATGTATTTACTAATATATATTATTAATACTATTGCTTCTAAGCAAGTGCTGGTACACTTCAACAACTTGTGAAGTTCTGGGTCGGATGGGAGCTTCCCTCATGTGGCATGAAGGTTGAAGTGGTCCTGCTAATCATCCAAGATCATCAACATGTTTTCAAATCCTACGTTTACCTGGTCACTACAGGACATTTAATGAGTTTTCTATGGATCTGGAGGCCTGTATTGCAACATGTGACAATGGATTTGGGTTGGTGTAAAGGTGTGGTTGAATTGGCATAAATTAGCTTCTTAGCCAAACGTTCATAATGTATCAGATTGAATTAAAATATAGTTCTACAGAGAACACATCACCACCTGATAATTGACAGTACAGAAACAATTACTATTGTTGAATTTCATACGTTGTAAAATACATTTCCCTAATCCAGCTGCTTTCCGAGTTCAACGTTCGTGTCAGTGTTATGATGTCATTGAAGTGATTCACATCTCATGAGTTGGCATAAGTTACATCTATAATGTACCAAAATGTTATTCAAAAACAAATTGTTCAGTTCAAAGACTGATCTACAGAACCTCGCCTGAAAATAGATCATTCCAAGAAAATCAATTATCGCGAATGGCATAAAAATAAAATCTGTGAATCTATGTCAATGTTATCATGTATGAGTGTTCAATTCATTATGTAGACAAATTACAACTGAAAATAAATTAAAAACATTCAAACACTTTTCAAAGACCAATTTGTTTTAATTAACAGTGTATTCAGACATTACACAGATGTCAAATACTTACAACTTTGCTGACTACCAGAGTTTGTCTGGAACAGTAATTCTTTACATATACACATTGAAATGTTGTTGCACATACTGTACAACTGAAATATAAATATCATGGCCAAAACACTCTGATGGCCCCATTGGGTCCACTGCAACCCTGAGTCCCCCATACGCCTCTGCAGTGAGCGGGCCCTCTATTCCTGGCTCTATTCAGGCTCTTCAGGGAGGACACTGCTTTCCCAGTCACTCAAGGGAATGTTGATGTCCTATATGAATGAGACAAATTTTTTATTTTATTTTGCTGTACATTTAGAAAATAATACCTTCCCTTAAAGCTTAATATTACTGTGAGAATAAGAAACAATGACAAATGCTTCCTGGAAGGTCAATGACTATATCTCTTGTGATAGTTTTGTGTGAGTCCCTGCTCTGTCCTGAGCTGTGAAACTGTTCAAGGCCTTTTAAGAATGTATTCACACCACACACACTGAAAAGTCATTTATATATATATATTGTGACGGCCCCAGGGCCTCGGACAGGGTATTTGTGTGTGTGTGTCTCTGTCTGTCTTTTCTTACAGGGTGAACTTCCGGGTGGAGTTGAGGCCATCAGGCAGATTAGGGGCAGCTGGCCACTGTCTCTAGATGGAATAAATCCCGCCCCTTTCTGATTGTTGTTGGGCTTGGCTGTTTGCTTCCTCCTGGTCCCCAGCATGATGGCGTTGTCCTTTGCTGTGTTTTGTTTGTTTGTTTGTTTAGTGTTTAGTTAAACTGGTATTAGGTTTTGCTGGTTACGTTTGTTAAGTGTTAAAAGATATGAGTTGCTGTATTTTCATTCAATTAATTTACTTTTGTGAATAAACACCCTTTCCTGGTTATTTCTTGAGCATGGTTTCCTCTATTTGTTGTGGCAATTTGTTATGGCCCGGCTCAAAAGCCACAACTAAACACTAAACAAACAAACAAACAAAACAAAACACAGCAAAGGACAACGCCATCATGCTGGGGACCAGGAGGAAGCAAACAGCCAAGCCCAACAACAATCAGAAAGGGGCGGGATTTATTCCATCTAGAGACAGTGGCCAGCTGCCCCTAATCTGCCCCTAATCTGCCTGATGGCCTCAACTCCACCCGGAAGTTCAGACAGAGACACACACACACAAATACCCTGTCCGAGGCCCTGGGGCCGTCACCATATATATATATATATATATATATATATATATATATATATATATATATATATATATATATATATATATGAAGGTTGGAGAAGTTTGTCCAATCATACAATCATTTTCAACTGAATTAATGTCTGCAACCCAGACATCTCTCCAAAGCCTCTCTATTCTGTTAATGTATTAATTCTATGTTTTGAATTAACATTTGAAATAGGTATAACAACAGGACCACCTTTAGTTGTGGACACTCTTCCCTGCAATGAAGCTTCTTCTTCCTGAACCTCGAACTGAAAACATCATACGGGCCACTTCTACATTTTCAACCCCTTGGTCTCCCCTGACCCTAAAACAATATTTAGATAGCACATTTTAAAAATAACTATCTCACAAAACATTTGTTTACACTAGTACAAATACAACATTTTACCTTGATTAAAATGTTAAGTACTGTATTTATTACATTCTTTACAACCCATGTTGGCATAAACTCTCACACTGGGATGTCAAAACCTGTTCCTGGACAACCGCTGTTCTAGTGATGTGTCGTTCATTTTGAATGAATCTTTAATATGACTTGGGACTACCGAGTTGTCTCAGAGAGTGATTCGTTAATTTTGTGTTGTCTGCACATGCGCGCAACATCCCATAGGTTCTGTATATGAAACAGAAATGAATAGTTCGAGTCTTCGGGTTCGGCCAGGTCCGAGTCTCTCGTTCTTCCTGTCAGTCCCATAGAGACTATGCTGTCAGTACCGGAAAGACAAATGATTAGTTCATCTTTTGAGTCTTTTGGGTCTGAGTCCTTCGTTCTTTTGTCACGTGACCGCTGGTATCTCGCTACAAATACAACATTAGATTTGTATTATTGACTGTGTCTGAATGTATATTGTTTTATATATAGGGATTAACATAAAATTATCAAATTAGTCTCTATGGGACTGACAGGAAGAACGAAAGACTCGGACCTGGCCGAACCCGAAGACTGACTCGAGATGCGAGTGATGAACTAATCATTTATTTTTCCGGACCGGTCCTGCAGTGCATTCAAATGCATAAATAGGGCTGTGTCACACTGCCCAGATCAGACACACTGACGAGTCGACTGAACTAACTGTTACGTCTTGGTTGAAGCAGAGGAGGAAGCAGGATCCAAGTGCAGTAGTCTTTTATTAAATAAACTCAAAACTTCACATATACAAACTCAGGACTGAGACTCAGGAACAAAACAACCACCATGGTGCAACAATATACAAGAACTGACAAAGACTGAACTAAACACAGGGCTTAAATACACAGACAGACAAGCTAAACAATATAACAAGGGGGCGTGGCTAATCAGAGACACCTGGGAAGACTAATCAACATAACAGGAGACAGCTAACATGAAAAGACAGGGGAACACATGACAGACAAGAACAAGACACAAAACCCACACCGTGACATAGCCCCCCCTCTATGGGCGGCTCCCGACGCCCATCAAAACAAAAAACAATAGTTCAGGAGGGTGGTGGAGCGGAGGCGGACCTGGGGGCGGGATGGAGGGCCAGGCCCGTGGGGTGGCAGAGGACCTGGAGACTGCGGCAGGATGGAAGGCCAGGGCGGATCAGGCTGTGCAGGCGACCAGGGTGGATCAGGCGGATCAGGCTGTGCAGGCGACCAGGGTGGATCAGGCGGATCAGGCTGTGCAGGCGACCAGGGCGGATCAGGCTGTGCGGGGGACCCTTCGGGAGGCCAGGGAGGAGACGACCCTTCGGGAGGCCAGGGAGGAGACGACCTTCGGGAGGCCAGGGAGGAGACGGCCATTCGGGAGGCCAGGGAGGAGACGACCCTTCGGGCGGCCATGGGGAATCAGGCTGAAGCGGCGTCCCAGAAGGACCAGGCAGCACTGGGAACAGTGTCGGCAGAGCCTCCACGGTCCCCCCAGAGGGCTTATTGCCCCCCCCCCCCCCCCAAAAAAATTTTCTTGTGGAGATTAACGGGCTTAGGCTCCGGGTAGGAGTCCAGCGGCGAAGGCGTGTCAGGGCTGGACGAGACCAATGGCGAAGACAGGTCTGGACTGGACAGGACCAGCGGCAAAGAGGGCTCTGAGCTGGGCAGGACCAGCGGCGAAGAGGGCTCTGAGCTGGGCTCGGCAGACATGACGCTCTCAGTCTCAGGTTCGGCGGGCATGACGCTCTCAGTCTCAGGCTCAGGCTCGGCGGGCATGACGCTCTCAGTCTCAGGCTCGGCGGGCACGACGCTCTCAGGCTCGGAGGGCACGACGCTCTCAGTCCCAGGATCGGCTGGACTGGCGTGAAGTGCAGGCTCGGCTGGACTGGCGTGAAGTGCAGGCTCGGCAATGGCCATGACAGGATGAGGCTCTGGCGTGAATGCACTGGCGAGCGGTGTGAGCACTGGAGTTGCCAATATTAAAGTGGGCATGACGTGAATTGGCTCAGTTTTAGGTAATACTGTGAGCTTGCGTGGCTCCTCATTTGTAAAGCCCACAGTAACTGATAAGCCGCTCCAAAAAAGGGCAAAGTTAATAAATCCTGCAAGCGAGCTTCGAGGACCATCACGAACCAGTTTTGACTGGTAATATTTATTGAGCCCATAACAATAAAAATCAATGAGTGCGTAATCTGGAAAGTCAATGAGGTGTGAAAGGTCTAGGAAATCTCGGGTGTGGTCTTCGAGTGGTCGGTTACCTTGACAGAGCTGAAGGATGCGTACTGCTGGATCCATTATGTGGTCAGTTCTTCTGTTACGTCTTGGTTGAAGCAGAGGAGGAAGCAGGATCCAAGTGCAGTAGTCTTTTATTAAATAAACTCAAAACTTCACATATACAAACTCAGGACTGAGACTCAGTAACAGAACAACCACCATGGTGCAACAATATACAAGAACTGACAAAGACTGAACTAAACACAGGGCTTAAATACACAGACAGACAAGCTAAACAAGATAACAAGGGGGCGTGGCTAATCAGAGACACCTGGGAAGACTAATCAACATAACAGGAGACAGCTAACATGAAAAGACAGGGGAACATATGACAGACAAGAACAAGACACAAAACCCACACCGTGACACTAACATAACGTCTCAAAGTTCGAACCCGAAGACACGAGGTGGGGAACAGATGTGATAAATTTGAAGTTGCAATCGTCTTGGATCAGGAGGTGAGGTGAACTAACAGAATGCATTAGCCTGAACTTAAGACTCAACTAATCAATTAATTAAACATTTCGGCTTCTTATAATTTGGCTGCAAGTTTATTTTTACTTTTTTCAAATGTAATCAACATTTTCATAAGTACTAGATGTGTTGGGCTATTTAACGTGACATTTTAATTATATTCTGCTGATATGAACAAAATGACTCGAAAAAAAAGATTTGTTCATTTTGCTGAACAAGATTCAAAGATCCGAGTCAGTAAAATGATCCGAACTTCCCACTACTACACTGTAAATTAGTTTAACTTCAAATTTTAACCAAACACACTTGAAGCAGCTAATGCAGGGTAACGGACTGGAGCTGCTTTGAAACCCCTGCTCTAGACCAAAAGCAAAAAAAAGCACAAAAAAAAGCAAAAAAAAAAAGAAAAGTCAAAAACAATGAAAAAAAGGCTCAGCTAATAACATTTCTTTGACTAATTTAGGATGAGTATACAAATACCGAATGAGCTTATGATTAGTATCAATGTGCATCAGTGCTCTTGGGCTAGGCACAGAGTATGTTCACCGAACCACACATCCCAACTGTGTCAGCCGGGAGATGATGCCTGCACAGTCGACTCTGGAGGCCCAGATTCTTTCCCACAGCACTCCATGACCCTCAGCCTGCAGCAAACCCTTCACCATCCTCTATCCAGCATAAGGATGTCTGGATTTAACTGCTGTGACTAATGTGTCCAGCTCCTCATCCCTACGGTATGTATCTTTCACTGACAGTCCTGTTTCTGACATTCTCCGGCGTATGGTTCTTGTGCTCGCTCCCAGCAATTTAGCAACACACGGCACTGGTAGAGACATGGCTATTAGTTCCTCAATACGGTCCTCTGACAAAACTATTCTTGGTCGCCCAAGCTTGCCAGATTCAAAGTCTAGAGTGTTGTGCTTACACACGTGATTGTTGTTGATCTCACCAATCACCTGTACAACCTCTCCATCCATTACAGCATGTGGAAACGAATCCTCCTGGCTTGACAGTGCACTTAAAAAAACTAGCTCCTGGGAACAGGCAAACTCCAAAAAATCTAAATCAACTGGTGGTCGATTAAGCAGATGGGACAGTCGAGCATGGAGTCTATCCAATACAGCATTCATCAACAGTTCCTTAAGAGACAGCATTATAACAATTAGAAACATGCACATTACAAGTTTTAATTATAGATTTGTTATATAATGTTGTAATTACATAGTTTAGCATCAGCTCAAAGGTCTAAGGAGATTATATGATTTACATCATTTCAATGAAAATGCAATACCAATCGAATCTGTTTTTCTTACTTAACACCAGCTTGAGTATGTGATATGAATTCAGTATGAACACACGGGAGTCGGCTTAATAATAGTACACAACTTATAGTCAGGTCCGAATCTTCAAGATTGTGTAACCCTGTAGGCATTTTTGAGGAAAAGTTGTTATACCACATTTTTAGAAAGTTCAATGTCTCCTGAATAAGGATCCACCGTATAACATTGAAATAAGGGTCCCATTTTCTTGTAATTGTTATTGAAACAATAGGTGCATTATTCACAGCCGAAACACTACAGGTGGATAGGGTAAAATTTTTAAGTTATAGATATCACCATAAAACCTTTCCAGTTTTTCACTTACATAGAGACAGACATTTTTTGTATTACAAGTTTTCTGAAATGTCATGTTTACATATGCAAATGAGGCATACCAGTATATATATATATATATATATAATTCGAGGGGCAGGCATACCAGTACGCGGTTCTCCCTTTCGGGCTAGCCCTGTCTCCTCGCGTCTTCACGAAGGTTGTCGAGGCAGCCCTTGTTCCTCTCGACGACTGGCTGATCCTAGCTCACTCTCGAGAAAAGGTTTGCGAACACAGTTACCTAGTGCTCCGGCACCTAGCTTGTCTGGGCCTTCGGGTCAACTGGGAGAAGAGCAAACTCTGCTCCGTGCAGAGGATCTCTTTTCTCGGTATGGGAATCAACTCGGTCGTCATGTGCGCGCAGCTTACGAGCGAGCGCGCGCAGTCATTGCTAACTTGCCTTCGTCAGTTCGAGGGCAAGAGTGCGGTTCCACTGAAACTATTTCAGAAGCTCCTGGGGCATATGGCATCCGCAGCCGCAGTAACGTCGCTCGGTTTGCTTCATATGAGACCGCTTCAGCTTTGGCTTCGCGATCAAGTCCCGAGGTGGGCATGGCAACACGGCACGCTCCCAGAGTCCCAGTGACTTCGACCTGCCGTCAGATCTTCACCCCGTGGACGAACCTCAGTTTTCTATGGGCTGGAGTGCCCATAGAACGAGTTTCCTGGCATGTTGTTGTATCAACAGATGCCTCCACAATGGGCTAGGGCGCCATGTGCAATGGACATGCTGCCGCGGGCTCCTGGACAAGACCCCAGCGCCTTTGGCATGTCAATTGCCTCGAGTTGCAGGCTGTACGTCTCGCCCTGCACCGCTTCTGTGCGTTGCTCAGGGGTCAACACGTATTAGTCCGATCAGACAATACCGCCACAGTAGCGTACATCAACCGACAAGGTGGTCTGCGCTCCCGCCGTATGCCGCAACTCGCCCGCCACCTCCTCATATGGAGTCAGAAGCATCTGAGGTCGCTTCGAGCCATTTATATCCCGGGAGACCTGAACCGTGCAGCTGATCTGTCTCGGTTTCGGCCTCTCGCTGGAGAATGGAGACTCTATCCCCAGTCGGTTCAGCTGATTTGGGATCAGTTTGGGGACACACAGGTAGATCTGTTTGCCTCCCACGACTCGTCCCACTGCGACCTGTTTTATTCTCTGACCGAGGGCACGCTCGGCACGGATGCACTGGCGCACAGCTGGCCGCGGGGCCTCTGCAAGTATGCGTTTCCCCCAGTGAGCCTTCTTGCGCAGACTTTGCGCAAGATCAGGGAGGACGAGGAGCAGGTAATTTTGGTTGCCCCGTATTGGCACAACCGCACCTGGTTCCCAGAACTAGTACTCCTCGCGACAGCACCTCCCTGGCCAATTCCCCTGAGGAAGGACCTGCTTTCTCAGGGACGGGGCACCCTATGGCACCCTCGTCCCGATCTTTGAAACCTCCATGTGTGGTTCCTGGACGGGACGAGGCAGGTTTGAGTACCCTACCACCAGCGGTGGTGGCTACCATCACTTCCGCTAGAGCATCGTCCACGAGACATGCCTATGCGTTGAAGTGGAACGTCAACTGGTGTTCTTCTAAACTTCAAGAACCCACGAAAGGCCCGATCAGTGTCGCGCTTTCCTTCCTGCAAGAAGGGTTGGAGCGAAGGTTGTCTCCCTCCACCCTGAAAGTGTATGGTGCCGCCATTGCCACACATCATGATGCAGTTGATGGTAAGTCCACTTGAAAGCACAACCTGATCATCAGTTTCCTGAGAGGAGCGAGGAGACTGAATCCTCCTCGCCCTCCTCTCGTTCCCTCTTGGGACCTCTCAGTGGTTTTAACTGCTCTGCAGAGTGCTCCCTTTGAGCCTCTGCAATCAGTGGAGCTTAAGTTCCTGTCAATGAAGCTCCTGGTTGCATTGGCCTCCATCAAGAGGGTAGGGGACCTGCAGGCATTTTCGGTTGACGAAGCGTGCCTGGAATTTGGACCGGCTAACTCTTACGTGATCCTGAGACCCCGGCCTGGATATGTGCCCAAGGTTCCCACCACACCCTTTCGAGACCAGGTGGTGAACCTGCAAGCGCTGCCCTTGGAGGAGGCAGACCCAGCCTTGGCACTGCTCTGTCCAGTACGCACCCTCCATGCTTACGTAGACAGAATGCATTGTTTCAGGACTTCAGACCAGCTCTTTGTCTGTCATGGTGGGAAGCTGAAGGGAAAGGCTCTCTCCAAGCAAAGGTTGTCTCACTGGATAGTGGACGCCATTGCTTTGGCTTACCAGCAGCAAGGTCGACCATGCCACCTTGGTGTGACGGCCCACTCCACCCGGAGTGTGGCATCCTCTTGGGCTCTAGCGCATGGCGCCTCGCTAACAGACATCTGTAGAGCTGCAGGCTGGGCGACACCTAACACGGCCTCTGGGCGACCCCCACGTGTGTATTCCACTGTAAGCCTCTCTGAGCATGTGTCTTTCCCTCGGCAAGCCACCTTGCCACCCCTGGGTTTGAAATATTCCACCTGCGGCTGGACACCCCAGTGATTCTCAATATGCAGCCCCCTGGGGTCATGTGTATCCCAAGTCCCCCCCTTCGGGCTGGGCATAATTGCATATTTCCACTGATATATGCTTCCCAGTGTACCTTGGTACCTTGGCATAATTCCAGCAGCCATTAAAAACTGTCCCTTTCATGTTAATGTTGTTTTTCATTGTTTACATGTTTAAATATTCTGAGAATGCATAGTTTAGTTCTAATGTTTAATGTTTAAACTGCAATAAATGCATTAAAACGTTTTTTTCTTTTTTTTGGCAGCCATTTTGTTTTTATTGTTTATGCCAAAACAGTGATGTTTACAACTTGTTATACGGCAGAAATGGATTCAGCACCTAAAAATCATATAGAAACAACACTTGAAGTACTTTTCCTCAAAAATGCCTACTGCATCTTATCCAGGGCTATTTATCTATTTTGGGACTCGACTATTATGAAGGATTTAAATATAGGCCTATTTTATATGTATTATTATATATTTGTGTGTGCATTAAAAGTATCATTCTGGCAGCGAGGACGATGCTGAGCCAGATCAGAATGTCAGGAGGGATCGTCTTCTCTTCTGGCGCCTGGCACGTTTATTGAACCAATCAGATAAGAGTAAATCGAGAGTCAGCGAGAAGCTCATTTGATTGGCTACATGATGAAGGTGGACCCACCCTCTTCGCGCTTGCAAAACTCAATGAGAGAGAGAGTCGTGCCAAAACTGTAAGCGCAGAAAGACGGAACTGTGCAAATCGGGTTATTTCGGGAGCATTTACCCCACGCACACAACAAGTCATTTAGACATTTGCAACAGTTTTTTTTTTTATGCATACAGATTGGTTTGACACTTTCAATCCGGTTTGCAGTTCTTTAAACTGTTGTTTTCGGATGCAAATCACTGTTCACAGGCTTGCAATGATTTTGGCCGTATTTCGGCGAAGTGCCAAAAGTGTAAGCGCGGAAAAATGGAAGTCAGAAGAATACAGATCATATTTATTATGCGTTAGCGTGAAGCTGCAGTTTCACAATACATGAATTACACTTACGAAAACCAGTCAAATGTTTCACTTTTTTTTCTTACACTTGAAACACGATTTACACTTTTACAAATATTCTGTTGCGCATGCACATTTAATTTACGCTTGCAATCTTATGCACACTTTCACAAATCTTACCCTGCGCATGCGATTCTTCAAGGCATCATATTACCTTCATAGTATACTTACTCAAAACCTTTGATTGCTGCATCTAAGGCTGTGTGTGTTCATCGGTCCCTGTTACATCCAAACAAGATTTAATGTTAGATCTGTCATTTATGTGTGTAATGTAAAGTGCTGACAAAAGCTTAGGCCAAATGGATGACATTATAGCACACATTCAACACACACACGGCTATCTGATGTGTTTTCATCTGGAAGATGTATTTTTAAGAGTTTCATCTGCCATACTGTACGTCTGTCAAATGTCCCGTCAAATATTAAACACACATTTAGGAAACGTCTATGTTGCATTTGGTTACGAGTGAATCTGCACTTTTTTTAAACAAACGTTTATCAGATGTTTGTACACAGTTAAAGCAAGAAAACGATGTTTAACAAATCTTGAGAAGTATGTGTGCTTAATGAAGCACGACTGGTAGCTATATGACAATTCAATGTGTTACAGCAACTTAATTAATATATCAATATTTAATATTAATGTCTTCAAATCAATAGTTTCCTCGTCAGTTGTTAAATAAGTGCAATGTAAATATTAATAATGACTGAATCAATAATATGTATGATTCTGTCAATAGACTCTTCAGAAATGTGTGTATAATAGCTTAGCATTTCTCAACATGAGGAAGTTGTTTGATAATGTGTTTGTGACTGATCTACAGTCTTCAGGATAATGATTTAAATAGAGAGAGTCACTTTGCATTGTCAGCACATGCTTCAGTGCTCTGAGAGTGTTTATAGTGCTGTTAGTTTAACACTTCATGACTGAGAGCAGAACACAACACACTCTTCATCATCACACAAGACTAAACTACAGCAATGAACACAATCAACATCTTCATCTGGATCATTGCACTGTTTATTCAAGGTTTGTGTAATACAGTTTTTATAATTAACTATCTTAAAATGTGAAATGTATATATTTATCAAATACTGTATATCATCATATATATCATTTTAATTTTTGTTCGTGTTTTCTTTCAGAGTGTAGAGGACAGATCACTGTAACTCAGAGTCCATCAATAACAGCAGTTCAACCAGGAGAAGAAGTCAGAATAAACTGTAAAACCAGCAGTAGAGTGTATGTGTCTAGTGGTAATCATCGTTTACACTGGTACTCACAGAAACCTGGAGAAGCTCCTAAACTCCTCATATATTATGCAACAACCCGTTATACTGGAACTCCATCTAGATTCAGTGGCAGTGGATCTGGCAGTGATTTTACTCTGACCATCAGTGGAGTCCAGACTGAAGATACAGGAGATTATTACTGTCAGAGTTTTCACTATCCAAACAGTGAGCGTGTGTACACACAGTGATAAAGAGTCGTACAAAAACCTCTGTCAGTCAGACGTCACAGTGACTGCACTGATACAGCTGAGAGAAACTGCAGCTGCTGATGGAGGATCACAAACTCAAGTCACCTTTATTTATAAAGCGCTTTTTACAATAAAGAATGTTTCAAAGCAGCTTTACAGTGATCACAGGAAAATAATGCAACAAAGTTTGTTTCTTCTGTACAGCAGATCTAGAAGAAAACATCGTCCTAGTCCAGCTGAAGTAAGTTCTGTGGTGGTTAACTTTTGTTGTAAAAACGTTATTAATTTAGTTCATTTATATACAGTGCTTAGCATAAGTGAACACACCCAAGCTAAAGGTGACTAAAAAATCATCTTTTGGAAATTGATCTTAATGCCTTAATAATAAAAAAATGAGGAAAACTCCAACCTTTAAAGACACCAATTTTCTTTGTGAATGAATAATGTATCGTAAATAAATAAATGGGTAACACTTTAGAATACTGTTCCTTCATTAATGAATAACTACACAGGAACAAATGAGTAATGCTTTAGTAACACTCTTGCTGACATTAACTAACAAGAAACTCTGATTAACAAATTAGTAAGTAATCGTGCTCAGTCGGATGTGGTAGTTCACTATTAGCTAATCAATAACTATATTTTTCATACCTCACTGAAGACTACTAAGAACTATTATATACTAGGGGTGTAACGATTCATTAATTTTCTTGATGCATCGATTACAAATCCTGCCGATGCATATGCATCGATCTTGAAACATGGATTTTTGAATCGTGAATCGTTTGTTTCAGTCAATAATCGATTTTATATTTAAAAATCGAATGAATCGCGATTATATAACGAATATACGATGGATAATTTTAAAAATTAAATATAAATCTTAAATTAGTTGCGTCAGCGACGTAAAGTGCGCCCTCACTGCAGTGGCGCAGTGGATTACGTCACTAATCTTCAATTCGCGCCTGTTTGTTGTCATTTGAGAATAAACGCAGCAGTGCACAATGGAGGGCAACGAAGAAGGAGAAATTTGCAAGGCACCAGCCAACATGAGATCAAAGGTTTGGGATTACTTCGGTTTTCACAAAGTAAATGGAAAGATTGACAAGTCCGTTGCAGTTTGCAGACATTGTAAATCTGAGTTAAAATACTTTGGAAATACAACGAACCTTAGCAACCATCTCCGCAGACGCCATGCCATTAATATAGAAATACCTGCACCTAAAGCAGCTGCTAGTATTTCAGGGTCAGACGTGAGAAGTGCTACTCCTATCCTATTTGGTCAACTTCAGAGTCTTCCCGAAAATACCCATCGTGCTAAAGCAATAACTGCATCTATTACAAGATTTATTTGCAAGGATATGCGCCCCTATAGCGTGGTGGAAAACACTGGTTTCCGAGAAATGATAAACACTTTAGAGCCAAGATACAAAATACCCAGCCGTCAGTTTTTCAGTGAAAAATGCATCCCGGAATTGTATCGGTCTACGAAAGAGGAGCTGCAGCTCAAGCTTTCTCAATCTGTCCGTGTTGCCCTCACGACTGATTCTTGGACGTCGTGTTCGACAGAGTCTTATGTGACAATTACCGCACATCTGATTTCCATGAACTGGAAAATGCAGAGCTTCGTTCTTCAAACAAGGACTCTAAACGAAGCCCACACAGGCAAAAACATTGGAGAATTGCTGCGCGATGCCTGCTCCGAGTGGACAATTGCAGACAAGAGTCCTGCACTTGTTACTGATAACGCCCGCAATATGATTGTCGCAGGTAAAGTTGCTGGATTTACCCCCCACATCACTTGCTTTGCACACACTCTGAACCTGGTGTCTCAAAAGGCCATGAAAGTTAGCAGTGCAGAGCGATTGTTGGGCAAAGTAAGACGTATTGTCTCTTTTTTCCACCGAAGTTCAACTGCTACATGCACGTTAAAAGAGAAACAGCAAATTCTTGGCTTGCCGGTACACAAATTTAAACAGGACGTTTGCACTAGGTGGAATAGTTCTGTGGAAATGCTTGAGCGTTTCTTAGAACAACAAACTGCAATCTTGGCAACGCTTATGTCAAAGGATTTGCGGAGGGGAACAGAAGTACACACTCTCACAGAAACGGACATCAGTAATGCTGAGGATATTGTGAAAGTGATGGCACCCATTAAGATCGCTACTACTATGATGTGCGAAGAAGAACAACCAACCGTGTCTTTGATTGCGCCTCTCCAGGCTAAACTCAAACATCTCGAGCCCTGCGAGGACGATACAGACATGACTCGAGAAATGAAATCAGCGATGACAACGGACTTTTCGTCCCGGTATACGAATTCCTGCGACATTCTGCTTAAAGGTAAGATGTCTCTCTAATTGTCAAAAGCAAAAGTATTGCAAATGCACTAGAATCTTTGAATTATTTATTATTAAGACCAAATTGTTGCTTATATTAAACCTTTTAATAGCACAACATTCTTCAAAGTTTTCATTTTGACTTGGTAACAACTAATAGTATTTTATTATTATTATTATTTTGTTGCTAGCATCTGCATTGGACCCCCGCTTCAAAGGGCTACCCTTTCTAGAAAACGAAGAAAGAGAATTTGTCTTCACTAAACTTACTGTTGATGCCACAAACAGTGTATGTTTGCAACTTCCCTTATTTTCATGAACCAAATGCTTTATAAGATTGTAATATGATGATCCGAAATAGTACAGATTCAGGTGGAACAGCAGGAGGATGCAGTTGAAGAGAAACCACCAGACACAGCTGAAGAAGGTATTTATTTTAATAACTTGTTAATAATGAGTAATCTGTTTAAATTTAAAGGGTAGGCATACTGTAGCATAAAAGTTTGGGATGCATTTGTAATTCAAAATGTATTTAAGGACAAGAAATGAGATGCAAACAAACAACTTTTTCATCATGTGTTTCCATCAATCTAATTAATTTTCTTTTTCAGATGAGATGCGTCCTGCAAAAAAACTGAAAGCTATGGATTTCCTCTTCGGCAACATCTTTCAGCAGGTGCCAGAGACCTGTCCACCATCAAGGTCCGCTAGCGTGGTCAGCAGAGACGAGGTACTCAAATACAGATCCATGGTTCCTCTGCCACTGACTGAAAATGCACTGGACTGGTGGAAGTCCCATGAGACAGAGCCACCAATCCTTGCAAATCTGGCAAGAAGTTGTCTTTGCATTCCTGCTACCAGTGTGGCCTCAGAGAGAGTTTTCAGCACCGCAGGAGACATAGTGTCTTCTCAGAGAAGCAGTTTACGGCCAGATTGTGTTGATCAATTCATATTTTTGAAAAAAAATCTCAAGTAGATGGGGTTAGAAAAAAGCAAGTCATATCATAGCCATGTGTTTGTTCATATCTGTCTTACTACACTCACCACCATGTTTTAATCGCACTCTGTGTGGTGTTACTGCCCGTTGGACTTGGCCTGTTGCATTTCTGCACTTTGCTGTATTTACATACTTTGCTGTATTTACACACTTTCTTTGCTGTATTTACACACTTTGCTGTATTTCCTAAATGTTCAGGAAATGTGTGCAATGTTTACAATAAAAGCACTCATGGTGCATTGAATATGTAGAAGTAGTATTATTTTTCTTGGTTTACTTGCCTTAATGTATTTTGAGTCCTAAGAAGTTAAGCTATTGAACTGAAGTCCTGAATCAAGTTATTAAATCTATTGAATGGTCATGAATTTCCCAAAAATTTATTTTATTTGCTCAGATACAGATGTATACTAAAATTTACAGAATAGAATCGTTAATAATCGAATCGAATCAAATTTCATTGTTAATCGAATCGAATTGAATCGTTCTGATTTGCAAAAATCGTTTTTGAATCGAATCAAAAACCTCTGAATCGTGAATCGAATCGATTCGCTGTCTACCCAAAGATTCACAGCCCTACTATATAAAGGTTAATAAAAATTTATAATGCACAATGTTTAATATAAAGTAATAGTAACCCATTAGTAATGAATCAAGTGTTACTACATCCTTCTAAAGGAACTACTAATAATTTGGATCAGTATTCTAAAGTGAAAAACATGATAACAACCTAATATTGACTGAAGTCATTGTAAGCTTTTAAGGCTTTTGTAAGGTTTTGGATAGTAATGACTCAAGTGTTACTACATCTTTCTAAAGGAACTACTAATTATTTGGATCAGTATTCTAAAGTGAAGATCATGGGAACACACTAGTAATGACTAAAGTGTTACCAAATCCATTGGAAGGAATTGCTATTCAAAATCTTACAAAAATCTCAAAAGCTTACAATGACTTCAGTCAATATTAGGTAGTTATCATGTTTTTCACTTTAGATACTGATCCAAATAATTAGTAGTTCCTTTAGAAGGATGTAGTAACACTTGAGTCATTACTAGTGGGTTACCATTACCTTTTATTATAAATTATGCATTATTCATGTAGTTCTCTGGGAGGTATGAAAAAAATAGTAGTTCTTGATTAGCTAATAGTGAACTACTACATTCATCTGAGCGCTATTACTTACTAATTCGTTAATCAGAGTTTGTTGTTAGTTAATAGTAGTCACTAGAATGTTAATAATTTGGGTTACACTTTATTTTAAGGTGTTATTGTTACAGTGTAATTATATATTTAAGTACTGAGTAATATTAATTAACTACATGTACTTACTATAGGGTTAGGGTAGGATTAGGGTTTGGTTGAGGGTTAGTTGCATGTAATTATGCATAATTTACTGTTATTACTATAGTAAGTACATGTAACATATGTAACATGGACACTGTAAAATAAAGTGTTACCAAAATTTGTTACTTGTTTGTTCCTGTGTAATTATTCATTAATGAAGGAACAGTATTCTAAAGTGTTACCAATAAATGTTCCTTAAAATATAGGGTGCATAAGTCAGGACACCCCTATGTTAAATTCCCATAGAGACAGGAATATTTTTATTTTTAAAGGCCAGTTATTTCATGGATCCAGGATACTATGCATCCTGATAAAGTTCCCTTGGCCTTTGGAATTAAAATAGCTGCACATCATCACACACCCTTCACCATACCAAGAGATTGGCATGGCTTTATTTCAGTTAGCCTAATAACTGGGTTGATTTGCATTGAGATATGATCTTATGGAAACTAAGAAAAATGAAAAAAAAAAAAAAAAATCCTTCATCACGAAATGTCATCATGGGAGCTTCATCATGGGGCCCTCTGCAACCAAGTCATTTTAAAATTAAAACCATTAAAAAAAACGTAAAATATCTGATGAATGCATATGCAATAATGTGTCACTTGTTGAGCCAAGTAAGCTTATATGTTAAATAAAACAAAGAAAGCCACATTTTTTGACAAGTTTGTATTGACAAACAAAGAAAACAGTTTGCCAGTCAAGTAAAAATGTTTCAGCACCACGGATAGCGACATCTGATTGACAGCGATGGTGCTGAACAGGCCAAGTGCGCTCAAGCAGTGCCACATTATATAATTGACATGGCACTATTATATATATTGAAGACAAAGTTTGTTTGACAAACTCCATATGTAGGCTACAGGTGCTACATGAAAACTTAACTGGGATGAAAACTTTGAGAAAAACAACTGATTTGTAACATTCTGACTAAGTGACTTTTAAAATATACATTTTTAAAGACAATTTTTTTTCTTACCATTTTGTTGTCTGCTTAACGATCCTGCAAAACAAATAAATCTAACAAAACTATATACATATCATGGTCCCTTATTAAATCTTCATCCTCCTCTCCTTCATGGTGGCAAATCTGCCAACCACTTTGTCCTTGTCAATGTGTATGTCCCGCTCCACACACAGCAATGTGAGATTTGACAGTCTGGCCTCATCCATGCACGAACGCAAGTATGTCTTAATGAGCCGCAGATGGCTGAAACTTCGTTCGGCACTGGCGCTGCTGATGGGAAGGGTTTTATAAATCCTGTGGAGAATGGTCAGGTGTGGGTAGGCTCTATCCATATCGTTGGCAATGAGGAATGGCAGGACGGCGTCGGTGGTGAGATCCATCTTTAACTCAGAATACAATGCACGAAAAGAGCGAAACTCTTCCACTGCGTCTTCTGGCTTGGGCATGTCTTCTGAGTAGAACCGGGCCAGCTCAAGTATTTTCTCCTCAGCATCAGGGTGCTCAAACCACTTCGGGCAGAGTACTGCGAACAGTTTGGCCATTTTTTTGAAGTCTGAAAATCGACTTTCAAACTGCCCCACAAAAACATTGAGAATGTAAAAATAAATATCCGCTTTGAAGCGGCGTCGGCTGTCCTCGATCTGGTCATCCTCTGCATCCTCGTCAAAATGCCTTTTTCTTTTGCGAACCCTCTGCTCCGCAAACTCGGTGGCTGCGTCGCTTTCTCTGGCCATATTTCTTGCTGTGTTCTCCATACTGTCAAAGGCCTCCTCTGTGCATAACTCCCTGATCTGAGCCACAGTACTGTCAATAAGATCCACAGCAGTGTTGACATCCAGTGATTCTTTTTGGAGGTAATTCGACAGGATGTATGTCCTCTTCAACAAATCATTCCAAAACACCAACATGAAAATAAATTCAAATGTGCTGAGTTTTGACAGCAGGCCGTCAGCTTCAGAGGCCGTCTTGGGTGTGCTGTTGTGGTGGTGTTGGATACGGTTCAGAGCTTTGAGAATAGCTGGGAGGCTTTGTATCACCGCTTCTGTGGCCTGCTTCCTGGAGGCCCACCTTGTGTCAGAAAGGCTTTTCAGCGTAAGAATGGTTCTTTCCAGTTGCATGTTTTCCTGCTCCTCCTCCAGTATTTTAAATCTCGGAAGGCTTGAAGTTAAAAAGCAGTACAAGGTCTCAAGTGTGCCGAAAAAAACTTTTGCGCTACACAAACAACACGCAGCATCCATAAGAATCAGATTGAGGTTGTGTGCGCAGCAGTGGACATAAAATGCCTTGTCTGAGAAATTTTGCTTGACTCTGGCTTGCAGCCCCGTTAACTGCCCTGACATGGTTCTGGCACCGTCATATGCTTGTCCCCTCAGATCATTTACATTAAGACCAAGGTCCTTTATCAGCGAATTATGCAGAAGATCATAAAATGACGCCGCACTGCCATCAGGTAACTCCTCAAATTTAATAAAGCGCTCAATGCTGCTGCCTGTTTTGGTGACATATCTGAGTGAAAGAGAAAACTGATCCATTCTCGTTATGTCTATGGTGGAATCTACGATAACTGAGAAAAACTTTGCTGACTTTATCTCATCGATTATTGTGCTCAGTGTCTCTTTGGAAAGAGCTGCAATGAGCTCGTTTTGGGACTGGTGACTGAGGTATGTCACTCTGCTGACCGGGTTATTTATGTGCTGCTCGAGGATGGAGTCGTAGTGAGCCAGCAACTTCAGGAGCTCTAAGAAATTCCCCTCATTAGAGTCAGGGGCTCCCAGCCCAGCATGTTCTCTGTGGCCACGAAAAGCCAGCCCCTGTCTGGCTAAAAAGAGCGTGGTGTCCACCAGCCTGTGTAGGATCCTTCTGTTCTTCTCTACCTGCTCTCTCTCGGCTTTCAGAAGCTCCGCAATGACAGTGCTGTCCTGACTCAAACGGAACTTTGTCATTAGATAAGCCTTCTCTGCCTCCCGATGAGCGCCGGACCTTTCATGCGTCTCAACCCGCTCTGTCCCTTTTTTAAATGAAGAAAACCCCATACATGGGTCAGCCCAGGCTTTCCCAGCACTCTCATTGGACTTTTTACCAAAAAGCCAGCAACAAAAACAGAACAGTCGGTTTGCCCTGGGTGAGTACACCAACCACTGACGCTCCACTGGGTTACCGGAGCCTCCCATCTGGCGCATATACCAAGCCGGACTGAAGCGTCGCTTATCCTGGTCATGTGGGAACTCTTTGTAGCCGTCCCTCAAACCGGGCTGGCAAGGACCATGTCCAATCACCGCACGGATCAATTCAGTGGTGAGAGGCCAGTGACGAAAAAGGTACGGGTCAGTGGGATATTCCTCTTCTTCAGACAGGACATTGGCTAGGCGGTGCGCCTCTGAAGGACCCATGCTGGCGCTGCTGCTGGGGCCAGAGGCATCCGTGACCGACGAGGTATCCTCCACTTCAGATTGCCGGTGACAATCGCCCCCCTCCGCCTCCGGTGAGCTTTTCTGGGCTTGACCGCTGTTAGCCTCATCATCGTTAGCCGGTGTCAGACTAGTAGGGCTAGCACTAGCAGTAACGTAAACTATCGATGACCGAGTAACGTTAACGGTATTATTATCATTTTGACAGTGATGAGTTGTGGATGATGATGATGATGAGAAGTATGATGTGAGAGGAGCACATGATGCTACCACACTTTTCCTACTATCTCGTTCTTTTCTTTTTAATGCGCCTGATTTATATTTTCTCTCCATTTTCGTAACTATTCACAACTTTCCTGCGAGTCTTGTTGGGCGCGGTTGCCATGACAACAACACTTGATACTTCATGTTGACGGTATCTCGAGTCCCGGTTTAGCCTGCTGTAGGCTACAACTGTATATATATTTTAAGTGGTAGGCTATGTTTATTGTTTTCAATAATTTGAAAATTAATTAGAGAATTAGCTTGAATATGCAGCAATTTGTACAAATAGAGAGTGTAGGCCTATATTTGTTGTAGCCATTAAATAAGAGCATTTAGTTTCATTTTTGTTCAAATATTATAATGTTATTTTTTCCATCTATGTTGATTATGAAAAGTGAACACCATGATATGATGCATCGGGAGACATGGAGTCGGTCAGACATGATTTTGTTAATGGGTCAGACAAGATTAAACTTAATTTTCTTCATTAAGTTTTGTAGAAAGCCTTTATTTAAGGTGAATTTCGTTTTGTATAAATTGTATCTTAATTTTAATACATTGTTCATCAACAAATTGCCTGTATTTAAAGAAGCAAATATAGCACAGACAATATAAATCATGACATGGAGGCGCCCGCGCGGTCACTGCATTGCACGTGAACAGGAGCGCATCTCATCATTAATTAGGCCTAACCGAAACTCAGACATGAGAAATATAAAGAAAGCTTTAAATGTCTTTAAACGAAACAATTCAAAATGAAAAGAAATAAGCTACTCTCTGATTATGTAATCCAAGATGTGCATTTCTCTCTAGGCGCGTTCACTACGGAGATGGCGATCGTCAACTTCATCTTTGCAGCAGACACGGACAGAAAAGACTAGTTTATTAATAAAAATCAATGCACGCGTGTCACCGGATTTACAAATGCACATCTTGCTTGTTGCACGCACACTCGACACACATATTATGGTCGAAATAACGAGATATTGTGTTGAAATAACATTATTAATTATAATAATTCTGTAATAATATTTGATTGAATGCCGAATGTTGGGCTTGTTCCATTTAATAAAATTAATACTTTAACACTATAGTTCTATAGAACTGCCATGGCGGTCATTTTGACCGTTTTGAATTTTATATCTGCAATAACTTTGTTGAAAAAATAAATACAATCCTGCTGGTACCTGACTTATCCTAAAAGTGTCTGTATTTTCATTTAAAATGTTTTTCATATAAATTACACATAAGGCAAAAAAAACAAATGAACATATTTACCTATTTTTCGGCCATAGACGGTCATATTGACCGCACTGAATTTCGCGGTATTAGCCTATTATATGCTATACCAAAATACACAACAATAAAATGTGGCAAAAAAAATACACTAAACATATTCAACAACAAATCATTTAAATGTAGGCTAATGATATTCAGAACAGAACAAGAATGAAAAAATAAATATAAACAAGCCAAAATGAAATACTTTATAAGCAAAAGTGAAAGTAGCCTAAGCGGCGTACAGCTCACGTAACTCTCTAATTAGAATCAAAATGTTTCAACATTTGCGATGTATTTGGATGGTAAACTATTCTTTATTATAGGCTTTGTACTTCACTCACGTTCCAATATCGACTGAAAAAATCATCCTCTTCACATGCGCAAAATGGTACGAATTGTACTAGGCTACTGACAAACAGAGCAGTGGAATTTTTATATGTTAGGTTGACTATTTTATTATTATATTTTATTATGGCTATAATGAACAGGCTGCAATGTCAAGATTGCAATGCTGTAATATGGTGTGTGTGCGCGTGTGTGTGTGTGTGTGTGTGTGTGTCGGCGGGCGCGGGCGCGATCGAACAGTGGAAACATGAAAACATAGGCTACTCCGTCATTTTGTTCTGGACATCTACGGATATTATTTATTTATAAATGTATAATTAAACTTGTTTAAATGTACAGTTTGGTGTTGTTTTGTTTTTAAAAGATCCTAATACAATAAATGCATTAATCTCTCAATTGGGTATTTATCATTAAAGATAGAGTTTGGAATCTAGCGGTCAAAATGACCGCTTGCGGCAGTTCTAGTAGTTGTGGAATTCTGGCAATTTTAGTGTTAATTGTGATCATTAAAATAATTTAATATTTAATATTAAGTGGCCAATTTTTGCTCATTTATTAAAAGTATATATAATATATCTAGCACCCCCTCAGAACATGTTAAAAAATTATCTGGCGCAGTCCCTGGTTATAACGGCCCACGTATTAAAATGGTTGGGTCTAAATCGGGCTCGGGCTCATAATTACAGTTAATGTGTATCGGCAATATTTTACTTTGCCAAGGCCCCGTGTAATGTGTCACTTGGCGAGGGCCCGTTCCTGTCCAGCGACGCAAGATCGGCGGCGTTTGAGGGGCCCCTAATTGGCACGGGGCCCTGGGGCGGCCGCACCCATGCACCCACGCTATCTCCGCTACAGACGACTGGTAGCTATATTAGAATTCAACATTTTACAGCAACTTAATATAATTAATATATCAATATTTAATATTAATGTCTTCAAATCAATAGTTTCCTCGTCGGTTGTTAAATAAGTGCAACGTAAATATTAATAATGACTGAATCAATAATATGTATGATTCTGTTAATAGACTCTTCAGAAATGTGTGTATAATAGCTTAGCATTTCTCAACATGAGGAAGTTGTTTGATAATGTGTTTGTGACTGATCTACAGTCTTCAGGATAATGACTTAAATAGAGAGAGTCACTTTGCATTGTCAGCACATGCTTCAGTGCTCTGAGAGTGTTTATAGTGCTGTGAGTTTAACACTTCATGACTGAGAGCAGAACAGAACACAATCTTCATCATCACACAAGACTAAACTACAGCAATGAACACAATCAACATCTTCATCTGGACCATTGCACTGTTTATTCAAGGTAAGATGTAAAAACTGACTCTGGTTTTGGTATATTTGTAAAAGTATATGATGATAATAGTTTTAAACACTAATAGTTTTTCTTTTCTCTTCTTCAGAATCCAGAGGAGTGACTCTGACTCAACCTGAAGTTAAAACTGTCCAACAGAGTCAAACAGCAACAATAGAGTGTAATATAGATGTAGGAATATACGGTGACAACTTAGCCTGGTATCAGCAGAAACCTGGAGAAGCTCCTAAACTCCTGATTTATTACATAAGCAGCCGTTATAGGCCTACTGGAACTCCATCTAGATTCAGTGGCAGTGGAACAGCAAATACTGGACGAGATTTTACTCTGACCATCAGTGGAGTCCAGACTGAAGATACAGGAGATTATTACTGTCAGAGTTTACACTATATCAACAGTAAATATGTGTTCACACAGTGATAAAGAGTCGTACAAAAACCTCTGTCAGTCAGACGTCACAGTGACTGCACTGATACAGCTGAGAGAAACTGCAGCTGCTGATGGAGGATCACAAACTATACAATATCAAACCTTTCACAGACTTTATTCATTTATTATGATGTAAGTAAACATGTAACATAATATTATATGCCTTACTAAACTGGACACAAATGTGGAGAAAATGTGAGTGGAGCTTGTTCCTGTAAATCTTTCCACTACAATGTAATCGAACTGTAGGAAAGTCAATCACTTTAATTGCACTTCCATCCTTCACCACTAGAGGACAGATCTTTAATATTACTGAGTTCCCTTTCTGTCAGCAAGAGAGTTTCTCTGGGCACTTCAACACTTCCTTTATTTCCAAAGGAGAATATTCTCTAGCAAGATAATATCTCTATAAAAGAGAACATTTCCTCTAAAAGACGCTTGTTTCTTCCGGTCGAGTTTGCAGATGAGTTAGGCGGTTCCCCTGCGGGTGAACTTCGTTTCTAGAAATTAACAGACTTTAAAAGCCACACACACATTAAAAGCCGAAAATGTGTCATTCGTGTTCAGAAAAATAACTTCAATAATAATAATAAGCTTACCTTTGTGTTGCGCTTTAACTTTAAACAGAACGAGTACATCTTTCTTGAAGTGCACATTGTAGATCATAACAGAAACTAGATGTACCGCATGGCGGTACAAAATATGACCGCCGCTCAGGCCTGCACTGGCTTTCCACAAAAATAAATGACGTGGAGCAATTTGGCTGTATTGCGTGTTTATGTATATACCTAAAAAAAGTAGTAGTATGTGCATGTCTGTCTGTGTGTGTGTGTATGTGTGTGTGTTTGTGTATGTGTGTGTCTGTGTCTGTGCATGTATGTATGCGTGCGTACATGTGTGTGTTTGTGTGTGTGTGTCTGTGCGTGTGGATGTCAGTGTGTGTGCATGCTTGCGTTTGTTTGTATTCCTGCATGTGTGTGTGTGTGACAGTTAGGGTTGCCAACTTCAGAAAAGGAAAATGCGGGACAATCGTGGTTATTTATAGGAAAATGAGGGACACTCAAAATATTTGTACTGTATCACACAGTGTACGTCATTTCAGTGTCTGCAGTTAAGTTTGTGTTTAAAAGGTTATCAGACATAAACACATTTGTATTGCTTAACCCAATAGTAAGATTATTTTTTGAGGAAAAAAATAAAGAAAGTAATTGCCTACTTTTATTCAGCAAGGATGCATTACATTAATCAAAAGTGACAGTTAAGATAATGTTACAAAAGCTTTCTATGTACTTTCTAAAAGCTTTAAAACATTAATAATAATCAGAAATGTTTTTTGAGCATATTATTCCCTCAGGTAGATTACATGTTTTCTTGCGTGGCTGGATTGTTTGCATTCGCCAAAATTGATTAGCCGAAATCAAAACATGGACAGTGAAAGGAAATTACCGTTAGCGCGAGACGAGTCCGGCTTGAAGCGGAAGCGACCAGACGGCAGAGGATGTTCGCAAATCAAACAATGATTTGTCTCAAAACAGTGATTAAAAAAAGCTGTGACTGGATGATGACAGGTGTCGGTGATCATTCTCACGTGTCGTGGTCAGCACTGCTGCTGTTGCTGTTGTATCAGTCAGTGGTTTATCAGCTTGTCAAAAAACGGGACACGGGAGGTCACGCACGGGACAAATAAATTAGGCCCAAAATACGGGACGTCCCGCCTAATTCGGGACAGTTGGCAACCTTAGTGACAGTATCATCCTAAACCAGCAACCCTTCGCTCAACACCACCATCTACAGGCCGATGAGTGTACAGTCACTAAATGTGCACATAAATGAATTTATTTTATACCCCCCCATGGATGAAATTCTACGAAACTTAGCATACCCCCAGAGGATGTCAAGTTAATCATACACATGAAATATGGTGCAGTTCTGAACATCTCAACTGAAGATAGGGGCGATTAAAGCAGAATAATATTGCATTTTTTCATTTTTTATGGGAGGGGCGCAAATCACAAATGAGTGATTATGGGCTAGGTTGATGTGGGCCCTTAAGACCAACATACCATAAAAATTTCTTCATCCTCGGTGCCACGGTTCAGGTAGTTATTTAGGAAAAACTGCATTTTTTGGGTTTGGGGGGGCCCAGCGCGGGGGGGGAGTGGCCCCCGGGGACCAAACGAAATTTTTCCGTAAAAGTCTAGTGGGGCTACATGCCCACCAAATTTCATGTTCCCCGGTGTTTCGGTGTCCCTGGTATCGTTGACGAAAAATTCAGTAGATGACGAAAAAAAAAAAAAAAAACTTTGACAATCCCTATATGACCGCTTTCGCTAGCTACGCTAGCGGCGGTCATAGTTAGCACCGCCAAAACTGATGAATGATTGAACCCTCTTCCAGCAGCGGTCGGGACGAAAGAGCGCAGTCTGGACGGTTTAGAAGTTGCAGATGTCCTGATCAGGCCAGTGTGCACATGATGATGGACAGGAGTCATAGTCCCATACTCCATTTCAATGAAGTCATTCAACTGTGCTCTCAGAGTTACAGTTATATTCATAAAGAGCCTTCGAGTCCCACCAGGTGTAATCCACGTTTAGAGAGTTGGGTCTCTCTCCCACTCTTTACTGTAGATACAACTGTATATTTATGCCACTTTGACACACTGATCACTCGAATATACAGATACAAATTATCTCACTAAAAACCCGTCAGTCATGAATGATCACGTCTGATTGCTGATCTCTGATTGGCTGAATCAGATCTGCGGTGGGCCGGTGTATTTACACATCATGATGACTGATTTTATGGACTCCATGCACACTTGAGTTTTGTTTATTAACCAATTGACCCTTCGCTAAGCCCCGCCCTCCTTAGTTACTGTTGCTACGCCTGTCAAGCTTTTGCGCCTGGCACGTCTATTACAGTATGTATGCACTGGTTTCAGACATTCCTAAGGAGATAATTAGTCATTTTTGGCGAACAGGTGAAAATATGAGAGAGCAAGACTGCAGTATGCATTCGAGGGATATATCCACGACATAATATGCAAACGATTAGAGAATAATTTCATCAAAATTGAAGCTAAAGTCTATAACGTTAGGTCCCAGCGCAAGCAGCAGCCGCCTCATACGCTGACCATTCAAATGGGAAACACACAAATTGAGGAACAGCTTTGTGCATGCACAGCAGGGTAAGTGAAATGTGAAAATATTCTAATATTTATAAATCAAACAGCTTATCCATATGTATTGTGGAATAAACACAAGACATTAGCCTGACCACTTTGCAATGATAACATTCTCCCGCTTAGCTGCTATATTTTTAGCGCGCCAGGCTAACGTTACTGCTCACAACGTTCTAACTTACTGTTATGAACTGATTAAGTTTGCATACCAACCTTTTCCTTGGAGATCTCCGGCAAGCCCCCTGATGTTCCCTCCTTTTACTAACTACCTTTTACTTTTACTAGAACTAACACCGGGAGAGTCGCGATCGGATTGGGGTAACGTTACTAGTTTGGCCGTCGATTAACAAAATGCTGAAATATATTTTTAAGTAACGTTAAGTTATGTCAGTGAGTCTCCGTCTTGCCTTTAATCACACTGCTTGATCCACGAGCTGGACAATAACTTTATTCTAGAGCTGCTATAAAGCCAAAACACTTTACTTTTAATTTCCTATTATCAATGTAAAGCTGCTTTGGAACAATCTACATTGATAAAAGCGCTATATAAATGAAGATGACGCCCGGCATTTCTCCCCTTGGGTTTTAGGTTTCGGGAAGGGAACAAAATCCACCACCCCGTCCAAACTTTTAGGATACCGGGTATCGTCCATACGCACAGCGCTTCGGCATGTTTCCCTCTCGCTCGAAAGCTTGCCAGACCTCCTGCGCCTAGTTATGGTTGCTAAGCCATGATTGGCTAGTGGCGGTTTTCGGGCGTGGCTTAGCGAAGGGTCAATTAGTCTATAAAATGTAGGTGTTTGAAAATCGCCAAACCAATTTTTACCAGCACAATCAAACTCAAAACTGCCCAAATCTGGCAGCACTGGCTTCATGTCATCACTGTTTCCAAATGCCACTGGTTCGTCACTTGGGGGCGATGATCTCTGTGAACCCATGAACCACTGTCTATTTCATTTTACCTGATCTCAGATCAGTTTTTTATATATTAATGTTTATTGACACATTTTTATAATAAAAAAGGAGTTGTAGTTAAAAGTGTCTAATTGGTCTGATTACCAAGCTCTCCATAAAACAAACAAAACAATTTAATAAACTAACTCATATTATAAAGACATTTCATATTTACTGGTATTAGATGATTTGGTAATTGCATTGAATAGATTAGACTTTAAATAAAAACATTTGCATTTGGTGTGTAAAAGGTGTTTTTATGCTGAGTTTCCGCTGTTCTGACCAGCGTGTGGCGTTTCCAGAGCTTCAATACAGTGAATCATTATGCAAATCAATCGGTTCAATGGTTTCTAAAAGCTTTGTTTCTCCATCACTAGAGCAACATGATGTTGGTTCACTCTTGAGTTGATAACAGCAGGCCAGAGAGCAAACTTTGCCTGGCCCACCTCCACTTCTGGCTGGGTCCCCGGCCCAAAACTGGCCCAACACACTGAACATGGACACACAGAGCTTCCTCTGGCCCAGATGTGGCCCACACCCTGTAAAGCGACTCTTATTGACTGATATGGCCCAGGTCTGGCCCAGGCACTGTAAGACAGATCTGGCTGAGAGTCGGCTGGGCAGAAACTGGCAGTGAAACACAAACTCAACCAAGGGTTTTTATTATAAAATTAACAAATACACTTTAATATAAACATGTATGAACAATGAACAAATACACTATGATATTAACATTTATTAACAACACACTGATTCTTGATTTGTGATCATGTATTACTTATGATTTTCATAACATTTTCATATATATTTACACCATTGTCTATAAATGTAATGATTATGTAACAATTAGTGTCAGAACTGCTTATTCTTTATTTTTATTTTTTTTATATTTTTATATTCTATACTTTTTAATCCCCTATAAATGATCAGTTTGTCTGCGCTGCTTCACTAAAGCAGAAGTGAAAGTGTTCCAGTCCAGATCATGTAACCAATCAAAGAGTGAGACTGAAAACCCCATTTGCATTGTCAGGGTGGAGTGATTGTGATCCTCTCAGAATAGAGCAGCTCTGTCTCCAGAGACCATGTTCAAACCCCAAGAGCTTTATTTGACATTTACTGCTACATCAACCTTCTGAAAAGCACCTGCATCTTCATCTGTTAGTTGAATGATGTTGTCAGACACAAAGTGAACTTGTTGAGAAGCTTTATTGAATGTTGCAGCAAACACAGCAGATTGAAAGATCACACACACACACACACACACACACACACACACACACACACGTCTATATTACTAACAGGGGACTATCGCTCTACACTGACCTGACCTGTATCTCTTTCAGATCTCTAACTATCCAAGGGGTAGACAAGTTACATTTATATATTGTTTATATATATATATATATATATATAATGTTCACACAGGCATCAGGGATCACAATATGTATAGATAATCATATACAATATAAAATTTAAAAAAGAATGACCAAACCATCAGTTATCAAAAATTAAAAATGTTGAATTTTTTGAGGAAAGACCATTTAAATCTGTTTTTCATACAATGGGGTAAAAAAATACAGACGGCCCGACGGCAACAGTGCAAAAGCAGAGGAGAGAAGATCCTCTTATCATTCATAACATTATTTTTCTTATTTAACGCTCTCTCTTCATAGATACCTTCTATGCTTGGTTATGCAGTCCCTTTAGGGTCTATGGGATAAATCAAACAGAAATAGCTCTTTAAGGTGTAACATTACAAAACTATTCTTAATTAGCATTACCTAGACCAGTGGTTCCCAAACCTGTCCTGGAGTACCCCCAACACTGCACGTTTTCTTTGTCTCCCTAATCAAACACACCTGATTCAACTCATCAGCTCATTATCACATGGTTTAATGAGCTGATGAGTTGAATCAGGTGTGTTTGAATAAATCTTCACCCTACCAGAAAATGTTGTAGAAGACACTGCTGTTTCACCGACGATAGCAGAACAGGGCCCGGTTTCCCAAAGCGTTCTTATCTCTAAGTAGTTCTTAACCTATTCCTTAACCTCTCTCTTAACCTTATGGCACGATTCCCGAAACGTTCGTTCGCTAAGTATATCTTCTGTAAGTCACACTTTCGTAAGGTTGGTCTGGACCACTCTTAGCTTTACCTTATCACTGTTGCAGGTCTATATGAATATAATTCTGAAGTTTTAATACACCCAGACAGTATTAAATTAGGCTAATTCAAGTGTTTTCATGCAAAGAATAAAATTGTCATTACACTGATTGTTAATTATATTATTATACAATATTATTAATTTAATTAAAACGCTCTTTTAAAGGCCAGTGAAAGCATAGGCTACTGTCAGTAAAGTCCTATTCGGACGCTAATATTGTTTCTCATGGGCTCGTCCGGTATTTTAAACATTTACAGGGGTGAGTCGGTGATTTTAGTGCCGTCCGAATCCATAATATCAGTGTTTTTCTCACCCAACCCGTGTAAAAATCCCTGGCCAAATTAGTACCTTCTGTTTTTTGACAAACAGGTCGTGTGGTAATTTAATTGCCGTCTGAATCCACATCTCTGAGTTTACAAGAGATTCAAAATTCACGGTTTAAATCCTTTTTGATCACTGCCGAGCACCGTACGCAAGATGTAAACTTTTATTACTGAAATGCTGGAAAGTATTTACAAGAACAATATTTCATCGCAGCTCCACCTCAGCGAACAAAAATGGGAAAGAGAAGAAGGCACGTAAATTTTTGAAAAGGTTATTGTGGCAGCAATATATGTTACAATTTTAAAATATGTAGGCTAGGCTATTATAGGCTATTATAGTTTGGTTTATTTTTTATAATATCCAATAATCATAATAAATTGCAATTTCAACTATTTCTGAAGTGCTTCTTTAATAAAGAATACCGCTTTCTAACATAAACAGCCCCTGCACGAGAGAATAATTGATTCTCGAGCCATCGATATCAAACAATTCAGCACCATCGCCACGGACAGCGCCGGGTAACGTCGCACGTAAGAAGGTATATCTTAAGGAGCTTCCTAAGGTATGGTTCGGGGAACACACTTAGGAACATAAACAACTTTGGTAAGATATATCTTTCGAGCTTTCTTAGCGCGCTAAGAGTGAGCGTTATCGGGAAACCGGGCCCTGATCTTTAAAGAACCTTCTCAGGGCTCTCGCTTATATAGTTGACTCCTCCGCATCAGATACCCCACCTAACACAAAATGTCAATTCTGAAAAATATTCTTAAGAAAAAAAGCTATTTAGAGAAATTCTAAGGTAAAGTTCTGAAGAAGGAATTATTAAAAGCAGGGGAAATCAAATCAATGCTTTTGTTAATCATTTCATTTGAATCCACTCCATTCAATGGAAATCATGCATCACCCTGTGATACCCTAGTTTTCCTAGTTAACCATAAACCATTAATCATTCATCACTAGATTAAGGTTTGAATGACTAATAAATCAAAGTTACTCTCTCTCTCTCTCTCTCTCTCTCTCACTCACACACACACACACACACACACACACACATTCCATGGAAGTAAATGGTTTTTATACTGTACAAACTGTATATTTTATCCCCTTACACTAACCCGACCCCTAACCCTACCCATCACAGAAAACTTTCTGCATTTTTACGTTTTTAAAAAAAACTTTAATTACTTTATTAGGATTGGCATTTAGAGACATTCTGAACTCTATTGGAGTTAGACAACACGTGGCAGGACCTACTCGTTGTAATCATACTCTATATCTAATATTATCACACGGAATCAATGTTGATGCTATTGAACGGTGTACTGATAAGCTCGACCCTCGAAGGCGAATCTCAAGAATGGCCTGTGACGGGACGCTATTCGTATCTGAAAATACGCGTCTTTCAGATCCACTGATATAAACCGGTCCCCCGGGCGAATTTGCGCGAGGATTTGTTTGGCCGTCAGCATTTTGAACGATCGCCTCATAAGCGCTTTGTTCAAATGTCTGAGGTCCAGGATGGGTCGGAGAACGCCATCCTTCTTTGGAACGAGAAAATAACGACTGTAAAACCCCGACTCGCTCTGTGTTAGAGGAACGGTTTCTATGGCCCCTTTTCTCAGCAGTTTCGCTATCTCGGCACGAAGTAGATGTGCTACCTCGCTTTTTCCCGAAGTTTCGACCACGGCTCGAAAGCGCGGGGGTCTGCGAGCGAACTGCAGCGAGTAGCCTCGCTTTATTATGTTTAACACCATGTGTGGATGTGGCGGTCTCCAGCCGTGAGGGGGGCTCGGCCCGAGCCGCAGGTAAGGCGGGGCATTTGAAACAACGCCTGTTAATTTGCTCTTTTAGAACATGTGTGAACTCAACGGCGACACACACGGAAGCTTTCAAAGGATATATGCGCGCTGGATGGCGCAGCGGGAGACGGCAGCTGAAGGCGGCATAGGGAGAGTGTCCGAAGCCGGCTTCCTCAGTCCTGCAGTGCAGTAGCTCATCCCGCTGAAGTGCTGTTCGACGCGAGGCTTCTTCCAGAGTCAGCGAAGAGGATCATTCGCTGAAGGAGATGAAATCAAAGGGCAACCTCAGGTGTCACGGCTTAATATAGCCATGAGCCACGCCCTCATTGGTTCGCATGTCACATCTGCCTCTCCATAGGCTGCAGCAGTTGCCGCAGAGAAGCCAATAAGCGCATGAGCCGCCTCGCTTAGGTCTTCTTGCTGCAGCAAGTGCATTTTAAATTAAAGAAAAATTAAAGGATCATTTTTGGCTTCTATCTTCTCGAAAAAAGGGGTTTCCCCGTAGTGTAAGCTAATGCTTAGGCAACACTCGTTCCCTCATCTCAGGGAACCGAGGTTATGTTAGTAACCGAGACGTTTCCAATCTAGTCAAGTCAAGTCAAGTCATCTTCATTTATATAGCACTTTTAACAATTTAGATTGTTCCAAAGCAGCTTTACAGAGATAAACCTATAATTTAAGGTAACAGAGATTGTTTTGGCTTTATAGCGGTTCTTTAATAAAGTTATTTTCCAGCTAAAGTTAGTTTTGATTGATTCGCTTCCGTCGCAACGATGTTATTAAATTAGGGGCCGCTAAGACGACACCATTCTCTCTACACAGACTTTAAACGTGAACCTGTGATAAACGCTGATGGCGTTCACGTGCGCATTAAGAATTGGTTCTATAGTTACGTGCGTTTGAATATGTGTGCGCAGGTTTGTAATTCCCTACAAACCAAGCCTAAACAAAGTACTGGTCTATCCTTATAAATTTTGATACAGAATTTTATTTTATTTGTCACTTCGGGGTAGGTGTGTGAAACGAATTTTCCCGACGACGCTATATCTGTAGAGTGGTAAAAGGATCCTCCATAGGGAGAGACTAGTTGGCACTTCAGCACTGCGTTGTCATCGGGTCCAGGCGAAGGTCCTTCGTCAGATCTGGATACGACCTGGATCCGGCAGGCTGCGGGAAAACCTCGGGATAAACAAAGACACTAAAATTAGCGTAGATGCCATTCTTCTTATGATGTAACGAGTACATCAGGATTTATGGGAAGTGTTCCCGGCTCCGGCTGACCTAATCTATGCAGCCTAAAATTGAATTATAGAAGTCTTTAATGTATTATGTGTATGCTAGGTCAAAGAGATGTGTCTTTAATCTACCTTTGAACTGACAGAGTGTGACTGCTTCCCGGACAATGGTCGGAAGACTGTTCCAAAGTTTTGGTGCTAAATAGGAAAAGGATTTACCGCCAGCAGTCGATTTTGATATTCTAGGTATTAATAATTGGCCAGAATTTTGAGATCGCAATAGACGTGAAGGACTATAATGCGTTAAGAGTTCGCTCAAGTACTGCGGAGCTAAACCATTTAGTGCTTTGTAAGTAATCAGCAATATTTAAAAATGTATACGATGTTTAATAGGGAGCCAATGCAGTTTTGACAGAACTGGGCTAATATGGTCATACTTCCTGGTTCTGGTAAGAACTCGAGCTGCTGCGTTTTGAACTAGCTGTAGTTTGTTTATTAAGCGTGCAGGGCAACCACCCAGTAGAGCATTACAATAGTCTAGCCTTGATGTCATAAACGCATGAACTAATTGTTCCGCATTTGTCAATGAGAGCATATGACGTAATTTAGATATATTTTTAAGATGGAAAAATGCGGTTTTACAGATACTGGACACGTGACTTTCAAATGAAAGATTGGTATCAAAGAGCACACCCAGGTTCCTAACCGACGACGAAGACTTAACAGAGCAGCCATCAAGTGTTAGACAGTATTCTAGGTTATTACGTGAGGAAGTTTTTTGTCCAATAATTAGAATCTCTGTTTTTTCAGAATTTAGAAGTAGGAAATTACGAGTCATCCAATTTTTTATATCATCTATGCATTCCGTTAATTTTGTGAATTGATAAGTTTCGTTAGGTTTTGAAGAAATATAAAGCTGAGTATCGTCGGCATAACAGTGAAAGCTAATTCCATGTTTCCTAATGATATCTCCTAATGGTAGCATGTACAGAGTGAACAGCAGCGGTCCTAGTACTGAGCCTTGTGGTACGCCATACTAAACTTGTGATCGATGAGACATCTCTTCATTTACTGCTACAAACTGATAACGGTCAGATAAGTATGATTTAAACCATGCTAGTGCAATTCCACTAATGCCAACATAGTTTTCTAGTCTATTTAAAAGAATGTTGTGGTCAATGGTGTCAAATGCAGCACTAAGATCGAGTAACACTAATAGAGAGATACAACCACGATCGGATGATAAGAGCAAATCATTTGTGACTCTAACGAGAGCTGTCTCGGTACTATGGTACGGTCTAAATCCTGACTGAAAATCCTCGCAGATATCATTTCTTTCAAGAAAGGAACACAGTTGTGAAGACACTGCCTTTTCTAGTATTTTTGACAGAAAAGGTAGATTCGAGATCGGCCTGTAATTGACTAATTCTGTAGGATCAAGTTGCGGTTTTTTAACAAGCGGTTTAATCATAGCCAGCTTAAAGTTTTTTGGTACGTATCCTAGAGACAAAGATGAATTAATGATAGTAAGAAGAGGATCTATGACCTTTGGAAGCATCTCTTTCAGTAGCTTAGTCGGAATAGGGTCTAACATACATGTTGTCGATTTAGATGAATTAACGAGTTTTCAAAATTCTTCCTCTCCTATAGCAACGAATTAATCTAATTTTTCCTCAGGGAGACTACAATGCACTGCCTGATGCGATACTGTAGTAGACGACTGCATAGTTATAATTTTGTCCCTGATATTATCAATCTTATAAATGTGAAGAAGTTCATAAAGTCATCACTGCGGTAACACTTTACGGTAAGGGTACATGAATTATCATGAATTCATGTATAAATTCATGCATGAAATATGCATTCATTCATGCATTAATATCTCATGAATCATCAGGACCTAACATGAGTTCAACGTTTTTCATTCATGACTTCATGGATGAACAACACCTTAATTAAAACATTAACTAAGATGAGTACATCATCATGAATTATGATTTATTACGCATGATCATGATGTTTTCTTTGTTCACACAAAAAATTGGTCTTTACCACCCATTGTGGATACAGCTATGGTTATGGTACATGAATCATCATGAATTCATGCATAAAAAAGTATTAATTCATGCATGCAAGACTGCTCTTCAAATTATTAAAGGAATTTACAGAAATCCACATTATCTAATGCATGCATACAGGCTAGAACAGTATATCAATTAATGTGAGAACTTTTTTTCTGAATTATGATCTGAGTTTCCAAGCATGTTCATGTCTTCTTCATAGCCTGCAGGTAAATGGACAGACACCAAAATTGGCCAATCACAGCACATATTATACGAATTCTGTTGGCGTTCAAATACTAGTCATCATTAACTAAGCATTATTTATGAATGACTTCATCATGTGTGTGGCCCCTCAACTAAAGTGGTGACTTGGTGCTTTGAAACACTGATGAACAATGTGTTTTCATTATGATCTGAGTTATCCAGCATGTTCATGTCTTCTTCATAGCCTGCAGGTAAATGGACAGACCCCAAAATTGGCCAATCACAGCACATAACATACGAATTCTGTTGGCATTCAAATACAGTAGTCATCATTAACTAAGCATTATTTATCAATGACTTCCTCATGTGTGTGGCCCCTCAACTAAAGTGGTGACTTGGTGCTTTGAAACACTGATGAACAATGTGGCATAACTGTGAAATGACATGAATATGAACATGAAAGTTCAAGCCTTTGCAAACAATGTACTGTGGACACAAATGGACTTTGATCTTAACTTGCAACGTGATCTCATGAGAATACGTGTGTATTTTTACATAAAGTGTAGTTCTACCATACCTACATTTATTTACGTTTTATACACACAGAAACGTATAATACTGACAGTGGACAGCACAAAAACGTAATTTATTTACTTATAAACAACTTATACAAACAACGACGTACAAATTTGGGCGTATTCCTATTTAACTTATGCATATTCAAATCGTGGCATTAATGTTTTGACTCATAATACACTAAAACACAGCATAAATTCACAAAAGAAATCAATTTTATTAGCTTAATATGATCAAATCTTTATAATCCATACGTTGTTTGCAAGAAACAGATCCAAATGCAGCCCTTTATCCAGTGATCTTCATCTCCATTTCTCTCAGAGACCAACGTCAAATCCCGCGCTCGTGGTGAATTCAAATTCAAAAATTGCGCCCGAAGCGTTACGACATGTTTTACGGCAGTGATATCAAACGCTCATTGGCTCTCGCATGCTTCGTCACAGATTGCGACATGCCGTGTTTAAGTTGTGTACTACATAGACATCATATAGAGATAGACGCCCTATCGACCACTACTGCCTACTGGCGCGGTCGAGCCGTGGGGCCGCCATCTTAGACCGGTCACCCGCTCCACTCAGTGTAACCTGAATGGCAGGTGCAATGGGCTGTCAGCGCATTTAATTAATCATACCTCACTAAATACCGAACTGATTTTCAAGCGGGTTTTTTTGCTGCAAAGGTCATTCATGTAGCTATGATACAGGACACATGGTTCGGCGTATTTTAATATTCATAGTAGGCTTAACAGTAATATAATATTTAGGATATAAGATATAAAGTGACCAGACGTCCAAAATCAAAATATGTGATGTAGGATATAAGGTATTTTATAAATCACACACTATAAATATGATAAAGAAGCAGAAACAGATAGTTGCAGTAAAGTAATATTTTAATAAGTTGAAGAAACGTGTGTGTATTACATTGCTTCCTGATATCACGTGTGCAAACACAAATAACACACACACACACACACACACACACATAGGCTAGGTTATTTGTGTAAAACAGTTATGTCCGGTCGAACAATGTATGAATTAGGCTAACTTCAGTTTGGATTGTGTTGGTAATAGGCTGCAGGCACTTACCTAACCTAACGCTAACGCACTTCTCCCAGTGTCTAGAACGCAACTGAATGCCTTTTCAGGCATGTCAATACCCTATGGTCAATACTTGAAAAACCACAGGAAACTACTTTTAAACACGAAATTATTTGATTTACAGTGGGTCTATTCGCACGTCTATTAAAACGTTACCTGAGGTAATTTTCCCGGGAACTTTTTACAGAAGGTAAAAGTCGCCATTATCTTTACTGACATTGTCCGTAATGATTACTGAGATAGCACATTCGGACGGGACTAAAATAACCGAGAAGCTCTTGTAATTATTACTTTCCTCTCCATGCCGGGTGAACACCGGCTGGTGCAGTAAACATAGCCTAGCTAACGTTAGCTAGCTACGATTTCAGTACAGTAATATCAAAGATCATTGCTCCTTCTCAATTATCTGGTAATATTCTATTCACAAAATACAACCAATAGTACGGTAATGTTAAAAGTAATCCCCCGGGCACTATTTGCGATGGTCCGCCGATTAGAACAGGAAAATGGTCCACAGTGCTCTGGCATCTTAACTGCTGCCACGCAACGAAACTAGGAGTACGACCGGTTAAAGATGGCGGCCGCATTTCTCAGTGCCCAGCGGCCAAAAGGCATCTAGTCTCTATATGATGTTTATGGTGTACTACATTTGAAATGTAGAAGCGCGCCCGCCTTCACAGAGCGAACAGCAAACCGAAACCGGATTAACATTTTCATGGATTAATAACTTAAATTCTGCTCTGTAACGTTACCTCATACAAAACTATTATATAACGTTACTACCAGAGAGGACTGCGACACATCGTCATGTGAACGACTTTTGGTACCGGTTTTGACATTTTCTCAATAAATAAATGATTGTGATTGTCTGTCTGTTGTTTTAATTTATAATTGTAGTTACGTAGTTTTAAGAAATGGTTAGGATTAGGGGTAGGATTAGTGGCTCAAACTATCTTTTAATGCTATATTGTTAATAAAACTGCCATTTCCCTACACATATCTGTCCATTACGTTTTATCCTTTTAATATTGTCTATAAAATGGGTATGTTTAGGTGTGGGAGTAGGTTTAAGGGATCTTACATTTATAATCTATAAAATGGTAAAAGGGAAATTATACAGATATCTTTATAATATGAAATATTCGTAAATAGTTTAACGTACATTTTTTAGCTGTAAAATCGTAATAATGTTATGTAACTTTACTGCTTTATTCTGAAACCAAACGGTATAAACCAGTTAAATCAACAGCTGGAAAGAGCTGAGAAGGAATTCATTACATACACCATGAACTTTATTTTAAGTGCCTGTATATCTGAAAACTCTTTACAAAACCATAAAGCTGTTTTACAATTTCATGATATGGAGGAGTCACATCAGTAGCTTTATACATTAAAAGGTGACTCTTTACCCAAAAAGAGATCAAGCTGTTTGTGAAACATTTTTTTTTAAACAGCTTTATGGTTTTTAACTGGTTTATACCGTTTAAGAATAAAGCAGTACAGTTAAGATCAAAGTCCATTTGTGTCCACAGTACATTGTTTGCAGAGACTTGAACTTGAATGTTCATATTCATGTCATTTCACATGAATTAATACTTTTTTATGCATGAATTCATGATGATTCATGTACCATAACCATAGCTGTATCCACAATGGGTGGTAAAGACCAATTTTTTGTGTGAACAAAGAAAACATCATGATCATGCGTAATGCATCATAATTCATGATGATGTACTCATCTTAGTTAATGTTTTAATTAAGGTGTTGTTCATCCATTAAGTCATGAATGAAAAACGTTGAACTCATGTTAGTTCCTGATGATTCATGAGATATTAATGCATGAATGAATGCATATTTCATGCATGAATTTATACATGAATTCATGATAATTCATGTACCCTTACCGTAAAGTGTTACACGGCTGTGTTGCTTGGAAACTTCTGGGCTTGAAGCTTTCTTTTTAGTTAGTTTAGCCACCGTTTCAAATAAATACCTAGGATTATGTTTATTTTCTTCTAATAAGGTTGAAAAATAAGCAGATCTAGCAGCTTTTAAAGCCTCTCTGTATGCAATTGAATTCTTCTTCCATAAAATCCGAAATACCTCTAGTTTTGTTTTCTTCCAGTTGCTCTCCATCTCTCTGGCTGCTCTCTTAAGGGCCTGAGTGTGCTCGTTATACCACGGCGTTGGACTATTTTCTTTAATCTTCTTTAAGCGCAACGGAGCAACTGTCAAGTCAAGTCATTTTCATTTATATAGCGCTTTTAACAATGTAGATTGTTTCAAAGCAGCTTTACAGAGATAAACGTATAATTTATGGTAACAGAGATTGTTTTGGCTTTATAGCGGTTCTTTAATAAAGTTATTTTCCAGCTAAGGTTAGTTATGATTGATTCGCTTCCGTCGCAACAATCATTTGTTATTAAATTAGGGGCCGCTAAGACGACCCCATTCTCTCTACATAGACTTTAAACGCGAACCTGTGAGAAACGCTGATGGCGTTCACATGCGCATTAAGAATTGGTTCTATAGTTATGTGCGTTTGAATACATGTACGCAGGTTTGTAATTCCCTACAAACCAAGCCTAAACGAAGTACTGGTGTTTCCTTATAATATTTGATACAGAATTTTATTTTATTTTATCAATTCAGGGTAGATACGCGAATTGAGTTTCCCGACAACGCTTTATCTGTAGAGTGGTAAAGGGATCCTCCATAGGGAGAGACTAGTTGGCACTCCAGCACTGCGTTGTCATCGGGTCCAGGTGAAGGTCCTTCATCAGATCTGGATACGGCCTGGATCCGGCAGGCTGCGGGAAAACCTCGGGATAAACAAAGACACTAAAATTAGCGTAGATGCCATTCTTCTTATGATGTAACGAGTACATCAGGATTTTTGGGAAGTGTTCCCGGTTACAGCTGACCTAATCTATGCAGCCTAACATTGAATTATAGAAGTCTATAATGTATTATGTGAAAGCTAGGTCAAAGAGATGTGTTTTTAGTCTAGCTTTGAACTGACAGAGTGTGTCTGCTTCCCGGACAATGGTAGGAAGGCTGTTCCAAAGTTTTGGTGCTAAATTGGAAAAGGATCTACCGCCAGCAGTCGATTTTGATATTCTAGGTATTATCAACTGGCCGGAATTTTGAGATCGCAATAGACGTGAAGGACTATAATGCGTTAAGAGCTCGCTCAAGTACTGCGGAGCTAAACCATTTAGTGCTTTGTACGTGATCAGCAATATTTTAAAATTGATGCGATGTTTAATAGGGAGCCAATGCAGTTTTGACAGAACTGGGCTAATATGGTCATACTTCCTGGTTCTGGTAAGAACTCGAGCTGCTGCGTTTTGAACTAGCTGTAGTTTGTTTATTAAGCGTGCAGGGCAACCACCCAGTAGAGCATTACAATAATCTAGCCTTGAGGTCATGAACGCATGAACTAATTGTTTCGCATTTGTCAATGACAGCATATGACGTAATTTAGATATATTTTTAAGATGGAAAAATGCAGTTTTACAGATACTGGACACGTGACTTTCAAATGAAAGATTGGTATCAAAGAGCACACCCAGGTTCCTAACCGACGACGAAGACTTAACAGAGCAGCCATCAAGTGTTAGACAGTATTCTAGGTTATTACGTGAGGAAGTTTTTTAATGAATTGGTAATTTTGTGAATTGGTAAGTTTCGTTAGGTTTTGAAGAAATATAGAGCTGAGTATCGTCGGCATAACAGTGAAAGCTAATGCCATGTTTCCTAATGATATCTCCTAAGGGTATCATGTACAGAGTGAACAGCAGCGGTCCTAGTACTGAGCCTTGTGGTACGCCATACTGAACTTGTGATCGATGAGACATCTCTTCATTTACTGCTACAAACTGATAACGGTCAGATAAGTATGATTTAAACCATGCTAGTGCAATTCCACTAATGCCAACATAATTTTCGAGTCTATTTAAAAGAATGTTGTGGTCGATAGTATCAAATGCAGCACTAAGATCGAGTAACACTAATAGAGAGATACAACCACGATCGGATGATAAGAGCAAATCATTTGTGACTCTAACGAGAGCTGTCTCAGTACTATGGTACGGTCTAAATCCTGACTGAAAATCCTCGCAGATATCATTTCTTTCAAGAAAGGAACACAGTTGTGAAGACACTGCTTTTTCTAATATCTTTGACAGAAAAGGTAGATTCGAGATCGGCCTGTAATTGACTAATTCTGTAGGATCAAGTTGCGTTTTTTTAACAAGCGGTTTAATCATAGCCAGCTTAAAGGTTTTTGGTACGTATCCTAGAGACAAAGATGAATTAATGATATTAAGAAGAGGATCTATGACCTCTGGAAGTATTTCTTTCAGTAGCTTAGTCGGTATAGGGTCTAACATACATGTTGTTGATTGATTGCAACTGTGTCTAAAGTAGGGCTGAACGATATGGACAAAATTTCATATCTCGATTTTCATGCCAGATATCTCGATATCGATACAATACGATATGACTACGTAAGTACTAAAAAAAACAATACATTTAGAGTTTGTAAAATACACACTGATGTCTATGGAAGAGGTAATAATAATCCTTTCCATTATAATTCGACACGTTTTATTCATATCAGATACACATTGTGTAAGTAACTTCAATGTTTACTCTATTCTATTCCCAGTTCACCAGCCACTTACTTTTAAGTATTTCGGGAGAAGTGGATGAATTCACATGTTGTAAACATAGAGGTTGTAAATCCAACAGATCCGATTCTCTGACCTGCGTCTGCGGCACAAACTAACACGGCGGCGCCCATCGCGCATACAGCTCAACTAACGCGATCGTTATAAAGGTGTTTAAACAACAATATACTTCCACTTGCATGTATTTGACAATCGGAATATCAGATATTTCATGCCATAGCTAACACATTTGTGAATATTCTGAATAAAAAAGGAAAAATTACATAAAAGCAGATCATCATTCATTCAGCGCTGTTGCTGCTGCGGTGTGTCACGTGACAAGCAATGACGCGTCACCATGGAAACGCCGCCCCCCCTCTCACAATATAGTTCCCACGTCCCTGGTAGTGTGTGCGCGCTGGCTTTAGCGGTGCATTCAAGGGCACTCGTAAAACTGATGTTTGTTGTGACTGCCAGAGTTGTATGCAGGGCGAGCACGGAGAGGGGAAATCTATATCGTCTATATCGTTGCTTTTTTCGATAGTAATATCTTGAAAGTTCATATCTCGATATAGATATGATAACGATATATCGTTCAGCCCTAGTCTAAAGTGCTGGAAAAGAGAGAGTTAAAAGTTTCTGTTGCAATATCTAGTTCTTCTAAGCTATCCGGGATGCTGAGATGATGAAACTGATCAGGAAGATTATTAATAAAGCAATCTTTAGTGGCAGAAGTGATAGGTCTAACATATTTGAAACACGGAGTCGGCTTTGCAGCCTTGGCTAAATGTAATTTACACGAGACTAGATAATGATCTGAGATGTCATCGCTCTGCTGCAGAATTTCAACGGCATCAACATTTATTCCGTGTGATAATATTAGATCTAGAGTATGATTATGACGATGAGTAGGTCCTGACACGTGTTGTCTAACTCCAATAGAGTTAAGAATGTCTTTAAATGCCAATCCCAATGCATCCTTTTCATTATCGATGTGTATATTAAAATCACCAATAATTAGTACTTTATCTGCAGTTAATATTAATTCTGATAGAAAGTCAGGCAAATTCTTTGATAAAGTCTGTATGGTGCCCTGGTGGCCTGTATACAGTAGCCAGCACAAATCTCAAACGTGATTTATCGTGATTTACACTATATATTTTTACATTAAGCACCAACACTTCAAAAGAATTATATTTAAAACTTGATTTCTTAGTGGTTTTGAAATTATTACTATAAATTACAGCAACACCTCCCCCTTTGCGTTTCAGACGAGGCTCATGTTTATAACAGTAATCTTGCGGGGTGGTCTCATTTAAAGTAATGTAATCGTTTGGTTTTAGCCAGGTTTCTGTCAAACACAGCACATCTAGGTTATTATCTGAAATCATATCATTAACAATGAGTGCTTTTGAAGTAAGAGATCGAATATTCAGCAACCCAAGCTTTATCGTTTGCTCATCTGTATTATAGCGGTTTTTTAATTGTTGAACATCAATTAAATTTTTAACCTTAGATGGGTTTAAACGTTTTTTGGATTTCCAAATTCGGGGAACAGACACAGTCTCTATATGATGATAGCTAGGTGAAAGAGGCTCTATGTGAAGGGATTTATCTGACCTTGGTGACGCGAGGCCGCTAGCAGACGGTCGGTTTAGCCAGTCTGTCTACTTCCTGACCTGGTGCCCAATTGTCTATGAATTCTATATTATTAAGCGGACACCACTTAGACAGCCAGTGATTCAGTGAACACAATCTACTAACTATCTCATCACTCCTGCGAACAGGAAGGGGGCCAGAGCAAATTACAGTGCCTGACATCGTACTTGCGAGTTCACACACCTCTTTAATATTAATTTTGGTGATCTCCGACTGGCGGAGTCGAACATCATTAGTGCCGACGTGAATAATGATCTACAGTTTTATGCAAATGTTTGGGCATCCCTGATTATTATCATAATTTCAGTTTTATAATCTTCTGGGCTTTCAAAGTGACAACTTCAATTGGATATAATTTACATTTACATTTATTCATTTAGCAGACGCTTTTATCCAAAGAGAACAATAGAAGCAGTGAAACTAACAGTTGGACAACAATATGCAAGTGCTATGACCCTTCTCAGTTTAATCTAACGCAGAATTTTTTATTTTTGTTTGTTATAGAACAGAGTAGAATAGTAGAGAAAGAGTTAGTATTACTGGATCAAGTGCTGTCGAAAAAGAAGCGTCCTTAAATTTATACCTTAAGAAACAGTAAGATTTCAGTTCTGAAATAACATTTATTATTTCTTTGAATGATTGAATCAACAGAAACAACACAATGTGAGTCCCAACAAAAACAGACAGGTCCATAAATGTGGAGAGCCCAATGTAGTATCCGGTAGAGCTCCTGTCGTTCTTACAGAAGTCCTGAATTCTGGCCATTCTTCCCTGTAAAACGTCGGTCAGGTTTGATGGTTTGCGAGTGATTGACAGCCCGCCTCAAACCCTTCCACATCCTTCCTTTTGCACAGCCTATTTTTCACATTTGATTTTCTTTCATACAACTCAATACTGCTACACTAAGAAGTTTTGTCTGAAAAACATCACATTATCCTGCTTTCTCAGGAAACTGAGTGGTAAATCACTACGATCTTTTTTAAAAGGACAGAGCGAATTATCCTGCGACCTCGGAGCTGTGCCCAAACGAGTGCATAAAACTGCATTTGACTGACTTTCTTTTTTAAAGGCACAATATGTAACTTTTTTGCTTTAAAAATAGCAAAAATAACTATATTTATGTTTTTTTTTTTTTTAGTTGTACTTACATTATCCCGACTGTTTCCAACAACTTTCAAACCAGGAGAAATTTGTAATTTAATTCGAAGACACGGCACGTTTCTTTATTTCCGTTTTGTCACAGTCAATGGCGTCATATCCGCGTTGTCCCTGGTTTCCGCTCGTGCTGTCATAGCAACCAGAGCTATGAACCAGAGGCCTCTGATAATAACCAAGGCGACAGACGTGGACAAACGTGTAGTTCGCAATGTCTATTTGCACGCTGTTGTTGTTTCGTTCAAACATTATGGACCATGGCAAGCAGACTTTGGATAAAAAAAGAACTAAAACGAGAATCAATATCAGCGCGGTGTTTTCGAGATGCCGAAAGCTCCCATAGACAGTATATAAACGACAGCTCCACGTCCGAGACTTCGACCGCTCCTACATGTACTTTATTAAACAGGTGAGCACATTTACATAAAACTAATCAATGTTATATAGTTCAACAATGATAAAATGTTAGAATATGATCTGTATGTTATTCTAATGTTGATCTAGCTTACTGCTAGTCTCATACAGACAGACTAACACATACATTTCAACACATTCAAATGCAGTTTAGTGTGCTAGTGTAATGTTAGACCAAGTGAAACAGCGCTGCGTTACCTCACAAGTTTAATTTGTCTAATAAACTGACCTGTGAGTAGTAATTCTGCGTGTAGTTCGGTAGAATGAAATGTCCATATTCCTCTTATATCCGCGGGACTCGCGTCGCGTGTGGAGCTGATAGCTGTCTCTTAGCAATCCCGACCTGCTTCATATCACAGTCATGATAAAAACATTGATGTATTTACTCATCCATAAACATTATTAGATCAGTCGGCTTGACGTTGACGACAAGATCCATAATTCTTAGCAAATGTTGCGTCATCAAACTACGCCTTTGTTATTGTAAAGAGGTTAGCGACCCCTAGCGGCGAAAAAAATTACATACTGTACGTTTAAGCGAATGTTGATATTTTGAAGAATGTTTGGAGCCGAACATTGGACCCCATTGACTTTGATGTTCCACAGAAGATTCAGTCAAACAGGTTTGAAGCGACACGAGATAGTCTTTTCCAGCACAAATATAAACGTTCTTTAACCCTCTGGTGCTCCTTAGACATTTTTGGCACTTGCTATGTGAACAAAAAGAAAAGAAAATCATGGTCATGATTTGAACAGGTTTAAAGGAACCGTATGTAAGAAATGTATTTCAATTAATCATAAAATGGCCCTGATATGTCACTAGACATTAAGAAATCATGTTCATTTCAAATACTTATATCACTGACAACAGTAGTACGGCCAGGATATTGTCATTTAAAAAGTGAAGTTGCAGCCCTCAACTGATGTTGTTGTTTTTGTTATTGTTGTTGTTGTTGTTGTGTTTTGGCCTGATGCGCCACCCTCCACCTATCTACCAATCACGGAGTCAGTAGTGTTTCAGCATCCGGGTTGCCAGCTCTGCTGTAGTTAGCACAGCAGCAGCTACAAACGTGTCAGATAAAACATGTCTAACGTTACGAAACCTAAAAGACCTCGTTACGAATCCGAAATACACTGTGACAAAGTCCGAAATAAAACTTACTATGTAGGACTCGTCACTTGCCATTGAAAGCTCCTTGTAGCAGCCTATGTTCCTGCTGGATCCTGCAGCCTATCTGGCAACCTCGAGTCAGGGGGGAGGGGGAGGGGATACACCGCTCTACAGTAATTTGAAAGTGATTGCAGTACCAGTTTTGGCCACAATCTTACATACGGCTCCTTTAATGGTCCTGTAAACAATAGTCACTCTTGAGCTCCTCGCGCATTGGAAATGAATGGAAGAGTTTCCTCTAGTGGAAGCGTTTGGAACTGCAACTAAACACACTCTCACTGAAAGATCATTTACTGAGATATCAACCTCACATTTTGAACACAACTTGTTTAGATTTATGGTTTTGATTTTCTTACAGTTTTAGAGTAAAACGTGATTTTGAAAACACATATTTCATGTAAAAATTGAAAGGTATTTTTGTGCATTTATCATAATGTCACAGGTCGGGGTGGAGCGCCAGCGGGCCGCCCACCCCTCCACTTGCGTGCCACCCCTGAGGAGCGGACCGTGGACACAAAGGAAAAGGCAGACACAGCATTCAAAATAAATATACTCTTTATTAAATAATAAAAGCAATGTTAAAAGTCTCTTCAGTTCAGGTTATCTCTTCATGTATCTCTTCGCATTTCTCAGCACCTTCGGACAGAGAGAGGAATGGACATAATCCACAGCTTCCGCGTTCTCTTCAGCGTTCTCTTCGCGTTTCTCAGCACCTTCGGACAGAGAGAGGAATGGACATAATCCACAGCTTCCGCATTCTCTTCAGCGTTCTCTTCGCGTTTCTCAGCACCTTCGGACAGAGAGAGGAATGGACATAATCCACAGCTTCCGCATTCTCTTCAGCGTTCTCTTCGCGTTTCTCAGCACCTTCGGACAGAGAGAGGAATGGACATAATCCACAGCTTCCGCATTCTCTTCAGCGTTCTCTTCGCGTTTCTCAGCACCTTCGGACAGAGAGAGGAATGGACATAATCCACAGCTTCCGCGTTCTCTTCAGCGTTCTCTTCAGCGTTCTCTTCAGCGTTTCTCAGCACAGCATTAGCAGGCTTTTCAAGCATTAGCAGGCTCTTCAAGCATTAGCAGGCTCTTCACTGGACTCAGACAGAGAGAGGAATAGACACGTGTAACTCACAGCATTAGCAGGCTCTTCAAGCATTAGCAGGCTCTTCACTGGACTCAGACAGAGAGAGGAATAGACACGTGTAACTCACAGCATTAGCAGGCTCTTCAAGCATTAGCAGGCTCTTCACTGGACTCAGACAGAGGGAGGAATAGACACGTGTAACTCACAGCATTAGCAGGCTCTTCAAGCATTAGCAGGCTCTTCACTGGACTCAGACAGAGAGAGGAATAGACACGTGTAACTCACAGCATTAGCAGGCTCTTCAAGCATTAGCAGGCTCTTCAAGCATTAGCAGGCTCTTCAAGCATTAGCAGGCTCTTCAAGCATTAGCAGGCTCTTCAAGCATTAGCAGGCTCTTCAAGCATTAGCAGGCTCTTCAAGCATTAGCAGGCTCTTCAAGCATTAGCAGGCTCTTCACTGGACTCAGACAGAGGGAGGAATGGACAGCTGTGATTGCGAGTGAACAGCAGAAACAATTCCCACACTCACATTTCCACCACACACTGCAAGGTTCCACTCGTGCTCATTTCCACAATAAAACCGCAACTCAACAGACCCACAGTGCACCAAGGCCTCCGCCCGCAATCCAGCCGAAGTTCTCTCTGGCTCTCTCGTCTGTCTCTCTCGTCTGTCTCTCTCTCCCGCGGCCTCCCGCCGCGACCGCGGCCACGGCCGCTCACGCGCTGCGCGCCTCCCCTCTCCCTCGTCATGTCCCTCTCTCCTTATATCCCATCCTAATAACAACGTGTCTCATAGTGCACAGCTGGCGGCAATTTCGGCTAATTATCCTGAGTGCGGAAATTTTGCGCTCGCCCGGAACTAAGCCGGTGTTCTCTTATTTTGGGTGCGGCGGGAAGCAAATCCCGGCGGACATTAGTTCCGCCTTGACTCCCTAGAATTTTCGTCACCCCGTGACATACCCCCCCGCCAATCCGCTCCAGTCCCTGGAGCGGGACGCCGAAGAAAAGGAAAAAAAAAGGAGAGGAAAACAAAAAAAAAACAAAGCAAAAATAAACAAAAAAAGGGAAAAAAAAACTGGTCGCCATACCTTCGGCCCACGGTTGCTCAACTCAGGGCGGCATCCTGCCGACTACGCCATTTTATGTCACAGGTCGGGGTGGAGCGCCAGCGGGCCGCCCACCCCTCCACTTGCGTGCCACCCCTGAGGAGCGGACCGTGGACACAAAGGAAAAGGCAGACACAGCATTCAAAATAAATATACTCTTTATTAAATAATAAAAGCAATGTTAAAAGTCTCTTCAGTTCAGGTTATCTCTTCATGTATCTCTTCGCATTTCTCAGCACCTTCGGACAGAGAGAGGAATGGACATAATCCACAGCTTCCGCGTTCTCTTCAGCGTTCTCTTCGCGTTTCTCAGCACCTTCGGACAGAGAGAGGAATGGACATAATCCACAGCTTCCGCATTCTCTTCAGCGTTCTCTTCGCGTTTCTCAGCACCTTCGGACAGAGAGAGGAATGGACATAATCCACAGCTTCCGCATTCTCTTCAGCGTTCTCTTCGCGTTTCTCAGCACCTTCGGACAGAGAGAGGAATGGACATAATCCACAGCTTCCGCATTCTCTTCAGCGTTCTCTTCGCGTTTCTCAGCACCTTCGGACAGAGAGAGGAATGGACATAATCCACAGCTTCCGCGTTCTCTTCAGCGTTCTCTTCAGCGTTCTCTTCAGCGTTTCTCAGCACAGCATTAGCAGGCTTTTCAAGCATTAGCAGGCTCTTCAAGCATTAGCAGGCTCTTCACTGGACTCAGACAGAGAGAGGAATAGACACGTGTAACTCACAGCATTAGCAGGCTCTTCAAGCATTAGCAGGCTCTTCACTGGACTCAGACAGAGAGAGGAATAGACACGTGTAACTCACAGCATTAGCAGGCTCTTCAAGCATTAGCAGGCTCTTCACTGGACTCAGACAGAGGGAGGAATAGACACGTGTAACTCACAGCATTAGCAGGCTCTTCAAGCATTAGCAGGCTCTTCACTGGACTCAGACAGAGAGAGGAATAGACACGTGTAACTCACAGCATTAGCAGGCTCTTCAAGCATTAGCAGGCTCTTCACTGGACTCAGACAGAGAGAGGAATAGACACGTGTAACTCACAGCATTAGCAGGCTCTTCAAGCATTAGCAGGCTCTTCAAGCATTAGCAGGCTCTTCAAGCATTAGCAGGCTCTTCAAGCATTAGCAGGCTCTTCAAGCATTAGCAGGCTCTTCAAGCATTAGCAGGCTCTTCAAGCATTAGCAGGCTCTTCAAGCATTAGCAGGCTCTTCAAGCATTAGCAGGCTCTTCACTGGACTCAGACAGAGGGAGGAATGGACAGCTGTGATTGCGAGTGAACAGCAGAAACAATTCCCACACTCACATTTCCACCACACACTGCAAGGTTCCACTCGTGCTCATTTCCACAATAAAACCGCAACTCAACAGACTCACAGTGCACCAAGGCCTCCGCCCGCAATCCAGCCGAAGTTCTCTCTGGCTCTCTCGTCTGTCTCTCTCGTCTGTCTCTCTCTCCCGCGGCCTCCCGCCGCGACCGCGGCCACGGCCGCTCACGCGCTGCGCGCCTCCCCTCTCCCTCGTCATGTCCCTCTCTCCTTATATCCCATCCTAATAACAACGTGTCTCATAGTGCACAGCTGGCGGCAATTTCGGCTAATTATCCTGAGTGCGGAAATTTTGCGCTCGCCCGGAACTAAGCCGGTGTTCTCTTATTTTGGGTGCGGCGGGAAGCAAATCCCGGCGGACATTAGTTCCGCCTTGACTCCCTAGAATTTTCGTCACCCCGTGACAATAACAATACACGTAAGATTCTGTAACTTTTTTTAAGTTCACTTTTTAAAACTTTTTTCACTTCAGCAATAATCTGCCAAGCGTCGTCTTTGAAGAGATCAAACTTCAGTCTGTCGCTCTAGAGCGTTCAGGATTTACCACAGTTTAAGTTGGAAATTACATTTTTAGGTCTATGCTGAAAAAGTGAATAAATGGATTATAAATACAGCGTCAATATAATTTAGCATAACCCCTCCCCTAAAAATATTAAATAAAAAACTCTTTCAAACTAAAATATAGTACATTCATTTCATTGACAATAAAATGAATCAGAATTTGGTCATTTCTGACCGACAGGTGAAGAGCAGCAGAGGTTTAATCCAGTTCCTGGAGATCAGAAAGACTGAAGTTAGAGATCCAGAGCGACTCGAGTTAGTCAAACAGTGAAGAATAGAGAAGATCAGGTCAGTGTGTGTCTGCGGGATTTAAACACAGATGTGCTCCAGCTGTGCGTCTCAGTCTGACTGACAGTTCAAGCTCTTCTCTTCCTCATGCAATCCCACAATCCCCTCTGGCTGATGTGTGTTCAGGCTCAGTGCTGAACTGCAGTCTCACCTCGAGCTCTGAGTCTCAGCGACACCTGAGGCTTCTGACATTCACACACACACACACACACACACACACCTGTCGAATCCTGACCTGTTCTGTCAAGCACGTGCACAGACTGACGATGCGTGTGCACGCCTGTAGGCGGCGCTGCAGACGCACTTATGCAATTTTTAAATTCAGTTCAATTAAAAATTGCTTTATTGGCATGACTGTACAATAATACATAGTATTGTAATAAATAATACAATATTTCCAAAGCTTGCAATACATAGAATAATAATAAAAAACATCAAAATAATAGAAAAAAATTATAATAACTTAAATTTAAATAAACAGCGTAACAAATTAGAACGTGTGAACATGCTTATGCTCGTGTCCGCTGTGATGTATGCTGTTACTCACCACTAGGTGTGTAAAATGTAACTCAATTACATGATTTGAACAGCTAATGCCATTCCAGGTAATGACACTGCATTAACGGAAAATGATCTGTTCCATTTAGTCTATTTTATGTTGTCTTAGAAATGATTTTAGTACAAATTATTATTATTGTCTGTCTATTTTGTCTTAAAGCTACATTCAGTAGTTTGGTGCAAATTTAAAGCCACCATAAAGTCACAATTGACAATTCTTGTTTTTTTTATGGAATATTGCAGTATGGATTATAAATGATTTATCCATACACGTCAAAAAAAGAAAATCATGTTCTCTCGTAATCTTGAATCAAAATAACTTCCCCTCCCTCTTGCAGCTCATCTCTTCTCTTCTTTGATGATGTGTTTACTGGCATGAGGGCGGGGCAACCAGTCACTCACATAAGATCGACCAATAACAAACCACAACCATCCAGTCAATTTCCCATGGACAAAATCAAGTCCTGCCCAACATTTTTTCTTGTTCAAGAAGCCGTTTTACCTCACAACAGGAAACAAAAGACTATCGCAGCTTTTATTTCATGCCACCTACTTCCGGTGAGATTCTGAAGTGTACATCTGATTGACACTTTACTATTCTAGGTCACTATTAGTAGGTCACATGACAGTAACAACATGGTGGATATACAGTAGTACGTTCAAATTTCATTCATACTAACCAAATGTAGTACCTATGCGATTTCTCTGTTTTTAATCAGCCATTGAGGAAGGGGGATATAATCTCAGATGACAGCTGCCATTTTTAAGCAGGAATTGTCTCATACTAACCACCCAAACAAGCCTTTTCTGAAGAATTTTGTAGTAACATGCTAAAGAAACAAAACACGCTCACACCCTCTTCAAGAAAGATCATTTATAATGCGTGAGTAGACAGTAAATTACATTTTCTTCCGTATATTGCAACAAAATGTACATGACTAATGTTCTTCTTGGTGTTAACCCTGTATGATGCATGGGAACACTTAACAGACATAATGAAGGACGTCCAGCACACCTACAGCCAGGGGCAAAAAGTAACACTCAAACAGTTACGTCATATGCAGAGAGGAACAGTATACCTACTGAAGTTTAGCCAGCCTAGGTAAAGCCTCACCTTAATATGGCACTGGGCCAGAAGGATTGCGAGAAGGAAGTGAGCTAACAACAAAACAAGTGACGTTACCTCTGGTCATAATTTCTTCATCACATGATAAGTATCATCTATGTTAATGGTAAACATCCTACTGTCTCATAGAGTCATGTGTTTTATGCAACATCCAGTGAAACCAACCAAAGTCATCTGCTCTAGAAAGCCTTCATTCTGCATGGGACTAACAGTGTTATCTAGGATGGCCGATATGGTCAAAGACACTGTTTATGAATTTATCTTGTCCGGTGTGTAGGCGATAGGTTGATGGCTTTACTCTGCGCTATGAAACGCACTGTTGCACTCATTGCAATGAGAGTATAGCAGAGCACAGGGAACCTGTTGTCTCACCCTCAGTTTTTCCTACTGAACTGTTTCTTATAACAGAGGCCCTCTTCTGTTCTTCAGAACTACTTGCCTTTCGTCCTTTTGTAACATTATAATAGTCTTTACTGTCAGCATCCTTGCTGTCTGTATTAATTAATTAATGCTTGTAAAATCTTGATCGGAGCATCCCTATAAATAATGCTACATGATAAAAAGTATCAGCCGATACTGCTTCTTATCGGTATCAGCCGATACTGCTTCTTATCGGTATCAGCCGATACTGCTTCTTATCGGTATCAGCCGATACTGCTTCTTATCGGTATCAGCCGATTCTGCTTCTTTTCGGTATCAGCCGATACTGGTTCTTTTCGGTGTCAGTCGATTCTGCTTTTTGTGAGTGGTATCAGCCGATACTGGTTCTTTTCGGTATCAGTCGATTCTGCTTTCTGTGAGTGGTATCAGCCGATACTGGTTCTTTTCGATATCAGTCGATTCTGCTTTTTGTGATTGGTATCAGCCGATACTGGTTCTTATCGATATCAGTCGATTCTGCTTTTTGTGATTGGTATCAGCCGATACTGGTTCTTTTCGGTATCAATCGATTCTGCTTTTTGTGATTGGTATCAGCCGATACTGGTTCCTATCGATATCAGCTGATACTGCTTCTTGTGATTGTTATCAGCCGATACTGGTTCCTATCGATATCAGCCGATACTGCTTCCTGTGATTGGTATCAGCCGATACTGGTTCTTATCGGTATCAGCCGATACTGGTTCTTATCGGTATCAGCCGATACTGGTTCTTATCGGTATCAGCCGATACTGCTTTTTGTGATTGGTATCAGCCGATACTGGTTCTTATCGGTATCAGCTAATACTGCTTTTTGTGATTGGTATCAGCCGATACTGGTTCTTATCGGTATCAGCCGATACTGCTTTTTGTGATTGGTATCAGCCGATACTGGTTCTTATCGGTATCAGCCGATACTGCTTTTTGTGATTGGTATCAGCTGATACTGGTTCTTATCGGTATCAGTCGATCTGCTTTTTGTGATTGGTATCAGCCGATACTGGTTCTTATCGGTATCAGTCGATCTGCTTTTTGTGATTGGTATCAGCCGATACTGGTTCCTATCGATATCAGCTGATACTGCTTCTTGTGATTGTTATCAGCCGATACTGGTTCCTATCGATATCAGCCGATACTGCTTCCTGTGATTGTTATCAGCCGATACTGGTTCTTATCGGTATCAGCCGATACTGGTTCTTATCGGTATCAGCCGATACTGCTTTTTGTGATTGGTATCAGCCGATACTGGTTCTTATCGGTATCAGCTAATACTGCTTTTTGTGATTGGTATCAGCCGATACTGGTTCTTATCGGTATCAGCCGATACTGCTTTTTGTGATTGGTATCAGCCGATACTGGTTCTTATCGGTATCAGTCGATCTGCTTTTTGTGATTGGTATCAGCCGATACTGGTTCTTATCGGTATCAGCTGACACTGCTTCTTGTGATTGGTATCAGCCGATACTGGTTCTTATCGGTATCAGCCGATACTGCTTCTTGTGATTGGTATCAGCCGATACTGGTTCTCATTTTTACGTCCCCACCACCACAGTTGAAGACCACTGCAATTTAGTATTGTATAATGATGGAAATATTGAGGATAAAGTAATGAAAGAATTACGGAGAAAGAAGAGAAAGGACTGTAGCAGAACAGACCAGAAGGCATGAACACATCACTGTTGATTCATTGTTTTGTATTTGTATTGAGGTTACTTTTTTCTTTCATATTTGTCTTATCTAACGTTTGAATGCTAATTTCTTTCAAATGAGTGGGAATTCCCATCACCCTTTCCAACTAATCAAGTGATGTCTTAGGAAGTCACTTTTGAAATGACTGGATCTGTCTTCTGTTGCACAATAACTTAATTATTACTTATGCAGTAATGCAATTATTCACAATTTTACAGTCTGATGCATCTATTAGCGGACACTGCCAAGATGTTGGTCTCATAGGGGATATCTTGTGGTGCAAAATAGGGGTTGTTGATACAAATTTTGTCATTAATCATTGACGCCTCACAGTTTTATCTGTTTTGATTGCTACTTTTTTCATAATGGTGTCTCTGCAGCAATATAGACCAGAATGAGTAAATGTAGGAGTTATTTTTTCCCAGATGAGTGTGTGAGAAAGAGTAAGTTCTCGTAGCATTCATACGAGCTCTCTCTTTGCCACAAGCACTATTTATCTTGGCCTTGGCACAAATAAAATAACTGTTTTTGACAGTTAATGTTTTCAAAAAAAAAAAAAAAAAACAAAAAAAAAAAAATATATATATATATATATATATATATATATATATATATATATATATATATATACTTAATTCCTTTGATGACAAAGCTGATGCCAATTTGGTGCTCAAGAATATCATATACATAATTCACCCACTATATTGCTAAATGTACCTTATTTTTCATATAAACAGACAAATATACCAGTATGGCTTCTCTTGAGACTCCTCTGCTTCAGAGCGGTCATAGTTAATGATATGCTAAAGCTCGCCCTGTACGTTGATGTGGTTACAAGGTAGTTTGCGACATAAGAAAAACTTGAGATTTCAAACCTCATTTTTGAGACCGTCTTTGGTTTACTGCAGTTTTAAAGAGAAAATATTCAGCAATGGTGTTTACTTATGAATTTGCACATGGTTTAAAAATGTCACAGACATATAAACAACATTAAAAACTTTTATATATTTGAGGAAACTGTGATAGATGTGTTTAAAGAATTCTTTGATAAAAAGAAAGTAAAAAAAACAGCATTTATTTTGAAATAGAAATATTTTGTAACATAGCCTAATAAAAGTCACTTATGATCAATTTAATGCATCTTTGCTCAATAAAATTATTTTACTTTAATTTAAAATATCTTACTGACCCCATGTCTTACTGTATTATTGAATGAATAAAACTGATTCCAATGTGTTTGAAATTATGTTCAAAAATAATTTGGTTGGGAGGTTTTAAACAAATTGCAAAAAGAAACCAAAAGCATTTTTGCTTCTACTGGAATTTGAGTTTTATTATGCTTTTTTCCATGAAGGCCCCAGTGGATTGAATTGTTCTTTCTTTCTCTCTGTGTGTTTAAGTGTGTCAGGGAACGAACATCAAACTGGCCCTTCTGGGAACAGTGGATGATCATTATCAGATCCTGGTAAAAATGTACAGCAACTGCACCGTGGTTCTGGAAAACCTGGAAATCACATATCTGACTGAAAAACGTACTCGGTTACCTAATGTAACCTCGGTTCTCTCTAGAAGAGGGAACGAGTATTGCGTAAGTAGCTTACGCTTCGGGAAAGTTCTCTTTCTTCGAGATCTGAAGCCAAAAAATTATCCTTAATTTTGCATTTATTGTCAACGCAGTGCAGCAGCAGGCAGACCAAAGCAAGCTGTATAAGCGTGCTCATTGGCTGCCAGGCGGCAACTGCTTAAGCCTATCAGTGAGCCCGGTGTGATTCGCGCCCTCCACACCCTTCTAACCGTCAAGAAGGGTGTGGCCAGTGTGTATATATTGCGGGCTCACAGGCTGAACTCTGTTTTTCATAGTCTGAAGCGCAAAAGCTCGTGGCGCATCACGGCAGGTTACGCAATACTCGTTCCCTCTTCTAGAGAGAACCGAGGTTACATTAGGTAACCGAGTACGTTCTCTTACGAGAGGTTCTCTCGTATTGCGTAAGTAGCTTACGCTTCGGGAACCCATTGTCAACGCCGTGCGCGCCGAGCATCCAACACATGAATCCCAGGGAGACCGGGGAAAAACATAGCGTTGAAACAGGTGGCCGGTGGCCAACGCCTGTACCAAGCACTTCACTTCACATAAATGACAGAGCAGCATAGCCGGTCTGTATACATCAGTGTAAATGGTGTGGCCGGCAGCGCGGGCCCACACAGTGCATAAACACGCATAGGGAAAGAAAATAGAACAGAAACACTGGTCTATTTATGGAAAGAATCCTTCCCCTGGTGCCAACCAGAAAATTAACCAGTAAGTGGACATAGTCTGCACTTATACTGATAACAGTGTCGCCTGCAGGGCGGGAACTTCCAGGTTATAAAACCTCACGAATGTAGATGGGGAGGCCCAGCCCGCCGCCATACAAATATCGTGAATCGAAATTCCGCTGGACCAGGCCCACGAAGAGGCCATGCCTCTAGTGGAGTGGGCTCTGACACCCAAAGGACACTGCAGGTGTTTGGAGGCGTAAGCTGCTGCAATCGCGTCCACTATCCACCTGGACAGGCTCTGTTTCGAGGCGGCGAGACCCTTAGTGCGTCCGCCAAAAGAAACAAAGAGCTGCTCGGACCGCCTGAAAGCGGCGGAGCGCGTGATGTAAACTCTCAGCGCCCTAACAGGGCATAGGAGGTTATCACTGTCCCCGTTATCGGATAATGGCAGAGCCGAGAGGGAGATGATTTGTGCCCTAAAAGGGGTACCAATCGCTTTGGGAACATAACCGTGTCTCGGTCTGAGAATGACTTTAGAGTCATTCGGTCCGAACTCGAGACATGCAGGGCTAGTAGATAGCGCGTGCAGGTCCCCCACGCGTTTTACTGAAGACAGAGCTATCAGAAAAACGGTTTTGAGCGAAAGGTACTTAAGATCCACAGATTCAAGCGGTTCAAAAGGAAAAGCCTTCAGGGCCTCCAGGACCAAGGACAGATCCCAAATAGGAACCGAGGGGGGCCGCGGGGGATTCATCCGCCTGGCTCCTCTGAGGAAACGGATAATAAGCTCATTCCTACCGATTGCCCGGCTGCACGTCGTCTCAGCGAACGCTGCAATAGCCGCCACATACACTTTGAGCGTGGAAGGGGACCTACCCTTTTCCAACAGCTCCTGTAGGAAGGAGAGCACTTGCGAAACCCCACATGTCCATGGATCAAAGCTCTAAGCAGCGCACCATTTAGAGAACACAGACCACTTAGACGCATAGAGCCGCCTCGTGGAGGGAGCTCTAGACTGCGTGATCGTGTTCACAACCCCTTCTGGCAGGTCAACGGATATCCGTTGATTACCCATGCATGCATGGGGCGGCAGTGGCTCGGTGGTTCATGTAGGTTGTCTACAAACCGAAAGGTTGGTGGTTCAATCCCCGGTTCCACTTGACCAAGTGTCGAGGTGTCCATGAGCAAGACACCTAACCCCAGCTGCTCCCGACGAGCTGGATGGCGCCTTGCATGGCTGACACCGCCGTCGGTGTATGAATGAGTGAGTGAATGGGTGAATGTGAGGCAATGTAAAGCGCTTTGGTGGCCATAGGTCTGTGAAAGCGCTATATAAATGCAGTCCATTTACCATTTACCATGCAGAGACCACCGCTCCGGGTGGGGATGCCAAATTGACCCGCCGGCTTGAGAGAGGAGATCCTTCCTCACCGGGATCGGCCATGGGGGTGAGTGCGACAGCCTCACCAGCTCTGGGTACCAAATCTGGTTCTCCAAATCTGGTTCTCGCGGGGCTTTAAGGAGCACTGGGTGCTGTGTTTCCCTGATCCTTGTTAAAACCTGAGGTAACAGGGAGATCGGGGGAGAAGCGTCCTCGCTTTTTTCGAGAAAAATATCGGGCAGTGAGCGTGCTGAGCGTGTTGTCTTTCGACGCAAAAAGGTCGACCTCCGCCCTGCCGAATAGGCGCCAGAGGAGCTGGACTGTCTGAGGATGCAGGGACCAATCTCCCGGGGGAATGATGTCCCTGGACAGTCTGTCTGGTCCCACATTCAAGTGGCCCGGCACGTGCGCGGCTCTCAGCGAGCGCAACGAGCGGTGAGCCCACACGAGAAGGCGTTCTGTCAGTTTGCACAGGCTCTTGGATCTGACACCGCCCTGTCGGTTCACATAGGATACCACTGACATGTTGTCCGAGCGGACTAACACATGGTGATCCCGTATGAATGGGAGGAAGCGCTTGAGAGCGTTCTCGACCGCTATCATCTCCAAACAATTTATGTGGAGGCATTTCTCCTGGTCCGACCACAGGCCAAATGCCGGTTTGCCCTCGAAAAGAGCGCCCCAGCCTGAGGTGGAAGCGTCCGTCGAGATAACTTTGCGGTGCGAGACGGCTCCCATTGTCACTCCCCGCTGGTACCAGTCGGCCACTAACCAGGGCTTCAGTGCTGAAACGCAGCTCTGAGTCACTCTGATTCGAATGCCGCCAGAAGCCCATGCTCTGTGAGGCACTCGGGCGTTCAACCAGCGTTGAAGCGGGCGCATACGCAGTAGACCCAGCTGAAGCACTGCTGCAGCTGAAGCCATACAACCCAGCATCCTCTGAAATGTCTTTAGAGGAGCGGTGCTGCCCGACCGAAAGGAAGCGGCCAGGCGTCGAATGCAGCGTGCGCGCTGTGTCGACAGACGGGCCGTCATTGCCACAGAGTCCAGTTCCAAACCCAGAAAGGAGGTTGAACGACTGGGCACCAATGAGCTCTTGGTCCAGTTGACCGTAAGCCCCAAGCTTTCCAGGTGGCTGAGGAGCACTGTTCTGTGAGCGATGAGCTCGGCCTCTGACTGTGCTAGAATCAGCCAATCGTCCAAATAATTCAAAATCCGCATTCCCTGACCTCTCAGAGGAGCAAGAGCCGTGTCCATGCACTTCGTGAATGTACGGGGTGCTAGAGACAGGCCGAATGGTAGGACGGTGTATTGATATACCTGACCGCCGAAGGCGAATCTCAAGAATGGCCTGTGACGGGGTATTATCTGGATCTGAAAGTATGCGTCTTTCAGATCGAGAGAGATAAACCAGTCCCTCGGGCGAATTTGCGCGAGGATCTGCCTGGTTGTGAGCATCTTGAACGGTCTTTGCATGAGAGCTTTGTTCAAATATCTCAGATCCAAAATCGGTCTGAGAGCTCCGTCCTTCTTGGGAACGAGGAAATAACGGCTGTAAAAGCCCGACTCGCTCATAGAAGGGGGAACCGGTTCTATAGCCCCTTTGCACAGAAGTGTCGCTATTTCTGCTCGAAGCAGATGTGCTACTTCCCCATTCACTCTCGTCTCGGTACGCGCCTGAAAGCGCGGGGGGCGGCGAGCGAACTGTAGAGTATAGCCCTGTTTTATTGTGTTTAGCACCCATTCTGATGCACCTGGGATAGCCTCCCACGCTTCTGCGTGTGCAGCCAGGGGCAGGATGGCCTCCGGGCTCTGATCGCCGCGTATCGCGGGCTCGAGAGCTCGAAACGGCGGGTGCAGCACGCGCGCTCTCTGTGCTTAGACACGGCGGATCGCACGCAGCGATAACTGGCCGTTTTACATGTGGTGTCCCGGTGGCTTTGGACGGGGAACACACAGCGTGAGGCGTGACGCGCGAGGGCGGCGTCGGGGGCGAAATGTTCGTTAGTATGTGTGAGCGCAGGGGAGCGGGCACAGCATCTATATTTAGAACATGACCGGTTGTGAATGGCCGTGTGACAGAGCGGGCAGTGAGTAGACGGGGGCACCGTGAAGTGGACACGTGACCTACTCGAGCGGATTCTACTCGCTTTATGAGAGTGGGCTCTGTGAGAGACACGGGATTTATAGTGCTTGTGTGCAGGAGTGAACACAGAAACGTGGGCACATTTACTGCATTTGAAACACATGCGGCGTGAGCCGTGCAACCAGACATAATGCTCTCTTTGAGATTTCTCTGGGTCGCCGTGAAAACGGCGGTTGTATGCAGGCGAGAGGGTGAGATTACCGGCTCGTTGGCTGCGAAATGAGTGTCCGCAGTAACCGTGGCAACGGGGACTGACAGGACATGAAGCTTTGACGGTGGTCCGGCCGCAGCGGGACACAGCCGTCGCTTCTTTCCTCGGGCTAGGAGGTCTTAGCGGGCTCCGGTTTCACCGTAATCCTCTGCCGGGGTCCCCGGGGAGGAGGCGGTCTGTTACGGCTGGAAGAGCGCGATCTAGGGCGGCCGCCCTGTCGTCGCTGCGATGACGGAGGTCGAGCTGGACGCTGAGTGGAACTTTGCGCAGGCTGGTCGCGAGGACGGCGTGCAGCAGAGCTAGAGCGTCGAGGCAGGAAGAGATTCATCGCCTGTGTAGTCTTCTGTACCTCCGAGAAACGGTCAACGATCCCGCTAACCGCTGGGTCGAACAGGCCGGTGGGAGAGAGGGGGGCATTGAGAAACACCGCGCGCTCAGACTCTCTCATGTCGGCGAGCGTCAACCAGAGATGCCTCTCTGTAACGGTCAGAGAAGCCATGGCCTGGGCAGCGGATTTCGTAGCGCGAAGGGAAAGGTCCGTCGCGCTTCTTAGATCCGTAATGGAAGCAGATTCCAGACCTTTCTCGTCCATATCACGGAGGAGATTAGCCTGGAGAATCTGCAGCACGGCCATGGAGTGAAGAACAGAAGCAGCTTGACCGGCGGCGGAGAAAGCGCGGCCGACAAGGGCTGATGTGGTCCTGCAGGCCTTAGACGGGAGGGCAGCCTTTGAGCGCCAACGAGAAGGCGGGCAAAGGTGCGCTGCTACCGCCTCTTCCACAGGGGGAATGGCATTATACCCCTTCTCAGCGGCGCCGTCAACCTGTGAGAGCGTCGATGAAGCGTGTGAAGAGACCCTCGCGGAAACCGGTGCATTCCACGACTTAGAGAGCTCACTGTGGAGCTCAGGCAGGAAAGGCGTGGTTCTGGAAGCTGGCGATCGGCGGCGGCGATGGAGAAAGCAGCCGTCGAGCCTGTTTGGTGCTGGCTCCTTAGGAGGAGACCACTCGAGGCCTAACTGGTCAACAGCCCGGGTAAGGAGGCGCAAAAGCTCCGCGTCCTCGCCCGCTCGAGAACGGCCAGAATCCTGGACTGTAGAGGAGGCGGTGGACCAGTCCTCACTGTCAGACGCCAGGATAGAGCAGCTGTCAGCGGCGCGTCCATCAGACTCATCCGCCTCGTCCCCTGAAACGGCGGCGGCGCGGGCGAGAGCCGGCGGTTGAGCGGCCGGGAGGGGGGGCGGAGAGGGCGAGAGAGAAGCTCGAGGGAGAGGTTCCGGCGAGCTTCTGAACGCCGCATCTGTCTCCGGTGGTCGCTGCGAGCGGCGCTTTTTCTTGCGCGGCCCAACAGGGACATGCGGAGCGACAGCCTGGTCGAAAACCTCAAGTCGAGCCCACAGGGTCGACATTGAGAGTTCTTCGCACTCGGGGCAGCCGCCCGTAGAGAGTGCGGCGGCGGCGTGATCGCGGCCCAGGCAGAGAGCGCAGATGAGATGGCGGTCTCCGTTGCTGAGCGGGGCGCGGCACGAACCGCAGGAAAAACGAGGCATTTTGACAAAAACGCCTCGCGCTCTTTTAGAAAAAGTGCGTGTCGCAGGGCGAGCACACACACAACACAGAAAATGCAGAGAAAAAGGATATGTCGCCGGATAGCGTAGCAGGCACGGATGGCTGAAGGCGGCGAAGGTGGCCGGCTTCCTCAGGCGCTGTCCTAGGCTTGCTGGTCGCTGGTTTCAACGGCGGCGGCTTCTCAAGATCCAGCGATGCGAAGAGCTTCGCTGAAGACAAGAAAATCAGAGTTCAGCCTGTGAGCCCGCAATATATACACACTGGCCACACCCTTCTTGACGGTTAGAAGGGTGTGGAGGGCGCGAAGCTCATTGGGTGTGACGTCACACTGGGCTCACTGATAGGCTTAAGCAGTTGCCGCCTGGCAGCCAATGAGCACGCTTATACAGCTTGCTTTGGTCTGCCTGCTGCTGCACTGCGTTGACAATAAATGCACAATTAAGGATAATTTTTTGGCTTCAGATCTCGAAGAAAGAGAACTTTCCCGAAGCGTAAGCTACTTACGCAATACGAGAGAACCTCTCGTAAGAGAACATTTCCTCTAAAAGACGCTTGTTTCTTCCGGTCGAGTTTGCAGATGAGTTAGGCGGTTCCCCTGCGAGTGAACTTCATTTCTAGAAATGAACAGACTTTAAAAGCCACACACACATTAAAAGCCGAAAATGTGTCATTCGTGTTCAGAAAAATAACTACAGTAATAATAATGAGCTTAGCTTTGTGTTGCTCTTTAACTTTAAACAGAACGAGTACGTCTTTCTTGAAGTGCACATTGTAGATCATGACAGAAATTAGCACAGCCAAATCTGATGAATGATTGAAACCTCTTCCAGCAGCGGTCGGGACGAGTAGAGCGCAGTCTGGACGGTTTAGAAGTTGCAGATGTCCTGATCAGGCCAGTGTGCACATGATGATGGACAGGAGTCATAGTCCCATACTCCATTTCAATGAAGTCATTCAACTGTGCTCTCAGAGTTACAGTTATATTCATAAAGAGCCTTCGAGTCCCACCAGGTGTAATCCACGTTTAGAGAGTTGGGTCACTCTCCCACTCTTTACTGTAGATATAACTGTATATTTATGCCACTTTGACACACTGATCACTCAAATATACAGCTACAGATGATCTCACTAAAAACCCGTCAGTCATGAATGATCACGTGTGATTGCTGATCTCTGATTGGCTGAATCAGATCTGCAGTGGGCCAGTGTATTTACACATCATGATGACTGATTTTATGGACTACATGCACAGTGCACACTTGAGTTTTGTTTATTAACCAATTAGTCTATAAAATGTAGGAGTTTGAAAACCGCCAAACCAATTTTTACCAGCACAATCAAACTCAAAACTGCCCAAATCTGGCAGCACTGGCTTCATGTCATTACTGTTTCCAAATGTCACTGGTTCGTCACTAGGGGGCGATGATCTCTGTGAACCCATGAACCACTGTCTATTTCACTTTACCTGATCTCAGATCAGTTTTTTTAAATATTAATGTTTATTGACACATTTTTATAATAAAAAAGGAGTTGTAGTTAAACGTGTCTAATTGGTCTGATTACCAATCTCTCCATAAAACAAACAAAACAAGCCCTTCAATTTAATAAACTAACACATATTATAAAGACATTTCATATTTACTGGTATTAGATGATTTGGTCATTGCATTGAATAGATTAGACTTTAAAAACATTTGCATTTGGTGTGTAAAAGGTGTTTTTATGCTGAGTTTCCGCTGTTCTGACCAGCGTGTGGCGTTTCCAGAGCTTCAATACAGTGAATCATTATGCAAATCAATCGGTTCAATGGTTTCTAAAAGCTTTGTTTCTCCATCACTAGAGCAACATGATGTTGGTTCACTCTTGAGTTGATAACAGCAGGCCAGAGAGCAAACTTTGCCTGGCCCACCTCCACTTCTGGCTGGGTCCCCGGCCCAAAACTGGCCCAACACACTGAACATGGACACACAGAGCTTCCTCTGGCCCAGATGTGGCCCACACCCTGTAAAGCGACTCTTATTGACTGATATGGCCCAGGTCTGGCCCAGGCACTGTAAGACAGATCTGGCTGAGGGTCGGCTGGGCAGAAACTGGCAGTGAAACACAAACTCAACCAAGGGTTTTTATTATAAAATTAACAAATACACTTTAATATAAACATGTATGAACAATGAACAAATACACTATGATATTAACATTTATTAACAAAACACTGATTCTTCATTTGTGATCATGTATTAGTTATGATTTTCATAACATTTTCATATATATTTACACCATTGTCTATAAATGTAATGATTATGTAACAATTAGTGTCAGAACGGCTGATTCTTGATCTTGATCATTTTTATGATATTTTTATATTCTAAAGTTTTTAATCTCCTATAAATGATCAGTTTGTCTGCGCTGCTTCACTAAAGCAGAAGTGAAAGTGTTCCAGTCCAGATCATGTAACCAATCAAAGAGTGAGACTGAAAACCCCATTTGCATTGTCAGGGTGGAGTGATTGTGATCCTCTCAGAATAGAGCAGCTCTGTCTCCAGAGACCATGTTCAAACCCCAAGAGCTTTATTTGACATTTACTGCTACATCAACCTTCTGAAAAGCACCTGCATCTTCATCTGTTAGTTGAATGATGTTGTCAGACACAAAGTGAACTTGTTGAGAAGCTTTATTGAATGTTGCAGCAAACACAGCAGATTGAAAGATCACACACACACTTACACACTCTTTCAGTATTGAGTTGTAAATCACTCCAGCTGCAGCACTAGACTCATGTGAATCCTGCCTGACACAGGACACTCAGATACGGCTCATCTTCAGGAGAGAAACATCAGCACTCAGAGCTCTTGTGGAACGAGACCTCATGAGGAGCTCCATCATGTGTTACTCTGCAGACGTACAGCTCTCCCTCTTCCCAGCGTGCTTTGCTGAGGGTCAGGACGCTACTGCGGCTGTAGCGGCCGTCCTGCTGGCTCTCTGCGCTGGTCAGAACCCCCTCGGTGACCTCTGACCCGTCCAGTGTCCAGCTCACCAGCGCCCCCTGTGGAGAGTAAGAGCTGAGCAGGCAGAGCAGTGCGGCTGAGTCTCCAGAGATCTGCAGAGAAGAGGGCGGCAGCAGAGACACTGAGGGCTTCACTGTGGGACCAGCTGCAGGAGACAAACACAACACATTCACACACACACACACACAACACATTCACAGCAGTTGTAACTCTGAACATAGAGATATTCAACTCAAAATGTAACTCAATTTCAAACAGAGTTAAAACACAATTGTATCATACAGAATGAACGAAACACTGAATTATAAGCACAACATGAGCAAAAGAGATTCAGTATCATTGACTGAACTACAGAAAGTAGCAACATTTACATTCTGATGTCAAATCTCTTTTTCCCATGTATGATTTCTACAATAAAAGATGAACTAAATATGAACTCAGTGTAGAAATAAATGAAGGAAAAACAAACCTGTAATAAACTGATTAAACTCATAGCGAGACACAGTGTGGAAATATGTTTAGAATCTTATTTCATTCTTTTTTTTTTTTTTTTTAAGGAATAATGCTATTCTTATAATAATATCATTGTTTTAGATTAAATAATTATACAAAAATATCAGTAACACTTTAATTAAAGCCTTTATACATATTGCATTATAAAAATAAAAAAAACATTTTTAATGTATTAATTATATATTGTTTTACAAATTATGATGCATGTATGATCTCATCAATAATTGTAACCAAGGTTTTAACACATTATAATATTATCTATTCATTGTTACACCTCCAAAAAATTATAATACACTAAAACTCATGACAAACAACCAATTCTAGACGTAACAAGGAATTTTCAAATAATATAAAACATTTTAACTTTGGTTACAAATATTTATGAAAAAATATAAGGCATTATTTCAGTTATTTATGAAAATATATAAGGCATGATCTACATTATTAATACCGTTTAAATATGTAATTAAACAGACTTACCGATCACCAGTTTAGTTCCTCCACCGAATGTGACCCACAGTGATACAATCTAATGAAACGCTCGTACAAAAACCTCTATTCCACTCGAGTGAACACACACTCCAGCAGAGAGAGAGAAACAACACTTCAACACACTGATATTAGAAGATCCTCAGCTCTTCTCAACACTCACTCATTCAGATTTGACCAAATGCTTTCTGATATAACACTGTTTAAAGAAATATATTTGATGAGCTGTGACCTCTGAGGTGACCTTTGACCTCTTTGATCACGGATGATGTTGTGGAGTTTCTCATAATGATGCTTCTGTTCTTCATATGCAGATCAATCATCATGATTCACAGAAAAACCTGCAGCTTCAGACTTCAATCTTCAGTGAAAATCTCTTCAAATAATGAGTTTATTGAATATTAGAGCCAAAGTCAATAGAAAGTGTCAACAATGAAAATATAAAAGGTATTTTGCATGTTCTACACAGTCAAGCATGTTTTCATATTCAAGGTCTGTTCTAAAAGTATCTGGACTGGTTATGAATCTCCACACAAGATCATGAAACGTGAACAAGCTCTAATATGTCTCCATCTTTAACAGCCTGTTTCTTCTCCATTTGATGATTTCAGACACACATGAGGCTTCATGATAGATGGAGTGACACCATGAACTCTGATTAGAGATTCACAATCAGTCCTGATACTTTCTGAACAGACTCATGATTCATGATCTTACTTTAGTGATGGCGCTTCATCTAGTGGAAGTGTAGCAGTGATGATGGTCACATGACTGAATATGGACACAGAGATGGACGTTCATCTGCACATCCTCAGTGTCTCAGGAGTCACAATAAAAATACAAAATAAAGTCATGATTCTGTAACTCTAGTGTATATGAGTTTGTTATCAGCACAAGCTGTTGTAAATCCTGCCCACTTCTTTGCATTGTCAGCACATGCTTCAGTGCTCTGAGAGTGTTTATAGTGCTGTGAGTTTAACACTTCATGACTGAGAGCAGAACAGAACACACTCTTCATCATCACACAAGACTAAACTACAGCAATGAACACAATCAACATCTTCATCTGGACCATTGCACTGTTTATTCAAGGTCTGTGTAATACAGTTTGTTTTTATAATGATTATTAATTATCTTAAAATGTGAAATGTATATATTTATCATATACTGTATATCATAATATATATCATTTTCATTTTTGTTTGTGTTTTCTTTCAGAGTGTAGAGGACAATATACTGTAACTCAGAGTCCATCAATAACAGCAGTTCAACCAGGAGAAGAAGTCAGAATAAACTGTAAAACCAGCAGTGATGTGTATGGTAATGTTTATTTAGCCTGGTACTCACAGAAACCTGGAGAAGCTCCTAAACTCCTCATATATGCAGCAACAACCCGTAATACTGGAACTCCATCTAGATTCAGTGGCAGTGGATCTGGCAGTGATTTTACTCTGACCATCAGTGGAGTCCAGACTGAAGATACAGGAGATTATTACTGTCTGAGTTTACACTATCCAGGCAGCACTAGATGGTTCACACAGTGATAAAGAGTTGTACAAAAACCTCTGTCAGTCAGACGTCACAGTGACTGCACTGATACAGCTGAGAGAAACTGCAGCTGCTGATGGAGGATCACAAACTACACAATATCAAACCTTTCACAGACTTTATTCATTTATTATGATGTAAGTAAACATGTAAGATATGATCTAATATCCCTTACTAAACTGGACTAAAATGTGGAGAAAATGTGAGTAGTGCTTGTTCCTGTAAAACTTTTCACTACAATATAATCTATATTATTACTGTAGTCAAGTTAATCACTTTAATTGCACTTCTATCCTTCACCACTAGAGGACACATGCCATGCAGTTTAGAAATGAGATACTAGAGAACATGTGTCTTTTACATAACTGAGTTCTGTACACCTTTCCTCTGAAATCACATACTTCACTACTATTACTATTATAAGTAATAATAGTACGTTTATTACTATGACTACTATTATTACGTCACCCAGGTAATTCTCACCTACTCTTTTATGGATACTAAGGATTCGGATACTTATTCGCTCGCCTACTGCTTTTCCCCTACTACAGGGTTCACCAATCTCGGTCCTGGAGGGCCGCTGTCCTGCAGAGTTTAGAAAGACCTGTTTGAAAGTTTCTAGTATGCCTAGTGAGACCTTGATTAGCTGGTTCAGGTGTGTTTAATTGGGGTTGGAGCTAAACTCTGCAGGACAGCGGCCCTCCAGGACCGAGATTGGTGAACCCTGCCCTACTATATAGTAGTGAAGTATGCAGTTTTGGACGCAGCCATTGTATGTCTTGTGTCTGAGCACATGACTCTGTCTTTGGTTGTTTTGTCCATGTGCTCGTCATGTCCCACCTCCTCATTTCCAGTTTCCACGGCCCCTTGTCTAGTCCTCGTTTCACTAATTGTGCTCACCTGACCCTCATGTGCTCTGGTCCCTTTATATTGTGCCTATTTCCCTCATGTGTTTGCTGGTTTGTTGTGTCCTATGGTGTGTTCCTGTTCGCTTGCCTGTGTCTGCAGTTTATCTCTGATCTTGGCCCAGTGTTTGACTAGTTCTAATGTATCCTTGTTGCTATTTAGTTTTGTTTTTATCTTTTGATTGATTTCATTTTTACTTCAGACTTTTTTCTCTAGTATCTGCCTGCAAGTTTGTTCTTTTGTTTATTTTTTTTTTTTTTTGTAAGTTCCAGTTGTTTCTAGTTTTTGGGATTTTTTTTTTTTATCTAGCCATAGTTATTTTCATCAGGTTTTAGTTTGGTCCTTGATTAATCTATTATCTTCTCTCTTGTCTTGCTGTGTTATCTTGTGTCTTGTTCATTGAGTCTTGTGTTTGTCTCTGCATCCTGAGGTTTCCTGAACACTGACATTCACTGCCTGGCAGCAAGACTGGAGCTACAGAGATCATCAAGCCTCTGGTTCTTGTGTTCCTGCCTGGTCTTCCTCACCATCATCCCAGCTGGTGCTGCCTCTTCTTCTGCAGTCCGCACGCCCGTTGTCACCCAGGACTGGTTTCAGTGGTCATCCTCCTTGCCTGTCATCGTGTCGTCAGCCCTACTGTTCGAACTGTTTCTCACCTCACTCTCCTTGTGTGTGGAGTGCCACACAAGGAGAGTGATATTGCCACACAATGAGTGCCCTGTCTACATTCTTGTTAATAAACCCTGCACAGCAATTCTGCGCCTGGGTACGCTTTCAGATCCTTGACAGTTCCTGACAAATGTAGTACGTCCAGCTAAGATTCATACTACACACACTCATACTATATAGAGCATGCTTTTTTAGTAGTCGTGAAGTAATTACTAAATAAGTACCAACTCAAGAGAGTATGTGATTTCAGACGCAGTCCATGTGCTCGATACACTAAACAATCTGAGTTACTGTGAGCCTCGAATCATAAAAGCTGTGTGTGTTCAAGCTTATGTCTCTGATTTTCAAGTAGAGATATACACATTAATCATGATTTGCTTTTAAAGGAGTCATAACCTGCAATTTTCACTTTTCCACGAGAATCAATGTATGTTATGATTGCCTAACGATTATACACTGGCCGGGAAGCCGATATTTAAAAGTGAAGCGTTTGTTTACCCCAGGGTTTATAAACCAGCCCACGTGCACGCGCACGCGCACTCAAATACGAAATTTTAATTTCAGCCCCGACTTGACGTCAAGACGGGGCAGGATATACCATATATGGACACCGCAGACCTATGCCGCGGGAAGCCCGCCCCTCTCCCCCTCATATTCAGTTCAGTCGAGAAAGATGGAGAAACCGAGTGCACACGTGAGTTGCTCTGTGGTTGACTGCCACAAACAACATGTAAATGTGTTTTCTCTACCAAAAACGGACCAAACTATCAGGGACCAGTGGATGAAATTCATTTTTAATGACGCTGTCCCAACAACCCTTTCAACTGGCTTATCGTTAGGAGTCTGCGCTAAACATTTCACACAGGAATCATTCACAAATTTGGGGCAATATCAGGCGAAGTTGGCCTCGAAGCTCTGTTTGGAAAAAGGTGCAATTCCAACAATCAGACACTTGCCTGAAATTGAAACGGTAAGACTGTGTTTTTATTGCTCTACTGTGTGTAACAAACAGCAGCTAACTGCTAATGCGGCTATTGTATGCTAGCAGTGTTGAGAAAGTTCACTTTCTACATGAACTAGTTCAAAGTTCAGTTCACAAATTTTAAAATGAACTAGTTCAGTTCATAGTTCATATACTCAAAATTTTGAACTAAGTTCACAGTTCCAGAAATGAACTAGTTCATAGTTCTTTTTTTCCATGTTGCTGCGAGATATTATTTTTCAAAATGATTACCACAGCCCATATAGAACCACAGACAATTATTTTATCAGTTTTAACACTGAAGATATGCGTCAGATTTGTTTCCATCTTCACCGACCTTATCATAAAACTCGTTTAAATGATCATACGACACCTCCTTGCTGCTTTTTGTTTTGATTTGTAACGTAAGTGATGAGTCGTTCATGAAAGACTCGAGGTGAAGTAATTATTTATGTTCCCTGTAAATGATTTTTGACTGCATTATAATGATTTCTTAATTCAGAATATGATCAAGATTGCGTAGGTGGATGTGTTCGGGGAATTTGCCAGTTAATAGTAACATTTAAAGCCCCTTAAATGAACGAAATGACTCGAAAAAAGATTTGTTCATTTTGATGAACGAGATCGAACAAGAGGTCGAACACTGGTGGCTGGTGTTGCCAGATTGGGTGTTTTTTCCACTACATATTAAGGCCGGTTTACGGTGTGTTTTAGGTGGGTTTTCGCCTGGAAGGCTTTATAGTAATCTGGCATCCTACTGAACGAAGTTAAACTGAGAGAGCGTGGCGTTCACAGACACCAGAATGAACGAGTTCACAGTAACGTTCATCAGGCAGTAATGCGGTACGTTCAGTTCACGTTCGCCCAAAATATGAACGAGTTCATGAACTATCGTTCAATGAACGCGTTCAGGCACAACACTGGCGGGAGTATTAGCTTCGAGGTAAACATGGGGAATGGCTACTTTGCAAACAACAAATGACTGAGATCATCATGAATTCGGCTATTGTATATTGATTGCCTAACGCTTATACACTGGCCGGGAAGCCGGTCGCGGCCAGGTCGGGTTCATTCACAACTTGCGCCATGATGTCATTTTGGAATGATATGCTAAAGCGTTACCTGCGGTGTCAACCCCCCTCCTTCCTGCCACCAATCAACGCGCCCCTCATTTGCATTATTAAAATGACCGTCCACGACAGCCAAAATATCGCATCAGATCTCGCGAGACAATAATGCCTTCAGAAATAAGGGTCTGAGGAGCTCTGTGTTTATTTTTTTTCCACTTTTCTTTTTTAGAAGGGCCTGAAAGACTATAATACAGCAGTAGGTATCCAAGGTAATACTAGGTTATGACTCCTTTAAGTTTTTATTTGCACAAGTTGCTGTTATTTTATCAAGATTTTGATGGAAATCTATAATGCACTTGTTGTTATATTAAAGGTCACCTATTATGCAAAATTCACTTTTACATGGTGTTTGAACATAAATGTGTGTTGGCAGTGTGTGAGCAAAACCACCCTAGAATGATAAAAATCCACCCAGTAGTTTTTTTACTATCTCAATAAATCATAAGCACTGTCTCAGAACGCCCTGTTCTAGATTGCCCGCACTGTGACGTCGAAGTGCGCTAAGCCCCACCGACGTGATTTGATTGACATCTGGTTTTGGCATAGACCCCGCCCTCGGTGATCTGTACACCATCCTCCATTGTTTCAACGACAGCCGGTGTGTAATGTCTCCTAAGAAGTGTAGGTGTTCTCTTGTGGGATGTAAGAATGGACATACTAGTCTTCACTGACATCAGAGCCACTGAAAACGCAGAGGATGGATTTTATTTATGAAGAAAAGGCACCACTTAACCTCCTGGGACCCAAGAATAGACTTTTGTCCACTGTAGTGGACATTATATTTTAGTGAATTTCTCTGACATCATACATGTCACATGACACAACCTGGGTGTCCTGTAAAGAGCACATTCAGGACTTTCCAGAGATATGAAATGTTTGGAGGTTTCACCATGAAAACAACTTTTCCTTGGTCTTTAAAAATGTCTGACATTAATTTAGTGATCAAATGTATCATTCTTATGGAAATATGATAATATATTGTAATTATAATTTAAATTGGACTACTTTTCAAATTGTATTTCATAAAACAACATCTCAGGAAAATGTTAAGGGGTTTCAAATAAAAAAAATACTTTCTGTTACAGAACAGGGCATTGATTTCAAACGTGTGCACTGTAGAGGACACCAGGACTTAAATCATGTTTATCAGGCATTTTGTGAGACACAACAAGTGAATATGGAAATAAATTATACATCAATATTCCTATGAAATATTAGATATTATTATTAAAATGTTGCCAATTATTACTCCAATTATTACATTTCTTTTTTCATTAAATGTTGCTCCAAGAACACATTAAGGTGCAAATTAGATACAGTTTATAGATACATTGCATTGAATGGGAATATTAATTTATGGACATTTTACCCACATATTGCATAAAGTAAAATGGTGTATCAATTCATTCCGTTATTTCTTTCATAACATAGTTGAGAATAATCTTAATACAAATTTTGGTTGAAAAAATCCTGAAACCCCCAAATTTATTGGTGATTGAAAAAAAAATCCCATTGTTTTTGCCTATACATATAATTTCATGTCATTTTATTTTTTAAACAACTTAGTCCTGGCGTCCACTACAGAGGACATAGCATAACGTATGAATAAAATATTATTTTTCAAAAATGTTTTTTTTACCATTTGTTTATTGTGCTCTAAACAGTGTGATGACATGGAAAAAAACTAAATTCAAAAAACTTTTTTTTTCTGGGTCCCACTTCCTAAATACGAGAATCATTTTCTGACTGTTTAGTGAACGAGGAAGTTAATCCTCAAGTGTGGATCGTTGCCTACAGTTCGTGATCCAACGTCACCTCCAGAAAGTAAGTGTATTTTATGATTTTTGAGCAAATAGTCATTTCAATCGATGTCAGCCAGTTCAACAACAAATGCGTCTAAAGCTATTTATTGTCGTCGTCATAGGATGTTGAAACAAACAACGTCAGACAGTTCTCTTACGAGACTTCTCTCGTACTGCGTTTTTGTAAAAACGCTATGGGAAAAACTCTTTTTCACGAAATACTGAAGCAAAAAATTATCCTTAATTTTGAAGTAATGTAAAGCGCATTGCAGCAGCACACAGCTATGGGCGAGACGGCTCGCTCGCTCATTGGCTGCTCTGCGGAAACTGCATAAGCCTATCGAGCGAGGCCTGAAGTGACGTCAGGCCAATTCCCGCCGAAACGGGCGTGGCTTAGCCCTATAAAGGTAGCTCGAAAAGGCTGATTCACTTGATTTTTCATCTCTTCAGCGAAGCTCACGCATCGCTGGATCACGAGAGAAGCAACGCGTCGTCTGAGAAAGCACTTCAGCGGGACGAGCCACTTGAAGCCGCTGGCCAACGCCGCCTTCGACTGCCGTACCTGCTGTGCTATCCGGCGCCTATATCCTTTCTATATATTCTGTGTATTATGTGTATTATGTATGTACCTTTTACACTAAAACTTTTTCGACTTTTTCAAGTCGCCCCCCTTTCCTAGAGGATCTCGCAGCTCTCGCGCTCGCTGACGGCGACCGCCCTCACTCCGAGCCGATTGCCTATGGTGACTCTGAGACTCACCTGGTATCCTTCTCCGAGGCTGCTCCTCCTGGAAGCGGACGGTCGGGGTTAGTTTTTCTTTACGTTACAAGAAAAACTACCCTGCCTCTGCGCGTCATTCACCGGCGAAAGGAGAAAAGAGTGTTCGTAGTGTACTGGCCTCTTTTTTCTTACATTTCTCAGTTCCCTGTCGGCGACTGGAAATGTCATTTGCAGCAAGCGCACGCCTGCCAGCAAACGCCGAAGAACGTTGACGCTCAACGCATCTAAAGCCTTTATCCCCCTGTGGCTCAGTGGTGGAATTATAGTTTTTTTCGCACGGGAGACCGGAGTTCGATTCCCGGTCCAGCCGCATATATTTATGCCTGAATGTCTATCTGAATGTCTATGTATCTTCACTGTGGCCCAGTGGTAGATTCCTAGGCTTTCGCGCGAAAGGACCCGTGATTGAATCCCGGGTCAACCAGCAGAAAATATTTTATGCTGCCAAATGCAAATCACTCTGTCAGTTCCCTGAGAGGCAGCTGCAGATGTGTTTGCAGCCGACGAGCACGTGGTACAGCCCGCGCTCGACTAGCCGCTCGTTCAGTCCCAAGAAATATGACTGTTCCAGTGTATTTTGCAGTGCACAGCTGCCCGCTTGCCTGCACACAAAAGCCTTTTACAGCTACCCAGATAAATCCCACGGGATGTATCGTCTGGTGTCCCGGCCACGGCCGATGGTGCTATACGTGTAGAAAGATGCCCACTGCCTAGTGCCCATCCCTACACACAAGCACAGCCCTTCACAAAAACAGGGCTCGCGCTCATAAAATCGACTCAGGTCGATCGCGCACACAACATAGTAAACGTGTCCGATGCCTGGTGCCACAAACACTATAACAGAAAACCAATGTGTCTTCCCCTGTAGCCCAGTGGTAGATTCTCAGGCTTTCGCGCACGGAGACCCGGGTTCGATTCCCGCATCTGCAAGCAGGAAAATGTATGCCGTCAAATACATGAGAGGCGACTGCAGATGTTTATTCTGCAAAAACCTTTTTACGGCTACCCAGAAAAATCCCATAGGGATGTATTTTCTGGTGTCCCGGCCACAGCCGATGGTGCTATAAATGTAGTACTGATGCCAAACACAGCCCTTCACAGGGCTCCCGCCTATAAAATCGACTCAGGTCGATCGCGCACCCAACATAGTAAATGTGCTCACTTCCCAGTGCCCACAAACACTATGTCACACATGTCACAGGGTTTCTGTAAAAACGAAACCTGTGCACGCTCGCTCTGCTCAGGCAGACAGCGCGCTCAAAGCAGCAAATGTGCCCGCTTCCCGCCCACACTTACTCACAGACATCATGAGTCCCACGAGACTCGCTCAGCCCTCCCTCGCTCGGTTAAGCACTGTAGTAGGGTCGAGGACGAGCGCTCTGCCCGCTGTGATCAGCGCGCTCCCCGCCTCGAGCGTCACAGGCGTGACGCCTATGTTACAGCACACCGAAGCACTTCTGTCACCCAGCGAACAGAGCGCGCTTCGCATCCAACCCTTAGCCATCCATGCAGAAGCATGGTCAGCGCTTCCAGGGGTTTCGGAATGGGTGCTAGACATTATAAAGAGAGGCTACTCGCTACAGTTTTGTCGATGCCCTCGCCGCTTCACAGCGCGCGTCGAAACTACGGTGAATTCAGAAGTAGCACACCTACTTCACGCCGAAATATCAAAACTAACGAGCAAAGGGGCTATAGAGCCTTTATCTCAAGCTCAAAGCAAAGGGGGGCTATACAGCAGATACTTTCTGGTTCCCAAGAAAGACGGTGTTTTCAGACCCATACTGGATCTAAGGCAGCTGAACAAAGCATTAACGAAACGCAGTTTCAAAATGCTCACGACCAGGAAAATTCTCGCGCATATTCGCCGAGGAGACTGGTTCATGTCGATAGATCTGAAGGACGCGTATTTTCAAATACAGATAGCGTCACATCACAGGCGATACTTGAGATTCGCCTTCGAGGGCCAGACATACCAGTATACAGTCCTGCCATTCGGCTTATCCCTGGCACCTCGTACATTTACGGGGTGCATGGATGCAGCGCTCGCTCCCTCAGACTCAGAGGCATGCGAGTGCTGAACTATTTGGACGACTGGCTGATTCTGGCTCAATAACGGTCAGAGCTCATGGAGCACAGGTATCAGAATCAATTGGACGAAGTTTCGCTGAACCCCAGTCAAACGATTTCGTTTCCAGGTACAGTTCGGGACTCACAGTCCATGACGGCACGGCTGTCACCGCAGCGCGTGCTAGATATTCAGCACGCAGCGAGCTTTTTCCGCTGCGGCGCGACGACCCCGCTCAGGAAATTTCAGAGGATGCTAGGTCTCATGGCCTCAGCATCAACAGTTCTGCAGCTGGGCCTGCTCCGCATGCGCCCTCTGCAGTTCTGGCTGAAAGCGAGAGTACCGCGCGGAGCGTGGGCGTCCGGTCGGCTGCGTCTCAAGGTCAATCAGAGCTGTGTGACAGCTCTGAAACCTTGGATAACGAGCGACTGGTACCAATCAGGTGTAAGCCTGGGGACTTCCTCGAGAGTAATGGTGGTGTCGATAGACGCCTCCACCTCGGGATGGGGAGCGCTGCTCGAGGGCAGATCGTTCTTCGGCCTGTGGTCAGAACGAGAGAAGCCCCAACATATCAACTGCCTGGAAATGTTGGCAGTGGACAACACGCTGACGCGCTTTCGTCCCCGAATCAAGGACCAACACGTCTTAGTCCGTTCAGACAACATGTCTGTGGTGTCCTACATAAATCGCCAGGGCGGTCTCAGATCCCGAGACTTGTACAGGTTGGCAGAGCGCCTCCTGATATGGGCTCAGCACAACTTGCGCTCGCTGAGAGCAGTGCATGTGCCTGGGCTCCAGAATTTGGGTCCAGACAGACTGTCCAGGAACAACATTCCCACGGGCGAATGGTCTCTACACCCGCAAACAGTCCAGCTGTTGTGGGAGAGATTCGGCAGAGCGGAGGTGGACCTATTCGCGTCCCACGAAAACGCTCACTGCCCCGCGTTCTTTTCCAAGAACAAGAGCGCGCTGTCCCGAACGTGGCCGCGCTGTCCGCTCTACGCTTTTCCCCCCGTCCCTCAGGTGATAGAACGGGAACGGGATATGCAGCTCATTTACATTTAAGGTGGTATAGACCAAAACAGCTCTTTTTAAAACAGGCCCCAAAAATGACATTTTCAAATGGTTATAATAAATTAACTGTGGGGTATTTTGTGCTGAAACTTCACAAATGCATTCTGGGGACACCCAAGACCAATATTACATCTTGTAAAAAGGGGCATAATAGGTGCCCTTTAATGTTTAAATTAACTTTTTCTGTTACCAGATTAAGATTATTTTGACACACTACATGATATTTGTGGAAAAGGGCCAGTGAATTTCACATGATCGTTGATTGTTTATTATTCATTTATGTTTAGGATGGGAAATGTTTAATACCTCTAGCAATATAACAAAAGGATTGTTCTATTTATGTCTATTTTGCATAATTTGTCATAGTTTCAGACTCATACATTCATACAAACACAACTGCTCACAGACGTGACCTGTTTGATGAATCCAGCGTAGGGCTGGACGATTTTGGCTAAAATCATCAATTAATCAAACAAATTACCTCGATTACGATTATTGAACGATTATTTAAAAAAAAAATTCCTATGTCACTGGCAAGGCTTATACTGTAAATACGTTCACGGTTATCTAATGAAAGATTTAGGGATGTCCCGATACCACTTTTTCACTTCCGATATGATACGATACCGATACCGCAGCTTTGGCTATTTGCCGATACCGATATCAATCCGATATCTTTATTTTATTCTTGAACTAATACTACTAGTAATAAAATATATGGAAGCACTTTGCTCAATTAGCCACATAAAAACATCTCACTCAAATGGAGAACAAATACTTCTCCAGTATAGTCCACAACAACAGTTGGATAATGAAAGACTGCCACCCTTTATTCAAAAGACCTTGAGATTTGTTTGGTAACCTGAATGAATTTAAAGTTAATTAGCTATATTTCAGATCAATATATTTGTTTCCTTAAAATTTAAATTAACTTTTAACTTCTCATCTGAATTATAAATAATTTATTTCTGTATAAAATAATACTACCATTAAAAACAAATTTGATTTTATTTTTTAATCAATGTAGAATGTGTTACTTAAAAATAAAAAGATTAGTGCTCTGTTTTAGGACAAGAAATGAAAACCAATGCAATATGATGAATGTCCAAAAAGATGAGATCATTTGATATTTTTATAAAAAAAATGTACACAGTGTGTGTGTGTGTGATTTTGGTTGGGTGACAGTTGTAGGTTACAGTTTGACAAGAGTTTACAGTTTGACAAAAGCACTATGTTTTACACAAATATAAGTAGGCTAAACACTTTGCAGTTTTAATGATGTCCTGTATGAACAAATTGACGTTGATGTTATAATGACGAATGATGTTTTTATGTTTCCACTGTTAGATCGCGTCTGTGCCTCTCTCTCTCTCTCTCTGACACACACACACATTCAAATTCGCGTCTATTGCGTCTAGTTCTACGCTTAAACATTTTGAATCCATTCGCGCGTCCAAAGCGAATAGGACGCGCGTAAGCGAGTTTGAAGCGAAATAGACGCGCGTTCAGAGCTAAGGGACGGGGCGGAGTCACGTGACTACACACGCGGTAATATGTTTTAAGGGGAAAGTACATTAACACACAGTGGGCGGAAATATTAATAGGATTAAAAAACCGAAATAACCGACTTGGTAAAATTACGTCGGTTATAGGCTCTGAATTTCGGTTTCGATTACTTTCCGATTAATCATCCAGCCCTAATCCAGTGTATCATTAATAGTTTTGTGGATTGAACTCTTCGAGCTCTTACTCTCTAACCGAGTCAAAGACGATCTCAGCAGTCCAGAGGTTCAGACCCTGACAGTGTTTCATTATAAACTGATGAATATGAACAAACCTCATCTCTCCATTGGTCCAACTCTTCTGACTCACATCAGAGGATAAAGTGTCGGACAGAGAAACTCATATTTGCATGATCAGGGTGATTGTGTTCCTCTCAGAATATAGCAGCTCCATCAGCAGATGTTCAGCGTCCTCACAGGAGCTTCATGTTACTGGAATACACTACTTCTCTAGTTTCTGGAGATATACTGGGGTTACAAACCATCAAATAAAGTCTAATGTTTCTGTAGAAGACTACAGAATTACTGACATTCATCTCCTTTTCATACAACATTAACAATTATGTCATTTTGCTGATGAAGCAAATCAGTGTCATCACCACAGTGTCATTAAATAGCTTAAATTAATAATATAATTTTTAATATTCTGTCATGGAAATTAAATGGTTTATATTTTTGGAATAAATGCCAAATCCTTAGTCTTGCCAAGGCTATTTTAAGATAGTATTTCATGCATCCTAAACACACACAAATAAATTATATTTTCATACTTTTCCACACAGTTTAACTGTAAATGGCACATAAATATTCTGATATTTACTTTTCTTTATTTTCTTCACTCATCAGATGTCTTATATTTCATCTCGAGCATCTTCACTGACACTGTTGTCTTCTTATCATTGTTCAGTTTGATGGAAATATTATATTCTTTAATATTCTAAAGTCTCTTTCTGGCAAAAGGGCAAAATAATTAAATCTGCATCAAAATAATTTAAAAAGAAGCGAATGGGACCCTGTTGTAACAAAAATGGACAAATAAACCCATTGTTAAAGTTAAACTCGTGTCTTTCTCACACACACACTTGTTTAGGTTTTTCATGACTTCTTTTTTAATGAAAGTGACACTGAGAGTAAAAAACAGGATAATCATTGTATTTATAAAGCGCCGGTGTTGAGCAAATGTTTGGTGGGTCTACAGCCTAGCTCACTCCTGTCTGCGGACATTTCAGACCCTACAGAAATGTTCAAACAGAATACATCACTCATTTTAATTACACCATTTACATAGTCATTATCTGTTGCATTAGTCGTTACAAAATCATTATACTTTATATTTCTATTTAAGTTTTTTTGTTTTTTAGGCTCTTCACCACAAAAGCTCTGCAACAAGTGATCAGAAATCAAGAATCAAAAACTGCTGTAATAACTCTGGTTAAAATGACAACAAATATATGTTTTTTTAATAATTATTTTACTAATAATTATAAGTATACTGACTCAAAACCTTTGATTGCTGCATCTAAGGCTGTGTGTGTTCATCGGTCACTGTAACATCCAAAACAAGATTTAATGTTAGATCTGTCATTTATGTGATCAAAAGGCTACTAAATCAGAGACAAATACAATCTAAATGATCTTCAGTTATGTAAATCTTTATGTAAATTAGTAAAATAAGCATTTATGTGTGTAATGTAAAGTGTTGACAAAAGCTTAGGCCAAATGGATGACATTATAGCACACATTCAACACACACACAGCTATCTGAAGTGTTTTCATCTGGAAGATGTATTTTTAACAGTTTCATCTGTCATACTGTACGTCTGTCAAATGTCCCCTGTCAAATATTAAACACACATTTAGGAAACGTCTATGTTGCATTTGGTTATGAGCGAATCTGCACTTTTTTTAACAAATGTTTCTCAGATGTTTGTACACAGTTAAAGCAATGCTGTCATGAAAACGATGTTTAACCCTCTGAGGTCGACAAACGCGCCGGCGCGTTTTGCTGGATTTTCTCCACATTGTAGCACAATAAACTTAAATTACTCCGTCATTTATGGTCATACAGAAAAAAGAAATATAAAAAAAGAATCTGTGATATTTCTCCTTTTGTATGTGTCCACTTACAATCAAATCAAAACATTGTGCTTTTGTAAAATAAAGAAAATAAACAGGGTGTGCGTTCTGCCTCTCCGTCGCGGTGAACTTTTTTTTCTTGAGCACGTCTATAAACTGAAACAAAACTCAGCGAATACTTGTCACACATTTATAAACCATATACCTTTATAAACATTTAAGTGTGTACTTTTAAATGATCGGATTCAAACTGAAAACAAATATTCTCTGTTTAAGTAATTTGTATAAAACCAACAAGATGTCCAGCTTCTCAAACGCTTGCTCATTATTTTTTTAATTTACCACGCCTACTCGCGCAAAAGATATTCACATGCAAATCTTCACATGGAACGCGATCGCGCTCATTAGGCCTACCTCAAAAACAAAACACCAAAACACTTTACAAGTCTCTGCTTTTAGACGCGCCTGAGCTTACATTGGATTTACATCAGAAGAAGAAGAACGCGATTTGAAGACAAGAAAGATGTAAGGTAAGAAATTCTTACATATTAGTTTGCTATTGTTGCATAAATTTCACATTGCAGTTGAACTGTTGCTAGATATATGGTGAATATTATAATATTTAGACCCGTGTTTACTGTTACTGTGTTTGTGGATATCTGCTCAAACGTAGATATGTATATGATAACCAGAATGTTTTATATTTGAGCGCGATCGCGCTTGAATGTATCATATTTTGCAGCGCGATCGCGTTTGAATGTATCATATTTTGCAGCGCAATCGCGTTTGAATGCATCATATTTTGCAGCGCGATCGCGTTTGAATGTATCATATTTTGCAGCGCAATCGCGTTTGAATGTATCATATTTTGCAGCGCGATCGCGTTTGAAAAGCAAACGGCTTCATGTTTTTACTATTATCTCATTTCATATCATCATAACGAATGGAAACATTTGAAGTAACATGATAATCAATATATTTTTCTCTAGCTTAGTTGTTACTGAAATCTTTTGGAAGATTTATACTGCTACAGGTTATTGTTATTTTATCCAGCACTGCGCATAGCTTATGCCTACAAGGCACAACAAACATGGTGTTCATTATATATTATATATTGTTGGAAACATTTGTGTGTGTGTGTGTGTGTGTGTGTGTGTATTCTGTGAATTTTAAAAAGCAATTTTAACCAGAAAAATCTAAAATTTATTCCCAAAATCGTGCAGGCCTTTCTCTTGATATCAGTATGTTCACTTTTTTTTTTTCAGGGCCCAGATGCCACTGAGGACTTCAGTGAACATGAACATGGTAAAGTGAAAATCAAACACCCTGGAAATGAAAGGTATGTACAATGTTTTTAGGAATGGCACAAAGGTCTCTGTCTTTGGATCAGTGTTTTCAATAAGTGCTTTTTTGGCATTTGTTGTGTATCTTTGGATTATGTTGTGTTGTAAATAAATCCAAACAATTTAAAAGCCATTCTTTTTTAAATCTCCTCATTTACAGTATTGTGCAAGGTTGCTCAGAATGGCAGGGCCTGATAGCTCCTAATAGGGCCGTTAGGGGAGGGTCTTTGTCTTAGGTGTGAAAAGCTTACATATTAATGACCTTCCGCATAGAGCTTTCTCACACAAAACCCGTCGTAAAATTTTTAAATCAATATATTGTCTTATCTGAATGAGCAGTCAGGGTGATTTCCACATAGTTTTAGAGCAAATATTCTAGGCTACGTGATACAATTTTCAAAAGTCTTGTGAAGAAATAATCAGTATGGGTTTCATGGCCTTATTTCAGTGATAATTTTTTTTTTGTATTTTCACAAACCACGCATAAATGTCATTATCTCAAAACTACAAACTTTTACATACATGCTGCTGATATATTATCGTAGCAGAGTTTGTGCTGAATACAGTGTAATTAGACTTTAGCCATGAAAATGTCACAAGTAACAGAAATAACCAGAAATGTCAGAGCATGTCAGAACACCTCCAGGGCCCAGAAAACAGCTCAGACCTCAGAGGGTTAACAAATCTTGAGAAGTATGTGTGCGTAATGAAGCACGACTGGTACAGTAGCTATATGAAAATTCAATGTTTCACAGCAACTTAATATAATTAATATATCAATATTTAATATTAATGTCTTCAAATCAATAGTTTCCTCGTCAGATGTTAAATAAGTGCAATTTAAGTGAGGGATAATGTAGAGCGAGGCGGTGGTTATAGCAAATATAACACCGACAGGCTGATCTGGACCCCGACGTGAAGCGGAGCCTGAAGGGCTGTGCGTTCACACCGCCGCAAGAGCGTCAAAGTGTCCGGAAGTCATTCATTTTCAATGAGAGCCGGCGGCGAGGTCTGGCGAGGGCGCAGCGTGTCTTGGACGTTGAGAGCGGCGAAAAGAGTTTAAGTCAGTTCAACTTTATGGTAATAAGCTTTGACACGGTTCGGCGGTAACCAATCAGAATGTAGAAATCATCTGCGCCTGAGAGGATTCCAGAGAACGCAATCCTGTAAACATTGGTTTAAAAAGATCAGGCCTTCGATCTACGTCAGAGCATCAGAGTGTCCCCGAATCTTTCTCCGGTGTCGTTGGCAGGGCGGCGAGAGCAAATTTTGCTGCTCTCGCCGGCAGCGGTGTGAATGTACAGTTAAAATCCTGCATCCATAGCAACGCTCTGTTTTTCATGGCAACAGTGTGTTATACTTTGCAGCTGTTTTTTTATCAAGAAATAACAGACCACATTCTACATTAGAAATCAACCAAGCCATGTAATAAATATTAATAATGATTGAATCAATAATATGTTTGATTCTGTCAATAGACTCTTCAGAAATGTGTGTATAATAGCTTGGCATTTCTCAACATGAGGAAGTTGTTTGATAATGTGTTTGTGACTGATCTACAGTCTTCAGGATAATGATTTAAATAGAGAGAGTCACTTTGCATTGTCAGCACATGCTTCAGTGCTCTGAGAGTGTTTATAGTGCTGTGAGTTTAACACTTCATGACTGAGAGCAGAACAGAACACACTCTTCATCATCACACAAGACTAAACTACAGCAATGAACACAATCAACATCTTCATCTGGACCATTGCACTGTTTATTCAAGGTAAGACGTAAAAACTGACTCTGGTTTTGGTGTTTTTTGTAAAAGTATATGATGATATTAGTTTTAAACACTAATAGTTTTTCTTTTCTCTTCTTCAGAATCCAGAGGAGTGACTCTGACTCAACCTGAAGTTAAAACTGTCCAACTGAGTCAAACAGCAACAATAGAGTGTAATATAGATGTAGGAATATACAGCAACGAGTTACACTGGTATCAGCAGAAACCTGGAGAAGCTCCTAAACTCCTGATTTATTATATAAGCAGCCTTTATACTGGAACTCCATCTAGATTCAGTGGCAGTGGAAGAGCAAATACTGGACGAGATTTTACTCTGACCATCAGTGGAGTCCAGACTGAAGATACAGGAGATTATTACTGTCAGAGTTATCACAGTGGTTATGTGTTCACACAGTGATAAAGAGTCGTACAAAAACCTCTGTCAGTCAGACGTCACAGTGACTGCACTGATACAGCTGAGAGAAACTGCAGCTGTTGATGGAGGATCACAAACTACACAATATCAATGTTTAGTTCAAAGTTTCTAAAGACCTTAAAGGTAAATATGATATAAGATTTTCTGGTAACACTTTATATTACGACCCGCAAACAACTGGGTACGTAAACCGAAATTACGGTGTACGTTTCTGTAATTATAGTGTACCTCCGTGTAGGTATAAGGGAACAATATGTTAAGTTTTGGGTAATAAAGGGGTAACAAGCAGATATACAACCTGCAAAGAACTTCGTAAGTAAACCGAAATTACGGTGTACGTTTCTGTAATTATAGTGTACTTCCGTGTAGGTATAAGGGAACAATAATTAAGTTTTGGGTAATAAAGGGGTAACAAGCAGATATACAAGCAAATTATTTATAATGTAATTATTTTAAAACTAACAGGTACCTATTCTGTTAATATATTCCAGGCAAAAATTGTACGTCTGTTGTATATAAAAGTTTTTATCACATTTCTGGCAAAATATGTTCTTGTGCTTTTGTCACAGGTCGGGGTGGGCCAAGCCAGACTGCACCCACCCCTGGAGACCGGGTACCGCCTCGAGGAGCGTGTCAAGGAACCAAACAGCAGACAGAGGATAAAGGAATAACAATTTCTTTATTGAGTTAAAAGCAGATAATTTGAAAAGTCCTAATTAAAATCTTCCTTCTTGTCGCCAGAAGCAATTCGATGGGCCCCTGGACCGGAGCGAGATGGACGTTCGTGAACACCCTGCGGCTCGTCGGAGAGGAATCAAGGAGAACACACACCATCCAGGTAGGTCACTGGGTAAGTACTCTTTACAGGGCTCACAAGGACGTCTTGGCTACTCGGACCCCATTCGGACTGGAACCAGGTAAATACTCGTGGTGAGGATGGAACGAGTGCCGGAGGCTGCCCAGAGGTAAGTATCCAGAGGACGGGGATCCTCAATTCAGACGGGTCACAGGGGCGCAGGTGGCGAGCAGGCCGGGCCAGGAGGGGACCGTGGACAGCAAGACGACACTTTGATTGAGCCACGTGCCGCGGCTATTCTCCTTCCTTCCGAACAGCAGCAACAATTTGCAACACGGGCACGGAAGGCCACCCGGCAAGAGGACACTTCACTTTGACTGTGCCCTGCAACAATACAACAGGGTTCAATGGTTCAACAAGATGCGACGCTCAACAGTGATACCTTCTCTCCTTCTGAACAGGGCGGAGGCTTTCAGTGGGGACAGGTGGGGACCACCAGGCGGAGAAGACGCTTGAGGGAGACACTCCACTTGACTGTACACTGCAACCAGGTAACAGGATTTAACTTCCCAACAGCATATGGAACGTTCAATTGAAATACCTTCTCTCTTTCTGAGCAGGGCGGAGGCTTTCAGTGGGGACAGGTGGGGACCACCAGGCGGAGAAGACGCTTTGAGGGAGACACTCCACTTGACTGTACACTGTAACCAGGTAACAGGATTTAACTTCCCAACAGCATATGGAACGTTCAATTGAAATACCTTCTCTCTTTCTGAACAGGGCGGAGGCTTTCAGTAGGGACAGGTGGGGACCACCAGGCGGAGAAGACGCTTTGAGGGAGACACTCCACTTGACTGTACACTGTAACCAGGTAACAGGATTTAACTTCCCAACAGCATATGGAACGTTCAATTGAAATACCTTCTCTCGTTCTGAACAGGACAAGCCTTCAATAGGACATTTGGAGACCACCAGACGGAGAGGACACTTGAGCGGGACACTCCACTTCGGCTGTGCACTGTAACCAGGTAGCAGGAGTTAACTTCCCATCAGCATATGGAACGTTCAATTGAAATACCTTCTCTCGTTCTGAACAGGACAAGCCTTCAATGGGACATTTGGAGACCACCAGACGGAGAGGACACTTGAGCGGGACACTCCACTTCGGCTGTGCACTGTAACCAGGTAGCAGGAGTTAACTTCCCAACAGCATATGGAACGTTCAATTGAAATACCTTCTCTCTTTCTGAACAGGACAAGCCTTCAATGGGACATTTGGAGACCACCAGACGGAGAGGACACTTGAGCGGGACACTCCACTTCGGCTGTGCACTGTAACCAGGTAGCAGGGTTTAACTATTCAACAGCATATCAAACGTTCATTTCAAATACCTTTTCTGAACAGGACAGCGACTTTCGATGAAGCATGTGGAGACCACCAGACGGAAAGGATGCTCTAAGCAAGACACTCCACTTCAGCTGTACACTGTATCGATGCAACAGGATTTGACCATTCAACAGTAATGAAACATTCAGCTGCAATACCTTCTCTCGTTCCAACCAGACAGCGGCTTTTGATAGGGACGTGTGGAGACCACCAGACGGGAAGGATGCTTTAAGCAAGACGCTCCAGTTCAGCTGTACACTGCAACAATGCAACAGGATTTGACCATTCAACAGTGGATGAAACATTCATCTGTACTACCTTCTCTCCTTTCCAACCAGGGCAGCGGCTTTCGATCGGGACATGTGGAGACCACCAGACAGGAAGATTGCTTTAAGCAAGACGCTCCAGTTCAACTGTACGCTGCAACAATGTAACAGGAATTAATGGATCGGCAGCATTCACAGAGTGGGACTGTCTCAAATGGTAAGTTGGACGCTGGATGTAACGAACCCCGTTCAGAGACAGCGGGTGAAAGACTATAGAAGCGAGTGCACAGCAGACTATTAATACTTCTCCACACGATAAACTTCACTCCATAACACAAACCGTGTGAATCGTCACTTCAGGCACTGCATTCCACTCGCACACGTGCATTCGGGCCAGCACTCACCCACCGGTCTTTCTCCCACCAGATCGACTCTCGTCTCTACACGGGCTCCACTTCTCTCAGAGACAGTCAAACGGATGTAGTAATTGTCACATTCAGTGCAGGAAGAACAAAGGTTGGAGACAGATCATTAATTCACTCGGTGTAATACTTCACTCGTGCCACACGCTTTCCAGACTTTCCACACCACTTCAGTGTCAGTGCATATAAACAACGGATCAAATACTCATCACTTTGCGTCTTTCCCACTGTTGACGATATCCCCTAGATCTCATTGACAAAACTTCACTCTCTCATGTCCATTTCTCGGCTTCAATCTTCGCCCTGCTTCACAGTCCAGCTTCAAATATAAACAACCCGCCGACAGAACACAGTATCTCACGGGAGGAGAACCACCAGGCAGGGAGGAGAACCCCCAGGCGGGGAGGAGAACCGCCCCGACAGTCTGTTTCCTCTCTCTTTTTAAAGCCCCATCTTAATGCGCGTTCCTCTCACAACACTCTCTGTAATTCTCCTCACCTGCTGTCAATCAGGCAATTGGCCTCGCTGCCATGGCAACAGATTTCGCGGTGTGATGAGACGACCATCCACAAGAGGTCTCCAAATAATACTGCCTTCAAGAGGATTTTACTCTCTCTCCTTATCTGGCTTTTGTCACACCGTGACACTTTGTCTCGTAATCGGTCCTCATTTATGTCCAAGAGACTCAATAATAATCTTTTACATTTTAATCCTTTAATTTTTCATATTATAAAAAGGGTTGTGTGCTGCTGCGCATCCATGTGTGATAAGCAAACGCGCATTGTCGTCCCGTATGGTCCCGTATGGTCCCGAATGCGCTCATTAAATAACAAAAACAATATTGCACCATTTACTTTAGACTTTAAAGCAGGTTTTAGTTGGTCAATGGCGTAGTCTATTTTAGTTGCCTCAAAATAGCAACACGCCAACAATGTGCCTGAACACACCTCATTTTCAGACCAGAACGCCCATGGGCGCAAAATTGGGCGCAAATGCATTTGCTGTTTAAACAACATGGCGCTAAACGTGAAAATGATCATTGCGCCCAACTTCGGAAGAAAATTGAGGACATGAAAAAAGAAAATAAGCTGCTATAAAAAATAAGTTTCGCCATTTTTTTTTTGTTTTTGTTTGTTTTTGTTTTGTTTTTGTAATTTGTTTAAACCAATTGTTTGTTTTCTCTGTTCAACTGTTGTCGATTATTGTTATTTATACACTTTGTACAGTGTGATTTCAAGATTATTTCTGTTCTGTTTACAGTTTGTACAGTGTTGATGTCATTTCAACATTGTGATTGTTTATTGTTAAACTTGTTTTAATAAATGTTTTTGGTTTAATTGTGCTACTGTTCTTTTACAAGTACTAATTTAGAAATTTGTTGATAATGCTAATGGTAAAGCTAGGTTTGTCTGTTTCAGCATACTGGTTTAATGTTGTATTTACCCTGTAACTACACAGAACAAGGGGGTAACAAGCGCCACTTTAATTTACAGCCCGCAGGAGTTACACTTACACTGTAACTACACAGTTGAAACGGGTAACAAACACTACTTACCATGTAACAATACGAAACAACACTATTTGCACAGTAATTATAGAGAAAGGTATGGTGGCCGAGAGAGCTCAACGCGCTGCAACTGAAGAAAACACATGAAAATAGAAAAACACCTGCAAATTAAGAAAACATCTTCATCAGTTTCACAACACATGTGTGCTCCAAATACTCACAACACAACCAAATACAGAAACGCGCTGCAAAAGTTCACAACACAACCAAATACAGAAACGCGCTGCAAAAGTTCACAACACAAACAAATACAGAAACGCGCTGCAAATAGGACAGAACACAACGGAACTGTTGTCTACTTTTATTTTTTTTATATATTTTTTTGCAAAACATACAGAGATGACACGTTTATGACATACAACTTTGTATACAATATACAAAATGTATTTACAATATGTTCAATGTCATAAGAATACTAAAAAGAACAATGAGCTGAAGACTAAAATAAATAAATAAATAAATAAATAAAGATAGAGAAAAAGAACACGAGGGAAAGACATTAATCTATACATCAGTTACATTGTACACATTTTGTCATGTTATGTTAAAATAAGTTTCATAAGAAATGTTAGAATGCAGCTAGGGTCCAAATATGAGACGGCAAGTTTTAAAGTTGAGACACTCACACACAGATATAACGCATATTTTAAAAACTTTGTTGTATAAAATGTATATTTATTTGCAACAGTTATGTTAACAGCAATAATACTATATTTCTGGTAAGAACAGCTATTCAGCTGATGGACACGCGCTGCGTTGTCATGGGAACATCCCAGGTGAAAATAATGAGGAAATTACGTTGTCTTTCGTTGCTTAGACATTCTCTGGTTGCTCCCTTCATCAACATGGCACACAAGTGCCCCGCTCCCTCCAAAGTGCCCAATTCAAGGGCTCTGCCGTCTGCCCTTTTAAGAGAGTAGGGCATAGGTAATGCTCACGAGCAATAAGCACGTCCCAATCGTCCGTCCGTCACTTATTGGGTTCCCCGGAAACATTTCCGTTGTGTTCTGTCCTATTTGCAGCGCGTTTCTGTATTTGTTTGTGTTGTGAACTTGTGCAGCGCGTATCTGTATTGTGTTGTGAACTTTTGCAGCGCGTTTCTGTATTTGGTTGTGTTGTGAGTATTTGGAGCACACATGTGTTGTGAAACTGATGAAGATGTTTTCTTAATTTGCATGTGTTTTCTTCAGTTGCAGCGCGTTGAGCTCTCTCGGCCACCGTAGAAAGGTACTCTTATTAAGAAAACAAAACAAAAAAAAACGTTTTAATTACACAGTATATTTGCCCTGACATTTAAGTGTCATTGCAATACAATGTGATAAGGTAAGTACTAAGTACTACATGGTATGTTCTAAATTAAAATCATAGCAGAAACTAATTTTTTTGGCTTAACGTTAAGTAGTTTAGTAAGAAAAGCCAATAAATTCAATTTTTATCATACTGTGCTTACATGCAGCCATATATACATATATATATATATTTTAATATATATATATATATATATGTATATATATATATATATATATATATATATATATATATATATATATATATATATATAATATATAATATATATAATATATATATATTTATAAGTTTAATTTACAACCCACAGATGTCAAAATTACCCTGTAACTACATTGCACAAGAACATGTTTTGCCAGAAATGTGATAAAAACTTTTATATACAACAGACGTACAATTTTTGCTTGGAATATATTAACAGAATAGGTACCTGTTTTAAAATAATTACATTATAAATAATTTGCTGGTATATCTGGTTGTACCCCTTTATTACCCAAAACTTAACATATTGTTCCCTTATACCTACACGGAGGTACACTATAATTACAGAAACGTACACCGTAATTTCGGTTTACTTACGAAGTTCTTTGCAGGTTGTATATCTGCTTGTTACCCCTTTATTACCCAAAACTTAAAGGGTTACTTCAGGATTTAGCATTAAGCTTTGTATTAGTAGAAAACCTGTAGTATTTTCAAATTACCATGCTTTCCACCCTCATATCCCCCTGAGACAAGAGATTTATGTATTTTTTGTCTGGAAAAAATCCTCCGATGACGCAAAAATCGTCATTTTGCGTCATCGGAGGATTTTCTGTCCAGAGGCTAAAGACTACAGCCAGTAGAAGGCGTTGTTCCGCATGTTTTCAGCCCGCCCATACAGGGTGGGATCTCACTCACAGAATGTACAGTGTCAGCCTCTTTCTTTGGAAGCTAAGCTAGCAGGCTCTTGTTCTGTGGAGAAAGCTGAATAGTAGGAGAAAGCTGAGTAAGTAACCATCCTCCTTTCCCCGGACTTGTCCGGCGGGCGAGATCGTTCAAAATGTCCGGGATTCAGCTTTTGCTTTCTGCGGTCGCCATTCATTGTTTACATGCACACCTTTCAATCTAACTGAATTCATTCCGATTGGTGAATGTGAATGTAGTGTTTACATGAACGCTAAACAAGTGATCGGTTGATGTGCGTTTTACCATTGCTAAGAAAAATTCCCGCTCCTCCGTGAGAGATGCGAGACCCGGCGCGTCTCAGTAATGACGCCACCGGCCTCGCGCTGTTCTCCCGCGGCCGTCAGCCTCGTCCTGCTCGCCACAGTAAACCTGATGAATGGCGACTGTAGAACGCAAAAGCCGAATCCCGGACATTTTGGACGATCTCTAAATCCCTCGCAAACTCATCACGTAGGCTAGC